>NC_092873.1:183150044-183782960 GCF_028372415.1 Notamacropus eugenii | reverse complement strand
GGCAAATAAAAGAACTTGGTGGCACAGATTTTATTATTTGTCCAAAGACAACAAGAAACATCATAGCGTAGGACTTTTGATTATCTTGTTTATGTCATGTATGCACTCACAAAAAGACTCCATGAAAATAATTGCAGCTTATGTGCCAATATCAATTGTAGTGGATGAAGAAGGTGAGAAACTCTGTGAAGAACTCAGTAGGACTCTCGAAATTAAATCAACATGTTCTTTAACAAATCTTATGACTTAAATGTAATGAAATGCCTACCTGGAGGAGGAGAGTAAACAAAATTGGAAAATTTGCTCATGTAAGAAGCAGAAGACACTGGAGGCTTGTAGACTCTAAGCAAGCCTCATGTATATATGTCACCAATATTTTTTTTCTAGTAGAGAGTTGGGAGGTGCTGGATATGTTGAGCATAAAATAGTATCAGAAAAAATGACATTAATGATATTTTAAAAATCTTTTTAATCAACCAAAAAATTTTAACCTTTTCACTTTCTCCACCCCCCCACCCCCCAAAAAAGTTTAAAATATTCTCATAAATGAAATGAGAGTGCTTAGTGTCTACTTGCTCAGGAAGAAAAAAACCTAAACCCCTGTTACAAACAGGTATAGTCAAGCAATACAAATTTCCTAATTGGCCATGTTCAAAAACAACTATATCTCATCATATACTATTAGACGTGTACCTTTATCTGGCATGTTTCATTGTAAGTCCTTTGGAATTGTAGTTGCTCATTACTTTAATTACAGTTTCTAAGTTCCAGAGTTGTTTGTCTTTACAGTAGTGTCACAAAAAATGTTCTTTTGGTTCTGTTCACTTTATTAATTCATATAAGTTTTCCCAGGTTTCTCTTCTTCATTTCCTATAGTATGATAGTGTTCCATCATGTTTATGTATTGTAAATTGTTCAGCCATTCCCCAGTTAATGGGCACCCTCAGTTTTCAATTCTTTGACACCACAAAAAGAACTATAAATATTTTTGTAAACTCTTAGTTTGTTTTGTTTAGTATTAATCCCTATCCTCTCTTCTCACTTTCCCCCTTTACTTCCTGTGTCTATCTTGAGTAAAGTATATTTCTGTACCCAAATCCTTGTCTGTGTATTCTTCCTCTCTTTGACTGGGTGAGGTGAGAGTGAGGTTCAATTGTTAGCTGCTCCCCCACTTCCTTTTCTCCTTGTATAGAACTTAGAGGGGACACTTCTCTAATTTCTCTACATTAGAACTTTAATAGTATATTCTGTTTTGTCCCTTATGCTTCTTTATTCATTTACCTTTTAATGTTTCTTTTAACTCCTGTGTTTTAATTTTAAAGTTTCAACACGTCTCAGAACTTTTCATCAGGAGTACTTGGAAGACCTTTATTTCAGTAAGGTCCATTTTACTCCCATAGGATTATATTCATTTTTTTCTGGATAAATTATTCTGAGTTGTAAGCCTAGATCTTTTGCCTTCTGGAACATTGTATTCCAAGCTCTCTGCCCTTTTAGAATGGTGGTTTCTAAGTCATGTGTGATCCTGACTCTGGGTGCTAGATACATAAATTCTTTCTTTCTGGTTGCTTGCAGTATTTTTTCCTTCAATATGGAAGCTTTGGGTTTTGGCTATAACATTCTGGGAAGTTTGGATTCTATTTTTATTTTGCTATTTGGTTCTAAGAAATGTGGGCAGTTTTCTTTTATGATTTCTTGAAATATTGTATCTTGACTTTTTGGTCATGCTTGCAGATAGCCCAGTGAGTCTTAAATTATCTTTTCTTGATCAGTTTTTCCTAGTCATTTATTTTTGCTATCATATACTTTATCCTTTCTCTTTTTTATTCTTTTGACCTTGTTTTAGTATTTCTTATTGCCTCATGAAATTATTAATTAGCTTCTATTTCATCCATTCTAATTTTCAGGGAGTTTGTTGCTTGGGCAAGGTTTGTACCTCTTCTTCCAAGTCCTTAAGTCCCTTTTCTATTCTTTCTTCCATAGCCTTTATTTCTCTTCCAGTTTTTTCCTCTAGTACTCATTTCATTTGTAAAAACATTTTTATTCCTGCGTCCTCCATTGCTTCACCTTTTCTAGGTATTGGAGTTGAATTTGTGTTTAAGCTGTGTTTTTCTTTGAGGTTTTGCTTATCAATTTGGAGTCATTCTTTTTTTAAGGGTTTGTGTCTTGAGCATCCCTGTCACCCCAATAACTTTTTAGGGTGCGATTTTTTTTGTTTGGTCATTATTTCACACTGCTTTCTGATTTTGGACTTTATTTTGGGGCTAGGGTCTGTACACTTCTGGAGGGAATGATTGGTTTGGTTCTGTTGCTGCTTTTTTGGCATATTGAATGTTTACAGCTCAGATGAGGGACCTAATCAGTGCTCCCAAAGTGAATGAAGTCTGACCATTGTTTCCCAGTTTGAGCTTGGCAAGTTAACTGACCTGTGTTCAGTTCTGAGCATTTGAAGTTTCAGAAGACTGATGCTTTACTCAGCCACCCTTGGCCAGCTTTCCTTTGGTATGAAATTCCTTCCTTAATCATTACTTTGCAGGCCCCAGAAGCCAGAACTGAGACCCAGATCCCACTTTTGTGATCTGAGCAATAGAGCTGCTAATTGCTTCTGAAATTTCTTCCTCACTCACTACACAGTCTAGGGCCCTCAACCACTCCTCATCTTGGAATGCTAGTCATAGGCACAGTCATTCCTCCTGGGATCTGTGACTTGGATGGAACTAGCTAGTGAGGAACAGAGCTACTGTTTAGCACCTGTTCTTGCACACTACATAAATTTAGACTTTATTTTGGCTTTTGTGCACAGCTTCCCCCTGCCTGAAAGCATATCTCTTCTCTTGTCTTCTATCCTAAATGGGTTGAATAAGTTGCTTACTTTGTTGTATTTTTTCCCATGAATTTCTCTATCAGTGTTTAGTCTGAGGTGTTTTGGAATAGTTGAGGGAAGGATGTGAGCTCACTGTACTTTTTCCTTATTCTCTACCATCTTGGCTCTTCTCAAATTGTATTTTTACAGGAAATGACTAGTTACTAACGTTAGTGTCCTTTCAGAATCATTTGTGTATAGTCCCTCCACTGGCTTGTAAGAGCAAAGATCAAATCAGTACCAGATTGAAGAACACAAATAAGAAGGTATCATATACAACTGTGGCATTTCCAGCCCTACTTATTTATATAAGTTGTTGACTCCCTAACTTGTCAAAATAAATTAATAAAATAATCAGTGACATTGTCACCTTTTCCAGAAGAAGTTTACTTCTATATATTTACTAATATATGTGTATATGTATATATATATATATATATATATTAATTTATCACAATGAGAAGACCAAAAAAGCCCAGAAGCTACCTCAACCAGAAAGCAGTTGATCTCCTTGACAAGCAGAAATAATTTGCAGCCAAAGGTAATCATGCATTAGAGTGTAACCTCTATTTGTTAAATCTTCTGGATGAGGACTGCAGAAGATTACAGAGCTGTCTTATCCTGTAAGACAGTGAGAAACTGTGGAGAGAAAAGAGTATTTACAAGAAGCTTGATGGAGAGATTGAACAATGCAAAGTTCTTATGAGTGCATTTGAAGTTGAAACTAGAAAGTGAACATCAGAGTGATGGAAAGAAGAAGCTATCTGGAAAGATTTTTGTTAATAAACTCGTCACCAACAATGATGGTGGAACCATCGTGTTTGAACTCTTAACAGTGCAGTTGTGCTGCATGGAGAAATGGAAATGACAACCAAAATTATAAAAAAATAAATTTTAGAAGGGTATCTGAAATTCAGATAGTAATATGGTATGGTATCTGTTTTTTAAATGTCCTTGTTTTCTTCCTGTTTGTAATTTTTGATAACTGATTTTTTTCAGTTTTTTAGTAGTTTTTTTTAAAGCATTTAGAAGTAATTTTGTTATAATGATGTATTCATAAGGAGAACATACTGTATAATTGTTTTAGATTTTTAAGAACCTTTAATATCTGTAGTAGTTTTGATATCATGCATTATGAAAGATTAAACATTAGTGTGGTCAAACTTGTAAAACTATTAACTTTATAAGTAAACTCAGTTTTTAAATTTTAAAGTAGTATGAATTCATTAAGTTCTTTTTCCATCAAGTTCATGGTAGAAAATAATTTCCAAGATGTTGATTTGAAAACAAATTTGAAGGTGGAACCCAGGCTGACACTCTTCCCTCTCTTCTTGCCTTGAGTAGTTAAGATGATTCCAAAGTCATCTTAATTCTTTCCCTTAAGAGGACTAGACATTAGATATGTCGGAAGTCTAGTTATACTGTAACTAGATTATGCCTAGCAGCAACTTCACATGCACTCTCTGAAGTTCCTTAACTGTAACTGTATAAGGTAGATAAAATAATTTTCTTTTTTACTGGTTTCTGCCTAGATAATGAAACTGCTGTCTATACGTTAATGCCAATGGTTATGGCTGATCAGCATAGGTGAGTATTTCTTTTAAAGACTAATAAAAATTTTTAGGGTTATCTAAATAATCACAAAACGACTTAGAATCTTAGAGCTAAAAGTGTACTTGGAGGCAGTCTAATTCAGTGCTCTATTTTATCTGTAAGAGAAGTAGAGACAAGGAAGTTTCAGACTTGCCCAAGGTAAAATTGCTAACATTTTTCTAAATTTTCCTTTATTATGTCCCTTTTTCTTTAAAAAACAAATTTACTGTTGGAGCAGACCAACTCGTAGGATGACCTTAGATAAGTCAGTTATATTAATTTTACCGATGATGACAATAGCAATAATAGTTAATATTTATATAATGCTCAATGAGATGTTGTTAGACTGTATTCAATTTAAAAATATAGCTGTTGTATGAAAAATGTGGTGCTAGGTGCAAATACAAAATAATTCCTACCATTAAGGAGCTTATATCCTGTCAGCGTGTACACAGAAGAAAGGAAGATAATTTGATGTTATTAAACTTCTTTAAGATTCTAAGATTCTGTAATTAAGATATTTTAACTTTAATCACCTAAAACTATACTAAGACTTGGGACACCCTGTATTAACCCATTCTATGGAAATAGATGTTGTGCTAGTTAACAGTGGGCTACTAAGATACAGCTTGAGATAGAAAAGTCATGGTGGGTGAGTACGTACAGACCTAATCATTCAGAAATTATAGAAATGTAAGAAAGCATATTTTCTTAATGCATTACTGTTTTGATGTTCTGCTATTTGTGAAGAATTGTTGACTATTTTAGAGTGGTATTGATTCCAGCTTGATATCTAGATATGAGATGATTGGCATTTAAAATTGGAGGAGAAACTGCTCACCTGTAGATTGTTATGATCTTACCTTTATATATAAGAGAGAGAGGGAGAGAGAGAAAGAGAGAGACAGACAGATAGAGACACAAGGCATATATGGATTTTGCAGTAACTTTACAAGTGGTTCAGGCAAAATTTAGACATGGGGTCACAAATCCCACATCAGGCATGTGTTATATGTGTGCAGTTTCTCTATACTGACTCCCTTTGCATAGAAGAATTCATTGGCTGGAGAAACCAGAGTAGACTGTATGTCAGTCTTAATAGTTATGAGTGAAACCTTTTGGTTCCTAGTTTAATAGGCTATGTCAGGTACTTTTTGGTAGTAATACTGCTTTGGATAAATCTTCAGAGAATGATTTCTCTCCTGGGGCTAAGGTTATCTCATTCTTGAAGATTTGATAAGGAGAGTTGAAAAGCTGTGAATTATGCTAAAGTCTTTTGATTTTCTTTCTGTGTAGATCTGTTTCAGAATTATTATCCAATTCAAAGTTTGATGTCAATTATGCATTTGGACGAGTGAAAAGAAGCTTACTTCATATTGCTGCAAAGTAAGACATAACTTGGTTTGAGCAAATAAATGTAACCTGTTGTTTCTTTATCTTTTCTTAATTGCCTGCATTGTTTTTTTTTTTCTTCCCATTCTGGAATGTGACCAATGATATAACCATGAACTACTACTACAGACTGTGGGTTGGACCTGGACCAAGATTGTAGTCTGAGTGGAATGTAGATTCCCTTTGTGATGGACTGAACAAGAACTGTGCAACTAAATTTACTTTTTTTCTTTTTGAATTGGAGAAATGACTCAAATTATTGAAAACTTAGAATTAACTTTTAAATAGTTGTCTTCTGGAACTATGCTAGCTGTAATTTGAAGTCATTGACTTTTATCATCTATGACTAATACTTATCTTAGGCTAGATGGACAAGGCCATTTAGCTAGATTTTCTGTTGCTTATTGCTAATAGGAAATAAGACTTTTGGAAAGTGTTTCCATGACATTTTCAATTCAAGAAGTAATAATGAGGTAATCATTAAAGCAGCGTATGTACATATATTAGTACAAATTTATGCATTTTCCAGAGTTGGGAACCTTGATAAAACCAAACTACTACTTAATTGATATCCTAGTAGAAATAGAATGTTTTATCTTTGTGGAGTAGTAGAACTTTCAAGTAAGTGACCACAGAGATATACTTAATGTGTGACCTTTGGATATTGAATTAATCAACATATTTGCTTTAGTTATTGAAAGAATTTGAACTCTTAATTTTGTTTCAGTTGTGGATCAGTCGAATGCTTGGTTCTGCTGTTAAAAAAAGGAGCAAATCCTAACTATCAAGATATTTCAGGGTGTACACCCCTTCATCTGGCAGCTAGAAATGGGTAAAAATAACTTGTTTCTTATAATATATTCAATGATTTTCAGTTATCTTTAGTTAGTGATTTTTAATATTTAGCTTGTGCAAGTCATGTAAACATGTAAATATGATCAGTTTTAATGTAAAATTTTTCTTAAAGATATGTTTGAATTATTCATATCAAAGAAGGAAGAAAAAATTTATTAATTGCTTATTGTGTACCAGATACTGTGCTACATGCTTTAAAATAGTATCTCATTGATCCCCACAAAGTCTGAGGCCAGACTTAAACTCTCCTTCACTTCAGGATTAGAGCTGGGTACTTAGCTGCCTCAAGAAATGAAGACTATCAAGAAAAGTGAAATAGTATCCCTAATTCATATGTTTATTTAGTGTTTTTAGGTACAGTTACAGCTGAACGTTATATTCATTGGTCTTTTTCTATAATTTCCCTTTTCACGAGAAAGAGGCAGTGTGATATAATAGTGAGAGAATTGGCCTTGAAGTCAGGAAAACTTAGGTTCAAATCCTGCCTTGTGCACATATTAGTTAGGTGACTTCTAGGTCAGTCACTTAACCTCTCAGCGTTTGAGGTAACTCTCTTAACATTGGAGTTCTTGATTTTTTTAATATCATTAACCCTTTGGCATTCCAGTGAAACCTATGGAGTCTTTCACAAAATAATGTTTTTGAATGCATAAAATAACACCCATAGTGTTACAAAGGAAACTGAGTATATTGGTAACTGTGCATATAGTTATCAAAATATTTTCAAAACAAGTTCATGGAGCTCAGGTCAAGAAGCTCCCTCTAATCAGTGCAGGTCAGTTGATACTTCCTTTGCGACCTAAGAATTAGAGCATAGGGTTAATATATATGTAGTGGATAACTATCTTAGGAAAATGTATAGATATGAATAGTTATTTCACCAAATTTTCATAGTCTAATTAGAGGCTAAAGAACAGATTGCCTCACAGTATGCATAAAAAACAAGTTCAATCCTTTTGTCACTATAGTAGGAGATTCAGGCAGGTCATTCAGTGTGAAAGATATGGACATGGTCCCAGTATTGAAAGGCAGGTTGTTTTCTGGATTATGCTGCCAGAAAGAATCCTTATAAATTATTCTTTAGAAACAAACACTTGACAAATAGACCATAAAAATGAATCATTTTAATCATTAGGTTTACCAGTATTAGACCATCTCTGTGGGAGGGGGCCTTTATTACATTAGTTTAGAAGAAAAAGAAATAAGGTAGAGAGATTAAGTGATTTACACAGCTAGTCAGTGGAAGAAAAAGAATTAGATTTGGTTTATGATACCTAGTCTTATTTACAGATTAATTTCTTAATATTTAATTGACTTAAAATCTCTGTAGGCAAAATTTAAAAGCAATTATATATGACATTTTTAGAGGCATAGTTTTTTATGATAAAAATTTCTAACGTAATTTAAGATGATGTAATTTGACCGTAGATTAACATATATAATTAAGAGTTTCTTTAGAACATAGTTTGGTCTGTGTTAGCAAACATCATTAAAATATCTGACCACATAGCTAGAAGCCCAGTTGCTTTAAGTAAATGTGCTAAGTGAGGGACAGCTAGTCAAATTAGGACACGTCCACATTGTTTATTAGTAGTCCCACTTTTCTCCTATATGTGTTATATGTACCTCAGCTGTTTCTTTTCTAGTGAGTGATATGGTCTTCCAAGCCTATTATAGCATTTCCCTGCCTTCATAAGTGCTACTTTTGGTAAGCTTATGAATTGCCCCACTGGATAATAATATTTCCCATGTCTGATTACAGTCTTCATAACAACATCATGATCACTATAATAATTACAACTAATACTTATACAGTGCTTCAGTATTTGCAAAATGCTTTTCAGATATCTAATTTGATTCTCAAAATAACCCTGGCAGGTAAGTATCTTATTATCCCCATCTTACAGAAGGAAACTGAGGCAGACAGAGGTTAAAGTGACTTGCCCAAGGTCATGCAGCTAGTAAGTATCTGATGCCACATTTGAACTCAAGGTTTTCCTGACTTCAGGTCTGCCTCAATAAACATTTAGTGCCTGTTGTGTACCAGGCACTTTGCTAAGCACTAGAGATAGGAAGGAAGGCAAAAAAATGTTCCCTGCTCTCAAAAATCCCAGTCTAATGGGAGAGACAGTATGCAAAGAGCTGTGTACAAACAAGCTATATACAGGCTGAATTGGAAATAATCAACCTACGGAAGACACTAGAATTAAAACTAGGAAAAGACTTCATGTAGAAGGTGACATTTTAGCAGGGGCTTCGGAGAAGCCAACACAAATGCTTGAAGTCAAGAGATAGATTGTCTTGTTGGAGGAACAGCAAGGGGACTAGTGTTACTAGATTGCAGAGTATGTTGATTGTGGGGTGGGGAGTGTAAGGTGTAAGACTGGAAAGGTGGAAATAGGGTGCTGACAGGGGCAGGTTATGAATGACTTCAAAGGTCAAACAGGCTTTTTTCCTTTTTATTTGATCCAGGTAGTGATAGGGAACCCCTAAGAGTTTATTGAGTAGGGGGAGTGACGTGATTAGACCTATAGTCTAGGAAGATCTGTTTGTCAGCTGACTGGAGTATAAACTGGAGTAAAGAGACTTGTGGTAGGGAGACCAACCAGCAGGCTGTGGTAGGCTTCCCAAATCTTGCTGTGTGGCAGCATTTCATATCATTGCAATGAATCAGCGTGATATAGTAGAAAGCATGCTGAATTTAGTCAGTTCACCAGTGACTTTGCTGCCTACTAGCTGAGTTAAGTGATCTGTGGCAAGTCATCTAACCTCTCTGGGACCTACTTCTCTCATTTATATGAATTTTGGACTAGATCTTTGAAGTCCCTTTCTACTCTTAAGTTTGTGATTTTAGGTTCTCTCAAAATCTGTCCTTTTCTCTCAATTTTCGTGGTTATTACTCTGGTTCAGATTTTTATCACTTCTTGCCTGGACCTCTGTAATAGCCTCCTAATTGGTTTCTCAGTTTCTAGTCTCTTAAATCTAATCTTCATATAGTTGTCAAAACAATCTTCCTAAGGCCTTGGAACCATGTATCGCTTGTCTGGCAAAACCATCAGTGGCTCCCTATTCCTTTAGGATAAAACACCTTAGATCGACTTTTAAAATCCTCCACAACATGACTCCAGTCTACATTTCTAAGCTATTTGCTATTAATCACCTTTTCTGGGGTAGTGTATTTTGTTTTATCCAAGTATTATCTTTTAAATATTTTGTAATTAAGAACATGGAAGTTGATGCACTATCATAGTCTTTCAACTGATTCAAATCTGAGTATATTATTTAAAGGAAGATTTCACTGCCCTTTCCTGAATGAGGTGAAAACTTGATTATTGCCCTGTATGGTAGCACATACTTTTATTCCCTAATGTTGGGGAGGTTGAGGCTAGCAGATCACTTGAATTTGGGAGTTTGTAGTATAGTATCTCTAAAACCAATTGGGTATCCACACTAAGTTCAGTGCCAATATGGTGAGTCCCTGGGAAAGGAAGACGATTAAAATGCCTATGGCAAGGTGAACCTCCAGCTTTGAAAAAATGGAGCATGTTATATCTTCTGTACCAACCGGTATTGAATTCAGACCCATGAGTGGCCACTTCTAGCCCACAGTCTAGCAGGGAAATGAGTAGAAACCCAGTCTCAAAGCAATCCCACCCCCCAAAACAATAATAATAAAAATAACTTGATTACATATTTTCCCCTCCAGTTATCTACAGATCAAACCTAATGCTTGATTATGCCCAAATCTTAGAAACTTTATCATTTTGTATTTCATTTTAAATGCTGTTTAGCTGAGTTTACTTATCAAGTAGGGTAGTTAGTTATATAAGTATGTAACATCATCAGATACTGGACCTGAATTGATTTCTTTGTAAAATACCTTTCTCACTCTGTGCTTGGTATATTTCAAAGCTATTGTTTGTGACATTTATGAATATCTCTTTTCTTTTTTCCAGTCAGAAGAAGTGCATGAGTAAATTATTAGAATACAGTGCAGATGTCAACATTTGTAATAATGAAGGACTGACTGCAGTAAGTGGTTTAAATTTTATTGAAATGACTTTAAATACTTTTTAAAAAGTGAAATTTAACATCTTCATGGGTTTTGAAACACTTATTTTTTGTACTTTTATTTAAATGTTTAATAATGTCTTTGCAGTGACTTAATGGATCACAAATGTTTGAAGATACTTTTCTTGTAGATGTTTTGAGGAATTTATTTCAGAGAAAATATGAACCTGTTAATTGTCTCTTTTTTTGTTTGCTTGCTTGTTTCTTTTCTTGATTCTATTTTTACTCTCTCATTTTCTAGTTTCTTTCCTTAGCTTCTGTCACTGATCTTCACTGAATCTTTGAACAGTATGTTCTTCATAGGCATTTTGGGAGTTTAGACTGTGGGTGAGGTTTTTTCCTTTTTCTTGTTCCTCACTGTGCTCAGGAGTAGAATGTTTTCCTTTACTCCTTATCCTTGCCTTTGCAAAATTAAGTCATTGTAATATGTATTCTTTGTGTGAGCACTTCTCTCCGCTAAAGTCTTAAATTTGATGCATTGTTCTATAGAAGTGACTCTGGGTTCTTGAAAGCTAAGCCAGTTGGAGAAGCTTTAGCAGGTATTGCCAAACTAGAAAACCTTTGAGTATGGGTCTAGTGATGATCTAGGACCAACTTAAGTTTAGAAAAGCTTATAATTATTTTGGTTGCATGACTATCAACATTTTGGTCACAGTAAGGCTCTCTGGGACAATGCTTGTAGATGTTTTAGAGTCATTTTCTTCTGCATTTGTGTCTTGAGTGTCCCTGTCCCCATGGCAGGATTGTGGTTGAGTTCTCTTGTTATTTTTTGCCTATTCTTCCAACCTCTTTCTTGACTTCAGATAGGAGGTATGGGCTGGTGCTGATTTCTTGGGGGTATTGAGTGTTATGTTATTCTAGGATCTCAGGGACGAACTGGACACCTGCTGAATTTCAGTGCTCCCATATTGGTTTGATCCAGAACAAAGTCTAATTGACTGTTCTCCATTCTGAGCTCTGTAAATTCCTTACCTGGCTTTGGGTCTGTGCAAAAACAGCAGTTTGAAAGCTCTTTTGGCTTTGAGCAGTAGAATTAGAGGCTCCCCTTTGGTCTGCATTTCCTACTCTAGCTATTTGTCTGCATGATGGGCTACACATTGCTTTGTGTCTGAAGTCTGAGCCACATTACTGCTGCTGGCTTTTGGATTTGTTCCTTTTTCTGTAATGGTGCCCAGGTTTCCTCACTCTGGGTATCCTCACTCTGCCCTGGATCTAACGAGGACTGGCGTGTGGATGACAAAGTGAATGGCGGTTGGTACCTATTCCTGTCACAGTGTTGTGATGTAGAGCTGGCGTGGGTCTGAGACCTACTTTTGCCTTGATGAGCAGCCTTTGCCTGTGTACTGGTGTGTTCCCTGTGCACTGTGTTCTTGGACCTCCCTATCCTCCCCCTTATTCCTGCCACTTCTTCTCTGTTTTCTTATGCTGAGCTGTGCTAGACAAAGGACTCACTGTAACTTTTTCTGGATTTCTTTATTAGGATTTGGTCTGGTGCATTTTCTAGATAATTAGGAGCTTGTCAAAAACCTTTTTCTAAGTTTGAAGGGCTTGCAGTCTGCTTCAGTAGAGGGAGTTTAATTACTGTTGAAATTATAGATCCTTGAAAGAAATAGGTAAACTGTATAGAGTAGATTATAGGAATTTCACTCTAAAATAGTCACAATTTTAAGGGTTTTTTTTTCTAGAAGTAGAGATAAAATGACATAATTTTGAGAAATAGCATCTTGAAGTAGTTTAAATGAAATAACTAAGACATATGAAATTAAATCTTCCTTTGCTATTTGGTAAGCTGTTTTTTAAATGCGGAGAATAATTTTGGGTATTATCTATTGTATGCCTACTCATAATAAGGGTCTTGATCATGAATAGTTCTATCAGATGAATAAGGGAAGCATCAATTTTGTTTGGGAGGATCAAGAAAGGCATTAGAGGAGGTGATATTTGATCTCTTTTATGTTGGCTGAGCATGATTCTACAGGTCAAAGTAGAAATGTTAGGGAGTGAATAACATGAACATAGGCAAAACATATTTGGAAGATGGCAGGTAATCTAACTTAATTAACTAAAGTAAGGAACATATGATGAGTTGTGGTATGAAATCAAAATAGGTTGGATCCAAATTGTGAAGGATCTTGAATGCTAGGCTAAAGAGTACCTTTGTTTGGTAGATACTAAGGAGGAGTCATTGAAGGTTTTTAACCCAAAGAATAAAGTCATTTTAGTGGCCTTGGAATACCAGTTAGGTGATGGTGTATAGGCCTACTTTGAAAAGGCTGAGGAAAAAAAAATGAGTCAGGACTCTTTTTAGGAGGCTGCCTTAATATTCTTGGCAAGACTTTTAGAGGGCAGCATGGTAAAGTAGGAAGAGCACTTATCTTTTGAGCCAGTCCTATCTTTGATACTTAGTGTGACCTTGGGTAACTAAATCACTGAATCTCCCTGGACCTCATTTTTCTCACCTATAAAATGAGGCGTTTGGACTAAATAGTCCAGAGATCCTTTCAACTTTAAATCTGTGATGCTTTTATAATAAGGGCATAAACTTTGTTGATTATAGGTAGAATGGTAAGGTAGGGATAGATTTGAGCAGTAATGAGATTGAGCCAGTAAGATTTGTCATCTGTCTCTGTGGGACAAAGTGGGGAAGAATCAAAGATAATTTTGAGGTTTTGACCATAAGTAATTGGAGAATTGTGATGCCATTAAAAGAGACAGGGAAGTCAGGAGTAGCAGCATTTAGAGTAAAACTGATGAGTCTCGCTTTATCTTAGCTTGAGGTCTCTGTGGTATATCCAAATGGATATGTTCAGTAGACAGTGGGAAAGGTGAATAAAAGTGATATACTTTTAATATCTGAATATTTATAGTACAGCTGATACTGTGGCCAGTGTAGACATAGACTTATCTTCATGATACCACTTATCCAGTGTAGGCAGATAGATAAATTATAATATTTAATAATTTTTTGCACTAATTAATTTTGAGAAGGAAAAAAATGATTTCTTTCCATTTGTTACATTCATTTGCCTACATAATTTTCTTCCGTTATAGTAGTGAAATGCCTCTACTTTTCCCCCTCCTTATTTCTCTTCCCTAGTTTTGCCTCAAGATATGCAAATTTCTCTTGGCTGTTGTTATTGAGTATACTTAGCAAAAGCCTGGAAAAGTTTTGATTGCTATTAGGCAGTTTTCATAGTTGGAGGGCTTGGACTTTGAAAGGGTGGAAGAAAGCATATTTTGATATGTGGAAACATTTTTTAGGGCTCTTAGTTACTTCTTTTTTCCCCCAGTTTTGTTTATATCTGCTGGCAATAGCAGCAGCTTCAGCTGTGAAACACTCTTGTTCTAACATAAGCTATTTTTATACCTATTTCCATTACTTCTTTATGTTACTTTTCCTCTTAATATGTTGCTTGACTTTTTTTTTTCTTTTTCCTTTTTTTTTTTTGCTGGTTGGGGAAATGTGGGGAAATGAAGGGCAGTAAATGGGGGATAAATGTGTGTATTGAGAATATTTAGTACCAAGGTTTGGACCTGGACAAAAATTTAGCACTTCTCTTCTCTAATTCAGAACGGCCTTTTGGAAAATGTAATTGCATGCTGTGGAAAAAAAAAATCCAGGTCACCCAAGAAGGAAGCTATCTTGTATTTGCCCTGTCATTTTACATTATGGAAAGATTAATTTTGAAACAACTTTGGGGTTGCCCAAATTTTATTGGATATTTTAATTGTTAAAAAAAAAACTAACAAAAAGCATATAGGCCTAGAGGGTTAACTGACTTGTATGCTAGATTTGCAATTGAAAATTTAGTTTATTTTAATGTTCTAATGTAAAATTTTCTTGTAAAAGTACTAACTAATGTGAATTTTTCTGCAGATCCACTGGTTGGCTGTAAATGGAAGAACAGAGTTACTTCATGATCTTGTGCAGCATGTCAGTAACGTGGATGTTGAAGATGCAATGGGACAGACAGCATTGCATGTTGCATGCCAGAATGGTCATAAAACAGTAGGTTAAATTTAGTTGAGATTAAATGTATTTTGTAAAATTTTGAAAAATTTGAATTTATGAAAAGATTTTCATTAGGAATATTTGTGAACTTTGTCTTGAAAGGTCTTGCTTTTAAGGTATTTTCCACTAATGCCTAGATTGCTGATTTGTTTTGGTGGAAGGAGAAGAAATATAGTGTTTTTTAATACTTTAGTATTTTATGTAACTAACTTCATGCAGATTATAATCCTTTTAGATATTTCTTTCAGTGCTTTGGCTGAAAAAAATTTACTATTTGGTGATGAGCTTTTCTAAGCTTAGGTATGCTAGTCCTTGCAAGATATAGTCTGTCAACAGGGCCATACTTGAAACCTTCTTAGGACATACTAGAGTTTGTGCTTTGATAGCCTAGCCTTCAAGAATCCAAGATTGTCTTTGATGAGGCATTACAAGAAATTGAGAGTATGCTATATGAGGTTCAGTATCAGGACTCTTGAATTTGGGAGGAAAAAATTGTTCTTCTGGTGTCCTAATATGTTCATTAAGTGGAAAAAAAGATTTCTTTGGATCCTAATGTCTACTTAGATTTAATTCCTTTTAATGTCTAGAAATTAAATTAATTCAGTGTCTTTAAGAAATAATTGATAGCAGTTGTTTCTTCAAAGGCTACTATCTTTAAGGTTATAAAAGTGCTTGATGTGCTTTTTTTTAAAGCTTACACCAGAAATATTCTGACCTATCTGATCCCATTCTTCAGTGTTTTTGAAAAGCATAATTATGAATGACTTTCAGGAATTCTTTTGTAAAATTATTGTAGTTTTGGATGTGATCCCTGTTGCAATATCCCAAGAGAAAACTCGCTAAGTTTTAAAATTTAAAGATTTCTAGCTGTATCTGTATCATGTGAGATAGTTAACCATAATGAAAAAAACATCACAGTTGTTCAACAATCTTACCCTCTTCTCTGCTTCCATAAAATTCTATAGGAAATGTGTTATAGTAGTTGATATCAGTTGTTTTCAGTTAGGATAGAAGATAGTAGACCTTTAAGAAAACCTTGTGTTTTATAGAATGCATTAAGAAATGTAAATTATACTCTGAAGTCATTGAAGATTGCATAACACAAGTATAATGTATTCCATATGGTTTATAACCTAAAGCAGGTATGGTAAAATAATGAAGAATGCTTCGAAATTGAGAAATTCTGTCGTTTTGAAGAATTGTCTGCCATTGAAGAATTGTCTTCTAAGAAAATTTTTAGATACCCTGACATTACTATGATGATGTTTACTGGCTGAGATTTTGCAGATATAATAGAGTTGAAAGGGAAAAAATAGTAACTTTCCTAGCAGCATTACAATTTTGTGTTCCTACAGTTACTTGAATTGGGGAGCAACATTTCTGCTAAATCTCCATCCTAGTAACTGAAATACCACAGGGATTTTTGAGCATTGTACAGAAGGAAATGTATAGTGATAAAGTGTTAGTGAATCATTGGTGGTTGCCATTAATTATAGGATCAGAGTGTCTGAAGAGACCTTGAAAAATCATTTAGTCAATACTCTTGTCTTTAGGTAGAATTATATCTATAGCAGTCTCTCAGTAGAGTTGTGCTAATTATTATATGCCTTAGAATTGCTAATTTTCTGTGATGTATTAGAGTCTCAATCTGGTATTGAGCTAGACTGAATTATGTATTAGAGGTTTAATACGCTTTTCAAGGGTAGGGACTGCCCCAAATCATTCCTTAATTTACTAATGAGATGCTCTAAAAGGCTTTATTGTGTGTTAGTGATTTAGGCAGATGTGGGATTAGGAAGGCTTTTGTGTTAGTTTACTAGAATTTGATGTTACCGTTTTTGTCCCTCTTAATCAAGGTAGTTACCTTGATTATATCCATTAGGGAAATGGTAGGGCAACTAGGTGGCACAGTGTATAGAGTGCTAGCCCTGGAGTCAGGAAGATTCATTTTCTTGAGTTCTAATCTGGCCTCAAACACTTACAAGCTGGGTGACCCTGGGCAGGTCACTTAACTATTTGCCTCAGTTTCCTCATCTGTCAGAGGAGCTAGAGAAGGGAAATGGCAAATCACTCCAGTATCTTTGCTGAGAAAAACCCAAATGGGGTCATAAAGAATGAGACATGACTGAAAAATGACTTAAAGAGCTTATGTATATTGAGAGCATGCTCAGTATTTTGTATATTCAGAATTTTTATTAAAATCAAAAAAACTTACCATTTTGTAAAAAAATCAAATGTAAAAATCTTCAGGAGGAAATAAACCTTTAAACTCTAAAAAATTAATATAGAGAGACCAGAGACAGAACTCTTTACTTTTAACCTCAGTGTAGTTTGAATTTCAGGAACACATAAGAAGAACATTTGAGTAGATGGCCATGAGAGACAGAGTATTTCCAAGTATTGGGCATCTTTAACATTCCTTATTGCTGTCACATTGTTACTTTGATGATGAGGATGCTTATTTAGTTAATTTAATAATTATTATGAATAATAGAGGGTTAAATTTAATTCCAGTTTGTAGCACCTATATCTATTCCTTCAAAGGTAACCAAGATGAAAAACTCATTTTACTACTTTGCTGCTGTTGATCCCAAGCTTTGCAACATGGGCATTCAAATTCTGTTTACTGGTTCTATACTGTTGTGTTAATGTACATAGTGTTTTAGGATTTTGAAGGTTGTCTTTTTCTTCTTGAGAGACAATGTGTGACAGTAGATAGAAAGCCGGTCTTAAGAAGAACTGTGTCCAAGTCTTGCCTCTCTGATATATACTGGCTTTTTGAGTCTGGGTTAGAGACTTTGCTTCTATACACCCCAACAACTTTTAAAGATGAAAAATTGTGTGAGTACTTACTATTCCGCTACTGTTCCGCTAGGTGGAGGGAGTTCCCTGTACCAATGATACATAGGCCTGGGCAAAAAAAGGTAATATTTATAAGTGAAAAATTTGACCATAACTTTAACTTCTGGTCTTCTGTCTGCATTGATGATTTTGACTAGCAGCTCCTATTTGAGGTATGCCTTTTACTTTGTCACCAGAATTGTAATATAGCTTTAGGAGATATTATCAATGGTATGTTTTAGTCTAGAGAACATTGAAAACCTTGGTTCCTCTTGACCTGAAAGGGACCATAGAGGTCAAACTTGGTTCATTCATTAGCTAAATATTTCTCTTTGGGATAACAATATCTGTTTTGTCTATCTCAAACTTACCCTTATGATATGTGCAGAATACTAGTGACATAGTCAGTGAAATTGCTCTGAACTCTGAGCAGGGCAAAAAAGCAATACGTGTATTTGAGAATATAGTTCTTGTTGCTATGGAACGTTACTTTTCCAGCAACAGAAGGATACAGAGTAATTTGCAGATCCTATGTGATGATTGGATTTTGACACATTATAGAAATTTAGTCAGCAAATTGAATTTTACCTAGCTATATAAAATGCCAAATTTGTAATTAACTTTTTATAGTTTTTATTCCTGTTGTCATAAATTGTCTAAAAGACTTAAATGAGTTAAATTGTTGATGCATATGAATGCTTTCTTAGCTTTCTGGGACAATTTGGAGTCATAAACTTAAGAGTATCATATTGTTAAATGAGCTAACCTAAACTTAAATACTGTGAGTAGTACATTTAGCTAGAAATTAATTCAAAATTAAATTTAAAGAAAATAGCTTACACTTGAGTAATTTGATATCTTAAATTTACGTGTCTTAGTTTGAAGCTTCACAAATTTAATATGAAAAGGCATTTAGAATCTTGTTAGGGTAGATTTAAGCTCATAAAATTTAAAAACAATTGTTAATTTGACAGTGGCATTATACATTGTTATTTTCAAGAGAATTATTACTGACTGCGTTTCTTATTGAAATTGCAGGCTTATTAAGGAACAATAAGGTTATTCCACTACATTCAGTCAGCTATATTGGTATCCATAACCATCCTCCAAACTTTTCATCCAGAGACTTACAGGGCAGTCATGTACACTTATTTGAATGCTTTTCCCAAAGCATTGCTTGGATTCAGCTTTGAGGCATAAAGGTAGGTTTGATTAATGTATTTCAGAATTTATTTTTAGGTTTAGAGAAAGGTCAGTTTTTCTGATCTAAGAGTTCTGTGTTGGCTGATCTGCAGTGATGGTAGTTTTTCCAAGTACTGTTATTTAACAGGACAAGTGAATACTGCTGTCAGTTACTGGATAATTAAGTAAATATACATTAGTTTTAGGGAGTCGGTTTTCTAGCCATTTGAAGTTTTTGTAGGTTGCTTTTAGAGAATGTGCAAAGTGTACTATCAGAAGTTTTACATTATTATGTCATATAATATTTTGCTTAAATTATTAAACTATAAGTTCCAGGGCAGGCAGGAACTTCATTTTACTTAACTTTGTATATCCTTCAGTGCCTAAAATAGTGCCTTATATGTAATACTCAATAAAAACTTGTTTGAATTGAATTAATGCATTTTTCTTTTTGGATTGTTTGTAATCATTTGCTAAAAGGAGTTTACTCTCCATTTAATCCTTTATTGTTTTAACGTTGCCCATTAACTTTTTTCAGTTTTGTTCCTTTGAATTTGGGTCTATGTATGTAAACTTGTCATTGGGTATTTTGCTTCTTGGCTAGCCTTTGACTTCAATTAAATGGCTTTGGAGATTGACCCAAGAACATACGAAATCCTTACCATTTTACAAAAGCAGGCTGAAAAAACATGAAGCCCTGTTGATGCATACAGCTGGTTGTGTCTTCCAAAGCAAATCCTTGAATCCAGATGGTCTACCTTTTTCCTCCCCAGATCCCTTTTTACCAGGTACCTACTTTTTAAGATTATAAGAAGAGAGATTTGTTGAGTAGAATGAGGAACTTTACCTGCTATTTGGAGGACCCTGAAACAAAGTTTAAAAATTTCTGGTAATTTTGGAACTGGGAAAATTTTTTTTATTAAAAAAGAAGTTATATAATACTAATTTTTAATGCCCTTTAGCAATTTAGTCTTCCCTATCTTTAAATATAAAATGTGCTTACATATATTATGCATACTTGTGTGTGTATATATACACATTTATGTGTATGTGTGCACATATGTAAGTTTACATACAAGATTACGCTTGGTATATTAAATTCTGAAGTATATTTTTTCAAGTGCTAATCGCAAATTTGTTAATTTACCTTTTTCAGTGTCCTTAAATATTTGTTATAAATGCATCTCCAAGTTTCTGGTCTTTGAATACTTTAGTCTATTTTAGTCTTTATCAATTTGAGAAGCAAGCAAAAGCTTACAGAATAAAAAGAATATCCTAATAAAACAGACATAATTTTTAGACCTTTTTAACCACTATGTTAAATGGATCATGGAAAATAATCATTTGCAGAAAAAGAATACAAATCCCCTCACTGAATGAAACCTTTTTTTGTCACGTTAAACTTTGTAAAATTGCTCTCACTATATAGGCCATCCACCTTGCCTGGAAAGTACTCATTCCTTACCTCTAATTCTTAGAATCCCTAGTTTCTTTAAAAGTTCTTCTGAAGTCTCACTTCCTGCATGAGTCTTTTCCTGATATCCCACAGTATCTTGTACTTCCCCTCCCCTAAATGACCTTATATTAATTCATATAATGCAGTCTTTTTGAGGGCAGAGACTTTCATTTTGGTGCTTAGACACTTAAGTGAATGCTTATTGGTTGAATTTTGAATTAGCTGTATATATGTGATCTGACCACCAATGTGTTAAAGCAGAAATCAAAATTAGCACAAAACTTTATGAAAGGAAAACATAAAAGATAAGACATGCCATTGAAACATAATTTTGACCAATGCCTGTAATTGTGATGAAAAATGATGTATGGTTTGAAGAAATGATATCGACGTATACATCCAGGTCATCATAATTTCATATAGAAGGTTAATTAGTAGAATCATTTGTCCAAGACCAAGATCCTAAAAAGTGTATTAAACAGGAAACACTTAGTTTCCAAGTAGGGGAGAGAGATGGTGGCCAAAGGCAACACTGGTTTAGAACATAAACTCCCTCGTTAAATCTTATGGGAGAGAATAATGGAAAATTGTGAGCAGAATTGCCTCATAAAGTAGAAAAGCAGTGGATGGTAAAAACTTTCAAGGAAGCCTAGAGTGAAGCTCAGCTATAAACAAAGTAATTTTGAGACCATTTAAAGGAAAACAGAAAGAACGTGGAAAAGATTGCCAAAGTTTTTTGTAAGAAACTTCATCATTGAGGACAGCAGAGCTATCACAATTGGACTCTAACATTACAGTTCCAAATATGGTTATACAAATGATAGAAATGGCATTTAAGAATAAAAAGAGGAAAAGTAGCTGGCTTAGATCAACTCTAATAAAGATCAGTTTGGAGGTGACACATTTGTGAGTGTTTGAGGGACATATTCACAGGTTATCAAATGTAGGGAAAGATACCAGAGGTCTGGAAAAAATCTTGAGTTAAAGTGATTGAGAAATTATTCACGTGTGTGTGTGTGCGCGTGCATGTGTGCACACATGCATGTGTGTGTGTGCCTGCTTTACCTTGTATATCACATTTTTATGCACATCATCTATGCATGTATATTGAGGACATTCTTTATGTGAGTAATAATAGGGAATGGGTAGACTTTACCAAATAATGTTCCACAGAGATCACATACATAAAACTGACTAGAAGATGTAGAGAATACAAGATTACCATGTGCTTATTGTTGACTTAAAAAAGAACTCTTTGATTCAGTAGAGCAAGATACTTTAATGATGTTTTCCATTCATATATCAGAATTATTCAGTAGTTTTGGAAAAAACATAACAGAGAAACTTATTAACCTTTTGATACCAGAGAAGTGATGAAACAAGGAAAAGGCATGGTATTGTCAAAGATGTTTGTAACTGTCAGAGGGGAGAACCAGTTCATAGTCCAAGTTAAAGAGGGAATTTTCTCTGGATGTTAAGATCTTCTAGGCTTTTTTTTTTTTGGTGGATGATAATGTTGATTAGACCTAAGCTGGGAAATTGCAGAACCTCCTAAAAGAGATCTGTTACATCAGTGGGGTCTCATGAGCTACACTGTTCATAATAATAGTCATTTACAAGTTTGAGTTGTAGTGGCTACCCTCTTTCAGGGAAAACTTTAATTTACCAGCATGGAGGTAGTTGGGAGAAGATGAGCCATGAAGAAAC
Organism: Notamacropus eugenii; assembly: GCF_028372415.1. Taxonomy (NCBI): domain Eukaryota; kingdom Metazoa; phylum Chordata; class Mammalia; order Diprotodontia; family Macropodidae; genus Notamacropus; species Notamacropus eugenii. Next base: position 183,760,988 of record NC_092873.1, on the reverse strand, counting down.
AGTGAGTGCTTCTAAAGGGGAAAGGGACAGTAAGCAAAAGATATATGAGCATTAGTTTGTCTTTTCTTCCATCAGTGGTTTGTCAGTGCCTGGAATTGTTTTGTTATTGTTGTTTCTGACTGCCTTTGTGCTTCATTATGACTGATCCTGTTTCATTGTGACCTTGAAGTATCCTTCAAATGTTTGACTTACTCAGACCAACAACTGCTGCAGTATATCTTACTAGTTGTGTGATCCTGGACAAGTCATTTAATCTATTTGCCTCACTTTCCTCAACTGTAAAATAGGAATCCTAATACTATTTAACTCCCAGGATTGTTGTGAGGATCAAATGAAATAATATTTGTAAAATGCTTAGCATAATGCCTGGCATGTAGTGGGTGTTTAAATTTATCTCCTGTCCCTTTCACCTGCCTTATTTTTAAAAATTTACTAAAAGCTTTTTTTCAGTTAACAAGCATTTTTCTCTCCTATTTGTTATCTCTTCCCTCTCCCTCTCCCTCAGAAAAAGGAGCAAACAAAACTTGTTGCAAATATTCATTGTCAATCAAAACAAACTGCCGTGTTGTCCATGTCCACAAATACGTCTTATTGTGAATATTTAGACCATCACCACTCTTTCAGAATCTTTTCCTTCACATTGTAGTCTGGGTGTATTGTTTTCCTTGTTTGCTCAGTTCATGTATCTTGACACATTATTTCGAATTCGTTGTATTCTTGTTTCTTACAGAACAATAACAGTCCATTAAAATCAGAGAAACCCTGTTTCTTTAGCCATATCACACCTGATGAAACTCATTAAAAAATCTTACCTTGTTTTTACAGAGATCCATTATTTCATTGGTGTTGACACTCTTTCCGTGATAGAACTGTAACTCTTCTTTGTACCTTACGGTGTAAACTATCTTCATGAGTTGTTGTTGCTAAGAAAATTAGTCACCTGGTGATTAGTCACCAGTATTCTGGTGACGATATTCTGCAAACTTAATCAGATTGCCTTTTGGCTAGTAGGCAGATAGGCCCTCCTTGGTTCATGGTCAAAACTTTTCCATCAGAAAGGACATGCCAGAGTTGACTCTTTGTTAGTGTAGCCTTTTTCTAAAAAATAAATTATTATTATCTTTCTTTTTTTATATCACATTTCCTATCTTTCTGAGAGCCATCCTTTAGAAGTATAAAAAGAGGAAAAAGAAACAGTTCACAAAAACTAACCAGCACATTAAAAGTCTGATGTTGCCGTTATTCCACATTCAAAGTTCCCGCACCTGTAATTTCATGACACTGTTTTAATATTTTTTTCTGTTTACATTGTTATAGTCATAGTATTTGTTGCTTTTCTGGTTTTTTGCTTACTTCACTTTATAGTTCATCAGAATTATCATATCTTATATTCCATTATAGTTATATATTATAATTTGCTTAACTGTTCCCCAAATCATTGGATGTCTATTTTGTTTCTAGTTCTTTGCTAAATATCTTGATGTATGTGGGGGTTTTTTTTTGTCATTACCTTTTTGGGGGTAGAGGCCAAGAAGTAGGATCTCTCGATTCATGTATATGCATGGATGTTTTATTTACTATCTTAGTACAAGTCCAAATTGCTTCGCCAAATGGATGGACTAATTAATTCACAGCTGTGCAAGTAGTGCATCAGTGTACCTGTTTTTATGCAACCTTGACATCATTAATTATTCCCATCTTTTGTTTTTTGCCAATTTAGTGGTGTGAAGTGATACCTCAGTGTTTGATTTGCATTTCTCTTTGGAGAATTCTTTCATATAGTTTGAAATTTTTCTTTTTGAGAGCTAATTGTTCATACCCTTCACTACTCGTCTTTCAAGGAGATGAGTTTTGGCCTTAATTATTGCTCTTAGTTTGTTATTTTGGGTTGTCATACCTTTGGAGAGATTTGATAAAAAATATTTTCCCCCCCAATTGACCACTTCCCTTCTTATCTTAGTTGCATTAATTCTGTTCAAGAAAAAGCTTTTCTTTATTCATATAATTGACAATTTTTTATTTTAACTTTTGTGATCATTCACCTCAGATTCTTTAGCATTCAGCCTTTAATAACAGTTATAAATCTTGTTCAATTCTGATTATTTTATATGATCTTCAATATTCAGGTCATATATCCATTTTGAGTTTATTTTGGCATATATTATAAGATGATGGTCTAAGCTTAATATCTGCTAGACTACTTTATAATTTTCCCAGCAATTTTTGTCAAATAATGAATTCTCAAAGTGATATGTATGTGTATATATATACATATGTTTTCTGATTTTTCTTCTGATTTTTTTCTTGTGTATTCTGAGCCACTGATTTACTTACCTATTTTTGACCAGACTCAAATAGTTTTGATGTCAACTATATTATAATGTGATTTGAAGTTTGTAAATGCTACTAAACCCTTCATTGGTGTAGCCTTTGAGCTTACTTCCATGCCCCAAATTTTGAAATAGGATTTCAGTAGAATGAATTTGTCAGCATCCCTCTAATAATGAGTCCTTTGTCTCACTCCCAAATCTGAGTCTTCCAAGAGTGTGCTATTCTAAGGTTTGTCACCATCACTCAGGAAAAGTAGTGTTTTAAAAAATGGGATCTTGCATCAGGATGCAGATTGGCATTTTGAAAAGCACTGACCCAAGTATAATTTAGTCACCTCTCTCCTTCCAGTTCAGTTCTGTTCCTAACTCAGTTTCCATTTGCAGTACTTATATCCTATATAAAAGTGCTAACATACACCTGATGACTCAAAGAATTGGTCACCCAACTGCATGTTCATCTGAAAATGGACATTTTTCATCCATTTGGTTCGTGATTTACATATGTTAGAAATTGTTAGTAAAGTCAAAATATGATTTAATCTTTGCAAATCAAATTTTTATGAACTCTTAAATTTTAGGAACAACCAGTTTTAGGAACAGCCAGGTTCCAATTACTTTCTATTTCCAAAAGTCTTTTGGTTACTATTACTGTTTTGAGCATTTTGAGGAAGCAGGAAAAAAACTAATTATTTTTCTATTTTCTACAATGATATGTATGTGCTCACTATTTTTTAAGTCAGAATTAGGATGTCAGGATCATCTCTATCAACATTTGGATAAGTCAGCAAAATAATGCCTGCAGAATACCATATCCTTCAGTTCCAAGATGAGTAAAGAGCTAGTAAAACAGTAGTTAGCTGTCCTTGATGAATTCAGGTCACTAGGCCCAGAAGAACTATATTCTAGGGTTTTTAAGGAACTGGCAGATATGATTACTGAAGTGAAATCACTTTGAAAGATCAGGTAGAACTGAAGAGGTGCTGTAGTATTGAAGAAATGCAAATTTATCAAGTAGATTTTTCAAAAAAGAGGCATGTAGTCTGTAAAAAGTTCAACTTTGATTTTAGCAAAGTTTTAGTATGTATTAATGAAGAAACAATTAGAAAATTTTAGAAGTGATGTTTGGAAATGACAAGCATAGTTTCACCAAGGAGCCCTCATGCCAGTCTAATCTAATTTCCTTTGTGGGCAGGGTTTAAATAGATGGGTAGGTAGGGCGACTTGTTTTTTTAGACAGTTTGCCTAGATTCCAGCAAAACATGTGATAAGGGCTCCTCTTTACTTTCCTAGCTTTATAAAGAGTGATTATCAAGTAGTAACTGTTGCTGTTTCCCACCCAGCCTGATGTCTTTCTTTTTCTTGGCATCGTTAAAGGGGCCATGCCCTGGCTACTTCTTAAAGTGTCCTATTCAGTAAATGGGCGTTGCCTCACCCTAAGTGAGTACCTGCAAAGACCTTGGCCTAAAGGGCTCAAGGTCTCCCAGTGCATCCTGGGTCATCTCCAGTCATCCTGATGAATATCTGATCACTGCATTCAGATGGCTCTGGAGGAGAAGTGAGGCTGGTGACCTGCTTAGCTCTCCCTCACTCAAAGCAAAGTCAAGTGCAAGTCATGTCATCATTTCTCTGATGGCATGGTCTTCTTTGGCAACAGACGAACACAGGATGAGATGGAGACATATGGACTAGAGAAGAGTATGTATGATTAGGTGGGTTCAGAAATGGTTGAATGTCTGTACCTAAGGGTAGTCATCAATTTTTTTATGTCAGTTTGGCAGGAAGTCTCTTGGAGCGCATCAGGGATTTTTTTGGCTATTTGCTATTCAATGTATATTTTTTAAAAATTATATCTTGTTTTGTTATTGGTTTTTGTTTTTACATTACATTTGTTTCTGAATATATCCTTTTTTCCTCCCTATTTTCCTACCCAGCAGGCCATCTCATAACAAAAATTTAGAAAGAAAGAAAAAAGCACGTCAGCCAAACTTATTAACTCACTGACATTGTTTGACAGCGTATTTACTATTCCACCTCTGTAGTCTGCCACCTCTGCAATGAAGGGAGGGAGTTTCATTTTCTCAGCTTTTTCTAGTGCTTAGTTTGGTTTGTTACAATTATATAACATTAAATTTTATTTCTTCATTTTGTTTTTTTATTTGCATTGTTATAGTCGTTATGTATATTTCTTATTTGGTCCATTAGTTTATACAGGTCTTCCCATGTTTCTTTTTATTCTTATATTCATCATTTTATATATTACAGTAATAACATTATAATCATATACCACAAATTGTTTAACCTTCGCCTAGTTGATAAGCATCTGTCAATAACTTGGACAAATTTATAAACGGTAGGCTCCTGAAGTTTTCAAATGGCAGAAAGTAAAGAGTATAGTTGCCTCACAGAGTAGTAGTGATGATCAAGTTGTTAACATGTAAAATACTCTCAACATTTTAAAGTGATATGCTAGCAAATTTTGTTATTATCATTATCATTGTCATCATAGCTAAAGTAATGCATGACAGTCATGATCCAAAAAGACTTTGACAGGGCTAGAAAGTTGTGCCAATTCCAAGATAAAATAAAAAGAGAATAAGTATAAAGTCATACATTTAAAGTAATGTTATGTTGTAAATTAGTATTTCAGTGAGATGTATAAAAATAGCAATTTCTGTGGAAAAAGTTTTGAGGGTTTTAATAGATTTTACAAAAATATGCCTACCAGAAAAGCTAATGTGATCTTCTTTGGCTACTTTAAAGAGAAGCCTGATATCTAATGCAAAAGAGTCCTACTTGGCTGTGCCCAGATCAGACCACATCAGGAGTATTCAGTTGTGGCTACCACATTTAGGAAGGACATTGATAGGCTGGAGAAGATCCAGATGATGGTGAGAAGGATAGTGGAGGATCAGTTGAGCAGTGTTCACTGTGGAGAAAAAGAGTGAAATCTGAAACTTGATATAAGGCAAAGCTTCCCAGTAATCAGAACTATACAGAAGTGAAATGGGTTGCCTTGCTCAGTGCCTAGACTAGTGCTCTGCTTATAGTAGGTGCTTAATAAATACTTTGAGCTCATGCCTTCTATCTCACTAGAATCCTTCAAGTAAAGACTGGATGACTGTTTGTTGAGGGGATATCATAGAAGGGATTCTTGTGTAAGTATGAGTTGGTCTAGAATTTCTTAAATTGTGGATTTCTTTAAGCTCTTCTTTAAAGTGCTGAAGGGGTCACAAATGGAAGAAGTTTAAGAAGCCCTGGTCTAGATGGCCTCTGAGATCCCTTCCTATCCTGTGATCTTTATATTGCGTTTGGGAATCCATGCTGTTAGGGTCATGTTATATACATGTCTTCTGTTACCTCCTACAGTAAATGCCACCATGTATGGACTTAGACTGTTTTAGCTAATACAGAATTCTTCACTAGAGTGAATTATGTTATAGTGAGGCTTTGGTAGATTACTGCTGAATATGAGAAATTTTAAAGGTGGGTTTTTAAAAAACATGTAAATACAATTAAATTTTAGGAATTTTTTGAATGTGAATAAGATTTTGCTTTTATCTATTGCAGTTGGTTATATAAATTAAAAATGGTATACTTTTTTTCTCTAGCTTTATTTTGATTCTTTATTTTTTTCCCTTCAGACAGTGCAGTGCTTGCTAGACAGTGGTGCTGATATTAATAGACCAAATGTGTCTGGAGCTACCCCACTGTATTTTGCTTGCAGGTATGGTATTTTATTTTTAAAAATAATTCTTAAGGACAATATATGACAGTAAGAAAAAATATGAGACAAAGCTTCAAATAAATTTTATTTTGTATTAAATACTGTGTACTTTTTGTGCAGTATATACCTTGTGACTAGCATGCTTGGCTGAAAGAGAATATTACATTCTCATTCTTCACAAAATATCTTAATTAAGTCATCTACATTTTCTGGAAAACAGTTTTCTCTTTACAGTTTCCCCTTTTTTGTTCTGCCCCATAGCATCTTTGGTTAATTAGATAATTATTTGTAATAATCTCAAAACATATTTTCCTCAAGTATTGTCCTCTGCAAACAATACTTTTGTTACAAATATTAATGATTGTTGCAGTGATAATCTAGTTTATCCTATATTCTTTGTTGAAATTTAAAGTGTTTTCTTTACATGCATATAATCAAGTAAAAAATATGCCATTGTGGAAAGAACACAGAATTGGGAATTAGAAAACCTGAGTTCTAGCCCAGGCTTTGCTTTTTTCTATCTAATGTGACCTTGGGCAAGTTATTTGGCCTTTGGCTCTGTTTCCTTAAGCTTCATTGCTCATTTATCTCTATAAAATGAAGGAGAGTTGGACCAGATATTCTCTATATTTTTGCTTTCTGTAAGTTAGAAACATAGTGTGATAGTGAGTAATGACTGGTAGAAGCACTCTGTCATTCTGTACAGCAGTCAAGTAGTCCTGTTTTGGAAACTATCTGCTTCAGTGTCACTTCCCTAATATTTTTTTTCCCCTTCACAGCTATTTTGGACAAACCTTTGTGGTCTGATCATTCATATTCAAATAGCCCTCCTCTTATGGGTGTTGGTATTTCCTTTGCCTGTGTATATCACAGTCTTTCAAGACCCTTTTGTCTTTCCTGTTTGATTCTTATCTATGTTTTTCCTTAAGTTCTCTAGGGAAGGTGCATTGGAGACATTTCCTTAGTCTTTTAAGTACTTTGTGGCTACTAGTGCATTGCTTTGGCTGTCTACCTGTTATTGCTTGCTTTAACTACCTGATTGACACACCTCTTCTATTTGACCATGCATGTTCTTGATAATTTTTTTATACCATTTCTTCCAAGCAAGTTATTGGTAATATACTGTAGCCTACCAATACCCACTTTTATCTTTCCATTGCCTTTTATATTATAACTGATATATCATTTCCATCATAGTCAGTCTCTTACATGTACACTTTTTTTTTTGACTTAACATCCTTGTCCAAGTTTGTCTAACTCTGGTTTAACTTTTATCTATCTCAAGGAAATTCTATATTGACCTCACTAAAAATGACTAATCTTGGGGAAGCCCAAGAAATACCCAAGTTCTGCAAAGATCCTGTTTATGTTCTTATTTTCTTCTTTGTCTGTTAACAGAGCATCTTACTTTTCTCCTTTCAAAGAATTTATAAGAATATAATTCTATAAAATCATTTTGATTAGATTGAATCAGTTTCTCCTGGTGTAAGGTTAAGAGCTTTTTGGTTTATATCTTCTGGACCACAGTCTTGTCAGAATGCAGCATGGCATATCTCCTTTTCTAGAAATTTGTATGCCTAGAATTTTGTTTCTGATTCTTAAGGATTATTTTTCTTGGTCTTACAGTTTTGGGTCATTTTATGCATTGTTTCTGTTATTCATTGTTATGGTATTTTATAACCCTTTAGAAATAAAGCATTGTGATATCACATTGTCAAGCATTGGGAAATATTTCTGGGATCTTTTGTTATGTAATAAGTTCATCATTTTGGAAGGGAGATAGAAATGGAACAACAATTTCATTTGTTGTCAGTCCCTTTAACAGTGTCTAAAGTGCTGGAATTCCCACCAACCGTCATATATATTTTCTTAAGAGTAAGTTAAATTTGCAGACAAATTATAGAGTTGTAAAATGATAAATGTGGACTGAAAATAAGTTAAAATTGAGAGGTGCTTCAAGAATATTTTACAAGATATGCATAATTATTGATTTTTTTCAAGCATCTCACTAGTGGCAACCAAGGAAGTTTCTTGAAGTGTATGATACTTTGCATATTTTTCTTGACTGCCCAAACTCTCACCTTTTAAAAAATTCTTTTTAATCTTCAGATTACTGCTTGTTTTCTATAATATAAAATATTATAATTTTGCATAATAACCATGCTAATTACTATGTACTTATGTCTATCCATAAGCATAATGTTTCTAAGGGATTTAGGAATCCCCATCTTTTCATTTGTGAGTTGAGATCCAGAAAGGTGAACTTACTTGGGTAGAGTCCTTCAGGTAGAGTAACAGGGCTGCAGTTGCCATCTAAGCCTTTGATTCTAAATCCAGTACTCTTTTATTATGCTAGGCTGCTTCATCATGCTTCTTCTATTGTCCTCATTCTCTGAATCGTAGAGCCTAAAATTTAGAATCATCGTATTAAAATTTGTCCTTTACAGAATTGATTTCCGTCCTGTAGACTTAGACTTTTCTCCTGTCATTGTTCAGTCATTCAGTCGTGTCCGACTCTTCATTGACCCTGTGGGCCAGGAAACTGGAGTGGTTTGTCATTTCCTTCTCCATCGTACTGCTTGCTTAATGCTGAGTTCTGCAATCATTGCCACTATTAAGTGACATTGCAGAAGTTATACTTTGTTTCTACTTCATTTTGTTTCCCAAGACATAACACTTCATATCCTTTATGAACTCAGCATGTTTTCTATTCTAAAATTATATTCATTGATTAACTGACTCTTAGATTCTGCCCTCTAAAGTTGGAGTCATTCCATTGATAAGCAAACACTAGCTATAACTGTCTTAAGATGTCTGCTTAGTGCAAAACAACTCCTCTGAGACAGAGAAGGAACTTAGTAAGCCAAGCAGTCCTTGCAAGATGGAAGGGCCCAAAAGACCAACCAGGAAGTATTAGAAGCTTTTGCTTGTTTGTTGTTCTGCTTATTGAACAAAGGATAGTCAAAAAAATTACTGCATAACTCTAAGGTATCTTAAAAAAGTCTAGCATTTATATGTGCTGTGACTCAATTGACAGATTAAATTACTTTGACTAGGAAAGGTTAATCTACACATACAATGTTAGAATTATTTTATTCTAAAAAAATTTTAGCATGTGTTCTGATGCTCAGACTTAGAAAGCTATTACTCCATTTTATGCAGTCCTTGCTTCCTACTACCACTTTCAAGCTATTCTAACCCTAATTGCCATCCTTGTTGCAGTTGTCTACTCACCTATAAGCCCTATTCTAGCCCAAATTCATATTTGGCTTATGTTCGTTTTCTCCACTTCCATCTCTTGTGATCATCTTTGTGGACTTTAGTATTTACATTGATGCCCCCCCACCCTTTTCCCCAACAAAAAAAAGGAAACAAAAACCCCAAAACACATGATCTTGATTTTTTTCCAGGTTTCTCAACTAAAATACCCTCATTTTCCATCTTACTTCAGCGATGGTGACACCTTAGAATTTACCATTTCCCAAAATTGTATTTCATTTAAGATCTGGAACTTTGCAATTTTATCTCTTTTACCTTACACATACTCTTTGCTTTTATTGTGACTTTTGGTCTCTTAATACATTCTGCTAATTTATCTTCCACACCCTTGTTTCACTCATTTCCATGCTATCCTTGTCTCCATGTTAACCACTTGACTATTACACTAGCTTATATCTTCAAATGCCTTGCCGCTTTGACCTTGCATTGTTTCCATCCTATAATTCATCATCCTTGGGAAATTTATACCATCTATTTTCTCTGTTCCTGCCCTAGGGTTGTTGACCATTTCTGGAGAAAAATCATTAAATTGAACTAATTTCACCTACATCAAATTTGTTATATAACCATAACTGACTTCCTTGCTGCTTGAAAACATTTCCATTTCTTCCTTATTGTTTCCCTTTCATTTCCCAAAGCATCTGTGATTTTCTTCACTGAGAAGATCGAGGACATCTGATATATATGTTATTCAGCACTTTCCTTCGTTCTTTGATTTAGCAGCATTGTCACCTACTTTCTCTTTTTTATTTCAAGTAACAGAAGAATATAATCAGTTTCCTTTGTTATCTGATGTATTTTATTTTATGCATTTGAAAACATTATCCTCAGAAGGGTCCATAGCCTTCACCAGACTGCCAGAATTTTCCATGATACAAAAAAGGCTAAGAACCCTGCCCCAGAGACTGACGTTTTCTTAAAATCATTAGTTTTTAATGTCACTTTTAGATTTTTATAGTCTGCTTAAAGGAGTAACTGCTTATCAAGATCTCTGGAATGTGATGGTAGCCATTTCCAAGCTAGCATTGTATCAGCAGATGATACAGCAGAGACCATCTAGTTCCCAGTTCCATTAGAAGAACTCAGTAAGCATTTATTAATTGCCTGCTGCGTGCCAGACACTGTTGAGTTGGGAAGATCCAAAGATAGGCAAAAGACAGTTCCTGTACTCAAAGAGCTCTCAGTCTAATGGCAAGCAAACAAATATGTACAGACAAGCTACCTATAGGATAAATAAATTAACAGAGGGAAGGTACTGGAATTAAGAGGGATTAGGACAGGCTTCTTGTAAAAAATGAGATTCTATTTGGGACGGAAGGAAGACAGGAGGTAGAGATGAAGGAGAACATTTCAGGCATGAGGGACAACCGAAAATGACCATAGCTGAGAAATGAAGTGTCTTGTAAGGAGGCAAGTGTCACTTATTTGTAGGGAGAAGAAAGAGGGAGGAGACAAGAGAAGAGGGCCCAGAACATAGCCCTGTAGGATATTGAGGGTGAGAGGGCATGACCTGGATGAGGGTTCAGCAAAGGAGAATGAAAAGTCAAATAGGTAGGAGAAAATGGTGCTTACAAAACTGAGAGAGAAAAGAGTATAAAGAAAGCCTTAGAGAATGATTTACAATGTCAGCTGATTACAAATTAAATTTTCCATATTAATTGACTGTTCACATGTCTTAGTGATGGGGTGGCCTAGGATTGGGAAAGTCTGGCAGCTTCTTTTGAGGAGCAAGAAATGAAGATCGAACTGGGCTTTTTTGGACTATCAGACATTAATAATTCATAATAAGTAAAGACTTTAAGTATAAAAGAATACATTCTAGTATTGACTCTATGTTTTATACAGTCATGGCCAGAGAGACACAGCACAGATTCTTCTTTTACGAGGAGCAAAATATCTGCCAGATAAAAATGGAGTAACCCCTCTGGATTTGTGTGTACAGGTATGAGATTTTCTGTATTATCCTTACACACTTCATCATAGAATGTGAGATGAATACTGTTTACTTTTTTCCTCTATGTGGAAGGTCAGGTCTAAACATTTTTGTTGTGTGAAGTATATATATTTTACAAGAAGTTTCACTTTTAAAGTTTATTTTTACGTATTGTTTTCTAGGGTGGCTATGGAGAGACTTGTGAAGTATTAATTCAGTATCACCCTAGGCTTTTCCAGACAATTATTCAAATGACACAGAATGAAGACCTTCGAGAAAATATGGTAACAGTAAATTTTTTTTAAAAGTATGTGCATATGCTACTTTGTTAAATTTTTAGGCAAGATTTTATAGATATCTTCCATGGCATAACTTCTGTGAAGTTCAAGTATCCAGTAATGTGCTGTGCTGCCAGTTTTAGACAAGTATGAGTTAGATTTCATCCAGTGATTTCGTAGTGTTTTAGGTCTGTGCGCGCTTGTGTCTTTGGCCTTTCTATAAGATAAACTATAAGTTACACAAGGTAACTACATTACAGGTTCTCTATTCAAGTTTGTTTCTGTTGTCAGGCCTGATGTGCACTGGCTTTGTAATTTCTTCCTTCCTGTTGTAACTGTATGCTTTGGTAAACTGCAGAACTTAAAATTCAGCTAATTTCATAAAGTTGCTGCACTTTTTCATGATGTACTCAGAATATGGTGCTGCTGTCTTCCTGTTCTGAAAAGTGAGGGCAGTAGGCAGAGAGATTACCATTAGCATTACTGTGTGACTCTGGGCGAAGGAATTATCAAAGGGTAAATAACTTACTTCTTGAGCTTTTGAACTGGGAAAGAGAAATTATCTGTGGAAAATTTCATTTCAGAAAACTGTCTTCTAGCCTAGCTTTTAAATGAGTAGCTGACTGATTACCAGAGAATTTGTATGTATTACTGTAATGTTAATTTACATTTTTGAAATTTTTAAAACATTCAGTTGCGACAAGTTTTGGAGCATTTATCTCAGCAGAGTGAAAACCAGTACCTAAAGATTCTGACAAGTCTTGCTGAAGTTGCTACAACAAATGGTCATAAACTTCTTAGGTAAGAATTTGAAAATGCAAACAAGTCAACAGGAAACTTTACCTCTTGGGTTGATCTGTTTTAGGGCCATTTCTCTAAGAACTATTACACCTTTTTGGATACTGTCTGGTAACAAGATGTTATAATATACTGACCAAATATTAATGTTTAGTAAAATCAGATGTGATAGGACAGTGAAGCACTGAAACTAATCGCATTTTGTTTAAAAGGGTAGCTTCAGATTTCTTATGTGAGTAGATTTGAGCATACGTTTATAACATTTCACAAAACATTTACCAGAATTGCCAATGAAACAGTAATTCATACCAAGAAAACATGAGAAATAATATAGAAATATCTACCACTAACATGAACAAAAATTACAGTTGTGAGAATTTTCAATGTAACTTCTGGGTCTGTGTGAACTTGCCACCCCTGAAAGGTATACCCTTCTGTACATTCTTTGAGAGTACTGTTTACAAGACTTCATGAGCTTAGTGACCCATCACAAATTCAAAATAAACCTGGAGGCCAAGTTAATTCTCTTTACTGCACCTTATTGACCTGCAAAAAGCTTTTTTTAAATCAAGGAATGCTACTACTATATTTTCAAGTTTGGAGTAAGAAAACTTGAAAAGAGTTGTTTCTAAGGTGTCATTCTTTTTTTTTGTCCATGGTTAGTTCCAACTTTATTCACTTCATCAACAATAAACATTTGTTAAGTGCCTGACATCTAAAAGAAGCTGTGTTGGGAACTGGACGTATAAAAACATCACAGACACTGCTTTCAAAATTCTTAGACTGCATTGAGTGAAAAGGCCCAAATTTACCCAAATAATTATGCTACTTGGAGGAGTGAGATAAAAGCAGAATGGGGCAAGGGTTCAGAACAAATTGCAGTGAGAAACTTGAAGATGGCGAGATGCTTTTCACGTGCATGGTCAAGGTAGACTTCATGGTGGAAGTGGCACTTGAATTGAACTTTGAAGGAAGGAAAAGTTTTTAGTTGATGGAGATGGGAGAGTATTCATTTCAGGCGTAATGGACAATATGAGCAAAGGCATAGAGATAGGAGAGGGAGGGATGAAAGTGGGGGACAGAATAGTCCAGATCTTGACTGGAACATAAAAGTCCATGATGAAGAGCAATGTGAAAAATTGAATTTTCAGGGTAGGTTGGAGCCAGATTATAGAATGCTTTGAATTCCAGGAGCAGGTGATTAATTATTTGTCAGGCAAATGAAGAGCCTGTAGTTTTTGAATATCTAGGCATAATATGGAGTCATAGGATCTTGAAATCAAAAGGGAATGAAGTATTCACATAATCCAAAATGTGTAAATATCCCATACAACAGTGCTGTCAAAGTCAAATACAAACAGGGGACCACTAAGCTGTACCTAAGAATCCCTGTGGTTTGCGTATTGACTCAGTTTTAAAATGTAATATTATCTGTGTTTTATTGTATTTTTATTTATTTTCTTAAATATTGCCCAATTACATTTTAATCTGGTTTGGGCAGCACTTGGGAATATTTGAGTATTTGATACCTCTGCCCTGCAACATCTTTGGCAAGTGGTTTTATCCACTTTCTGCGTGAATACTTTCAATTATAGGTAGTTCAGAACCTCATAAGACAATCCATGTTGCCTTTGGAGGGCTTTAATCATTAGTAAGCTTTGACTTGTATTGGCCTGAAATCTGCCCTTCTGTCACTTTGACCAATTATTCCTGGTTTTGCCCTTTAGAATCAAAAGAAAAAAGTTTACAAGATAGCTGTCAGATACTTGATACTTATCTTTTCTGAAATTTCTTCAAGCTGAATGTTCCCAGTTAGAAACCAAATTTGAATTACCTGTCATCCTGTTGAGGTTCCTTCCCCCCCATCCCTTCCCCTCAACAGTGAATAGAAAACTGTAAAATAAGTCTAGAAAGGTAGGTGGAAACCAGATTGTATCAGGCCTAGCATGGCCAAAGCAAGTATTTTTATTTTATTTTGTAATTCATCAGGAACCACTTAAGATTTTGAGTAGAGGAATCAGGACTATGTCTTAGATTATTTTTGGAGCCATATGGCGAATGAATTTGAAGAGGTTTAGGACTGGAAGCAGAAAGATCATTGAGGAGGTCATTATAGTCTAAATGAGAAGAGATGATGGCCTGCAGGTGTTCTTTAAATAGACCATCTCTTCTCTTCCTGTAACTCCAGCCTTGAATAAGTTCCTGATCAATACTCAATACTTACCTATGTTTTTATGACTATCTTATTGAATTCTTTGCCTCCCAGTATTTTTTTTTCCTTCTACCTTCATTGCCAACTCTGTCATCCATTCCTTTTATTGAAATTAAAACCCAGTTTGCAGGGCTTTTAATTTATACTTTCAGACCAGAACTACAGCCTCCATTTCTTTTCTGAATTTCTTCATATTTCCTCTTCTTTGTCAGTAATCAGTAAAGTGTTTATCAAGTTCCTACTATGTACCAGTCACTATACTAAGATACAAAGAAAGGCAAAAAGATAGTTCCTTCCCTCAAGGAGATCACAATTTAATAGGGGGGACAACATGCAAACAACTATGTATAAAGAAGATATATTTAGGATAAATTGGAGATAATCAAGAAGAGAGCTAGCATTAAGGGGTTTTGGGAAAGCCTTCTTGTAGAAGATAGGATTTTAGCTTGCACTAGAAGGAAGACAGGGAAAGGAGGAGTGAGAGAATTCGAAGCATGAGGGACGACCTTTGAAAATGCCTGGAATCAGCAAGTGTAGAGTGTCTTGTAAGGACCAGCAAGGAGGCTTGCTTATAGCACCCAAGGCCATTGTAAGGTCAGAGCAGACAACGGAACATATAGCAGAGATTTTAAGATGATAGAAATGACAGGAGTTGTCAGTTGGTTGGGTGTGGGGAGTGAGTAAGAGTGAGAAGTTGAGGGTGACACCTATGTTATGAACCTGGTTGACTGGTAGGATGTAAAGGAGATAAGCATTTTTATAGTGCTTACCAAGTACCAGGCGCTGTGCTGAGCCCCTTTGACAAACATTATCTTATTTAATTCTCAGAACAAAGCTATGAGGTAGTTGCTACTTTTATCTATGTTTACAGTTGAAATAGGCATACAGAGGTTAAATGACTAGCTCATTAAATAGAACTCAGATCTTCCTGACTCCAGGCCCCAGTGCTCTAGTCACTGTTTCTCCAGCTGTCTATACCCTTAAAAGTAAGAGGGACATTTTGAAAAGAGGAGGGTTTGGGGTGGGAGAAGAGATGAGTTCAATTTTAACATGTTTAGTTTAAAATGTCTATGGCACATTGAGTTTTATAGGTCCATTTGGCAGCAGGGAACTCCAGACTGCAGGTCAGAGAGGTTAGGGCAGGGTAAGTATATTTGAAAATCATTAGCATAGAAATGATAATTAAGTTCATAGGAACTGATAAGATTATGAAGTGCAGTAGTATAGAAGAAAATGGAAAGAGGGCCCAGGATAGAGCCCTGGG
Source organism: Notamacropus eugenii (assembly GCF_028372415.1). Lineage (NCBI taxonomy): Eukaryota > Metazoa > Chordata > Mammalia > Diprotodontia > Macropodidae > Notamacropus > Notamacropus eugenii. Next base: position 183,745,170 of record NC_092873.1, on the reverse strand, counting down.
GGGACACAAATGATAAGTGTGACCTGGATGTAGTTGTAACAAAGCAAGTTGAGAAAGAGTGGTCAAATATGTTGGGATTATATGGAACCAGGATTGAACCGTGTCCTGGAAACCTAGATTAGAGAGAAGAGACTCGAGGAGAAGGGTGATTGATAGCATCGAAGGCTTCAGGGGTTGAGAAGGATGAGAATTGACAAGGCAATTAGACTTGGCAATTAAGACGTTATTAGTAATTTTGGATAGAGTAGTTTTGGTTGAATGATGAAATGAGAAGCCAGAGTCAAGAAATAATGAAGAAAGGAAGTGGAGACACATCCTGTAGATGACCTCATCAAGGATTGTAACCCCAAAAAGGAGAGAGGTGGGACAATACCTAGTGGCAATGGCTAGATCTAGTGAGGGTTTTTTCAGGATGGAGATAGGTTGGGAAAAATTGGAGATAAGTAAGAGAACTGAGAATGGTAATTGGGTCCATCTGTTGGAGACAATAGGATGGAATGAGATCACTTTTGCTTGTAGAGGGTTTTGCCTTGGCAAGGAAAAGGAAGGGTCACCTCTTACTGTGAAATAGGGGTGAAGGTGCAGATAGTGGCAGAAGGCATTTTGAGTGATATGAGACACTTGATTCACTGTTTACCAAATAATTTCCTTCCTTTTAGGCTGTATACTTTGCCTGGAAGACCATTTGAATCCTACTTTACCAGTCTTACTTTCAGAAAACACCCTCCTAAAATCTTAGCTGGGCAGGTGCCTATCAATAAGTAGATAAACATTCTATTTACCTTGCTTCCACTTTAAATTTATAACTTGTCTCTATCTCATTCTCTGCAATAAATAGCCTTGTATATAATCAAACACGTGCTTTTTATTTTTGTTCTCTCTTTGTCCTTTTGTTCATTTTTCCTTTTTATTTTTGTCCATTTTTGCTTGTAAATTTCTTCAGGGAGGTGAGAGAACCTTAAAGAGATTGAGTTAGATAGGAATGGCTCATTCCCTGAAATGTTCTTGCCTCCTCTGAATGTCCATAATTATTGTCTTTATGATTCATTGATAATTAATATGTCCTCATTTTAATATTTTTTCCTGTAGCTTTTTAACATATTGTTTAAGATGTTTTATGTAACTTTTTGCATGCTTATATTTTTGTGTTATAAACTGTGAAAACTCCCTAAGGGCAAGTTTTTAAATTCATCTATTCAAAATTTAGAAGGATTCTCTGTTGGTGAAGGGATTAAGCATACCATTGAAATCAGATCCTTGATGTATTGAAGTGTGTTTTGAAAAATTATTGGTACATCACTAGGAAAGCAAATACTTTATTATCTGGCACCCAACAAACCAGAAGACAGCAACTCAATGGGAATCTTATACTAAAAAGTGTCAGAAGACGTTGAAATGCAGCAAAAAAGAAGATTTTCTTGAAGAGGCTAAAGTAACTTGGGAATAGGCTGATTCAGCTTCTGATATAATTACATTTTGAGAAAAGTACTTAGGCTTCCTAGGAGATGGCACAATTTTGCATTCTGCCTTTAGGCAAAGAGCCAAGATAAGATAGTTGCTATTAGTGATTTATATGTCTGTGACACTGCTTTTAGGATGTGTCATAAGGAATAATTCAGATTGAGTCCATTTCCTGTACCTTTTACAGCTATATGTAGTATTTTAGTGATCCTTTGATTTGTCCCCTTCATTCAAGCAGATCATATCTTTCACTGTTTAGCAGATAGTGTTCATGAATTTCTTGGCCCTCAAAGATGAATCACCTTTTGGCTCCCTTCTAGTGATGAGCCTTTTCAAACCTAGCTAGAATGATCCTTAGACAAGAGTTACAAATTCTGTGACTGGTACCTTACTGTAAGCCTTTCTGTGTTTTGAGAGCATCTGTTAGAGGTTGTTTATCACTGATATTGCTTTAAAAATTGAGATTTCTCTTCTTATGACAATGTTATGCTGGAGAAGGACCTTACAATGATTGGTACACTTATAATTGATATGCACAGTGATCATTATGAGGCACTGAAAATCCTGCAATGCCATCTGAGTTATCATAAATATGTTGCAGATTAATAGGATCTTGTGGGTTGATCTAAGAACCTAATTTCCATATATGGATTCGTTTGTAAACAGCTCACAGAAAAGCAAACTTTTTAGGTTACAAAAATATACCTAGGTACGTAAATAAACCACTCCATAGGAGCAAATGTTTATATATTTAATTCTTTATTAATTTGTTTTCAAAAACTCTTTTGAACATTGGTAATTTGGGTGTGTAGCATATTGAATAATTCTGTGTCAACTAGAACACTCAATTTCTTCATTATATCAAGGGATAAGGAAGATTTTGTTGCATTTAGATTAAATGAAATGGGTAGTCAGACCGCAGGATAGATGAAAATCTTTAAAAATAAATCTGGAGCTACAGATTTATTTTAATGCATCTAATGTGTTCTATATTACTTTTCCTTTCAGCTTGTCTAGCAATTATGAAGCACAAATGAAGAGTCTCTTAAGGATTGTGAGGATGTTTTGTCATGTCTTTCGAATTGGCCCATCCTCTCCCAATAATGGAATTGATATGGGCTACAATGGGAATAAAACTCCAAGAAGTCAGGTGTTCAAGGTCAGAAAAGTATATGACGTTGTTAGGAAGATAGACGTTAAAGAGATGAATTTCACAAAGCATGCATTCTTTAATCAGAACCCTCATGAACAGGACGTAAGTTTGGTTCATACCCATATCTGTTTTTAAGTTAGGTATGCCTTTTCCCTTTCACCTTTAACTATTCATCGCTCAGATTTAATTGGTGAGCTTTGTTTTTCTTTTTTCTTAAGAATTAAATCTTTTAATATCTTTTATTATATAGGTAATATTGCTTACTTCAGTTATGTTTTACTATCACATTATAAACACATAGAATTTAAAATCTATTTTTACTGAAATTGAAATTATTAAAAAGAAAATGAAGGATGTTTTCTTTGTCCACTTTTATGTTTTACATTTCTTATTATTAGGAAGAGGAAAGTATGTTCTTTTCAATTTGATATTTCTACACTAAAATGTATTTCCTATGATGTGTCCCAGTCAATTATTTAGTGCACATTTTATGCATTAAAAAAACAGCAAGATGTAACTCTCCAATTTGGTTTTGATTTAATATTACTTGCTAGAATGACTTCAGTGAAAAATTGTTGAGTTATTTTCCTAAAACATTTTGTATTACTTCAGCTTCTCCTCATATACTGGCATTTGCATGGGTGGAATCCTTGGCAGAAAGATTCTATATAAAAATCCAAGGTAGTATTACCCCTTCAGTGCTAACTTTAAATTGTAACTTAAGAGGTAACAGAACAAATAATGGCCTTGAAGTGATGTTGTTAATGCCTCTGTTTTGGCTTTTTATTTTTGCCTGTATAAGTAAGCAAGAATTTGAAGGAAAAAATTTGTTTCACATGACTAAGTAACAATTCATCTATCTGTCTGTCTGTCTGTCTGTCTGTCTGTCTATCTATCTATCTATCTATCTATCTATCTATCTATCTATCTATCTATCTCTCTCTCTCTCTCTCTCTGTCTATCTATTTACAAGTTACCTTTAAAATATATGTCCATATATATATATTTTACATATATATGTAAAATATATATATGATAATTTGTTTGAAGTTTCTTTGGAGCATAAATATGATTTTTTTTCAACTTGAGGAATGCTTAAGGGTTTAATTCTTAAATTATTTTATATTAAGGTTGCAAAATATGTTAAGTGAAATAAACTATGTTTTACAGAATTTTTGTAACAAAATAACGTTATTCACAGCATTATTATATTGGGAACAAATAGACATTTGCTAAAAATAATATCCTAGCATTTTATATTATCCTAGCATTATATATTAGTAGAAATTAGGTCCTTTCATACTTAGGATGGTTATAATGGCTTTTAGGAGGTTTTTTTTAACCTATTTTCTTTTTCTTGTTTTGGTTTTGCTGTGGCTTTACTGTGCCCTCTGCTGGAAGAAAGTGGTCAAACATTTCTTAATTCAGATTTTCATATCACATTCTTTCTTTGAAAAGAATATAATTTGATTAGTAGTAACAAATTGATTTCCTTATCATGTTGAAGCCAAATTCCTGATCCAAAAAATTTTGTTGAAATTTGTTGTAAGTATAGCATAGCGAGTTTCTCTTTTGTTCCATGATATCACATATGATCCGTCTCTTAAACACAGTGCCTGGCACATTGTAGATGCTTAATAAATGCTTATTGATTTATCGGCCCTTTTTGTTTCTTGGCTCCCTTGAGAAAGAACTAGGTTATTGATTTGATTTTATTCTTACACTTGTTTTAGTATTCTTCAGTTTTGTCTTGCTAATAAGGTATTTTTGATATTTGATTAAGCCTAAGTCTATAACATTCTTAACACTTTTGTCAGAAAATTACATACCTACTAAGCAAGCTTTTAAGTGGCATTTGTCCTTTAGGTTCAGTTTTTCTGCTTAAGATACCGATAAAAGTAGAAAAGAGACCAGCCTTTTTTTCCCCTCTTTTTTTTCAGGGGCTTTTAAATTATCTTTTGCATCTCTTTTTCTTTCTCTGTGCTTTTTATTCTATACCATTTGTAACTGTGTATACTGTACTTTTGTTTATGTATCATTTTTTGCACTATGCATAATTATTCTTGCTTCTGAATATGTTCTCTATCTTAAATTTTAGACCTTTCTGTTGACATAACTGTCAGGCCATACTTCTGTTTATTTTTAATATGAACAGTTGTTAACGTAAATAGTAAGTTTTAAAGAACTGATTGCCTTTCCATGCTTTTAATCTCGTCTCTCAACAAATCTTCAAAGGGCAGCAAATTTGACCTTTTTCATGTGTGTTGGAATTGGATGTATGAGAGGAGTCTAGGATATTGTGGTACTGTGGCTGCTGGGTGGGGCAGATTTCTCATTGACATTGGATTGAAAAATGATATATTTTTATTAGGAGACATTTCTAAGTGCCACACCTTTTTGTTTTTCATGGCTAAAAAAAGGTCTCTTAAATTTAATGTTAAGAATTGTTTGCCTAGTGTCTTAAGATACATTGGAATGGTGATAGATTGACAGGATTTAGGGTATAAGAAAGAGTTTGAGGATTAGACTTTTCAGGTAATGATATGTATTTTTGTACATTTTAAAATGTGGTTGTTTCCTGTTTATGGGATTGTTACTTAGACATAAAGAAATTCATAGGCATGTTTAAGTTTTTTTTTTTCTCACCATGATTCTGTCATCAGAATGAAAGTATGTGACATCTGCCTGAGAATACTTAGGGTCACAGTGGGTTTTCAGAATATCATGTTAATAACTCTGAACTGTAGTGGTTACGAGCTTTCATTATCCTGCCAGATCACTTGATGCACTGCCAGCTTATGTCTTAAAATTGCCATTTAAGATTGCTATAGGTCTGCCATCCTTCAGTTTACACCAACTAGTTTCAGATTGCAACAGTCTTGTTAATGAATTAGAAACAAATCCCACAGTAAAGTTTTGAGACTGCTGATAATATCATTTAGCTAACCACTGGTTGATAACACTATTCTTTGGAACTGTTTATGACTAGTAATAACATTTTGCGCAGATAGTTTTATAGAACAAATTAATAACATTAGATGAATTATGCCTGTATTTTGCATATAATTTTGAAAGGTTGCTTACCTACTTTTATACTTTAAAGATCTTTAGTTTCTTTCATTGATCTGGCTACTAACTCCCCTGCTTGCAATTTCTATGTAGTTTCCTAGGTGAACTGTAATGATTACTGCACCAAACACTGGCCAACCTGATGATGCCTTTTTGAAACTGACTGTGCTGTTTTTTAGATAATAGTTAATGAGTTGGCAGTTGGGTCCAGACTTTATAGCTTTCTCGGGTCTGCACTACACTGGTATAGCTTTCAGGAATTCTAGGTCACCTTCACGTTATAGTTGTGGAAGACTTGGTTTCAGATACATTTTCCTTAATGTGTATAAATTGTCATAGATGTAGCATGTTTAATATATGCGTGTTGATATTTTTAGCTCCTTCAGCTAGGGCTTTGTGTTATGGTTGGTGCATAATAAATATTGCTGAGTAAATGGACACTTTTTTTGATGTGCTCGTTGAGCTAATTATTGTGGCTTGTAAATGTTTTTCTTTGAGATATGGGAATTATGCTCAAGTCATAGCTTGGAAGATTTAAGTTAGCAGTGAAGGTTACCTCTCGTGGATCTTAGTTTCCTCATCTGTAAAATGAGGAAGTTGAATTAGATGATTTCTGAGGTCGCTTTCATTCTAAATCTTATGATTCTATGAAATTCCTTCTAGAGTAACAAAGTGGTTGTGTAGTCTTTTTCTGTGGAAGTTAAAGAAAAGTAAATTTTTCTCTATCTGGGATCCTGAGTCTGACTCTGTCTGAAAATAGTCCTAGGTGATGCCTCAGTGCTTAATTTTGTTATTCTATAATGACATAGAATTCCCATATGTAGTTTTTTTATTCTATTATACTTAGTGATATTTTCTATTTAAAAAATTTAAAATCCTTTTCCATTTACAAGCATTTATTTTCTCCTCCCATATTCTTCCCTGCACTTCAAAAATGGCAAAAAAGAAAACCACAATCCTTGTAACAAATAGGCAACATCCAGAAAAAGAAATTTCTGTGTTGACCTTGCCAAAAATTTGTGTCTCATTCTCCACATTCAGTTCATCACCTGCCAAGTGGGTGACATTCTTCCTCATCAGTCTTTTGGATCATGATTAACTATAGATTATGGTTTTTTTAAGTCTTTCAAAGTTGTTCTTATAATGCAAAGTATTCTCCTTGGCTCACTTTATTCTGTGTCAGTTAATATAAGACGTCCTAGGTTTCTCTGAAACTGTGTCATTCTTTCATTTCTTATAACACAATAGTACTCTTTTGCATTCTTATAACAGTAATTTGTTCATCCATTCCCCAGTTGACAAAGACTCCCTTAGTTTCCAGTTTTTGGCCATCACAAGAGAAGCTGCTATAAATATTTTTTTAAATGTAGAATTTTTTCATCTTTAATTTTGGGGGGTGTTGTGACTTTAGTAGTGGTATTGTTGGACCCAGGTATATATACATGATTTATTAACTTTTGGGAATGATTCCAAAATGCTTTCCAGAATGGCTATACCAGTTTATAGCTATTCCAAGCAGTGCATTAATATGCCTCCTTCTCCTGCTCTCCAGCCATTTTTCATTTTCCTTTATTTTTGTTAACTTTGCTAGTCTGATAGGTAGGAGCCAGACCCTCAGAGCTGCTTTAATTTATGTTTTTCTGATTATCAGTAACTTGGAGAATTTCTTCATATGATTTTAAGTAGTTTGGATTTCTTTCCTTGGGAACTGCCTTTTGACTATTTATTCACTGAGGAATGGTTCTTTAAAAAGTGACATTTAGAACAGTATAGAAATGCAGTATCAGTTCAATTTAACAAATGTTTATTAAACTCTTACTTTGTTCAAGGCACTGTAGTAGGCACTAGGAATATAAAGACAACTCTAATTCTGTAGTCTTCTTGGAAGATAATACAAAGTTAGAATATAATTGGGTAGAGGAGAGAGCCAAGAGCTCTAGGAAAAATGAGGCAGGGAAACATTACCTTATCAGTTAAAGTCATTTATTAATGGCTTTTTTCTTCTATGGAGGTAAGGTTGGGGAATGAATTTTTCAGTAATTCTTTTTTATAATGGTTTAGTATTTTTCATTTTCCAAATGATTGTTTTAAGGATGCAGTAATTCTTGGAACAGGTATATGTTTCATTATATAATCCACATTTTTTTATGTCATCTTTACAAATTGTCTTAATTTGGAGAGTTTTTTTATAAGAACACAGTAAGCTAATTGTGTATTACAAGAGAATCTATTTTTGATAATCTTTTAAAAATAAATTTATATTTTAAAATGGTTGAAAAGCATGAAGTCAGTTGACATTGAGTAAGTTGATATTCCATACAGTAACAACCTCCCTAGGGCTACTTTAGCAACCTATATATGTTTTAAAAGAACAAATTTCATAAGATCTATAGGGGTACAGTGTACCTTAGTTATTATCTGGTCAGATCCCCTTATTATATAGATGAAAGAACCCAAATGACTTGCTTAGGGACACATCACTGACAAGTAATAGAGCTGAGTAAAACAGAGCTGATATCCTCTCATTTTGAATCCAATATTCTTTCTTCTTCATCATTTGCATCACTATATTGAATACCCTTTTTAAAAAGTGACTGTATGGATGAGATTAGCTTTTCCATTATTCCTGAATTCTAATTTTTTCATCTTTAAATTTTCTTCTATTTGTACTTCATACATAGATTAATTTTTCTTCCTTTTTTTGCAAATAAACATATTTTATTTAAAACTGATAACCTTATGGTTATTTTCTATAATTATCATTTCATTTTGAAAAAAGTAAACTGGCATGATTTACTTTTTATAATAGTTGCTTGGAAATGTATTCTGTATAATTATTTGTTAATGAATTGATGAACTTTTTTCCTTTAAATTAAAAATTATTTTAAAATTTTCATTTTTTCATAGCCCTTGGAGTTGCTCTGGCACTCATTAGATGAATGGCTAGTGTTAATAGCCACAGAGTTGATGAAAAACAAAAAGGACTCGACCAACATCACATCTATTTTATTGAAGCAAAAGGGGCCAGATGAGCAAGATACTACTTCTATCCCTTCATTTGGCAGTCCAGGAACTGGGAGCAGAGAAAATCTATCCATTGACACAGGGGAATCTAAACCAGATGATGTTGCAGGGAAACAGGAAGCTAGTGCGGATTGTCAGGATGTTATCTCCATGACAGCAAACCGGCTAAGTGCTGTCATTCAGGCTTTTTATATGTGCTGCTCTTGTCAGATGCCTCCAGGGTAAGAAGCTTTTTGCTTATTACTGTCATCTCTATTAAATAATACATTCTAGAATTTTTATAATTTTAGAAATAAGATATCTCATTAAGTTTTTGGGTAGGTCTTACATGTTTTTAGAACATAATGTTTTGCTCTCCAGTTTTAAAGTGGAGAAACTTCTTTAGATGTTCATATTGAAATTTTAAGAAATAGAATTGTGAGGGAAGGAAAAGCAAATTTAAATACTTGTACAGTACATAAAGATGAGGTAGATGTTATGCAGAACTATTTTAAATATTGGAAAACATTTTTACTTAGGCAGAGACTATGTTTTAAGTTTTTTAAAGAAAAAAGTAACTTGATACAAATGTTCTCTCAGAATTTAATATTTCCATTTCTCTTTTAAAGATTGTTTGAATATTCTTTTTTCTCATTTTTCTAAAGCTCAAGAAAATTGAATGAAACAGATGAATTCTCCATTCTAGGTCTTGTTGGTAGTCATCAGTTCCAGTGGTTTAATTATCATCTCTATACAAATGTCTCAAAGATATATCTATATCTGTCTATTGATCATCTGTCTTATCTGGGTAGCCTGAGTCTCTCCCCTAAATTGTATTATTAATTGACTGCCCTGGAGATATCTCAAGCTCAAAATATTCAAAACTGAATTATTTTTCCTCTTAATCTCTTCTTCCCCACTTATTCCTCTGCTACTAAACTTCCTTATTTATGCCAAAGATATCATCAACCTTTTAATGTCTCTCATTCTTTTCTTCAAATTGTTTTATTTGTTTGCAGTGTTCTACAATCACTTCCATCTATCTTAAATTTTTTTTACCTCTCTCCCCACTCCCTCCCTGAGACGGCATAAGTTTTATATAGGTTCTCCACTTATGTTCCTATTAAATACATTTTCACCTTAGTCATGTTGCATAGAAGAATTAAAATCAATGGGAGAAACCATAAAACAAAACAACACATAATACAAAAGAAAATGATCTGTTTCATTCTGCGATCCAGTTTCATAGTTCTTTCTCTGGATGTGGAAGGCATTTTGCCTCAAGAGTCCATTGGGAATTTTTTAGGTCCTTGCATTGCTGTGAAGGACTAAGTCAACCAGAAAAATTCCTCTCACACTGTGGTTGTTGCTGTGTACAAAGTTCTCCTGGTTCTGCTCCTTTCACTCGGCATCAGTTCATATAGGTCCTTCCAGGCTTCTCTGAAGTCTTCCTGTTCATCATTTCTTATAACACAATAGTATTCCATTACATTCATATACCACAACTTGTTCAGCCATTCTCCAGTTGATGGGCATCCCCTTGATTTCCAGTTCTTGGCTACCACAAAGAGAGCTGCTATAAATATTATTGTACGTGTGGGTCCTTTTCCCATTTTTATGATCTCTTTGGGATAAAGTCCTAGAAGTGATATTGCTGGATCAAAGAGTGTGCACATTTTTGTAGCCCTTTGGGCATAGATCCAAATTGCTCTCCTGAATAGTTGGATCAGCTCACAGCTCCATCAGCAATGAATTAATGTTCCAACTCTCCCGCATCTTCTCCATATTTATCATCTTCCTCTTTTGTCATGTTGGCCAATCTGATAGGTGTGATGTGGTACCTCAGAATTGTTTTGATTTGCATCTCTCTAATAAATAGTGATTTAGAGCATTTTTTCATATGAATATAGATAACTTTAATTTCTTCCTCTGAAAACTGCCTGTTCTTATCCTTTGACCGTTTATCAATTGGGGAATGACTTGTATTCTTGTGTATTTGTATATTCAGTTCTCTATATATTTTAGAAATGAGACTGTCTCATGTTCTTTTGACTCCTTCTCTTCACTCATAGCTTAGCTTAGGCTTTCATCACTTTCCATTTAGATTATTGTAGGTATCCTAATTAATCTACCCCAAACTTCAAAGACTCTCAAGTCTTTTCCCCACTTCAGCCTATCCTGTACACCAGAGTGATTTTCCTTAAGTCTGTATCTGATGGTGGGACTCTGCTATTCTACCCACCTCAGTGGCTCTCTGTTGCTTTTAGAATCAAATATAAACTTTTCTGCTTGTATTTTAAATCTTTTCAGAATCCAGCCCCAACTTAACCTTTCTAGCCTCACTGGACATTACTCACCCTCTTCCAGTGTTGTATCCAACCAAGTTAACCGACTTTCTCTATTTCTTATACACACAATACTCTTCTACCTCTTTGTCTTTTCCTTGACTTTTCCCCTTTACTAGAGTGCACTTTCTTCTTGATTCCTCTTCAAAGAATACCTTACCTTTAAGAAAAAGCTCAAGAACCACCTTCTACATGAAATCTGTCCTGTTTCCCTATCCCTTATTCATAGGGCTTATCATCCTAAACTGCCTCATATTTAGCTACTTTGTATTATTTTTATTCTCTCTATTTGGTATATGCTTATTTATATACTTGTCTCCCTTATTTGAATGTAAACTTCTTTCAAATAGGAGTATGCCAGGTGCCTGGTATGGTCTTTGGCACATAGTAGACATCCATTAAAAGTGTGTTAATTGACTAAGACCTTAGTCTTATGATCTTATGATAGAACCTTATCTTATGACCTTATCATACATAATGTTATATCCGTTAAGATGTAGCTCTTGTATGCACTGAGCCTAATAAATTTTGTTTCCCTTTCCTATAGAATGACTTCACCCCGTTTCATAGAGTTTGTATGCAAACATGATGAAGTTCTTAAATGCTTTGTTAATCGGTAAGGCTTTTAGAAATCTCCTAATGCTTAACTTAAAGTAGCATAAATAAAACTTTTTATTATATTTTCTGTATGAAACTTAAGGATGGATATATTTTAATTTATGATTTTGTGTGTACATTTTGCCATGAATTTTCATCTTACTATATTCTGTTCATTTATGCTAACTAAGTAAAATACTTTTTTCCCCCAGAAACCCCAAAATAATTTTTGACCATTTTCACTTTCTCCTTGAGTGTCCTGAACTGATGTCAAGGTTCATGCATATCATAAAAGCACAGGTAAATCCTTCTTTCACTTTGGGGTTTTTCTCTAATGAAAGCAAAGCTGTATTTTTGAAATTGGAACACAGGTTTCATTTTTAACTATCAACTCTATGTCCCTGCTTCTACCTTAGAGTAATGGAATTAAATGTTGAATTCATTTCTGTTATAGAATATAGAAGCTTTTCTCATTTGCTTGCTATAAGAAGGATATGGAAGCTTGTCATCTGGGGGTTGGGGGATAGGGTAGTAAGCCCCAAAATACAAGACTGTACCTTTAAACAGTAATATGTCCTATTGGTGTTTTATAGTCTTTGTTTCAATTCCTTAAAGTGTCAGATTGGGATAACATTATTTTTACTTGTCCTTCATTGTCATCAAGAAATATTTTTATCTATTATTTTTGCATCCTATTGGCAGAGGTAGGATTTGAACCCATGCCTCCGAAGAAATTGGAGCCTAACTCCGGTGCTAAGCACTTGAAACTTGAGTTTATCATGGTGATGTCATTTGATCCTCTTTGAGAGCAAAGGACAGCAACCATTATTTTTGCAGGATTCATGTTGTGGGGGAAAAAGGGAAATATGCAGTTTTTGTCTTCTGACATCTGCTGAAAGCTTAAAATCTAGTTGGAAACATTCAGTGAACGTTTATTAATCACCCTCTGTGTATAAGAAGTGTGCAGGGCTTCTGGGGTACAAAGATTGATGTAACAAGATCCTCAAGGACCTTGCAGTCTGATAGTTTATTCAGATTAGTATAAAGGTAAATGAAGGACTTAACCCTTCAAATAGTTCTAAATATGCTGAATAGGTCATCTGTGGGTGGCTAACACAGAAAAGCCACCGCTCCTTTGTGGGAGCAGCCCATAGGCTTTTCGATATTAGAAGCCTTTAAAGTTAAATACAAATCATGTGAAAGGACTTTTGACTCCAAGCTGAGCTCTCAGGCTGAGTTAGAATGAAACTTTACAATCAACATCTAGGTGTAAGACTCAGTTAGTTCAGATAGTAGTGGATAAGTTAATGATTAGTGAGAACTATATTGATTTGTATTTAGGCATTATTTCTTTTAAAAGCTTCTCTCTAAGTACTGCCTTTAAGAAGAAACTCTGTTACTGTTTTATGGTTAGTTGTAGGAATATTATATTTTGATTTTAAAGAATATCAATAAAACAATCATGGTTATATTCTGGAATTCAGTGAAATGCCATTTAAACCATATGTAGTAGATCATAGCAACCCATTTGGAAGCATTATACCCTTTGTTGTAGAAAATAGCTATGCATAAAGTAAATGTTCAAAAACAACTGCAGTTAGAGTTAAATAATAAAATAGTTAAATAGTAAAAATTAATTTTATTGATAGTATTTTTATATCACATTAATTTCTGAATATATTATTCCCTGATCCCAGTGAGCCATCCCTTGTAATGAAGATTTTTTAAAGGTGTAAAAAAAAAAGAGTTCTACAAAATCAACCAGTGCATTGACTGTGTCTGACAATATATGTAATACACCAAAATCACTTATATTTGCAGTCATGGGTGCCTTTTATTAATTTATTTGTGCCTAGGGCTTGATCATTATAATTATTCAACATTTCAGTTTTTTCCTTATTTACATTGTACTTATTGTGTACGTTGTTTTCCTGGCTCTCTTTACTTCATATTCTATATCTTAAAAAAAAATCAAAACATTTAGCAAGTACTTTAAATTCCATTCTAGACATTAAAAAACCCCCACTGTAATTATGGAAAGCAGTTGATGTAAGTATCAAATGAGTGATGCAAAGAAATAGAAATTTAGAGGAGGAAGCACACTTTCAGCTGTATTAGTCAGAGTACACTGTCTTGGAGTGTTAAGATTCGGGGTGTGGGGGATCCCAAAGTAGAACCAAAAACCAGGTTCTGCTTGAATGAATTTGACACAAGCCTTCCTAAAGCCAAAGGAAAACAAAATTTATTAAAGATTCGCCATACTGGGTTGAGTCTTAAGGAGCCTAACCTTTTGTAGTGCTCATATTGACAAGTGAGCCAGATGGAATCTCAGCTAGACAGAGTCTGAGCTGGATTGAATCTGAGTGCCTTCATGAAGGTGAGATGAAACTTAAATACAGAAAAAGACTAAGGGAAGTATCCAGGTGTCGCCAGGTAGTCTGGGGTCCCAAGGATGGTCTTGATGGCGGAAGTCAGCCTAGAATGTAGATCAAACCCAGGGAGGATCCTGATGGGAGTGGCTGGTCGTCCAGGCAATCCACAATCCTGGCTGGGCTACTGGGATCTCAAGAGAATGCTGGGAAGTGGCAGGAAGGGAGAAATATGAAAAGAATGCTAAATCAAGTAAGGGGAATGCAAGGAGCCCCCAAAGCTAGGCTTTCCAGGGCCCTTCAGACAAATGGGACCAGAATCCTCCAGGTGCAAGGGACAAAGGTCTTGGCTTGGGTTTGTACCCCATCAGGAGGAGGTGATATGTAATTTGAGCCTTGTAAAATGAGTTAAGGTTTTGAAATAGAGGATCATTTTTGTTAAAGACCAGTGTGATCCAACAGTTCTTAACTTTTGCTCCTAAAATTTAATATATTTGAGATCTCACTAATTTCTTATTCTCCTTCCCATCTTCCTTCAGATTTTATTCTTTTCTATTTATATTATTTTTTTCCAATTTATTTTTTTAGTTTTAGTTTTCAACATTCATTTCCACAAGATTTTGAGTTTTGAATTTTCTCTCCATCTCTCCCCTTCCCCCCACCCCCAAAACACCATGCATTCTGATTACCCCTTCCCCCAATCTACCCCCCCTTGTATCACACCCCTCTCTTCCCTCCCCATCTTCTCTCTTTTCTTGTAGGGCAAGAGAGATTTCTATACCCCACTACCTATATTTCTTATTGCTCAGTTACATGCAAAAACCGTTCTCAACATTTGTTCCTAAAACTTTGAGTTCCAACTTCCCTCCCTTCCTCCCTCCCCACCCATCCCCACTAAGAAGGTAAGCAATTCAGTATGAGGTATATGGGTAGTTTTGCTAAAGACTTCCATTATAGTCATATTTTGAAAGACTGTATTTCCCCTCAGCCTATCCTGCCCCCCCCCCCCATTTATTCTGTTGTCTCTTTTGACCTTATTCCTCCCTAAAAATATTTACTTCTAATTACCCCCCTCCTCTCATTTGCCCTTCCTTCTATCATCTCCCCCATACCCTATTTATCCCCTTCTCACCTACTTTCCTGTAGTGTAAAATAGATTTTCATACCAAATTGAGTGTGCATGTTATTCCCTCCTTAAGCCAAATGTGATGAGAGTAAGCTTCACTTTTTCCCTCACACTTCCCCCTTTTCCCCTCCATTGAAAAAGCTTTTTCTTGCCTCTTTTATGAGAGACAATTTGCCCCATTCCATTTCTCCCTTTCTCCTCCCATTATATTCCTTTCTAACCCCTTAATTTTATTTTTTTAGATATCATCTGTTCCTATTCAACTCATTCTGTGCCTTCTGTCTATACATATATATATATATATGTATGTGTGTGTGTATATTTGTATAATCCCTCCAACTACCCAAATACTGAGAAAAGTTCCAAGAGTTATAAATGTTCTCTTTCTATGTAGGAATGTAAACTGTAATTTCAACTGTAGTAAGTCCCTTATGATTTCTCTTTTCTGGTTACTTTTCATGCTTCTCTTGATTCTTGTGTCTGAAAGTCAGATTTTCTATTTAGCTCTGGTCTTTTTCATCAGGAATGCTTGAAAATCCTCAATTTCATTGAATGACCATTTTTTCCCTTGAAGTATTATACTCAGTTTTGCTGGGTAGGCGATTCTTGGTTTTAATCTTAGTTCCTTTGCCTTCTGGAATATCATATTCCAAGCCCTTGATCCCTTAATGTTGAAGTTGCTAGATCTTGTGTTATCCTGATTGTATTTTCACAATACTCAAATTGTTTCTTTCAAGCTACTTGGAATATTTTCTTCTTGACCTGGGAACTCTGGAAGTTGGCTGCAGTATTCTTAGGAGTTTCTCTTTTCAGATCTCTTTCAAGGAGGTGATAGGTGGATTCTTTCAATATTTATTTTGCCCTCTGGTTCTAGAATATCAGGGCAGTTTTCCTTGATAATTTCATGAAAGATGATGTCTAGGCTCTTTTTTTGATCATGGCTTTCAGGTAGTCCCATATTTTTTAAATTGTCTCTCCTGGATCTATTTTCCATGTCAGTTGTTTTTCCAATGAGATATTTTACATTGTCTTATCTTTAGGTTTTGTTTTGTAATTACTGGGGTTCTCATAAATTCATTAGCTTCCATCTGCTCCATTCTGATTTTTACAGAACTATTTTCTTCAGTGAACTTTTGAATCTCCTTTTCCATTCGGCTGATTCTGCTTTTTAGGGCATTCTTCTCCTCATTGGCTTTTTGAGCCTCTTGTAATTTGGGTTAGTCTATTTTTTTTTAATTTTTTTTTAACTTTTAACATTCATTTTAACAAAATTTTGGGTTCCAAATTTTTCTCCCCTTTTGTCCCCTCCCCCCACCCCAAAACACCGAGCATTCTAATTGCCCCTATCACCAATCTGCTCTCTCTTCTATCATCCCTCTCTGCCCTTGTCTCCATCTTCTCTTTTGTCCTGTAGGGCCAAATAACTTTCTATACCCCTTTACCTGTATTTCTTATTTCCTAGTGGCAAGAACAGTACTCGACAGTTGTTCCTAAAACTTTGAGTTCCAAGCAATTCAATATAGGCCAAATCTGTGTAGTTTTGCAAATGACTTCCATAATGGTCGTGTTGTATAAGACTAACTATATTTCCCTCCCTCCTATCCTGCCCCCCATTACTTCTGTTCTCTCCTTTGATCCTGTCCCTCCCCATGAGTGTTGACCTCAAATTGCTCCCTCCTCCCCATGCCCTCCCTTCCATCATCCCCCCCCACCCTGCTTATCCCCTTATCCCCCACTTTCCTGTATTGTAAGATAGGTTTTCATACCAAAATGAGTGTGCATTTTATTCCTTCCTTTAGTGGAATATGATGAGAGTAAACTTCATGTTTTCCCCTCACCTCCCCTCTTTTTCCCTCCACTAAGTCTTTTGCTTGCCTCTTTTATGAGAGATAATTTGCCCCATTCCATTTCTCCCTTTCTCCTCCCAATATATTTCTCTTTCACTGCTTGATTGCATTTTTTTAAGATATGATCCCCTCCTCTTCAGTTCACTCTGTGCACTATGTCTCTATGTGTGTGTGTAATCCCACCCAGTATCCAGATACTGAATAGTTTCAAGAGTTACAAATATTGTCTTTCCATGTAGGAATGTAAGCAGTTCAACTTTATATAAGTCCCTTATGACTTCTCTTTGCTGTTTACCTTTTCCTGCTTCTCTTCATTCTTGTGTTTGAAAGTCAAATTTTCTTTTCAGCTCTGGTCTTTTCATCAAGAATGCTTGAAAGTCCTCTATTTCATTGAAAGACTAATTTTTCCCCTGAAGTATTATACTCAGTTTTGCTGGGTAGGATTCTTGGTTTTAGTCCTAGTTCCTTTGACTTCTGGAATATCCTATTTCATGCCCTTCAGTCCCTTAATGTAGAAGCTGCTAGGTCTTGTGTTATCCTGATTGTATTTCCACAATACTTGAATTGTTTCTTTCTAGCTGCTTGCAATATTTTCTCCTTGACCAGGGGACTCTGGAATTTGGCCACAATGTTCCTAGGAGTTTCTCTTTTTGGATCTCTTTCAGGTGGTGATTGGTGGATTCCTTGAAGACTTATTTTGCCCTCTGGTTCTAGAATCTCAGGGCAGTTTTCCTTGATAATTTTATGAAAGATGATGTCTAGGCTCTTTTTTTGATCATGGCTCTCAGGTAGTCCCATAATTTTTAAATTGTCTCTCCTGGATCTCTTTTTCAGGTCAGTTGTTTTTCCAATGAGATATTTCACATTATCTTCCATTTTTTCATTTTTTTGGTTTTGTTTTGTGATTTCTTGGTTTCTCATCAAGTCATTAGCCTCCATCTGTTCCATTCTAATTTTGAAAGAACTATTTTCTTAAGTGAGCTTTTGAACCTCCTTTTCCATTTGGCTAATTCTGCTTTTGAAAGCATTCTTCTCCTCATTGGATTTTTGAACCTCTTTTGCCAGTTGAGTTAGCCTATTTTTCAGGGTGTTATTTTCTTCAGCATTTTTTTGGGTCTCCTTTAGCAAGGTTTTTACTTGTTTTTCATATTTCGCTTGCATGTCTCTTATTTCTCTTCCCAGTTTTTCCTCCACCTCTCTAACTTGATTTTCAAAATCCTTTTTGAGCTCTTCCATGGCCTGAGCCCATTGAGTGGGCTGGGATACAGAAGCCTTGACTTCTGTGTCTTTCTCTGATGGTAAGCATTGTTCTTCCTCATCATAAAGGAAGGGAAGAAATACCTGTTCCCCAAGAAAGTAACCTTCTATAGTCTTATTTTTTTCCCCTTTTCTGGGCATTTTCCCAGCCAGTGACTTGACTTCTGAGTTTTCTTTCCACACCTACTACACCTCCAGATCCTCCCAGCCAGGGTTTGGGGTCTGAGATTCAAATGCTGCTTCCCAGCCTCAGGGCTTTGGGTGGGGGCAGGGCTGCTATTCAGTGTGAGATTAAATTCAGGTGCTCAGGTGGGGGCAGGGCCGCCTCACGGGCTCAGTTCCCTCAGGGAGTTTATGCAGAGACCTTCAACAATGGATCCAGGCTCCTGCCTGCTTGGGGAGCCCAGGTCTGCTCCCGCCCCTGCTGCTGCCTCCCGAAAGGGCCTGAGTTATGGGGGCACCCCACTCCCCTCTCGACCCGCCAAAGAGACCCTCTCACCAACCCCTGTCACCTGTGGGTGGAGGGACCTGCGTGGCCGCTGGAGATTCTGTCCCTGAAGCCTGCTCGGATCTGTTCCTCTTGGTGCTGCGCAGCCGCGGCAGGGCTGGGCTCAGCTCCACGTCCGCAGCGTGAAGGACCTTTTGTGAGAGGTTTTCAGTGCTCTCTGGAACAGAAATCTCGCCCGCTCCGTTGTTCCGTGGCTTCTGCTGCTCCAGAATTTGTTGAGAGTTCTTTTTTACAGAAATTTTATGAGCTGTGGGTTTGGAGCTAGCATATGTGTGTTTTTCTACTCCGCCATCTTGGCTCTGCCCCCGGGTTAGTCTATTTTTAAAGGAGTTAATTTCTTCAGTATTTTTTGGGTCTCCTTTAGCAAGCAGTTGACTTGCTTTTCATGTTTTTCTTGCATTATTCTCATTTGTCTTCCCAATTTTTCTTCCACCTCTCTTACTTGAAATTCTTCCATGGGCTGCATATTTATTTTGGAGATTTTGGATGCAGAAGCCTTGACTTTTAGGTCTTCCTCTGATGCTATGCATTATTCTTCCTCATCCAAAAGGATGGTAGAAAATACCTGCTCACCAAGGAAGTAACCTATTGTCTTATTCTTTTTCCCTCTTTTTGGGCATTTTCCTAGCCAGTTACTTGACTTTTGAGTTCTTTGTCAAGAGTAGGGTATACCCTGGGGACCTGTAAGTTCTTAGTTCCTTTAAGGCACAATCAAGGGAGAGGAGTTTACTCCTCTGCTGGCCTGCATTCTGGTTTGGGAGCAACTACAAACACTCTTTTCTGCCCAGTATCTGCCAGTAGAATTCCCTCTCCAGAGCCTCCACCACCTCCAGCATGCCAGCCAGCGCTCGTCCCCCTCACCCCAGGGCCCACTCAGGCCTGAGATCTAGATCAGCAGGTCAGTTCCCCCAGGGTCTTTAGACCAGGGCTCCAACAATGGAAGCTGCACCGCCTGGGGCCTGGGCTAGGGCAGGAGGACCCTGCTTCCTTCTCACAGAGGTGAAAGCTTTCTCACTGACCTTTGAAGCTGCCTTTTGTGTTTGTGGTTTGAGGGATCAGGGAATCACAGCTGCTGCTGGTGGCGCCTTGAAACCCACTCAAGTTCTGTCCCAGCTGCAGTGTGGCCAAGACTGGACTGTGCTCCACTCTGTGCCTGGTGTGGTAAACATTTTCTGTTGGCCTACCAGGCTACCTTGGGCTGGAAATCTCTTTCACTTTGTCTTCTGCTGCTCTAGAATTTGTGTAAAGTCATTTTTTACAGGTATTTTATGAGCTGTGGGGGGCAGAGCTTCTAGAGGTGCTTCCTTCTACTCAGCCATCTTGGCTCTGTCCCATCTCTTATTTCTTTTAAAGACACTATTGCCATCCATTCTTTCAGTCTTATAAGTCTTATTTTCTTTAACTTTATGTACTTCTTCACTTCCTGGGACTAATTTGTCATCAAGTCCTATTGATTCTTCCTGCAAAATGTTTTAGATTCATTCTCTCATCTCCTTTGTCACTGCCTAGTAAAGTGACTTTATTACCTCATGTTTGTTACTATAATTTCCTTCTTGCTGAGTATTTTTTTTTTGAGAGGGAGTGGGAGGTAGAGGTTCTTTTATTTCTCCTTTCCAGCCCATCTTATGTATTTTTCCTAGTCAGTAAAACATTAAGTACCTACTGTGTGATTCACCATGATAAGTTCTGGAGATAGAAATAGAAATAAAAACAATGAAAGTCTTTGTGTTAAAAAACTTATGGTCTATTGAAGGAACATAAAAGGAGACTGAAAAGGGAGGCTAGAAGATGGGGTGTAACAGTAAGCACCCCAACATACACAGGGGGACCTGCTACCACAGGTTCTTAGATCTGTATTCATAAAAGGAAAGCAACTTTCAGGGGGTTAACAATCACTTTAATCAAGTACAGGTATCAGAGAAAATCAAAATTAAAATTTTAAAGAAAATACAGAGAAATCAAAAGTCAACAGACATGCTTCCAAAATGTCTGGCCATTACATACATACACAGTTACCAGAGAGGGAAGCATCACCCTCTGGGTTTGGGCAGGGGGTGTTCTTTAACTGTTTCCCAGAGTCTCTCTGGCCAAAGAAACAGTTCCAGTCAGTAAGCCCCAAAGTAAAACCTCACCCTCAGAGTATTTATATACTTTTTCAAGCCAGGGGTCATAACCCTCTCACCCAGTGCCTCAGTAGGAAAAAAAAAACAAAAGGTACTTGGGATCCTCCTATGAAACAACTCTCCTAATCCAGCTTCTCACCTTGGGTAGGCCCATCAATGGATGGGAAAGGAACCTTCCCAATCACTCTACTCAGTCAGAGGCAAATTTTAGTAAAATAAAAGCAGCAAAAGGTCCTAATCTGATTGCCATTACATGGAGGTAGGGGGTGATTGAATGGGAGCAGAAAGTTAGCCAACACAGGAGCATGATGGAAAAACCCAAAAGTGGTGTATTGCTTACCAGAATTATGTCACCTGCAGACTAAAAATGAAACCAAAACAAAATTGCTTCTTATCTTAATGTAGCAAGATTAAAGACCAAACACAGACATTTCCTCTTTCTGCTTGTCCATACTTATTTCCATTTATCTTCCAACATTCACCCAAATGTCAAATCAGCATCTTCTTCCTCTGCTTTTGTCATGCTGATTTACAGTGTCCACTGTGAGCAAGAAACCTGTGTGTCCTTCTTCATGATACTTTTTCTGACTGGTATGCTGCTTTCTCTTCTTCAAACAAAGCCTGACTTTACTTCAATATGTAACAGATATCAAGGAGCAGTTGAAATAGTACTAGACTGGGAGATAAAAAACTTGGGTTTGGGTTTCATCCTTGTCGCCATCTTTATGATCTTGTGCCTCATTTTTCTTAACTGAGAAATGAATTGATGAGACCAGATGATTTCTAGGTCTACTTATATCCCTAAGAATCTATGAATCTTCCAAAGTCATATCTCTTTTATGATGTCTTTCTCAACTGCTTTGGCCTCCACTTTCCCAGCTCTCAACTCCTGTCTAATCTATAGTCTACATCACATACTTTAAACACCTAAATATCTACTTCCTTGTGTTGTTCCACAATTGTTTCATGTCTTTATGTCCTCAACTGGATTATAGATTGCCTGAGTGCAGAGATTTTGCTCGATGCTTTTTTTTCATCTCTCACAGTACTGGCCAAATATAAGTGCTCAGTAAATATTTTCTAATGGATTACAAAGTTATTCATCATTATCATTTTGTTTACTTAGTAGCTAATCATAGTATCCACATCTGTCGTCAGACTTTTTTATTAGCTTCAGAGCTTTTGGAGAGAGGAAAGGGTACCTAATACTTCTTAATTGCCAATCAAAAGGCCATCTCTTATTCCGAAGGGCAAAATAAAGGCTATACATGGGACTATTTTAATTAAAAATGAAATGAAACATGTACCGTGGTGTTTTCTGTGCATGAGAATTAATTTTTGAAAGCTTTATTGAGCTTGAAAAGACACTAATTGGTTGTAGATGTGTTCAGTTACATGTCTGACATTAAATGGCTGGACATAAATTTCTAAATTATCAATGATATCCTGTTGAAAATGGTAGCAAGTTCTAGAAAATATGTAGGTTGTGCATAGTTTTGCTTTTATTTTGTGAGCAGTTGCTGAAATGTTTGAACATTATCAACTAATTACTCAGAGTCTCACAATGGTATTTTATAATCAGAGTATTTTGCGTAATGCTTAAAGCAAAGATGATAATTATATAATTGTAATATTTAACACATCTGTTTTTTTGTTTTTTTTTTGGTAGCCTTTTAAAGATCGTTGTGAATGGTTTTATGAACATTTGCATTCAGGGCAATCAGATTCAGACATGGTACACAGGCCAGTGAATGAAAATGATATCCTGCTGGTTCACAGAGGTATATTTATTTGACAAAAAAGCTAATGCATTTGAGATTCACAAAACATTTTTTTGATAATGACTTTTAAGATATAAAACTAATCATTGTTACATATGTAGATTCTATTTTTAGGAGTAGCTGTGAAGTTGTGTCTAAAGCAAATTGTGCAAAGCTAAAACAGGGGATTGCTGTGCGTTTCCATGGAGAAGAAGGCATGGTGGGTATAAAAATAAGTGAAATGTATATCACTATGTAAAAAAGACTGAAATATATACTTAAGTAGAACTTGACAGTAAATGAAAATAAAGAAATTTAATTAAAATTTTGTTTTCCTCATATTTTGAAATATTATGGCATTTCAGAATCTATATACATATGTATCATCTTTATTATTAGTTATTCTTCTTTTCTTATGCTCAGGGTCAAGGGGTGGTACGTGAGTGGTTTGATATTTTATCTAATGAGATAATTAACCCTGATTATGCACTGTTCACCCAATCAGCTGATGGTAAGTGTATAATTTCTTTTATCTTGACAATTATTAATGGCTTACATTTATATGACATATTAAAGTATCCAAAGTATAGTATTTATTTACGTGATCTCATTTGCTAAAACTGTCAGGTCCCATATTATTTTTCTTATTTTATAGATAAGAAAACTAAAGCTTAGAGTAATGACTTGGCCAAAGAAAGTGCAGATCAAAGACTAGAATTCAAATCTTTTGACCCAAAATCTAGTGTTATTTTTGTTATAACCATGTTTTGTATTCAGGACTATAACAGTTACACGTGTATTTACAAAATGAACATATTTCTTGATCTTTACACTGTTTATGGTCATAATTATTGTTTTTTAAACCAAAAAGCAACTTTTTTTATTATTTAATTTTATAAGATCTTACTCTTTGATTTTAATTCACTGAAATTGTTTCAACACCAGAATTTCCTAGTCTCTTGTGTAACCCCTTGAAGTTAAATTATTTTTAATAAATTAATCTGCTAGCCTTTATTAAATGCTTACTATGTGTAAAGTGCTGGTAATACAAAGAGAGGCCCAAAACAGGCCTTGCTGTCAAAGAGCTCATGGTTTAATAGAGGACACAACATTCAAACAACTGTAGACAGAGAAGATGTACAGGCTGAATTGTGGGTAATCTCAGAAGGAGGGAACTAAGGGTGAAGGTTAGATTTTAGCTGGGATTTCAAAGGAGCTATGAGATGGAGATAAAAAAGAAGAGAGTTCCAGGTATATGGGGCAGCCAGTGAAAATACCTGAAATTGGGTAATGGAATGTTTTGTGCAAGGAACATATCAAGAAGGTCACTGTCACTGGATTACAGATTACGTGGAAAAGAATAAATGTGAGAAGACTGGAAAGGGAGGAGGGGCCCAGGTTATGAAGACTTTAAAAGCCAAATAGTATTTCATATTTGATCCTGTAAGTAATGGGGAGCCACAGTAATTGATCAAATGGCAGATTTGAGGGAGGAGGGGAAAGTGACAGACCTGTACTTTTGGAAGATCATTTTGATAACTGACTGTAGGAGGGATTGGAGTAGGTAGAGACTTGAGGTGGGGAGACCAACCAAAAGACTGCTGTAGTAGGTCAGGTGAGACACCTAGGTTGTAAGCCTGGATGACTGAGTATGGTGGCACTCTGGATAGAATTAAGAACATTTAGAAGAAGGGAGAGTTTTAGGGAAAAGATATTGAGTTCAGTTTTAGACACTTTGACTTTAAAATGCCTAAAATCCAATCAAGATGTTCAGCTAGACTGTAACTCATGAGAGGCTTGAGAATCCTCACTGTAAAGATGAAAATTGAATCCATGGAAGCTGATGATCACCAGGTGAAATGGAATATAAGGAGTAGAAAAGAAGACCCAAGGGACTTGCGTGGGGTTGGGAGGGGCAGAGCCAAAATGGTGGAGTAAAAGCATGGACCTGCTTGAGCTCTGCCCCCAAAGCCCTTAAAATACCTGTAAAAAATGACTCTAAACAAATTCTAGAGTAGTAGAAGCCACAAAAAGACAGAGTGAAACAGATTTCCAGCCCAACACAACCTGGAAGGGTTTGTTGTACTGGACTCAGAGTGGAGCACAGCCCAACGTAGGCCAAGCCAACACAGACAGCACTGGATTAGGCTTCAGGATGCTGAATCATGGGCACCTGCTGTGGTTTCCAGATTTCTCAAGCCACAAACTCCAAAGACAGCTTCTAAAGGTCAGTGGGAAAGTTCTCTCACCTGGGTGAGAGGGGAACATGGTCCAACCACAGTCCCAGGGCAGTGGGAGCCACTGCCACAGCAGTGGCCACTTCTGGAACTTCTGACCTACAGACAGTGGGGAAATTGAGTGGCAGTCCTAGGGTGAGGAAGAACACTGGTGTGGTGGAGGTGGTGGCAGCTGTGGAAAGGGAATCTTACTTGAGGAATAAATACCTCTCCTTTGATCAAACCACATTGGAGGAACTGAGAATTTACGGGTCCCTAGAGATATCTTGGAGAACAGTTGCACAAAACCTCTGAAGCCTGGGGTAATATACCCTCCACTTGACAACTGGCTCGAAAGCCAAGTAATTGACTGGGAAAATGCCCAAAAAAGGGGAAAAAACAAATAAGACTATAGAAAGTTTCTTAGTGAAAAGATATTTTCTTCCATCCTTTTGGATGAGGAAGATCAAAGTATACAACCAGAGGAAAACAGCAAGGTCAACACTCCTACAACTAGAGCTTCCAAAAAAAAAAATATGAAATGTTCTTAGACCATGGAGGATCTGAAAAAGGATTTTGAAAATCAGATAAGAGAGGTGAAAGAAAAATTGGGAAGAGAAATGAAAGTGATGCAAGAAAATTGTGAAAAATCAATCATCAGCTTGCTAAAGGAGACCCAAAAAATGCTGAAGAAAATAACACCTTTAAAAATAAACTAACCCAAATGGGAGAAGAAGTCCAAAAAGCCAATGAGAAGAAGAATGCCTTAAAAAGCAGAATTGACCAAATGAAAAGGAAGTCTAAAAGCTCACTGAAGAAGTTAGCTCTTTAAAAATTAGAATGGAGCAGATGGAAACTAATGACTTTATGAGAAATCAAGAAATTTTAAAACAAAACCAAAAGAATGAAAAAATAGAAGACAATGTGAAATATGTCATTGGAAAAAGCAATTGACCTGGAAAATAGGTCCAGGAGAGATAATTTAAAAATTATTGATCTACCTGAAAACCATAATCAATAAAAGAGCCTAGACAGCATCTTCCAAGAAATTTTCAAGGAAAACTGCCCTGATATTCTAGAACCAAAGAGTAAAATAGAAATGGAAAGGATTCACTGATCACCTCTGGAAAGAGACCTCAAAAGGAAAACTCCTAGGAATATTGTAGCCAAATTCCAGAGTTCCCAGGTCAAGGAGAAAATATTACAAGCAGCCAGAAAGAAACAATTCAGGTATTGTGGAAATATAATCAGGATAACGGAAGATCTAGCAGCTTCTACGTTAAGGGACCAAAGGGCTTAGCATGTGATATTCCAGAGGTCAGAGGAGCTAGGATTAAAACCAAAAATAACCTACCCAGCAAAACTGAGTATAATACTTCAGGGGAAAAAAATGGAATTTCAATGAAATAGAGGACTTCCAAACATTTTTGTTGGAAAGACCAGAGCTGAATAGAAAATTTGACTTTCAAATACAAGAATCAAGAGAAACATGAAAAGGTAAATAGGGAAGAGAAGTCATAAGGAGCTCATTAAAGTTGAACTGTTTGCATTCCTGCATGGAAAAATGATGTTTGTAAGTTAGAGGGATTACACACACACACACACACACACACACACACGTATATTTGTATATATACAAACACACACACACACACACACGTATATTTGTATATATACAAATATAGGTGTGTATGTATGTGTATATGTGTAGGTATGTATATGAATGTATGTGTGTGTGTTTATGTGTATATAAACACACACAGACATAGAGCTGAATCTGAAGGGAGAATACCTAAAAATAAAATTTACTGTTGAGTGGAATGTAGTAAGAGAAAGAGAAAGGGAGAGGTAGAATGTAGCAAATCATCGCACATAAAAGAGGTAAGAAGGAGCTTTTACAGTGGGAGAGGAAGGGGGGGGGATGAAAGGGAATAAGTGAGGCTTAACCTCTTGGGATTTGGCTTAGGGAGGGAATAACATGCACTCAATTGGGTATGGAAATCTATTTTACCCTGCAGGAAAGCAGGGGGAAGGGGATGGGAGAGGGAAGATAATAAAAGAGACAGCAAATTGGGAAAAGGAATAATCAGAGGCAAACATTATCGTAGGGGGACAGATCAAGGGATAGAATGGAATAAATGAAGGACAGGACAGGATAGAGGGAAATGTGGTTAGTTTTTAGCAACATAACTGTTATGAAAGTGTTTTACATGGCTACTTTTGACCTATTTTGAATTGCTTACTTTCTCAATGAGGGTGGGTAGGGAGGGAGGGAGAGAATATGGAACTCAAAGATTTAAAAACAAATATTAAAAATTATTTTTGCATGCAACTGGGAAATAAGATGTACAGGCAGTGGGTATGGAAATCTATTTTGCCCTACAGGAAAATACAGGGGAGGAGGATGAAGAAAGGGAAGTGATAGAAGGGAGGACAGAGTGGGGGAAAGGGTGGATGGGATGCATACTGTCCAGGGGTAGGGAATGGGCAGAGATGGGGAGAAAATTTTGAATTCAAATTTTTGTGAAAGTGAATATTGAAAACTGAAAAATAAATATTATATATATTTTTTAAAAAAGGCCTTGACCTAGCAATGGAATCTGAGAAGGACCTGTCAGACATGTAGGAGGAGGATCAGGATATAGCAGTGTCACAGAAACCTAGAGAGTGATTGATGGTTTCAGAGACTATAGGGAGGTAGAAAAAGAATGATTGAGAAAAGGTCAGTAGATTAGTCAATTAAAATGTCATTGGTAATTTCAAACAGAGCAGTTTCAATTGAGTGA
Organism: Notamacropus eugenii; assembly: GCF_028372415.1. Taxonomy (NCBI): domain Eukaryota; kingdom Metazoa; phylum Chordata; class Mammalia; order Diprotodontia; family Macropodidae; genus Notamacropus; species Notamacropus eugenii. The sequence goes on along the minus strand of NC_092873.1, from coordinate 183,717,550 downwards.
TATAGTCAGGAGCTGAATTGCAAAGGCTCAAGGCTTATGAACAACTATCATAATGAGAGCCAGAAACTACCAGCTCTTACATTCCACCTTATTTTAGTACACTGGACATAGTGTTTTCATTCATTACCACCCTAGAGAAATTAAAAATTGTAGGTGTACAAAGTAATTGCTGTTAGATTCTATTATGGTTTAAAGCTGAATATGAAAATTCCTTAAAATTTGAACACTTTTATAAACTATCTCTTCCTGATACTTGTTTTGCCTGGTCTGATTTCGTAAGCACAGTGAGAAAGGGAAATAGAAGGGGAAAGAGTTTTTAAAATCTTCATTTTTAAGTTGAGGGTCTTTGGCATTAGGTTTTATATTGTAATGGGTTCTAATAATAATTAGTTTGCTAACCTCTTGCTTGTTAGCGTCATTGTGATGCTTGTTTTAACTTCCAGCTTTTAAGCCTCTTTCCTCTTCAGTTCATCCTCTAAGTTTATAGGTTTACAGATAGAGGATGGAAGTGAACTTTGATATCATCTATTTTAAACCCTTCATTTTACATGCAGATAGGGAAATGGAAGCCCAGAGAGGTGAGATGACTTGCCCAAGATCACACAAAGAATAAGTGGCAGAGCTGGCATTTGAACCCATTTCCTACAATGCCAAATCCATTGTTCTTTCTACTGCTTTTCTGCACAGTTGCCGCAAAATCTTCCTCAAGCACATCTGACCACATTACGCCCCTGCTCAAAAATCTACATTGACTCCCTATTGCTGTTAGCATGAAATACAAACTTAGTCGTGAATTTAAAGCTCTTCATATTTATCTCTGGCTAACATTTCCTAGCTTATAGTATTTTACTTCTTTTTGTCAGGTTCTGAGTTCTTTGCAAATTGGCTTACTTGCTGTTCCCAGAATCTGGCACAGTATTTGTTGCTGGAATGGAATACTCTTCCTTCTCACCTATACCTTTCAGAATCATTAATTTCCTTCAATGTTTAACTTGTACCATCTCCTCTGCCTTTCCTGATTGTCCCTCCTTGTTAGAGCTTCCTTCCTTTTTACATACTTACTATAAGATGTATCTCTGTAATAGGATGTAAGCTCTTTGAGACCAGGGTCTGTTTTTAATTTTATCTTTGCATTTCTAGCACCTAGCACAGTACCATTCGCTTGGTGTTTAATAAATGCAGAGTGGATTGAGTTAGGTATTTTTTTTCATTTTTAAATTCTTTTACTCTGCTTATACTACATTTACATAGGAATTGGCAGGATTTCTTCCATAATGGAGGGGAAAGTCTTCTTCCATAGGACTAAGACCAGCCATGCAAGAAAAAAAGATGTGAAGTTATTTACACAGTACTAGATTGAAGCACATGGTGACAAAAGCAGAGGCTGAAAGTAGATTGAAACAATGGCTGCTGTATACATAGGAATCAGGCTACACATCAGCATGAATCACTGCTATATTCAAAGGGATGTTTCTCAAATATGATTAAAGCATGAAACACCACGACTCTGCTTATATATACAGGCCCAGAAGGGGAGGAATAACAATAGGTCATAGTTCCACAGGTTCCTAGGCTGGTCAATTACCACTAAATAGCAGTAGGTCCTACAAATGACTGATATAATCATGATCTCTCCAAATAATCTCAATAACTTAATTTCAACTAGCGGAACTTGTGGACTATAATAAATAGCCCCATTGCATATACAACCTGGATACCATGTATTATAAGAAAATCACAAGACCAAGACTATGAATAAAGAAGACTATAGAATAGGAAGGGCTATTTAAACAGATCTTTACCTTTTTCTTCAGCCAATAGATTAGCAGGCTCCAACACTTCTCCAGATGCTTTCCGTAACTCCAATTTTCTCTCTGTTTTCTCTTTGAGAACCTTCTTCTTCTCCTGTATTTTCTTTAACCTATAAAGCTCTTCACGTTCTCATTCATCCAGTTCTGTGATGATGTAAATAAGCATCTGTTCAATCCGGGGAATGATCACATGCTCAATGGCATTCACCTGTCTGTTCATAATTTTAACGGACTCATCCAGTGTAACAAATGATGTCTGCAGTGATGCTAGTTCCACCAGCAGCTCCACTGCTTTGGCATAGTTCCTCTTCAGTTTGGCCAGTTGTTCTCCACCTCTGGCCAAACCAGTCAACTCATAACTGTCAGCTCCTTGATAATGTTCAAACACTGGTAAGGTGATACTTGCTACATTATCTTTCTTTGCTCTGATCTTCACTTGGGGTTTGTTCACATTCTGAATAATAGTGGTACTGAAGTCGCCAGCTGTGAATTTGGCTTCCACAAGTGAGAAAGCAGCTTCTCGCATCACTTCACCCATCAGCATTTTGGTCTCAATGATCTTCTTTAAGATATGCCCAATTTGAAGAGTCAAGGCATCACATTTTTTCTTTAGGAGGTTTTGGCCTGTCTTTACACCTTTTAATCAAGCCTTCATAATGGTCTGTGCCATTTGCAAAGGGAAGATGTTGATGCAGTCTTTGCCAGACATGGTGGTGGCAGCTTGGTCCCCAGGCCTGTCACTTCTGGTTTCAAAGCCGCCAGTCACTGCCAATGGCCTCCTGCACTACCTCCTCCTCCTCCTCATACAGTCAGCTGGGAAAGGTCCGAGTTAGGTATTTTGTGATAAGAAGGGATTCTTGTGATGGGTAGACTTGGTGCTTTCTTTTTTTTGAACATGTACCATCTGGCCCAAAGTTTCAGAATTGGTTTTTATTGTTTCAAGATAGTTTTGGTGCTTGGAAGTTGCTATTTTTATTCCATATTTTTATATCTCCTTATTCCTTGCCTATTTACTCCACTTGGAAGCACCTACATACTTTTCCATTTATCTAAATTACATCCTGTTATGTTCCTCACAGTGTATGGACTGGACTCTTACTCCTCTTACAGACATTTTCTTTTCTTCATTCAAAGTTCAGTGAAAACTTATTTCTTGCACAAATACTTCCCTTGATAAATGGAGGTGAATTAATGATTTTTTCTTGTCCCTCTTTCTATTGAATAATTTAAACATTCTACAGATATTATTACTTTAGAAGCTTATTCACAACACCAGTATTTATTAACTCAACTTTGGTCAAAGCATAGTCTGTTTGTGTCATAGGACTCTATGAATTATTATGTCATCAATGAAATAATGTTTTTATAGAATGTAAACTACTCTGGGGCAGAAAGGTTCTGTCCCTTAACCATTTTGCGTGTTGGTTGTTTGAGTATGCTGTTTATATTTTGTAAATTTGATCCTGATATTTTATTCTGTATTCGTATTGCTGCCCAGGGAACTGGAATAATTTAAAGTAAATGAATACATATATAGTCTTTTTGATAATTAAAATTATCATGTTTTCACACTATATGCTACCTTTCTCCAAGTGGAGAATAAACCTTTTTTTTTTTTTTTTAAATTTCAAAAGGAACGACTTTTCAGCCTAATAGCAACTCATATGTCAATCCTGATCACTTGAACTATTTCCGGTTTGCTGGACAGATCTTGGGTTTAGCTTTGAACCACAGGCAGCTGGTCAACATTTACTTTACGCGATCATTCTACAAGCACATTCTTGGTATGATTCTACTGTTAATTCACTAAGGCCTTATTTAGACAATATTTTTCCTCAACTTTTGGAAAATTTGTTTTTGTGTTGGTTTGAACATGAAACAGATTTAGTAGCTTCACCTAATGCTTGTCTTTTCTCATTCTTTTTAAATTTTATCTTAACCATAGTCATAAATCCCCCAGTATTATGCAGAGTTGTCAGGTAACGGGAGGGTGATAGAGCAGCATAACAGGATGGATCTCTGAAGATGTTTAGTTTGAAATTATTGAAGAGTAAGATGCAAGTCATGCTGGAGGGATCAAGGAGCTTAAACTCTCAATATCTGATACAAGGGATACTGACATCAGTGCATGGACAAAGCATGAGTAACATGGTAGAGGGGCAGCTAGGTGGTACAGTGGATAGAGCACCAGTGCAGGAGTCAGGAGGACCTGAGTTCAAATCTCACCTCAGACACTTGACACTCACTAGCTGTGTGACCTTGGGCAAGTCACTTAACCCCAATTGCCTCATCCTGAGTCATCTCCAGTCATCCTGATGAATATCTGGTCACTGGATTCAGATGGCTCTGGAGGAGAAGTGAGGCTGGTGACCTACACAGCCCTCCCTCACTCAGGAACAAAGTCAAGGGCAAGTCATGTCGTTATTTCTCTGATGGCATGATCTTCTTTGGCAACAAAGGATGAACACACATGGTAGAAGAAATTTGCGAAGGGAAAGATCGTTTGGGCTGAGTCAGGTGGTGGTAAATAAAAGGAACTTAACTATGGAAAGGGTAAGATGAAGAAAGGAAAGAAAATAGTGGTTATTTTAGAACACATACATGCCAAGGATTATTGTGAGATAGGCAACAGAAGAAAAAACTACATTGTGGAACACTTTTGAGTGTGAACATCGGGAATTTGTACTTTATTCAGAAGTGGGGAACTGCTGAATGGTTTTTGAGTGCCACAATGACATTATAGAGTATTAGGTAGGCCCAAGCCTACCTCTCCAGCCTTATCCATTATTTTCCTTTCCTCACTTTCAAATACAACTAACCTGGCATTGCTGTTTCTTAACATACAGTAGTTTGCTGCCCTTTTCCCAGCCTTTGCACTTGCTGTGTCCTACGTCCAGAGAGCACTCCCTTCTCATTTCCAAGTCTTAGAATGTTGTCCTTCAACATTCAACCCAAATGCCACCTTCTACATAAAACCTTTACTGAGTTCCCCCAGCTGTTAGTGCTTTCCTCTCCAAAATTACCTTCTTTTTATTATGTACATGTGTAAGTGCATGCACGTGTGCGCCTGTTGTCTCACATGTGTGCCTGTTGTCTTCCTCAATAGAATGTAAACTTATTAAGGGCAGACTGTTTCATGTTTGCCTTTGTATCCCTAGCACCAAGCGCAATACCTGGCATACAGAAAGCGCTTAATAAATGCTTATAGGAAGACACAGGTAGAGGTTGTTATTACAATGGGATAAAGGAACAAGGAGAAAAGGAACAAATATTTATTAAGTACCTACCTAAACATTTCACAAATATTATCTCATTTGATCCTCACAACAATTCTAGGAAGGAGATGCCCTTGTCTCCGTCATACAGTTTCCTCAGGAAACTGAAGAAGATTCAGTAGACACAGAGCTGATAAGTGTCTGAGGTTGGATTTGAACTGAGGTCTTCTTTACTCTAGGCCCAGCACTATAGCTACTGTGTCACTTAGCTGCCTTAGTTAGATTTGTTGCAGTAGAGGATGTGTGATGCTAGAGACAATGCAGATGTAGCATTAATAATAGGACTTGACAGCTTTTTAGATGCTGGATGGGAGGTTTTATATGTGAGGCACAGGGAAGAGTCAAAGATATCTTTAAGATTATAAGGCTACTGGTGATCTAGAAACAAAAATGAAGAAGGAGGGAGAGAAATATGAAGGGAGAAAAGACAATAATGAGTTGTTTTTAGATATGTTGAGTTTGAGGGCATCTGGTACTGCAGTTCTGAGAAGAGTTCCAGATTTGAGAGTTGTGCATAGAGGTAATAATTGAAGAGGGGAAAGTTGAAGAGAACACCTTAGATAGAAAACACCCACATATGGGGGACACAAAGAAGATGAGTAGCCAGCAAAAGAATGTACAGTCCTATGAAACATCATATCGGAACCCAGAATTTTAGCTGCGTTGAGATTTTGAATGTCAAAAAATCCTTCCTTGATTTGTCTTCATTTGCTGACCTCATTTGAAGCTAATTTTCTTATTAAAAGAAAACTTAGTTTAAGTTCTTTCAGTTAAGTTGGGAAATAGCCTAGAAATTTTTTGTTATTTAGATTGTTTTCTTTGAGTCCAGCTTTGAAAGAACTGAATGAATTTTAAAAATTCATTGACCATATTAGGAACATTTTATTCACTTGTTATTTTAAGGTTGAGTCTTAAAAAGTGACTCATTATCTAAGCCCTGTTAGGAAATTGAAGAAATATTTTTTCAAGGGCCAGAGGTACAGAATCTTGTTCCTTTGTGTTCCAAATCTTTATTATTTTCATTTGTTATTCCTATCACTTAGTTGTTTTATAGCAGATTAATTTTTAAGAAAGTGGACCCCAAGTCATTACAAAAAAAAAAGAGGATTTAACTAAAATGATGCTATAACACAGTGATTTGAGTATAACGAATTTTTTTGGAAAAAAATAAAACCAAATCAAACCTAATCTTTTAGTTGAAAGAACAAAAATGTGATTTTAATTGCCAAAAGTTTTTTACATTAAATATGTATGTTAAGAAGATATTACATAATGTGACTACAACCAATAGAATGGTCACTTAGAAAATCTTATATAGGTCTTTAACAAAGCTTTAACAGAGCTTTTTATGACAGTATGAAAGGCAGCATAGAGAGCTGGCTTCAAAGCCAGGAAGACATGGGAGTTAAGCCCCACCTCTTATACATATCTGCTCTGTGACTGAGGCAAGTCACCTTTCAATGTCCTAGGAAGTTTTCTAAGACTTTAAGGTTTAAAGATATCTGCTTTTATTGATAGTGGGAGTTTCCTCATTTGTGAGTACTCTATACCAATGAAATCACAGATCCCCTTTGCTTTTGAATTCTTCATGCATCCTTTCGTGGTAAAGAATCAGGAAAGCAATTGCACTTAAACATAATAATTCTTTGGGTTCTTTCCCAGTTTTAGGAATAATATTAAATTATGTTGAGTTTAGTTTTATTTTGCAGTTTTACCATAGATCAGTAGAGGGCAATGTTCTACCATAAAACAGACAGAAAGGCAGAAGGATTTTATCATCTAACAATTTCATATATATATGTTTTTCAGGTATTCCTGTAAATTATCAGGATGTGGCATCTATTGATCCAGAATATGCAAAAAATTTGCAGTGGATACTGGATAATGATATTAGTGATCTGGGTCTAGAATTGACCTTTTCTGTTGAGACAGATGTGTTTGGAGCAATGGAAGAAGTGCCTTTGAAACCTGGAGGTGCAAGCATTCTTGTAACCCAAGACAACAAAGTGAGTATTCTCATTTTCATCTTGGTCATTATTAGCTTGAGAGTTTTGCTATTACTTGTTAAGAAAATTTTACTCACTTTAATAGTTTTGTTCAGTATTTGTAAGGAAGGACCCTGAAATCTTACAGAAGTTTTCAGTATTGTACCATCATATATTGAGAAAGTATTGCTTTGTTTTTCCTTTCTGAAAGGTAAAGTAGCCAAGAACCTAATTCTGGCCACACCTTTTTAGTGTATATTATTAGTGTTTCCTTAAATCATTAGTTATCTTTGCTGTGAAAAAATGAGATTAGAACCAACAACTTAAAGATCAAATTTGCCTTAACAAACGAGTACTATTGGTTTAAAAAAATAAACTCACACAATTAAAATTAGATATTTTTACATAAAAGTAGATAAAATTAGATGTTTCGTTGAATAAAGTATAGGACAGTACATATTTCAGTATGAAATAAATATGTTAGATGTACCACCCTTTTTCCATCACCTTTAAAACCTACTACTCCTGAATTATGAACAGTTTTGTGTTCCAAAAGTTAGTAAGTTGGTTTTTTTAGAGCTCAGTCTATGTTTTCCCATAGAATTATTGTTACAAATAGTGTTTAGGTTTTTATATAGGCTCATACATAAAAAGTTTGTTTCACCCATACTTTCTCAGGACAGTCCTGGTTTATGGAAAGAAAGTAAGCTTAAAGAAATGAAGAAAAAAAGAGTTCATAGGTTGTAGAGTGTTAGAGGTAGAAGGAAATTTGTAGCAATCATTTTTAACCCCCTCATTTTAAACACCCTTCTCTTTTGCTAGGCCATATGTTGTAAGAATTGTCCTAGGCTGAAATGCTGAGGACCTCTGCATTGCAAGAAAATCCAAATCTATCCTCCTGGCTTGGCTTCTGGAGTTTAGAGATCTGTTTCACCTGATCTGTGATTCCTTGTTCTTCCTGCACAAGACCTTTTGCCACTAGGCAGCTAAAGAGCAGAGGGGGGGTCTTTGTTGGGAGTGATAATTAACTCAAGATGCAGTGAAAGGAACTCTGTGGGAGGCTTCAGGGAGATAGAGTTTTGATGATGAACTTAATATTGTAGAAGCTGGAGTTTCCTGGTTGGTAGTTCCTTAAACCAGTGGAATTACAAATCCAATAAAAAATAATAATCATTTGACATTTGTATTGTGCTTTATGGTTTGCAAAATACTTTATACACATTCTTATTTGAGCCCCACAACAGTCCTGTTAGGTAGATGCTACAAGTATTGCTGTCTTCATGTCACAGATGAGGAAAGTGAGGCTTAGAGAGGTTAAGGGAGTTGTACATGGTCATGCACCTAGTAGCACAAGAAAGTGTAATTAAAACCAAGGTCTTCTGGATTCTAAGGTCAACACTTTGTTTGCAATGCTATGGTGATGCTTATGGGGTCAGTGAGTAGTAATTTTGTCGAGTATAGAACGGGGGTAACATGAGAGAAATCTAGAAAAGTAGAGTGGTCAGATTTTGAAGTGCCTTGAATGGCAAATGAAAGAATTTGAACTTTATAAATTAAGTGGAAAGGGGATATGGAAGACATCCTGCAGACCCCAGCTTGAGTAGAGTTCTCATCAGGTGGCATTAAAAAGGAGAAGGGTGTTCCAGTTGTCCACTGGCCATTTTCGATGATTTTGTATACATAAGGTCTTTATATAAGTTGAATGGATAAAAGCATATAGATTTGGAAATGAAAGGGAGTCACAGGTTTTCAGAGTTAGTAGGGAACTCAGGCCATCTAGGGAAGTCATATGCTCTACAATAAATCCGAAGGTCAGTTATCCATCTTTTGCTTGAAGACTTCTAGTAAAGGATAATCCAGTGCTTCCTGAGGTTTATGTTGATTTAATTTGGAGAGGGTCTTATTGAATTCTTTATGGTATTTCTTTAGCTCATCCTCTGCAGCAAATGTAGATGTGTAAACTGTAGTTTTCATGGTGATTTTTTTGCAAGTGTTTATCTTGAGAGTTACAGTATAAGGTAGCCAAGAGTATCCCATAAAGTGATGTGGCTTGATACATTTGCTCACATGATAAAATCAACTATTGCCATCTTCTTTATTTACCTTTACAAGGAGAAGCTATAAGTTATCCTTCCATTTAGCTGAAACTTCTTTTTATTTTATAGTTTCATTTGTAGCAAAACTGTTAAGATTGATTAGTTGCATTTATTGTAGTAGTGTGTTCATTTTGCAAGAATCTTACATTTCAAGAAATGATAGCTAAGTTAATGTTTATATAGACAATTTAAAGCCTGTGCTTCCTTTTCTTCACTCAGCCTCCATTATTATCACAGAAATAGAAGGGGCCACATGGGACGGAGGACTAGTACCTGGTTTTATTTGTTATGTGGGTTGTCATGGCCAGTCACCAAGTGACCAGCTTGTTGGGGATAAGCACCTCTATACTAAACTAGTCTGTTCTTCACTGGGACAGACTTGAAGGATCAAATGAGATAATAAGTGTAGAGTACTTTGCAAAACCAAAAGCATTATATAAATGTTAGTTGATGATGATGATGATGATGATAATGGTGGTAGTGGTGATGGTGATGGTGATATGCCTTTCTAGCTTGATTTAACTTGACAGAGCTTCTGCTCTATTTTGAAAGCCTTCAAGATTTTAGGGTCATCTTCATGCTATACTGGGGCATTAGAGTAGGAATACAATAAGATATTTCCACTTTAATGGAAAGAAAATGGAGATGGTACCTTTATAGTTGGATATAGTTGAATGTGTGTAGTTAAATCCTGAACTATATTTATTAAAATATATTTATTAATTTAATTTTTGGAAGAAAGAATTGTCTTTTAAAAATATTTTCAAAGTTAGTAGGCATTGACTTCTTAGACATTCTTAGGTTATATACACAAAAGCAATAATATTTTTATATAAACTATTGCAAATTATTTTTTAAAAATTTGATACCATTTTTGCAATACTTTTATCATCTGCCACAAGTCTCTCTTCTACTCCAGTCTGTCCTCCATTAAGCCACCAAAGTGATTTTGCGTAAGCATAGATCTGACCATGTCATCCCATTAAACATTGGTTCCCTGTCACCTCTAGTATAAAATTAAAAAAAAATCTTTTTGGCATTCAAGGTCCCTTCATATTCAAATTCCCTGCCCCATTCCCCCTCCCCCTGGCAGTCTTCTTATAATTACAGCCTCCCATGTTGTTTTTGACCCATTGACACCAGCCTCTTTGCTAGTCCAGGAACAAGACACTCCCTCTTAGCTCTGGGCATTTTTTCTGCTTGCCCCTGCTGTTTGAAATAATTTTCCTCTTCATCTCTGCCTTCTGGCTTCCTTTGACTCTCTTCAAGTCACAACTAGAAATCCCACTTTCTGTAGGAAGCTGACCTGATCCCTTTTAATTTTTTTAGGACCTTCCTTCTGCTGATTATTTCCTATTTACCCTGTATATAGCTTGTTCATATACATAAATGTTTGTTTTCTGTCTTTTCCCCATTAAATTGTGAGCTCCTTGATAGCTAGAGCTATCTTTTGCCTTTCTTTGTTTCCTCAGAGCTTAGAACAGTGCCTCGCAAGTAGTAGGCATTTAATAAATGCTCACTAACTGACCTTCAGTCCTGCTTACAACCCTCTTCTCTCTTTCCTAACCAGTGACTCATTCCTTTTTTAAAAGAAGAAAAAAATACCTTTCAGCATGAACAACCCACACTGAGTGTGACAGTGTATATAACATTCCCTATTTATACAGCCCTACCTATACAAAGAATGAAGGTAGGGAATGGTACATATATCCTTTGGAAGGAAATTTTTTTTCAGTTTTAAATCTCATCAGTTACCATTAGTTTTATACAATTAATGTGTAGAAAGTAACCAGATTTCTGAATCTTAACTGGGGTTTGCTTAAAATTTGAGAACCCATTTAGGATTTCGGGTCATTTAGACCAAATCACATTAACATTTTTAAAAAAGTTTTACTAAATTAAATATCAATTTTCTTAAAACAGATCTTATAAAAAAAAAGGTGATTTTATGATAATGAATACTTTTATAACATAGTTTACTCTTATTTAGAGAGGAGGCTTAGTATAGTGAAAAAAGTGCTAGGCTTAGGTTACAAGGACTAGATTTGAATTTTGGTTTTGCCATTTATTAGCTGGATGACTTTTCTATAAGCAGAAGCGCTTAACCTCTGAGTATCTCAGTTTCCCTCACCTATAAACTGGTGATAACTTAAATAATTTGCTTTAAACCTTATAGGGTTGAATCAGTATGTGAACTATTATTTTTTGTTTTCAACAGATTCAGATTTGTTTATATATCTTCTGAAAGGAGGAATATGTTCATCGATTCATTTTAAGAAGATATATTAGATGCCTAGATTTATAGATATCTAAATATAGATATTTATTTCCATAATGATTGTTTTTATTACCATCAAAGAAACTTAGGGAGGGTATGAATGTTAGCTTTTTTCAGAAGTGTGAAATTTCTATTGTCGCTATTTTAGAGTAAAACTTTTTAAACTTAAATGTATTCTGACATATCATGCTGTACCTCTTAGTCATTAGCTGGCTATTATACTCATTACTAATCACTTGGAGAAGTCATTTATTGCTATATTTTCTTGAAAGACTGGTGTAACTTTTTCAATTAATAAAAGTATGTTAGATAAAACACCTTTGGGGTTTTAAATATGTATAATAAAATTTGCAATAAATATAACTTAGGCAAAAGTATGTTTTGAAAAATACATTGAATATAAAGCTGTCCCATAGAGTTTCTAAATTTGAGTGTCAGTATTTTTGTTTTGTAAAGTCTAAGGGGGAAAACCCATGGGATTAACATTTGAAAATGCCTGCTGGAACTAAGGAGTTAACAGCATTTGATCATTTGTCATTTCTTCTATTCAGATTTTAGTATTAGTTCTTGACTTAGATGATATATTATCATTCTAATAGTAAAAGTATCATTGATGTTATTTTAGATGATTATTTTTCTGGGTGTGTATGTTATATCCTCAAACTATAACTTTGTGAATGATGAAGGGTAATTTTAAAATGGAAAAAGGAGCGACTTCTTTACATCAATTGGAATATATTTAAGTCACTTGTAGCAAGGACTGTCTTTTATCTCTTTGTATCCTCAGCTGTTTACGTATGTGTATATATGTATGAAACATATTTCATTAGGAAAATTTATTTAGTCGTTCGAGTCTGTCTCTTCATGAATCTATTTGGGGTTTTCTTGGCAAAGATACTGCAGTAGTTTGCCATTTCCTTCTCCAACTCACTTTACAGATGGGGAAACTGAAGCAAACAAAGTTAAATGAGTTTTCCAGGCTCAGACAGCTGAATAAGGGTCTAAGGCCAGGTTTGAACTGAGGAAGATCAGTTTTCCTGACTCCAGGCCAATGCTCTATCTATTGTACCACCTAGCTTCCCAATTAGGAGAGTAGCAGTATAAATACTTATGGTCATTGGAATTCAAGTGACATTTATCATGTGATAATAACTTTCTCTAAGTTAATATTTCTACATACAGTTCAAGATGTTTTTATTGCGGTGTCGTACCCTAATGTCTTATTTTGATGTGAGGTGACACAAAGTTCTCAGAGGCTTTGTCAGTGAAGGACACATTCTGGCAAGTATTTCCAACCTAGAAGAGTTTGAATATGGGCCCAGCCCTAGACTTCTGCAAGAAGACTAGCCTATATAAATTTAGAATGATAATCATCAGTTGATCAGTTTTTTGTGGGACTATAATAGAACTGAAAGACCATCTTTTAAGTCATTTTTTGTAATGTGAAATTGTAGCTCTTTTGCAGTAATATTTGAAGTAAATTTCAGTCTAAAATTTCTGTGTGTGTGTATGTGTGTGTGTGTAGAGATAGGTAGCTAGAAAGCATGAGAAAAGCAAAACCTATTACAAATGTAGTCAATCAAAACAAATTTCCACATTGGCCATATCTAAACAAAATTTTTTTTGTTTTATTCAGCATTCTGAGTCCTTCATCATTAGTCTTTTGTAAACCTGGTTTGTCATTTTTTTTGAGGAGTTCAGCACAGTAGTATTCTGTCACATTTATATACAATAACTTGTTTATTCCCAGTTTATGAGCACTCCCTCAGGTCACCTCAAAAAAGATCTATAAATATTTTGGTACTTTCTTAAGAGTTTGTTTTGCTTAAAATTCATCCTTCCCTTAATCTACCCTTCCTCTGATTCCTCCTTCCCTCTCCTTCCTATTTTCCTATTGAGCAAAATGGAATTTTGTATTTAACTCTGTGTGTGTGTGTGTGTGTGTGTATGTTCCCTTGTAATCAATTCAGATGAGAGTGAAGTTCAAGTGTTAGCCATTTCCCCTTCACCATCTCCTTGAGACGTAGAACCCTGATTCTGTGAGATAATTTTCCCTAACTTTGCTTTCTCTTTCCCCTCCAGCACATTCCTCTTCCCCTTTCCATTCTTTTCTTAAGACCATCAAGACAAAACGTAACCACTCCCAGGCCTTGTCTAATTTTACTCCATTAACCCTGATGATGATAGGAATCAGGAGACACATGTAACATTTCCACATATTTGAATGTAAGCAGTTTATCCTTGTTAGTTATCATTGTTCATTCATATTTACCTTTTTATGTCTTTTTTCCTCTGTGTTTGACCTTCAGAATTTCTCTGCAGCTCTGGTCTTTTCATCAAGAATGCTTGAAAAGACCTCTTATTTTACTGAAGTCCATTTCCCCCCTGTAATTATTCTTCTCAGGTTTGCTGAGTAAGATATTCTTGGCTCTGAGCCCATATTTTTTGCCTTCTAGAATACAGAACTAGTATTCCAAGTTCTGTGCTTCTTATAGTGGTGGCTGCTAAATTATGTGTGACTCTGACTTTGACTTCTTAGTACACAAATTCATTCTTTCTGGCTGCTTACACTATTTTTTTCTTTGACCTGGAAGCTCTAAAATTTGGCTAAGATATTCCTGGAGTTTTCATTTTGGGGTTTCTTTTAGGAAGTGACTTTCTATTTCTATAGATTCTTTCTATTTCCACCTTGTCCTCTGATTTGAAGAGATTTGGGCAGTTTTCTTTTAAGATTTCTTGAAGTAGGATGTCTAGGCTCCGTCTCTCCTTTAAGGCTTTTGAAGCTTTGTAAGAAAATAGAAATTTTGGTTAATCCTTTGTATTTGACATATTTAGATAAGATCATCGTTGTAAAATGTTATTGAAACTAGACATGCAGTTACTGCTGGTATCAAATTTCTACTTAATCTTTTTGTTTTTGTTTTACATATTGAAATTATTTTTATTTTGTTATCCCATATCAGCTGCCAGACATAAAGGTTAAGATGGCTAAATTTGCTGAAATTCATTTACATTAAGATTTTTAAGGAAGTTCTTACTTTCCATTTACTTTTCTTAACCTATACCAGCCAAATATTTATGTAATCTTAAAGAATCTCCAATTTTATATTTTGTTGTCTGATTTTATAGAGAGTCCTTGGGATCTTTTCAGCAAAGTGTAGATTAAGTTCATTTGACATTGTATGCCACCTATCTTAGAGATGAGTTTTTGGTCTATGTTATCACCTGTCTAGGATAGACTTTAAGGGGAAATGTTTCAATTTTTTATTTCTAACATTTCTTCTAATACCTACAGATTTGGATCAAGTGAGAATTTAGCTTTAGTTCTTTTTTCTAATTTCTTTTATTTATTTTTAGTTTTCAACATTCATTGACACAGGATTTTTAGTTTCAAATTTTCTTCCCATCTCTTCCCTCCCCCCACCCCAAGACACCGTGCATTCTGATTACCTCTTCCCCCAATCTGCCCTTCCTTCTATCACACCTCTCCCTTCCCTTATCCCATCTCCTCTCTTTTCTTGTAGGGCGAGATAGATTTCTGCCAGGCCTAGAGGCCTGAGGGCTACCCGAGTCTTACCTTACCTCTATTGCAGGTCTTCGGTTGGCTAAACCAGATAAACGTATGAGAGAAGAGACTTTCCGGAGTCGAACAAGGGTTAAGCTTTTATTCAGGGTCTCGGTTACATGTGCAGGGGAAGCTCTTCCTTAGGAGGGAGAGAGAAAATCTCCCAAGGAGGCAAAGATCTTATAATAAGAGATTGGAAGCAGAAGTGTAAGTGGGGAGAGAGGGGGAGGGGAGAGCGAAGAGAGGAAAAACGGAGCCTTCTGTCCTGTAACGACCCCTCCCGAGCTAAGAGAGCCTTCAGGCTTTCCTGATCCTAATTAAGCTCTCCGGCCACATAGTTTGCACCTGAATACCGTGCCTGTTAGATAACAATAGGTGTGCCCAGATCCGGGACAGTCTCCAGGGGGATGCTCCTCCCATCACGTTTCTCACGGGAAGAGGCGGAAATACACGAGATTGCTCGGTCTCACTCCTCGATTCCCTGGTGTATTATGGGGGGCCTCATGAGAACTCTAAGATTTAGAAGTTCCCACCTTTACCCGCCCGAGACTGTCCACATGGAATTGAACTTCCACCCCCAACAGATTTCTGTATCCCATTGCCTGTATATCTTTTTTCCCAGTTGCGTGTAAAAACAGTTTTTAACATTCGTTTTTAAAACTTTGAGTTCTTCTCTCCCTTCTTCACTCCCCACCCCTACCCCCCACTGAGAAGGCAAACAATTCAATACAGGTTATACATGTGTAGTTATGCAAAAAACTTCCATAAAAGTCTTGTTGGGTAAGACTAACTATATTTCCCTCCATCCTGTCCCTGCCCCCCATTTATTCTATTCTCTCTTTAGACCTTGTTCCTCCTGAAAAGTGTTTACTTCTAATCGCCCCCTCCTCCCATTTGCCCTCCCTTCTATCATACTGCCTCACCCCACTTATCCCCTTCTCCCTTACTTTCCTGTAGCGTGAGGTAGATTTTCATACCAAATTGAGTGTGTGTGTTATTCTCTCCTTAAGCCAAATGTGATGAGAGTAAGCTTCAGTTTTTCCCTCTCACCTCCCACCTTTTTTTCCTCCATTGAAAAAGCCTTGTCATGCCTCTTTTATGAGAGATAATTTGCCCCATTCTTTTTTTCCCTTTCTCTTCCCAATATATTCTCTCTCACCCCTTAAATTCATTTTTTTAGATATCATCCCTTCATATTCAACTTACCCTGTGCTCTCTGTCTATATGTATATAATCCCTCGAACTACCCAAATACTGAGAAAAGTCTCAAGAGTTACAAATATGATCTTTCTGTGTAGGATTATAAACAGTTCAACTTTAGTAAGTCCTTAATGATTTCTTTTTCCTGTTTGCCTTTTCATGCTTCTCTTGATTCTAGTGTTTGAAAATCAAATTTTCTATTCAGCTCTGGTCTTTTCATCAAGAATGTTTGAAAGACCTCTATTTCATTGAATGAATGTTTTTTTCCCCTGAAGTATTATATTCAGTTTTCTGGGTAGGTGATTCTTGTTTTAATCCTAGTTCCTTTGACTTCTGGAATATCATATTCCAAGCCCTTTGATCCCTTAATGTAGCAGCTGCTAGATCTTATGTCATTCTGATTGTATTTCCACAATACTTAAATTGTTTCTTTCTAGCTGTTTGCAGCCAGATCTCCTTGATCTGGGAACTCTGGAATTTGGCTGCAATATTCCTAGGAGTTTTCCTTTTTGGGATCTCTTTCAGGAGGTGATAGGTAGATTCTTTCAATATTTATTTTGCCCTCTGGTTCTAGAATATCAGGGCAGTTTTCCTTGATAATTTCTTGAAAGATGATGTCTAGGCTCTTTTTTTGATCATGACTCTCAGGTAGTCCCATAATTTTTAAATTGTCTCTTCTGGATCTATTTTCCATGTCAGTTGTTTTTCTGATGAGATATTTCACATTGTCTGCTATTTTTTCATTCTTTTGGTTTTGTTTTATAATTTCTTCATTTTTCATGAAGTCATTAGTTTCTGTCTGCTCCATTCTAATTTTTAAGGAATTATTTTCTTCACTGAGCTTTTGGACCTCCTTTTCCATCTGGCCAATTCTGCTTTTTAGGGCATTCTTCTCTTCATTGGCTTTTAGGATCTCTTTTATCATTTGGGTTAGTCTAGTTTTTACATTGTTATTTTCTTCAGCATTTATTTGGGTCTTCTTTAGCAAGCAGTTGACTTGTTTTTCATTGTTTTCTTGCATCATTCTCATTTCTCTTCCCAATTTGTGCTCTATTTCTCTTACTTGATTTTCAAAATCCTTTTTGAGCTCTTCCATGGCCTGAAACCAATTCATATTTTTCTTGGAGGCTTTAGATAGAGGAGCTTTGACTTTGTGGTCTTCTGTTTGCATGTTTTGCTCTTTGTCACCAAAGTAAGATTGTATAGTCTGATTCTTTTTTCAGTTTTTGCTCTTTTCCCCACTCATTTGCTTGACTTTTGAGCTCTTTGTCAAGATAGATCTCTACTTCCGGTGGGGGTGGGAGGTGTACTGTCCAGCTGCTTGATTCCCCCACAATCTGTGGGACTAGAGCTCCAGAAACAGTCACTGTCTCTGCCCCTGCTGGTACTGTGGCTGCTGTGAGTTTCTCCTCCACCTTCCACTTCTGCTGCCCTGGGGCTGGGGCCAGATCACTCTATTCTCCCTCACCGGTCCCTCAGGCTTTTTCCACTGACCTTCCAGTTTGTCCCTGCTGTTTCGGGGTCCTGAAGTCTGGAAACTGCCACAGGTGTGAGAGGCCTGCTTAGGTCCTGTCTGTGCCTGCGGGGCCCATATTGGACTGCGCCTCGCTCTCTGTGTGGCGAGACAGACACTTCCCAGCGACCTTACAGGCTGTGTTGGGCTGGAGATTTGCTTCATTCTATAGGTTCTGCAGCTCCAGAATTTGTTTAGAGCTATTTTTTACAGGTATCTGTCTGGGCTTGGAGGCAGCGCTCTAGAAAGTATGTGCTGTTACTCCACCATCTTTGCTCTGCCCCTCCTCCCCCCAGCTTTAGTTCTTACATAATAAATTGTTTCAGAATCTCTTTATGTAGATACTTTGACTCCTGTAAGTTTTTCCACTGTATATGGAGTTGAATGCATATAAGAACTATTTTTTATAGAGTTAAAATTTGGATTAGA
This sequence comes from Notamacropus eugenii, assembly GCF_028372415.1. Taxonomy (NCBI): domain Eukaryota; kingdom Metazoa; phylum Chordata; class Mammalia; order Diprotodontia; family Macropodidae; genus Notamacropus; species Notamacropus eugenii. Next base: position 183,699,398 of record NC_092873.1, on the reverse strand, counting down.
GGGTTCAAAATTACTTTGTATTTTCTGTGATCATTTTTCTGTAGATAAAGTGAGTCACATTACATCATGAAAATGCTTTTGAAATATTATCATAACTTAAGATGTTTCTTAAGTTAGACCAATACAGCAAGCTAAGTAAGATCTGTTGGGAGATCTTGCCTCGAATCTTTAGCGTGTAGGAAGAAAAGCGGTATTAAGCAGTTTGGGGATCTTACTAACATTTAGAATGAGGAAGTACAGAGTTGGGTAAGGAAGAACCTCAGATTTGGAATTAGAAAACCTGGTTTTGAGTCTTTTGCATCTTAAAGTTGTATGAGCTTGAAAAAAGTCACTTAAATTTTCCAAGCTTGAGTTTATTCTCTTCATTTGTAAAATGGAATCAATGAGATCTGCACTATTTCCTCTATGGGATTGTTGTGGAGAATACATGAAAATATAGGTCAAAGTCTTTATGTTAAGCAATTCTGTAAATAAACTGATACCTAATATGAGTATTACTTTTAAAAAAACATTCTTTTAATAGATATGGTAACTTATTGGAAAACCACACATGAATTATTTCTAGAAATCTTGGCATATATTGTCTTATTTCAGCATACCTGAAATAATTTGGCAGTTTAATATACTGTTGGCATGTACCTTGAATATCTGAAGTTTTTGTTTTTTGAAATGTGTTTCTTATGAATGATGTGACTGTTACTTCTGAAATTTACAACAGTGCTATAGTTTATACAGCCTGAGGTACTTTTTGGAAATATCATCTTGTCAATTGTATTGACCCATCCCAGTTGAGCTGATGCATGTTAGTAATGAATGTTTGAGCTTTATATGTATACCAGTAATATATACCCTCAAAAGACGTAATCGAGTCTTTCAACTTATTTGCTAAAATAAGTTACCAGGAAGTTTTAAGATGTTTTGTCATTCATTCTAATAGGCAATCATAAAATGTTAGAGCTGGTAGATCCAATAGCTATTAGACTATAAATCCAGTCTTTGGATTAAATGAGATGGCCACACAAATCTCTTTTTAGAAAGAGATGGCTACAAAGACATTAAATAAAAGATCAGGAGATCAAGCTCAGGTCTTCTGACCCCTATACTATTTTCAGTTTCAAATTCTATTTCAGTACTGTTTCTACTGCAACTCAGGGGTTTTTGACAATAACTCAGTAACTTTGCTCTGTGCCTACACTCTGCTAAGCAAAACAGTCACACACACACACACACACACACACACACACACACACACAGAATTAGTGAATGAATGAATGCGGGAGGGCCATGAGAGGGAGCGTGCTTATAACTGGGGAGATCAGGAAAGATTTCATATAGAAGTTGGCACATTAGCTGAGTTGGAAGAAACCAGACGGTCCAAGATGCAGAGGTAAAGGGAGCATAATTCAGGATTGGGAGTGACCGCAAGTTGAAAAGCACAGGGATATGGAATGTTAGATCTGTGACACGGAGATTCCAGCACCAGAGAAGAATAATACATAAGAAGACTTAGAAAGATAGGTAAGGTCAGATAATTAATATTTGATCCTAGAGGTAATCAGAAGTCACTAGAATTTATTTGGTGTGGAAAGATGTGATCAGACCTACAGCTTGAGGAAAATTACTTAGCAGCTGTGTGGAGAATGGATTAGGGAAGGGAGACTTGAGGCAGACTTGAGACTTGAATACAGTTAGGAAGCTATTGCAGGGTCCCAGGTGAGAGGTAAGGGATAATCAGGATTTGAATTAGGCTGTTATATGAATGAAAGGGAATTGGAGAGATTTTGTGGAAATAGATGGCAAAAGATTTGGCAATTTGTGACTTTGTAGGTTGAATGAGAGTGAGTAATAAATGAAATGTAAGTAAATAAAATGAGTGAGTAAATAAAATGTTTAATAGGAATTGAAAATGAGGGCGATTAAAGGGTGCAATGGACAGAGTGACAAGTCAGGAAAATTGAGTTCAGTCAAACATTTACTAGCTGTTTGATCCTTGACAAATCACTTACTCCTGTTTGCCTTAGTTTTCTCATCTGCAAAATGAACTAGAGAAGGAAATAGCAAACCATTCCAGTATCTTTGCCAAGAAAACCCACAAGGGGTCAAGAAGAGTCAGACGTGACTGAAAATGACTAACCAGCAACAACAACCATCGAAAATACGACAGAAACAGTTCTTGGGCAAAAAATGTAGTGTATACTTCAGAATGTGTAAAGACCATGATATTAATTTGAATGAACAGCAACCACTACATGATGTCCTAATATATTAGGCAGAAATGAAGCTACATAGAAATAAATTCTGTTCATGGCAAGTCAAGTTGAAGAATAAATTTTTAGGACTGGGGTTATTTTCATTTCAGTTTTTCTTCTCTGCCCAGAAACCACCAGTTAATACTGCAAATGATTCTTCCTGCTAGAGACCGGACTTAATAAACTTTAATGTTTACTGTAGTTTGTTGTAGGGAAAGTAGCACATGTAATAGCTGGCATGTGATATATTTACTTGTGAAGAGACAGGCTGGTTTCATTTTTGTGCCAGGGGAATTTTTGTGCCAGTTCATTTGCAGTATTGAGAGTGCTTTGATGGCCAGAAGTCACCCGCAGTTATAAGTGTTTCAGAAAAGCCATAATCAGTGAACTGCTAGATAGCTCTTGCTGACTGAGGGTATGTGATATTTCTCTTAAAACAGAATATCAGGTGTTGTATTCCTTCAAAAGAAGGAATAAATGAAGAGAGATCAAGTAAACATTTTTGGGGGTGGGGGGAGGCCCAAGGAATATGCTTTTCTTGGAGGATAAGAATCAATCAAAATATAATTGCTGTGAATATTTAAAGTTTAGTGATTCAGATTTTTGTTTAGAAAACACAAAGTCGATAAAATATAGCTACATATTTTATCATGGTCATATAATTTTTATTCTTCGTGATGCCAAAACTTATTTTGATAATGAATTGAATCATTCAACATTTTTTTCAATATGAGCATCCATTTTATAATGAGTTGATATTTTTTAAAAAGACTTCTTTGAGCAACAGGCAGTTAGTTTGTGCTTAGCTGAGGTTTTTCAGTATATCATTTACTTTGTAAATTGTGTCCATATTATAGAACTGTAATCAATTTATGTGAATTTATACCATTGTGGACAGATTTAATCTTTTGAACCGAGGAAACATATTGTTACTGCTTTTTTTTTTTTTTGCTACATTAAAGTTTGTATTTCTTTGTCACATTTTTAATTACAGGCAGAATATGTCCAGCTTGTTACTGAGCTCCGAATGACAAGAGCCATTCAGCCTCAGATCAATGCTTTCTTACAGGGCTTCCACATGTTCATTCCACCTTCCCTTATACAACTTTTTGATGAATATGAACTGGTAAGTGGAAGTATCTAGTCTTCTAAGTACTGACAAGACTTAACTTCTGGTTTTATGTTATTATTCAGAAATTAGATTTTGACCTTTGGATGTATGTGTGTGTGTATGTATGTACACACAGATACACAGACATATACATGTATGTGTGTATATATATATGTATATATATTCTGCTTATATGACACAGAACATTTAATGCAGTTGTAGGATTGTTGTTGTTTTCGTTCTTCCTCTTTCCTGTAATCATTCAAGGAAGTTGGAATAGTATGTATGTAAAACTGCTTAGATTATTCCTTTTAACAACTGATAGATTAGAAACTTGGAGTAATGAAATACAATATACATAAATATAAAATCACACTAGGTTAAAAACAATCAACTTTACAAGTGCATGATATAGGAGTTTTGGCTACACAGCAGCTTAAGATATACCTGGGAGTTTTAGTGAATTTCAGGTTTGATGTTAGTCCACAGTATGGTATAACTGGTAAAAAATGTAATGCAGTCTTGGGTTGCATTGATGATGTAGCTAGGCCTAGGGAGGCAGTAATAACTTTGTACTCTGCTTTGATCTGGAGTATTATGTTTAATTTTGAGCACCACAGTTTAGTAAGTTTATTGATGAGCTTTTAAAGGTGTCCAGAGGACAGCTAGGCTGATGAATGATCTTGACCATATGGTGATCAGTTGAAGAAACTGGAGACATTTAGTCTAGTAAAGTCTGGTTCTGCTTGGCCTTGTTTGGCAGAATTAGGAACAGTTGATGGAAATTTCAGAGCAGCAGATTTACTCTTGATAGAAAGAAAATCTTCCTAACACTTGGAGGTATCCTGAAATGGAAAGGGCTGCTTTAGTGGTAGATTCCCCCTGACTAGAGGTGCTCAGGAAAAAGACTGAATGACCATTTATCAGTCAAAATATAGAGGTATGTTTGATCTCTGTGGTTCCTTCTCATTATGTGATCCTGCCTTACTCCTCAATTTTTCTTTCTTTGTCTTCCAAGGTATGTAGATCATAAACTCTGCAAAGTTAGGTACCATGCCTGATTATCCCCCATAGCATCATTCTTTCAAATATAAACTTCCCACAAGTACACTTTCTCTTGTCACCTTATTAATGTATATGTTCTGTTGTATGTACACAAACCATTCTCTTACATATCAGGCTTTTAGTGTAAGAGTCCTTAAGAGATCAATTTTTTTTTTAAATGAATTACCTTAATTTTATAATAATATGATAGAAAGCAAAATACTGTTTGTTGAAGAAAAATGTGCCCTATTACTGGCAGGACTTCTTAAGTTTTTACAGAGTAATCTATAATGAAAATATTAAGGTAAAAAAAATTGTAATCCTGTATAGTTACTCAGATTATCATAAATATATACTGTCTCTGTGTATATATTTTAGTGAAATGACAAAAATGTAGAGTAGCCTGTTAAATATTTGATATGCAAAAAAGGTTTCGTCAAAATTTAAGAGTTGCATTGTTTGTTGATCTCCTTAACACCATTAAGAATTTCAGTTTTACATATAAATTTCTAAAAGTAAATTTATTATTTAAATGTAATCTTTTTTTCCTCCTCAAGATTAATCAAGGTTTTTTTTTTCCTCCCCTAAGGAGTTACTGCTTTCTGGTATGCCAGAAATTGATGTGAGTGATTGGATAAAAAATACAGAGTATACAAGTGGCTATGAAAGAGATGATCCAGTTGTTCAGGTAAAATCTCTTTAAGTGATTGGCATGAAATTGAATTTTGCATTTTAATTGTATGAGCTTTTCAGCATTATTAGATCAAAACCTATACTGGTTAATCAGAGCAAAATATTTCCCAAATTCTTCTTATGGAAATACTGCATGAGGAACATAGAATTATATAAAAATCCCTTTTTACATGCATAGTTTCTGTTTTCTTCTGTTAGTGGTTCTGGGAAGTTGTGGAAAGCATAACTCAAGAAGAAAGAGTGCTTCTGTTGCAGTTTGTTACTGGCAGGTAAGAAATATTTTTGTAATTATGTATTTCATTTTGTAAAGAATTTTATTTGTATTAAAGTTGTAACAATTTAGGGGTAAATTACTTGGGAAGAGTTTGTGTGGGGCAGCAAGGGCTTTACAACGATTGAACTCCAGGCCTGGTGTCAGGAAGAACTGAATTCCAATCTGCCTTTAAACATTTCTTAGCTGTGTGACCCTAAGTTAGTCACTGTAACCTGCTTGCCTCAGTTTTCTCATCTGTAAAATGGGGTAATAATAGCATCTACTTACGTTGTAAGGATCAGATGGGAAGATATTTATAAAACATTTAACATAGTACTTGGCATAGAGTGGGCTTTATATAAATGTGTGTTGTTCTATTCAGGACTCTGAGTTTCTAATGCATTCACCTCTTTTCCATCATTTTTATGTATTACACAAAGATAAGCAGTGCAGATAAATAAGGCTATCAACAAGCATATTTTATGTTAGGAAAGCTCATAATCTGACAAACTACATAGTATCATTTACATTTGTAGTATTGCTTGTGTGGTTTGGGTTAACAGAGAGAGTATCTAATTTGGAGCAGAAGCTCTTCATGTGCTTTGATCCATTTTTGTATTTCTTTCATTTTTGTCTTTGTATTTCCAGCACCCAACACAGTCCTTATAAGTAGATATTTAATAAATGCTTATTGATCACCGGATTTTTCCATAAATCATACTAAGAATAGTTTTAGTTGCTATCTAACTTTTAAAAAAAATCTACCTGTATTTGGAACCAGCCAAATATTAGGTATTGTTAATTGGACTCAAGTTCAAATTCCCTTGCTTAGTCAATATTATGCTTTTTTAGCCTGAAGAAAAGGCTAGAAAAGCTAGAAAAAAAGCAATTAGGACTTTTCAGATATTCAGCATTCTGACCAAGATGGATTTTTTTTGTAGCTACATACTTCACTACCTCCTTGAGGTCCCCTATATCTGGAAGGCTCTTTCTCACCTCCATCTGTTAAATTCCAACTCACTGTTTTAAACTCAATTCAGATGTTACCCCTCCTCCAGATATTCTTGACCTATTGTGACCTTCTACCCATCCCCACCTTAGAATTTGTACAGATCTTTGTAGAACTTTGCATCTCTAAAATTTTTATTTAACACAGCACTGTATTTTGAATGTCCAGTGTAGGTGCTTAATAAGTGTTGGTTGAATTTATTGTTATTGAATATTAAAAAATCCTAGTGGTCTTATAGTATGTAAGTTAGTATTAAAAATACTATATCTTTAACATTGGACCAGTTTTCATTGTGACAATTTGATCATTCTACCTCATCAGTTTCAGTTTTTTTAAGAATGTCATTTTATTTTTTCTCAATTACATGTAAAAACAATTTTTTAAAAACATTTTTGTTTAAAATTTTGAGTTCCAAATTATTTCCTTCCTTCTTTCGCTCCCTTTGCCCCTCCCTGAGACAGTGAGCAGTCAGATATATGTTATATAAGTACAGTTATGTAAAATATTTCCATAGCAGTCATTTTGTTTAAGAAGATTCAAGTGAAGAAAAAATGAAAGAAAGCAAAAAATAGCTTGTTTCAATCTGTATTTAAACAATATCAACTCTTTCTCTGGAGGCAGATAGTATGCTTTAATATGCTTCATCATGAATCCTTTGGGATTGTCTTGGATCATTGTGTTGCTGAGAATAGCCAAGACATTCACAGTTCTTCATCAAATAATGTAAATGTATGGAAATAATCATTGTTGGGTTTACTATAGAGGGTGAGAGGAAGGCAAGTGATAATTTATTCAGAAATACACATTTGCCTGCTTTCTCAAGACGTAAGTGCAACTGTGATCTCATTGATTTGGTTAGAGTTATATATAGGTCACACATTCATGCCTGTGAGATTTGTATCCATGCCTTCCTATAAATCCTCTAGATGTGCTCTGCTTAATGTGCTGTAGTCCTTATTCCAGGTCTTTTAACTTTCTGTGAATACTTGTTCCCCTCTTATTCCTTTCTTTCCATATATTTCTGACCCATTTATGTGCCTTGGATATATGTTTTGCAACACTTCTTGCATGCAGGTCATCACTGGTAATATGTTGTTTCTTAGACCTACCGTGCAGCTTTAGAGAAGGCACTGAGTGTACTCTTGATGAAAACATGGGAGAAGGCAGGCTTTTATAGAAGATTTTCTGCAGCAGGGTACTTTTTACAGCCACAAGATGGGCTGAGAGGTTTGAAAATATAAGAACCCACCTTGTCTTTTGTTTAGTAATTTAAAAACATATTTGACTTAATTGAAGAGTGTTGAATCTGAAATTAGTTTAAATATGTACCACCTTGTGACCTTGAGCAGGTCATTTCACCTCTCTGGCCCTCAGTTTTTCTCGCCTGTAAGAATAGGGGGTTGCAATAGATGATCTCAGAGGGCCCTTCTGACTCTTGTGTGTATGATTCTAGATCAAAATGCATTTTTTTTCTTTGAACAAAGGGTTTCCCATGTATATGTAAACATTGTGGAATACTGATAGTTTTAAGTGTGGAGATAATGGTATTCAGAAGATTGCTGAATATACTTATCAAACAGGATTTAAACAGATTATTCATTTTTGTCTTAGAAGATATCCTGAGAAGAATCCAAACAAAAAAGAATTTCTTACTGACAAAAAAGATTCTCTAAGTGGAAATTCACATATTTTTGTTGTTCTTCAGTTGTTTTTCAGTTGTATCAAACTCTTCATGCCTCCAACTCATTTTCTTGGTAAAGATACTGGAGTGATTTGTCATTTCCTTTTCCAGCTCATTTTACATATGAGGAAACCGAGGCAAACCAGAGTGAAGTGATTTGCCCAGTGTCACCCAGGTAGTAAGCATTTGATTTGAACTCAGGTCTTCCTGAATCCACACCTGGAACTCTACTCACTATGCCACCTACATTGTAATAATTGCATCATCTTGGAGTGCTGGAAAGGTTATTCAGTGAAATCTGTAGTATTGCAAAAGTAATTGGTCTTACCATCCATAATGAAAAAAAGAAAGGGAATAAAAAAGACGTTGACTAGATTTTTGACATGCATCTAGATAGGCGACCTGATAAGTTAGTTCATCAGTCTGTGTCTTAGATGAGTATTGTCAGTGGACCTAAATGAACCCAAAATTGAATAGAAGAGAATTTGTTCAGTGACTTAAATGGTATTCAACTGCTGGCTGCCGTAAAAACCCATTTCTAATACCAGCATTCTGTTGGCAGTGTTACGTAGCTGCAAATCATGGAACATGATCTCAAAAGAATCACAATTACCAGTAATTCTGAATATGGAAAGATTTGAGGTGGTATATCTGATAGCTAATTGTTCATGACAGGTAGAAATCAAAGTAGTCTAGTCATGTATTTAAAAAAAGGGTTGGGGGGGCAGCTAGATGGTGCAGTAGATAGAGCACCAGTGCAGGAGTCAGGAGGACCTGAGTTCAAATCTCACCTCAATCACTTGACACTCAACTAGCTGTGTGACCTTGGGCAAGTCACTTAACCCCTACTGCCTCATCCTGGGTCATCTCTAGTCATCCTGCTGAATATCTAGTCACTGGATTCAGATGGCTCTGGAGGAGAAGTGAGGCTGGTGCCTATCCAGACCTAGTACCTAGCTGTTGACCCTTTTTTCTATCATCCCTTAAGTTTTGCCACAAGTGGTCTGTTCTCCTCAACATAGTAGTGACCTTCATCACGTTTTATGGAACAAATAAAAGAGAATAATAATGAAAAACATTGTATAATATAGATTTTAAAAGTTTCTCCTAAATATTCTGCTTAATTGCATATTGTTTTTTAGTTCTAGGGTCCCACATGGTGGCTTTGCTAATATAATGGGTGGAAGTGGATTGCAAAATTTTACAATAGCTGCTGTGCCCTATACTCCAAATCTGCTACCGACATCAAGTACATGGTATGTTAAATAGCCTCAGAGCACTTTGCAAACTTAAAGCACTACATTCATATGAATTATCATCGTTATTTAACCATATTCATCTTTCATTGTGAGGTGCCTCAGACTGATAGTCATCCTTGAAGATCTGAACACTTGAGTTTAGAACTCCCTGACACTGGCTGTGTTACCATGGGCAAGTTGTTGAACTTCTGGCCTGGGCAGCTCTCCAAGATTATAAATTTCAGAGTAGATGCAGTTCTGCTTTAGTAAAGGGATATTCCACATTGAGAGTTCTCTCCCTAAACCAGTGAAATTAATGGGTTTGGTTCCAAAAATGGCCAACTTTCATTATGCAGTTTTTTAAAATTAATTTTTTTTAATGTCAGAGATGTGATTTGGGTTAGTACAGTGAAAGGAAAACATGGTCACTGAATTATGTACTTTATTCAGGCTTTTGAAAGAATTGAGAGGCTGTGGGCAGTAAAGACTAGAGATCTGGCCTTCCAAATGAGGAAGCCATGTTCTACTCTTGTTCCTCCAAGCACTGGGCATTTCTCTAAAACTAAGTTGTAGAGAAGGTGCTGCTTTGTGTTAGTAAAGGGAGTTTCCTTTTATCAGTGAATTCACAGGTTCTGTTTTAATCCCCAACATGTGTGCATTTCTACAGTTATGGTGGGAGGAATGCTGGGATGAACCACTCCCTGACCTGTAATAGAATGGAATGCATTTACTCACCAAGGGTCACTGTGACAGTTAATTTGAAGAGATTCTTGAAACTAAGTTGTTCTGTTGCTTTTCATTTAAACCAAAAGAACTTACTCTCCTACAATCCATCTGAATGCTAAGGGGTACTGCAGTGCAGCAGTGAGGCTTTGTTTTCTTCATAAATACATCTTCAGGGTTTTCCAATATGAATGCAAATTTGAAAGGACGGTTTCATGTTAATTATCTAGTACTGTTTTCAGTGCCAGAAAACAAAACAATCTAAGATTTCATATTTAATAGAGATGTGGGTGTTTTTTGTTTTTTTCTTTTTAAGCATCAACATGCTCAAGTTACCTGAATATCCAAGTAAGGAAATCCTTAAGGACAGGCTGCTCGTGGCATTACACTGTGGAAGCTATGGTTACACGATGGCGTAATGAAGTCTAAAAAACTCATCTGACTACTGAGGCGTGATTCAGAGTGGCAGAAGTCATTTAGGAAGCCATCAACAGAGAAGCAGCCTAAATTCAGCCCGGGGCCAGAGTTGATGCTTAAAATTCCTAAAGGGTTCTTCTTTCCCCATCCTTTCTTTCATTATATGTTTGTTGAATTTTGTGATACGTTTAATTACAGAAGATTTTAAATTGCAATAGATTTCATTTGTAAATATATTTACATGTATACACATATACATGTTTATAGTTTTGTATTGGAAATATCTCCTTTCCTCATTCATGTTGCCTTAATCTGCACCAAATGTGTTAAGTCTCAGTCCTATTGTACATTCCACTTCTGCCATAGAAGTTAGGCTTCAGAGGATGGTCTGGTTTTTTTTTCCTTCCGTTTTTGCTCTCAACTTGAATCATATATGGACTCTCCCACAGTCTTGTATATTTTGTTGCATGCAAAGTGCCATTTATTTTTTTGAGAAAAAACAGTATATAAAATGGGTTGAATTTGATTGTGTATAAAGCCACAAATATGTATTTTCTCACATTGTATCTATATTGCAATGATGTTTTTTAAGCTTTTTAATATTTTAATATATAAAGTTAAGATCAATGTCATTGATAAATAGGTGATGAAAAGATGTCTAATTTACATATTAAAGTTTACACTATATTGGACTAATTATTTGTGTCTTAATTGGTGAATTTGCTTCTTGTATACATCATTTATAGGCATGCATTTATATGCATATTTGTTCTTAAATTTCTTATACCTAGATTTAGTTTTCAATTGTATTTGAGGTAAAATATAAATGTAATATTTTATCATAATTCTTTTAACTGGTCAGTTTGTTTTTACTTATGAGTTCTGAGGACATGCCTATAGAATGAATTAGCCTAGCATATATCATGTGTTTTTATTTTTGCATAAAGTATCTTTTTAAAACAATATGCTCAGTTCATTTATTTTGCTACTTACTAAAAGATTAAAATATATAATGTTGCTTACAAAATACATTTTTAAATGCCTTGACCTGTTCGAATTTAGAAAACGGATCTGAATAGGCTTAATGCATTTCAAGAAAAAAAGATTAAAGAGGATTTTGACAGAATCTGTCTTTATGCAGGGTTTAACAAAAGAAATGTTCTAGTGTTGTTTATATCTTTATTCTTTATTTCTGCAAGTTAATAACAATAATATTCCATGGTTTTTAGGGTACTTATACTTAAAAAAACTTTCAAATGTTCAAAATGCAAATTTTGCCAGCTACAAAGCGATGAAATATTTGTTGATGACTGTCTTTGGATATTCTTTAAATATTACTGGAAAAAGATAAAATGCTGGGATAAAAATAAGTTAGAAACCTTTCCAAATTTTAAAGTCACCTGGAAATATATTTTTCTTGTGAATTTTTTGAGTACATATTAAATTGAGAAAAATGTTTTTAGTACCAGACCTCCCCTTAAATATTCAGAATTACTCTTAAATTTGTGTAGCATGAAATATTTTTTTTAATTAAATTATTTTGTTTGTTTTCAGTGTTCTACAATCACTTCCATATATCTTAGATTTTTTTCCCCTCCCTCTCCCTCCTTCCCCACTCCCTTCTTGAGATGGCATACTGTTGGGGGTGTAAGCTCAGTTCCATGTGGACAGTCTCGGGCAGGTAAAGGTGAGAACTTCTAAACCTTAGAGTTCTCATGAGGCCCCCCAGGGAACAGCAGGGAATTGAGGTGTGAGACCAAACTATCTCGTGCATTTCCGCCTCTTCCCGTGAGAAACGTGATGGGAGAGAGCATCCCCGCCCTCGAGGTTGGCCCAGATCTGGGCACACCTATTGTTATCTAACAGGCACGGTATTGAGGTGCAAACGATACGGCAGGAGAGCTTAAGTAGGGTCAGGAAAGCCTGAAGGCGCTCTTAGCGCTGAGGGGCCCTTACAGGACAGAAGGCCCTTTTCCTCTCTTCGCTCTTCCCTCCCCCCTCTCTCCCCACTTCCACTTCCATTTCCAATCTCTTACTGTAAGATCTTTGCCTCCTTGGGAGATTTCTCTCTCTCTCCTAAGGAAGAGTTCCCCCTGCACATGTAACCAGGACCCTGAATAAAGCCTAACCCTTGTTCGACTCTGGAAAGTCTCTTCTCTCATACGTTTATCCGGTTTGGCCAGCCGAAGACCTACGATAGGTAAGGTAAGACTCGGGTAGCCCTCAGGCCTCTAGGCCTGGCAGCATACAATTCTATATAGGTTCTACACATATATTTGTGTTAAATACATTTTCACCTTAGTCATGTTGCACAGAAGAATCAAAATGAATGGGAGAAATTATAAAACAAAACATAATTCAAAAGAAAATGATCTGCTTCATTCTGCAATCATTCCATAGTTTTTTCTCAGGATGTGGAAGGCGTTTTGCCTCAAGAGCCCACTGGGAATTTTTTAAGTCTTTGCATTGCAATGAAATATCAAGTCTAACAGAAAAATTCCTTGCACACTGTTTTCATTGCTGTACACAAAATTCTCCTGGTTCTGCTCTTTTCCCTCAGCATCAGTTCATGTAAGTCTTTCCAGGACTCTCTGAAGTCTTCCTGTTCATCATTTCTTATAGCAGAATAGTATTCCATTACATTCATATACCACAATTTATTCAGCCATTCCCCAGTTGATGGACATCCCCTTGATTTCCATTTTTTGGCTGCCAGAAAGAGAGCTGCTATAAATAAAAGACCCTTTCACTGACCTTTGGCGCCTATGGGTTGAGGGATCTGTGCTGCTGCTGGAGATTCTATCCCTGAAGCCTGCTCGGATCTGCTCCTCTCAGTGCCGCATGGCCAAGGCTGGGCTGGGCTCTGCTTCAAGTCTGTTGCGACAAACCTTTTCCGTAGGTGTTTCAAGTCACTCTGGGCTAGAAATCTCCTCCACTGTGGCTTCTGCTGCTCTACAATTTGTTGAAAGTTCTTTACAGGTATTTTATGGGCTGTGGGGTAAGAGCTAGTGTATGTGCATCTTTCTACTCCGCTGGCTACGCCCCTTCAAGTATTTTTTTAATTGATTCTCAGGGATTCTGTAAGTATATCATTGTATCATCTGCAAAGAGTGATTACTTCGTTTTTTGCCTATTCTAATTCCTTCAATTTCTTTTTCTTATTGCTACAGCTAACATTTCTAGTACCGTATTGAATAGTAGTGGTGATAGTGGACATCCTTGTTTCACCCTGATCTTATTGGAAACACATCTAGCTTATCCGCATTGCATATAATGCTCGTTGCAGGTTTTAGATACTGCTTATCATTTTATGGAAAGTTCCATTTATTCCTGTGTTCTCCAGTGTTTTCAATAGGAATGGGTGTTGTATTTTGTCAAAAGCTTTTTCTGCACCTAGAGATAATCATGTGGTTTCTGTTACTTTTGTTGTTGATAGCATGAAATATTTTAAAAACTAGGTTTTATAGTTGCTTGATTTGAAAATAGTATTATTGTTCCAGATTTTCATTCAGCAGTTTGATTTCAAAAGAATTCATTTAGTCTTTCCTGCATTTCCAAGTGCATTTATTTAAAAACAAAACAAAAACTACACAACTTAGATTTTAAAAGTACAAAAAACACTTATTTATGATTTTAATGAATTAGTTTTGAAAAATATGGTGGTTTTGCTTTAAAAAAAAAAATAATAATAAAATTAAGCCAAAAATCTCAAGGTCTTAAAAAACCATGGAATATTGGGTTATTATTATTATTAATTTTTAATGTAGATGTAACCTTTATTTTTTTAAATTAATTTATTTAACTTTTAACATTCATTTTCACAAAATTTTGGGTTCCAAATTTTCTCCCCATTTGTCCCCTCCCCCCACCCCAAAACACCGAGCATTCTAATTGCCCCTATCACCAATCTGCCCTCTCTTCTATCATCCCTCCCTTCCCTTGTCCCCATCTTCTCTTTTGTTCTGTAGGGCCAGATAACTTTCTATACCCCTTTACCTGTATTTCTTATCTCCTAGTAGCAAGAACAGTACTCGACAGTTGTTCCTAAAATTTTGAGTTCCAACTTCTCTTCATCCCTCCCTCCCCACTCATTCCCTTTGGAAGGTAAGCAATTCAATATAGGCCATATCTGTGTAGTTTTGCAAATGACTTCCATAATAGTTGTGTTGTGTAAGACTAACTGTATTTCCCTCCATCATATCCTGTCCCCCATTACTTCTATTATCTCTTTTGATCCTGTCCCTCCCCAAGAGTGTTGACTTCAAATTGTTCCCTCCTCCCCTTGCCCTCCCTTCCATCATCCCCCCCACCCTGCTTATCCCCTTCTCCCCGACTTTCCTGTGTTGTAAGATAGGTTTTCATACCAAAATGAGTGTGCATTTTATTCCTTCCTTTAGTGGAATGTGATGAGAGCAAACTTCATGTTTTTCTCTCACCTCCCTTCTTTTTCCCTCCACTAATAAGTCTTTTGCTTGCCTCTTTTATGAGAGATAATTTGCCCCATTCCATTTCTCCCTTTCTCCTCCCTATATATTTCTCTCTCACCGCTTAATTTCATCTTTTTAGGATATGATCCCATCCTATTCAATTTACTCTGTGCTCTCTGTCTGTGTGTGTGTGCGTGTGTGTGCGTGTGTGTGTGTGCATGTGTGTGTGCGTAATCCCACCCAATACCCAGATACTGAAAAGTTTCAAGAGTTACAAATATTTTCTTTCCATGTAGGAATGTAAACAGTTCAGCTTTAGTAAGTCCCTTATGACTTCTCTTTGCTATTTACTTTTTCCTGCTTCTCTTCATTCTTGTGTTTGAAAGTCAAATTTTCTTTTCAGCTCTGGTCTTTTCATCAAGAATTCTTGAAAGTCCTGTATTTCATTGAAAGACCATTTTTTCCCCTGAAGTATTATACTCAGTTTTGCTGGGTAGGTGATTCTTGGTTTTAATCCTAGTTCCTTTGACTTCTGGAATATCCTATTCCACGCCCTTCAATCCCTTAATGTAGAAGCTGCTAGATCTTGTGTTATCCTGATTGTATTTCTACAATACTTGAATTGTTTCTTTCTAGCTGCTTGCAATATTTTCTCCTTGACCAGGGAGCTCTGGAATTTGGCCACAATGTTCCTAGGAGTTTCTCTTTTTGGATCTCTTTCAGGCGGTGATCTGTGGATCCCTTGAATACTTATTTTGCCCTCTGGTTCTAGAATCTCAGGGCAGTTTTCCTTGATAATTTCATGAAAGATGATGTCTAAGCTCTTTTTTTGATCATGGCTTTCAGGTAGTCCCATAATTTTTAAATTGTCTCTCCTGGATCTATTTTCCAGGTCAGTTGTTTTTCCAATGAGATATTTCACATTATCTTCCATTTTTTCATTCTTTTGGTTTTGTTTTGTGATTTCTTGGTTTCTCATAAAGTCATTAGCCTCCATCTGTTCCATTCTAATTTTGAACTATTTTCTTCAGCTTTTGAACCTCCTTTTCCATTTGGTTAATTCTGCTTTTGAAAGCATTCTTCTCCTCATTGGCTTTTTGAACCTCTTTTGCCAATTGAGTTAGCCTATTTTTCAAGGTGTTATTTTCTTCAGCATTTTTTGGGTCTCCTTTAGCAAGGTGTTGACCTGCTTTTCATGCTTTTCTTTCATCTCTCTCATTTCTCTTCCCAGTTTTTCCTCCACCTCTCTTACTTGATTTTCAAAATCGTTTTTGAGCTCTTCCATGGCCTGAGCCCATGGTATATTTATTTTGGATGTGTGGGATACAAAAGCCTTGACTTCTGTGTCTTTCCCTGATGGTAAGCATTGTTCTTCCTTATCAGAAAGGAAGGGAGGAAATACCTGTTCCCCAAGAAAGTAACCTTCTATAGTCTTATTTTTTTCCCTTTTATGGGCATTTTCCCAGCCAGTGACTTGACTTCTGAGTTTTCTTTCCACACCCACCACGCCTCCAGATCCTCCCAGCCAGGGTTTGGGGTCTGAGATTCAAATGCTGCTTCCCAGCCTCAGGGCTTTGGGTGGGGGCAGGGCTGCTATTCAGTGTGAAATTAAGTTTAGGTGCTCAGGTGGGGGCAGGGCCACCGCACAGGACTCAGTTCCCTCAGGGGGTTTATGCAAAGACCTTCAACTATGGATCCAAGCTCCTGCCTGCTTGGGGAGCCCAGGTCTGCTCCCGCCCCTGCTGCTGCCTCCCGAGGGGCCCGAGCCATGGGGACACCCCACTCCCCTCTCGACCAGCCAAGGAGACCCTCTCACTGACCCTTGTCATCTGTGGGTGGAGGGACCTGCGTGGCCGCTGGAGATTCTGTCCCTGAAGCCTGCTCGGATGTGCTGCTCTTGGTGCCCCGAGGCCAAGGCAGGGCTGGGCTCTGCTCTGGTCAGGTGTGTGACGGACCTTTTGCGTCAGGTTTTCAGGTCTCTCTGGAACAGAAATCTCGTCTGCTCTGTTGTTCTGTGGCTTCTGCTGCTCCAGAATTTGTTGGGAGTTCTTCACAGATATTTTATGGGCTGTGGGTTCAGAGCTAGTGTATGTGTGTCTTTCTACTCCGCCATCTTGGCTCCTTCCCCCGGGTTATTATTTTAATTTTAAAATGCCTACTATGTTCCAGACAACGTGCTAGTCATTGAAAGAGTTGGAAATAACTACAGTTCTTTTGGATTTTATTTTTTCATATATTTTAAAAATTTTACTATAGAAACCTATAATAGATACTTTGGAAAATCTTATTTTCAGGTGGAACAACTGTCCTTTAAAGTTGAGGCTGAAAATATCTCTTAAAATTATCAACTTTATGCATTATCTCTAGTTTATAGGTAGCGGGATATGCTGAGTGCAAAATTTTCATCAAAAAAGGACGGTCAGTAGTATATTGGAGACCTGGAGAGAATAATTTTTTTTTCCCTCTTTCAGCAAATGAAGGTTAATGCTATAGGAGAAAAAAGAGCGACTCCAAGGAGTTGACTTCTGGTGTTATAGGAAGAAAAGCACAGAAGTATGATTTTTAAAAAAGAAGTAATGTAAGAGAAAGGTGGATTGAGCCCAATTCCTAAGGGTAAGAAATTGGCATAGAAACTTTAGAAATGGAGTGCCATAGGACTTGTATAGTCTCTTGTAATGTGGCAAATTTGGGATAGTGCACTATGATTACAGATGAACATTTTGTATGTTGAGAAGGAGGGGAATGTTTGATTAATTTGTTTAGTTATGGGACAAAATAAAATGATAGTCATGGCCCATAGTCAGGAAATAATAAATAGACAATATTAGTGGTGGGTTGGGTTTGGAGAGCCTGCCCATGTGACATCCACAAAGAACTTATTGTTATTGTGGGGGTTTCTCATAGACTATGGTTAAAGTACGTAATGAAGTTATGCGGTTTAGGGGGTAGGGGGTGAGAGGGGAATCCAAGCCAGGAGACCAGTGGTGGGAGACAGTGGGAGAAGGATTAGCAGAGATAGGCTATATACTGGAGACACCCTGTGAGGTCCACCATCAGTACTAGGTTATGTAGTGACTATGTAGTTTATGGGCCAAAAAGTAGTGACCTGTAACTGCTTGTCCTGCCCTAAGTGCCATTGCAGTTTGACTGGCATCTTCTAGCCTTCTTGAATAGGAAGAGCAGACCTGGCTGGACTAAATTTGGGAAATTCAGTAGCACTTCCTTGCACCTTAGATGTAAAAACCCATGTTTTCAACCCCAGTATTCTTCCATTACTATATATAGCTGTCCATAGTCCACAGAGAAGCAGTCACAGGAGACCCAAAAGGCAATAGAATGAATGACATAAGCAGTAGCATGTTACTAGCATGTTGCACCAGGAAAGTAGCACAAGAGGTGTTAAGGACACAGATGACCGAGATAGGAAATGGGTAGGTAATGTATTGGGGAAAAAAGGATAAGAGAAAGCCTGTGTTGCACTGGTACTCACGAAATATCAGGAGCTTGAGGAAGGAACTCAGCTTATTGGGTATATCCTTAAGGAAAGGATTTATGGAAAGACATGGACAGAAAGAGGAGGTGATCCTCCAGTGGACAGAATATCCATTGTTCATGAAGCCACAGTTCCCATCAAGTACGAAAGCGTGATTTTGAATTATGCAACTTGAAGATCTTGAAATACTTCTCTGATGTCTTACATTTCCACTTCTGTTTTCTCATGCCTATATATGTTCTTCACTTGTCTTTCAGTCCCTTGACTCCACTGTATTTTGGTCATCTTAAATCTTTTCTTTTCTCATTCCTTTCATTGTCTTAACTCTCACTGAGACCTGACACCCTCCTGACAGCCATCCTGGCCTTCCAACACTCTTTGCACTTTCACTTTTTCCTTATTGACTGGTTGAGGTGAGGCAGTTGAAATTCTCCAAGGTCCTCATTGTCACTTCCAGACTTTCCCTTTATCACCATACTTAGTAACCTTTCCCCCTTTGAGTTTTATTAAATGTATATATATATAGAATTATATATATATGTTAATCTGAATTCTAGTAGTTGTCTACTGACATCCAGGATGCTCCCCTTCTTTCCCCAGTAAGTTTAGTTTCTAGTTCACAACTCTTTTTTTTAGTTCCTGTCCTCATATTAGGGAACTTCAACATGTATATTGATGCTCTCTCAAAGGTCTTAACCTGACAGATTCTTAACTTAGTCCTTTCACATGACTGTTCCTCCACTGTTAGCCATACAATGAGATGATCCTAACAATTTCATGTCTGTGAACTCTGAAATTCCTTTAATTTGATCACAGTGTTAGACATTGCATCTCTCCTGCTTTGCAACTCCAAATCTAAATTCCACACCATGACTTCCAGGCTCTTCATACCCCCTCAATTCTTTCCCAAGTCATTAGTCCTGCACAGACCACTCCTTCCTTCCTCATTTTGACCTCTGGTGAAACATTTAAACTCCACACTTTCTTCTTGAGTCTCTTGCCTCCTTACTGTGGCACCGATACTGGCCTTCCAAGGCTTAGCCTTGGATTGTTCCCACACTCCACTGCCTTTGCTCTTGCATAAATGCTGCTGAACAAAGTTGGAGAAAATCACTGTAAATTTATGTTATGAATAATCTCAACTGCTCCCTCACTGCTGCAAGGCAATCTTTTTATATCTCCAAAGTAACTCTTCCACTCTCCACTATCTTTTTATTCACTCGTCTCACATAATGAACTTGCCTTTCTTGTCAAGGCAAACTCCTTTCCTTGCACATATGATCCTATTCCATTCAGGCATAGCCAACAGATTGTCCCCTTTCTCATTCCCACTTTCTCACTTAACCTTCAATCGCTCCTTGACTGCTGACTTTCACTACTGTCTACAAATATTATATCCCCCATCCTCAAAAAAATAACTTGATCCACCCATTCCTATTAGCTATTATGACACATCGCCCCCATCTTATGACTAAACTTGAATTTAAGTATTTCTGTGTACAAGGACATATGTGGACTAATAAGACTAACAAGGAAACCACATAAACAAGTGGGCAAATGATATGAACTGGATGTGTGATTTTATTGATATAGAGAACCCCCAAGTGAGGAAATTTCCTCCCAGGGGAGAGAAGGTGGAAGTCAGCATGTTCTTTGCAGCTTTGAGTCTCAGACTTGTTCAGAGTTACACAACCTGATTGTGTCAGAGGCAGGAAAGGAGCACTTATAAAAGTGGAAGAATCAGGAGAAGCCCCATAGGAGGTGGCCCTTGAGGTGAACCATGAAAGAATCTATAGCAGGTTCTATGGATCCACTTTGGAAATCTGGTAAAACCCTTCTCAGAATAATTTTGTTTTCTTTTAAAATTTGTAATTGAAGGAAACATTACATCTGAGTTAGAGACTAATAAAAATAAAAATCTAATTTTTTTCCCGATCAAGTCAACATCCCTTGAAATATATCCCTGGACCCCACTTTAGGAACTCTTGATCTAGGAATTGTATTAATGTAAGATTTGGAAGTGACCACATGATTAAGGCAGAGGATGTCATAATTACAGTAAAAAGACAATTTTACTAGAGCACCTGCAGTGTATTAATAGCCATGTAAGATGAGCCTGTTGAGAAACTATAACTGAATGAATATAGCTTATAGTTTAGAGTGATTAATTGGATTATATCTGTTCTCTCCCACTGTGTCACAACAAGTCAAAGTGGGCATTTTATCATTTACGAAAGGAAAGAACAGATGTCTTGTCAGATAATAGATCATGAATTCACATTAACTTTTATCATCTCTGTAAAATGTTCAATCCCAAGCATACTTGATATTTGGAAATGGGTTGTGTGTCCAATGTTGCAAACCCATCAAAATCATAAACTGTGACAGAGAACTTGAAAACTCCTACTCTATATTGGTTAAATGACTCAAAGCTAGAGATATTAAGTGGCAAGAAGTGCTCCTCAGTGAGGGTTTGGGAGTCAATGTCATACTTAAGGTTAACATCTCAAATCAGTTCCACAGGTATTTGCTCCATACTATTTTAGACTGGGAGAGTTTGGGTACAAAGGAAGCATAAGACAGAGTCAGTGATCTCAAGAGTTTTACAGTTGGGAGGGGCAAATTGGCTATAAGGTGTACAGTTGATTAACAATTCCAGATGTGATATGGTTGAGTGCCAGAATGAGTATTATGGAGCACAAGTGTTACACCAGTTCATTTGCATTTATTTGACAAACATTTAAAAGGTACCTACTATATGAAAGACATTTGTTGATGCGGAAGATTTATACAAAAATAGCACTGATCAAGGAGCTTAAAATCAATTAATAAGAGATAATGCCTGTACTTACATTCTAGTGTAAAATTAAAAGTGCAGAGATATGAATGAGGTGCTGTAAAGTTCAGAGGAGGAAGAAATCAGAATTACTGAATCTCAGAGCTGGAAGCAACCCAGAGGCCACAGTGTTCAATCTGTACCTGGAAAGGAATCTTCTCTTCAACAAGGGACCATCCAGCTTTGGCAGTAAGACCCCAAGTCAGAGGGATCACACTACTACTGGAGCAGATTATTTTACTTTTGTCTAGCATTCATTGTTAAAGACATTTTTCTTTACAAGAGTGTGCAAGTTTTCCTCTCTCCCATTTGTAGTCGTTTTTAGTTCAGCCTTCTAAGGTGAATAAGAAAGTCAATGCTTCACCAGCATGACTGCCCTTCAGATATTTGAAAGTAGCTATCCTGTTCCCTTTAACAGAAAGGTTTGTGAAAAAACCAGTACCTTGAAGGGTAGTTAGGATCTGGATAAGCAGAGATGAGGAGGAGGGAGGACACTATAGACGTAGAGAAAAGCATGGAGACAAAAAAGCTAGGCGCAGATTACATGAGGAGAAGTAATGTGAGGTAAGTTTTGAAACATCGATTGCATTTAGACTCTGGAGTGCCTTACTGGTGGTTTGAAGAGTTCACTTTATTTGTTAGTCAAGCCACTGATAATTTGGGGTAATGGAGTAACATAATCAAATATGTTCCTGTGTTTTTGGAAGAAGAGGCCAAAGTAAGATAGACTAGTTAGAAAATTGACATTCATTCTGAATGTCTGGGAATCGTAAGGATGGGAAGGATGAGAGAGGCACTGCAGAAATGAAATAGATGGTTAAATGTAGGTGGTGGCCTGAGGTAAGAGTTAAATGACTCAAGTTATAAGGGAATAGTCACATAAATCCAAGAATGCAAGAATGAATGGTGGTGGCATTGATAGAAAAGAGTAATTTATAGGAAAGATGATGAACATTGAACATGTGAAGTTTGAGATGCTGGTTGAACTTTTAAGTGGATATGCCCATCAATCAATCAGGTGGCAATTTGAGTATGGAACTTGAGATATCAGGGTGGTTGATACCAGATTTGGAAACCACCTATAAAAAAGTGATAGCTTATATCTATAGCCATATGAAAAAATGCTCTAAATCACTATTGATTCGAAAGATGCAAATCAAAATAACTCTGAGGTACCACATCACACCTATCAGATTGGCTAAGATGACAGAACAGGAAGATGATAAATGTTAGAGAAGATATGGGAGAGATGGAACACTAATTTGTTGTTGGTGGAACTGTGAGCTGATCCAACCATTCTGGAGAGCAATCTGGAACTATGCCCAAAGGGCTACAAAAATGTGCATACTCTTTGACTCAGTAATATCACTTCTAGGACTGTATCCCCAAGAGATCATAAAAATGGGAAAGCGTCCCACATGTACAAAATATTTGTAGCAGCTCTGTTTGTGGTGGCCAAAAACTGAAAATCAAGGGGATGCCCATCAATTGGGGAAGGACTGAACAAGCTGTGGTATATGAATGTAATGGAATACTATTGTACTATAAGAAATGATGAACAGGAAGACTTCAGAGAGGCCTGGAAAAGCTTATATGAACTGATGCTGAGTGAAAGGAGCAGAACCAGGAGAACTTTGTGCACAGCAACAACTACAGTGTGTGGGGAATTTTTCTGGTAGACTTAGTCCACAGCAATGCAAAGATGTAAAAAATTCCCAATGGACTCTTGAGGCAAAACGCCTTCCACATCCAGAGAAAGAACTATGGAACTGGATTGCAGAATGAAGCAGACTATTTTCTCTTGTGTTATGTTTTATTTTGTTGGTTTTATAGTTTCTACCCTTCATTTCAATTCTTCTATGCAATATGACTAAGGCAAAAATGTGTGTAATAGGAATGCATGTGTAGAACCTATATAAGACTGCACACCATCTCAGGGAGGGTTCAGGGAGGGAGTGGAAAAAATCTAAGATATATGGAAGTGATTGTAGAAAACTGAAAACAAAATAATTTTTTAAAAAATGGAAGAAAAAAGGAGGAAATTGTGAATGACATTTAAAAAAGTGAATGACATTAAAAAAAAAGTGATAGCTTAGAGAATCACAAAATTTTAGAGCTGGAAGGAATTTCAGGTACCATGTAGTCAAACCCATTCCTCAAAGGAATCCTCACTATAACAAGCAGTCATTCATGCTTTGACTGAAGATTCCCAACAGGGGGATATTCACTGCCTCCCAAGGCAGCCCATGCTATTCTTGCACAGTTTTAATCATTAAGAAGTTGTGTGTGTGTATGTGTGTGTGTATGTGTGTATGTGTATGTGTATGTGTATGTAAGTGTATGTGTGTATGTGTGATGTGGGTATATGTGTGTATGTGTGTATGTGTATGTGTGTATGTGTATGTGTGTGTAAGTGTATGTGTGCATGTGTATGTGTGTATGTGTGTGTATGTATGCGTTGTGTGCGTGAGTGTGTGTATGTATGCATGTATATGTGTATATGTGTGTGTGTGTGTGTATGTATGTGTGTCTGTGACATCAAGCTTGGACTTCCCTCTTTCTAATGTATTCAGTCCTCTTAGTTCTGCCCTTAGGCCAGTCATTAAGTCTAATCCTTCTTCCAGGTGGCAACCCTTTAAATACTTGAAGACATCTATGGTATCCTTCCAAGAATTTTCTTCTCATCACTAAATATCTCCAGTTCCTTCAGTTAATTGTCATCTAGTGAGGATTATCCTCTAGATGTCTTCTGCACCATTTGAAATTGTGGGAGTGAAGGAGCAGATAAAAAGGTCAAGGAGAGAGCCTTGGAGAAATGTCTCTAAGAGTTAAGGGAAGAGTTTTAAAAGGAGAGGAGGACTACGTGTGTGGAGATAGAGTGGTCTTGTGAGCTAGGATATTGCTGGACATGGAGAGGTGTCAGTTATTCCCCTACACTCCCATAACACCAGCTGGGATTGTTGTAAGCAAGGAAGCTGTGTATATCCAGGACAGTTTGGTTTAATGTTGCCCCACAGAGTGTTGATCTGGAACCCTTTGGGAAAAAGAGTATAAATGTAGTGTTTAGGCTTTCAGCAAGGCACTCATGAGACCTCAGGGAGCCTCCTTCCTGGCCGCTTTTAACCTTCTTACCAGGACTTTAGAATTGCTGCTCATCTTCCCAAACTGCATTTTAACTGCTGTGAGAACTGCTTCCACCTGGGGATATTGTAAGATGATTTTAGGAAAAGGACTATTTGTTTGGACCCTCCGGCTCTGATCCTGATCATACCAGGTATGGAATAGACACCTCAACAAGAAGGAAAGCAGCAAATGGAGAGGGAAGTTATTTGATCATTCAGTCATGTCCAACCGTTCATGACCCTATGGACCACAGCATGCCAATGTCCCTCTGTCGTCCCCTATCTCTCAAAATCCGTCCAAATTAATATTTGCCATTTCTATGATACTATCCATCCATTTCATCCTCTGCCGTCCCCTTTTACTTTTGCCTTAAGTCTTTTCCAAGATCAGAGACGCTTCCGATGAATCCTGTCTTCTCATCACATGGTCAAAGCATTTAAGCTTCAGCTTCAGTATTTGACCTTCCAGTGAATAGCCTGGATTAATTTAAGTATTGACTGATTTGAGCACTGTCCACAAGAGGCCTTGATTGATTGATGGAGCAAATTTCTGGTGAAGGCAGGAGGAGATGGGATGAAGAGCCCAAGTAGAAAAGAAAGACTTGGCCAGAAGAAGACTTCTTTTGAGATATGAATGAAAGAATGAAGACAGAAATTTTGAGTCTTTTTTAGCTCCTGAAGTTGTTGCAAATCCCTTTAAGGAAGCTGCACTGACACACTTATTACTACATGGAAAATTCATTGAGACCTTTCTGAACTCTATATAGTGTTAAAAGTATCATGGTATCATGGAAAGAGCTCTAAAACTGGCCTCATGAACTACTTAAGCTTGAATCCCAACTCTGACCCAATTGCTGTGTGAACCTAGTCAAGTCACTTAATTTCTTTAAGTTTCTTCACCTGTAAATTGGAAGTAATCAGACTTGTACTGTGTCTCACAAGGGAGATATGAGAAAAGAGCTTGGGAAAAGATGCAAGATATAAATTGAGCTCATGTCATTACTTAGCTGAGGCTTAGTCATAGCACCACTCCTAACTATCCACTCAACTCTTTGATTTAGCTATGGGATCATTTTTCCTGGTCTTTTAATTCAATGGCCTCTACAAATAATTTCTCTTTAATTCCAACTTCGGTCTATATTCTTCACTTTCAACTATTTCCAAATTTGATGTTTGACTTCTTCCTATATGTGAGTTAAGCATCTATCAACGACCCCCTCCCTAACCCCTCCCCACCCACCCAGACATGGGCAAACTTTTCTCCTGGGCCTACCTGATAAAACTGACTGTTTCCTTGTCTGATAACTGGTGACCAGCTATAGAAGGTAAGGGGTAGAATCAGCTTCAGTCTTCTCAGTAAAGAGGGAAAGTGAAGGCATCTGCTGAGAATGTGGGGATGGGATTTGAGACTCAAAAAAAGAGTGTGGGAACAGGGTATGAGACACAAATTTGAGACAGGTGTCATGCAGAATGCAATAGAGAGTCTCAAAGAGATAAATAAGATAGTACTTAGTACCACATAGTACTGAGACCCTAGCACGAATACAGAAAGGACCACAATAGTTCAGATTAAAGTCTATTTTCAGCAGTGCTTGGCAACTGATGAAGTGGGATAAGAAAAAGTTTCATGGGAGACTAAAAAAATTATTGGAAGAGAGGAAGAAATGAGGAGTGTTGGTCTAGGGGAGAACAGTGGAATATCAAGGGAATGAGGGATTCTAGGATGATGGCTGATGATTGAAATGGCTGTCTGTAGGCTTATGTTGGCTAGAAAGATAAAAGAAGGCAGAATAGAGGTGAGGAAAACAATGAAACCCAAAGGCTTTGATGAGAATCAAGTTTAGGATCAATAGGAGGAAAAGTTGGGAAGAAACTGTAATTAGAACAGAGAATCTCTGAAGTCAAGATTTTGGGGATGGAGCAGTAATGAGTAATGGTGAGGGTTAGGTTGTGACCATGTCATTGGAGTGGAGCTGAGATAGACGTCATTTGATTGTAGAATTGTGAGTCCAGAGTGCTAGAGAGAGCACCAGTATAAATATTATTGTTGTCATTGATAATGGCCAGAGATGAGTCGGAGGAGAAAGACTGTGAACTAGAAGCTGAGATTGTTGAAAAAAAAAGAACCTGGAGATTTAATAATTGGTTATGATAAAGATCTATAGAGAGAGCTCTAGTTTAATTTTGTTGAAAGGATAATAGGTTATTGAGTGTCAGGGTAATGAACTATAAACAATAATAAAGAACCAGAAGTGTGAATATTAACTCCTTTGAAAGAAGGGAGTGGATGAAGGGACAGTTTCCATTAGATAGAATTGGCAACTATATGGTATTCTCAGGGGGTAGGTAGGTTGAATTTAATGCTATGATGTGGAATGACAAAGTGAGGAAAAGGTAAAAGGTGAAGAAGAGTTTGTTTATATTAGAACTGGAATTATGAAGGCCAAGATGGCAGAAGGGATATATCAGATTTACAGTGGGGTAGGTATGAGTTAAAAGAAATGAATCTAGAGGGAAGAGGTAGCAGGGAAAAGGGGATGGGATAAAGGAATAAACTATGCCTTTAATCCCTAGCTACTTAATAAGTATTTCCTGAATTGATCTACTAATATAACAGATTTAGAGAGAAATAGGTAATGAAAATGTATTAATGAGAAAGCATCTAGGTATTTAGTATTCCTCAAACACTATTGTAGGCACTGTACTAAAAGTACAAAAATGAGGCAATTCTTGCCCTCAAGGAATATATGTTCTAATAGGGGGATCCTATCTATCTATCTATCTATCTATCTATCTATCTATCTATCTATCTATCTGTCTGTCTGTCTGTCTGTCTGTCTGTCTGTCTGTCTGTCTGTCTGTCTGTCTATCTATCTATCTATCTATCTATCTACCTACCTATCTACACATACATGCAAATGTATATGTATAGGACATTTCATTATCATGTTCGTCCCAGAGCAATGGTAGTATTGATTTGGTTAGTTTCCACACCTAGAAGGAGAAAGAGGAAGGAGGGGCTGGCAGGCATTATGTATGTGTGTAAAGGCTGGGAAAATGTCAAGAAAATTGCACTGTCTTATGTACAAGTCAGGACACCAAAGCCCACAGTGGAGTTCCAAAGCCTAGTGGATTAACTTCCCTGGGGAGGAGGACTATGGTAGAGACCATAGGAGGTTCTCTCATGAGGATACTGGGGGGAAGGTCGGAGTAGGCAGGTAGGGCAGATGGCAAGTTGCCCATGATGGCTGGCTGACTGGGACATCTTGATTTTGAGTAACTGCATCACATCATTCATGAAAACACACACACACACAAACACGCACACAAATATGACAACTGCTTATGACAACACAATACGATTGTGTAGCAAGCCCAGAATTGTTTCTTATTTTTCTTCAATGGTTTTATCTAATTCATTTATCACTCTTTAAGAAGGAGGATTATTAGCACTTCTGGAGATTTGGTGTGAGAACATATGATCCTTTATTCCTTAGTATAGTCTAAAGCTCACAGCCAATGCCAATGCATAGCCTGATTTAAGACTTTAATTTTATTACTTTGAATAGTTTTCAAAATCTGTAAATATTTCTGCATCCTGAAGGACACAGGGGACACCTGTTTCCAGAATGAATATTTGTACCTAGGCTTTATAATGATTATCCTTTTAAGCAAATCTCTGTTTCATTTTAGTCACACTAAAGAAGAGCTATAATACCTATCATCCATGGAGTGGCATAATTGAGATTAAACTAAGATGCTCATTATCATATAATCCACAATGGGAGAAAGCTCTTCATGCTTTGGTATTTGGGAATGAAAGATATTACAGAATTTTAGGTAATTACATGGTAAGGGAAAATAAATCATGGATCTTGATTTTGTTTCTGTTTATACTGGATATCTTCTTTTTCTCCATTTTATAAGTTTGAGAGACAATATGGCATAATGGTTAGAAGACTGGGCTTGTTTTTAGGACTATTTGGGCTCAAGTCTGTGTGTTCAAACCTGAGCAAGTCACATATCCTTACAATGTCCATGGTAATTCTCTAATCCTACAAGTTGGTTGTTGTTGTTCAGTCATTTCCAGTCTGGTCTGACACTGTGGCCTCATTTGGGGTTTTCTTGGCAAACATCCTGGAGTGATTTGTCATTTCCTTCTCTAGCTCATTTTACAGAGGAGAAAACTGAGGCAAACAGGGTTTGCTGGGGTCATATGGCTAGCATCTGAGACCAAATTAAAACTCCGGAAGATGAGCCTTCCTGTCTCCACGCCTGGCACTCTATCCACTGCTCCATCCAGTTGCCCCAAGTACTGTAAGTTACAGACAAGTTAGCTGATTGACTTTGATGAAAGGAATTTCAATACCAGGAGTTCCCCTAGACACAGGCCTAGACAAAAAAGAAACTTTAGGTTTGGGGCAAACTAAAGAACTTGGGGTGAATTTTGTTCAGAAAATAGGTCCTGAGCATTGATTTTATTCTCATGTCTGTGTTAGAAATGGTGTTGCTTTAAAAAAAATCTTTAGCAAGTCCATTGCAAATGTAATTTCTTAAAATTGGATGAGACATTGAATTTTGGGGTATATTTTTAGCCTGGTCATTTGACCAGGAGCTTTGAAATTCCTATGGCAAATGAATTAAACATGTTTGAGGGGTTATCAGTTTGAAAACCGAGATAATTTCCAAGACAGTTTATGCATACAGCTTTTGAGAGAAATCCAAAATTTATTATTTTCTTCCTCTTAATTTTGTTCCTTGCCTCCCAGAAAATTACTTTGGCACTTATTTCACCATTATTATTGTAACTTTCATTATTGGTGTGCCAACTTCATTCCATTCAAATTAAAGAGCACTTTGAATGTCTATTATGTGCCCTGCTCTCATAAATGCTGTGCAGGCTATGGGAGAATCACAGAACTCAGACATTCCCGGGCTAAAGGTCGTTCCTTAAAATATTGTCAACACACAAAAAGAGACAACATGATATATTCTGGAGAGCTCAGGGAGTAGAGCTCAAGTGATCCTCCTAGTTGAGATTTTTCTAATTCCCCTGATTTCTAGTGATCCCCCCTCCTCAAATGCTTTGATTAATTTATACTTAGCTGTGCACATGTAATTTAACCCTAATAGAGTATAGTGTAAGTTCCTTGAGGACAGGGGCTTTTAGTTTTTGCCTTTTTATTCCTAGTGTATCTGACACATAGTAAGCACTCAATAAATGATTGTCGAATGAATGAATGATTAACTTGTATACAAGGGGGGGACTAAAGTTTGTGTGTGTAAACTGCATGCAGTTCTATATGCTTACTTTCTTAAGTGTTTGTGACATTTTATACCAAAGGTTCATATCGCGGAGTTGCCTAGAGGGCTGTGGGATTAGCCAGGATTATTAGGATTCTCATGGGAGAGATTCACTTTACTGATTGCCTTTGACATATCGTTTTGCTTAGATTAAAAAGCAATTGCTACTGTCTAGTCAAATTTAAACACTGGCAAGAAGATGCTGAACTCTAATACTGTCCAGTCTATAAAAATACCTCAATGGGAAAATTACATTGAGTATGGTTGAGAGAAAATTGCACTGGAAAAAGCCAGGTGTTTTGGTAATAGTTGTAGTGAATCGAAAACAGCAAACAAACGTGGCCCTGGATAGGTGTGTAAAAGAAATACACAAAGTACAATACTTGTAGCTTTACCAATGCTTGATATACAGCAGCATCTATGATGTTATCTTCGTATCAGTCTTCTAAAAATATTTTTACTACCATTTTAATAAACACCAAAATCAAATAATTTCCAGATTATTATAAAGTAGAACACAAAAGAGGATTGTATATGAAACCACAAATCTCAACAAATGGACATAAATCATCAGCAACAAAATCCAGCAGTAGGAGATAGAAAGATTCCTTTTGAAAAAACTATAGACAATAGAAAATATTTGGAAATCTCTTTGCCAAGACAAGTCTAGGAACTATATGACACAATTACAAAATATTTTTCACATAAATCAAGTCAGATCTAAACAATTGGAAAAATATTAATTGCTCATGGGTAGGTTGAGCCAATATAATAAGAATGACAGTTCTACTTAAATTAATTTACTTATTCAGTGCTATACCAATCAAACTCCCAAGATTTATTTTATAGAACTAGAAGAAAGTCATAAGAAAATTCATCTGGAAGAACAAGAGGTCGAGAATATCACAGGAATTAATGCAAACAAATATGAAGAAAGGTGGCCTAGCCATACCAGATCTCAAATTGTATCACAAAGCAGTAATCATTAAAACTGTCTCATACTATCTAGGAATACAATGGTGAATGAGTGGAATAGATTAGGTTGGGATGAGATGGAATAGTAAATGACCAAAGTAATTTAGTGTTTAATAGACTCAAAGACTCCAACTTTTGGGACAAGAACTCACTATTTAACAAAAACTATTGGGAAAACTAGAAAATAGCATGTCAGATACTAGGTATAGACCAAAACTTCACACCATGTACTAAGATAAAGTCAAAATGGGTACATGATTTAAATCTAAAGGGTCATAACAAGCAAATTAGTATAGCAAGGAATAGTTTACCTGTCCGCTCTATAGAGAAGGGAGTAATTTATGACCAAACAAGAGGACAGAGAGGATTTTTGAGTATATAATAAATAACTTCGATTGTATTAAATGAAAAAGTTTTTACGTAAATAAAACCAATGCAACCATGATTAGAAGGAAAACATAAATCTGGGAAATAATTTTTATAACAAATGTCTCTAGCAAATTTGTAGGAATACAAGCCATTACTCAATTGATAAATGATCAAAGGATATGAACAGGCAGTTTTCAGATGAGGAAATCAAAGTTATAGTCATATAAGAAAAAAAAGTGCTCTAAATCACTATTGAGTGAGAAGTAGAGAAATTCAAATTAAAACAACTCTGAGGTACTACCTCTTACCTATCAGTTGACTCACATGATAGAAAAATAAAATGACAAATGCTGGAGGGGATGTGCAAAAACTGAAACACTAATATACTATTGATGGAGTTGTAAACTAGTACAACCATTCTGGAGAGCAATTTGGAACTCTGCCAAAAGGCCATAAAACTATGCACTTCTTTGATTTAGCAATATCACTATTAGGTCTATATCCCCCAAAAATCAAAGAAAGGGAAAAGGACCTATTTATACAAAAATATTTATAGCAGTTCTTTTTGTAGTAGCAAAGAATTAGACATTGAAGGAATGCCTATCAACTGGGGAATGGCTAAACAAAGTGTAATATATTATTATACTACTGTGTTATGAGAAATGATGAATAGGCAGATTTCAGAAAAAACTTGGTAAGACTTATATGAACTATTGCTAAATGAAGTGAGCAGGAGCAGGAGAACATTGTGCATGATAACAGTGATGCAGGGTGATGATCATCTGTGAATGACTTACCGATTCTGCAATAAAATGATCCAAGACAATTCCAAAGGACTCATGAAGAAAAATGCTTTCCACCTCCAGAGAAAGAACTGAAGGAGTCTGAATGCAAATTGAAGAATACTATTTTTCACTTTGTTTTTTTCTTTTGTCTTCTTTCACAATATGATTAATATGGTAACATATTTTACATGACTGAACATGTACAACTCATACCAAATTACCATCTCACCGAAGGGCGATGGGAGAGAGAGAGAGGGAGAAAATTTAAAACTCAAA
Organism: Notamacropus eugenii; assembly: GCF_028372415.1. NCBI lineage: Eukaryota > Metazoa > Chordata > Mammalia > Diprotodontia > Macropodidae > Notamacropus > Notamacropus eugenii. Next base: position 183,667,393 of record NC_092873.1, on the reverse strand, counting down.
TGAAAAAACCCTCAAATTTAAAAAGACAATGTTTAAAATTATCTTTCCATGTAATTGGGGAAAATATTATTAAAAACTACAAATCTTTATTTCACACTTTTTTATAAGGTATATAATAAACTTAACCTGCCAATTTTAAATGTATCCTACTTGCCTGTGCTTCCTTCTGAATTTCCTTCTGTTCTCCTTTGTGTAGCTTTTAAAATGTTTTAATGGTCTTCCTTCTTTTTTCTTTTCTTCTTTTTTTGGAGGGATTATCAATGCTATGTCCCCCTCTCCTAATTAACTCCTTTCAATTAAAAAATAGGGTAAATGAGCCTTTGTAAAAGCAAACAAAACTACACAGTTAATATATATTAACTGGAGGAGAAGTGAGGCTGGTGACCTGCACAGACCTTCCTCACTCAAAACAAAGTCAAGTACAAGTCATGTCATTTTTCTGATGGCATGGTCTTCTTCGGCAACGAAGGATGAACACACACATACATATGTGCATATCCATTCTACATCTGCATCTATATTTGTATCTATATCTATATCTGCATCTTGTGTTCGTTTCCTTCCTATCAGGAGGTAGGGAATACCATGCTTTGACATGTATCTTCTGGAATCAAGATTGATTGTTTCTTTGATCAAAATTCTTGTGACTTCCCTAATTATTTTTAACTTTTTAATAATATTATTATATAAATTGTTTCTTGGTTCTACTCATTTTCATTCTGCATCAGTTCTGACTTCTCAGTACTCTCTGAAATTGCCTCTTTTGTTATTTCTTATAGCACAATAGCATTCCATTGCATTCATGTAACACAATTTACTCATCAGTCAATCAGTGACCACCTCCCTCTACTTTGGGATCAAGAAGCTGATTTTACTTGTGATTATTCCTTTCCTATTATTCTGCATCGGTGTGCTTGTAAAGATTTAACAATAGGCTCTCTGTGAGGCACACACTTTTAAGCTTAATCTGTATTATTAACATTTTGCTTCTCACTTTATTAGGTCTAGAAATCAAGAAAACAATAAATCCAGCCCCAATTTGTAGCATTCACTGATTTCTGAGGTGTAAAATGGCTCTTTCTAGCTGGTAGGAGCTGGCTTCAGTATAATCAGTCCTCTTTCTTAATATCTGAATGCCACCCTTGCTTTTATCTCTGTTGAGGTTATTATATTTCTATTCAAAAAGCTCTCTCTGTCTCTGTCTGTCTGTCTCCCTTTCTCTCTCTCTATTGAATCTTCCTGGTTCAGATTATAGTGAGATTCATCTGATGCTATTTCCCTTACCTCCTCTTCCACATTTATATCTTCTTCTTTTCAAGCATCCCAGATATGAATCACAGTAGGTTTTATCTCCCTTTCCTCCTTTCTACACTAGTATATTCCTTTTCACCTCCATTTTCTTTCCCTTTTTAAAACCGAATTAATGGAGAAGATTGTGGGAAGATGATGGAGCTCTCCAAATTTCCTCCACAGAAAAAGAGGGCATAGCTTCAGAGATAATGTAGAGTAGCAGAATAAACGTCAGGGTAAAGCAGCTGTTCTGCTAAGACAACCTAAGAAAACCCCAGGAAAGATCTGACCTCCAAGGTCTGAGTGAAGTGCAAACACCTCTAGGCCAACTCTATGCAATCTACAAACAAGTCCTGGGGGCAGCTGGGTTTGGGAGAAGGCCTCAGTCTTAGAAACTTTTATCTCACCAAAAGTATGGGCATGTGATGGCTGAGTGGAAGGCTGAAGGACCTTCTACTGTAGAGGGATGCCAAGCACAGCTGTGCTGATCAGACACATCCTGGGCTAGGCTGCACCTGAGGGAAAGAAGGAGCTGGCAGCACCTGGTGAGTACAGTAGCAGAAGGGCTGGGATTCCACTGGCTATGGGCACTTGCAGGAGAGCAGAGTCCCTAGTTTCACTTCCAGAGAGGAGAGGACAGCTGCAGTCTGCAGCCACTAAAGGGAAGGCAAGGAACAAGAAAGATCATTTGTAGGATACCATGACTGTCGTTTAAGGTTGTTGAGGAGAGCTTAAGTCCCTAGACAGACCTCAGAAAACAACAGTAAGAAGGACTTGAGGCTTGAGGCATCATTCCCCACACCTCAGGACTAGAACTTGATCACACTCATAGCAGCTAAAAACAAACAAAAAAAAAAGTGAGTAAGCAAAGTGGAAAGAACTCAACTGTAGATAGCTATTATGAGGATAGAGAAGATCTGGGTTCCTATTCAATCCAAGAAAATAAAAAAAAGTATTAAAAGAAAGTCAACCAACTTGAAATAGAGAATCAAAAACTTAAGGAAGAAAATAATTCCTTGAAAACTATAATTGGACAAAGGGAAGCTAATGGCTTTCTACAACACAAAGAAATGATAAAACAAAATCAAAAGAATCAAAAAATAGAAGAGAATGCAAAACCTCTCATCAGAAAAAGAACTAATCTGTAGAAGAGATTGAGAAGAAATAATATAAGAATACTTAGACATCCTGAAAATTATGATAAAAAGAATCTTGATACAATATTACAAGAAATTATCCATGAAAATTGCCCTGACGTTCTAGAACGAAAAGGCAAAAGGGAAATAGAAAAAAACCTACTGATCTGAAAAAGATCCCAAGAAGAAAACTTGTAGGAGTATCATAGCTAAGTTTCAAAGTTCTCGGGTTAAGGAGAAAATATTGGAAACCACAAGAAAAAAGCAATTGAAGTATTTTGGTGCTACAATAACGATGATAAAAAATCTACACCAATTTAGACTAGGTTGAAGGACCATAGGTCTTAGAACATTATATTTCATAGAGCAAAAGAACTGGGGCTATGACCAAGGGTAACTTACCTAGCAAAGTTAAACATAATCTTGAATGAAAATAAAAAAAGAGTGCACTTAATGAACTGAAAAACTTTCAGGTATTTTTGCAAAAAATAACAACAGCAGAACCTAAGGGAAAATTCAACATGTAACATCCTGGAGAAATATCAGATAACATTAAGGACCAATTATAAGGGACTCAAAAAGGTCAACTTGTTTTACTTCTTATACATGAAAATATTATCAGCTTTTTTATGATTATAATTTTTATTTGGGTAGTTTGAATGAAAGGCTTGGGCTGAGCTGAGTATGATAGGGTAATTATAAAAAAATAAAACTGTGTAGGAAGAGATAAAAAGGAACAATTACCTCATTGGAGGCAAAAAAAGGAAATACTTATACAGAAGAAGCCAGTGGGGAGGGAGGGCAAGTACGCTGAAACCTTAGTCTTATCAGAATGTGTTAAAGAGGGAACAGCATATCTATCTAGCAGGGTATGAAAGTCTTCTAAATTCAGAAAGGAAAAAGATGGCAAGGGGATAGGGTAGAGGAGAGGATAAGGAAGAAACTTTTGGATGGGTGGGTAGGTGAAGGAATAAGAGGGGAAAGTAGCAGGTACAAGTAAAGTAGAGAAATGAGGAAGAACAAGAGTAGGATGAGAAAGATAGTGAAGAAAAATCAGGAGGAAAACATGCAGTAAGTAATTATGGTTTAAATGAAAATGGAATGATTTACGCATAAAGTGGAAACTGATAGATAGCAGATTAAAATTTTGAATTCAACGTGTTGCTTTCAGGAAATGCTATAAAAATGAGAGATATGCACAAACAAAATAAAGGTCAAGAGTAGAATTTATTATGTAAAAAAAAGCAGGGGTAGCAATCATGATCTTAGGCAAAGTTGAAGCTAAAACAGATTTAATCAAAAGAGAAAAATAGGGAAACTACACTATGTGTTAGTCATATTATTCAATAAAATTTTATTTTATTTTATTTTTCTTTTTTTATTTATTTTTCTTTTTATTTTTTTAAATTTTTTTTAACTTTTAACATTCATTTTCACAAAATTCTAGGTTCCAAATTTTCTCCCGTTTTGTTCCCTCCCCCCACCCCAAAACACCGAGCATTGTAATTGCTCCTGTCACCAATCTGCCCTCTCTTCTATCATCCCTCTCTGCCCTTGTCTCCATCTTCTCTTTTGTCCTGTAGGGCCAAATAACTTTCTATACCCTTTTACCTGTATTTCTTGTTTCCTAGTAGCAAGAACAGTACTCGACAGTTGTTCCTAAAACTTTGAGTTCTAACTTCTCTTCCTCCCTCCCTCCCCACCCCTTCCCTTTGGAAGGCAAGCAATTCAATATAGGCCATATCTGTGTAGTTTTGCAAATGACTTCCATAATAGTCGTGTTGTATAAGACTAATTGTATTTCCCTCCATCCTATCCTGTCCCCCATTACTTCTATTCTCTCTTTTGATCCTGTCCTTCCCCATGAGTGTTGATCTCAAATTGCTCCCTCCTCCCCTTGCCCTCCCTTCCATCATCCCCCCACCCTGCTTATCCCCTTATCCCCCACTTTCCTGTATTGTAAGATAGGTTTTCATACCAAAATGAGTGTGCATTTTATTCCTTCCTTTAGTGGAATGTGATGAGAGTAAACTTCATGTTTTCCCCTCACCTCCCCTCTTTTTCCCTCCACTAAGTCTTTTGCTTGCCTCTTTTATGAGAGATAATTTGCCCCATTCCATTTCTCCCTTTCTCCTCCCAATATATTTCTCTTTCACTGCTTGATTTCATTTTTTTAAGATATGATCCCATCCTCTTCAATTCACTCTGTGCACTCTGTCTCTATGTGTGTGTGTGTGTAATCCCATCCAGTACCCAGATACTGAACAGTTTCAAGAGTTACAAATATTGTCTTTCCATGTAGGAATGTAAACAGTTCAACTTTAGTAAGTCCTTAATGACTTCTCTTTGCTGTTTACCTTTTCCTGCTTCTCTTCATTCTTGTGTTTGAAAGTCAAATTTTCTTTTCAGCTCTGGTCTTTTCATCAAGAATGCTTGAAAGTCCTCTATTTCATTGAAAGACTAATTTTTCCCCTGAAGTATTATACTCAGTTTTGCTGGGTAGGTGATTCTTGGTTTTAGTCCTAGTTCCTTTGACTTCTGGAATATCCTATTCCACGCCCTTCAGTCCCTTAATGTAGAAGCTGCTAGATCTTGTGTTATCCTGATTGTATTTCCACAATACTTGAATTGTTTCTTTCTAGCTGCTTGCAATATTTTCTCCTTGACCAGGGAGCTCTGGAATTTGGCCACAATGTTCCTAGGAGTTTCTCTTTTTGGATCTCTTTCAGGCGGTGTTCTGTGGATTCCTTGAAGACTTATTTTGCCCTCTGGTTCTAAAATCTCAGGGCAGTTTTCCTTGATAATTTTATGAAAGATGATGTCTAAGCTCTTTTTTTGATCATGGCTTTCAGGTAGTCCCATAATTTTTAAATTGTCTCTCCTGGATCTATTTTCCAGGTCAGTTGTTTTTCCAATGAGATATTTCACATTATCTTCCATTTTTCCATTCTTTTGGTTTTGTTTTGTGATTTCTTGGTTTCTCATAAAGTCATTGGCCTCCATCTGTTCCATTCTAATTTTGAAAGAGCTATTTTCTCCAGTGAGCTTTTGAACCTCCTTTTCCATTTGGCTAATTCTGCTTTTTAAAGCATTCTTCTCCTCATTGGATTTTTGAACCTCTTTTGCCAGTTGAGTTAGCCTATTTTTCAAGGTGTAATTTTCTTCAGCATTTTTTTGGATCTCCTTTAGCAGGGTGTTTATTTGTTTTTCATATTTCGCTTGCATGTCTCTCATTTCTCTTCCCAGTTTTTCCTCCTCCTCTCTAACTTGATTTTCAAAATCCTTTTTGAGCTCTTCCATGGCCTGAGCCCATTGAGTGGGCTGGGATACAGAAGCCTTGACTGCTGTGTCTTCCCCTGATGATAAGCATTGTTCTTCCTCATCAGAAAAAAAAGGGAGGAAATACCTGTTCCCCAAGAAAGTAACCTTCTGTAGTCTTATTTTTTTTCCCTTTTCTGGGCATTTTCCCAGCCAGTGACTTAACTTCTGAATGTCCTCTTCACCCCACCTCGCCTCCAGATCCTCCCAGCCAGTGCTTGGGGTCTGAGATTCAAATGCTGCTTCCCAGTCTCAGGGCTTTGGGCAGGGGGTGGGGCTGCTATTCAGTGTGAGATTAAGTTCAGGTGCTCAGGTCAGGGCAGGGCCACCTCACAGGCTCAGTTCCCTCAGGGGGTTTATGCAGAGACCTTCAACAATAGATCCAAGCTCCTGCCTGCTTGGTGAGCCCCAGTCTTCTCCTGCCTCTGCTGCTGCCTCCCGAGGGGGCCTGAGTTATGGGGACACCCCACACCCCTCTCAGCGAGCTGAGAAGACCCTCTCACCAACCTTTGGGGCCCATGGGTGGAGGGACCTGTGTGGCCGCTGGAGATTCCATCCCTGGAGCCTGCTTGGATCTGCTCCTCTTGGTGCCAGGTGGCCAAGGCAGGGCTGGGCTCAGCTCTGGTCTGCAACGTGATGTACCTTTTGCGAGAGGTTTTCAGGGCTCTCTGGAACAGAAATCTCGTGCGCTCCATTTTTCTGTGGCTTCTCCTGCTCCAGAATTTGTTGGGAGTTCTTTTTTACTGATATTTTATGGGCTGTGGGTTCGGAGCTAGCGTATGTGTGTCTTTCTACTCCGCCATCTTGGCTCCACCCTCAATATAATTTTAGACCATTTAAAATAACTAGACAGTATAAAATACCTGAGAGTATACCTGCCAAAAGAGACAGAGGAAGTATATGAATGTAAACATATTCTGTATAAACACATGCATTTATAAAAACATATATTTATATAAACATATATTAATGTTTATATAGACATAAGTACTTTTTATACAAATGAAGTCTGATCTAAATAATTGAAGAAACATTTATTGTTCGTGGGTAAGTGAAACCAATATAATAAAAATGATAATTTTACCTAACTAATCTATTTATGTAATGCCATCCCAATTAAATTAGTAAAAAAAATTATCTGAGTTAGAAAAAAATAATAGCAAAGTTCATTTGGAAGAACAACAGGTCAGGAACTTCAAAGAAACCAGGGGAAAGAAGATGTAAAAGAAGCAGATTCAGCAGTATCAGATCTTAAACTATGTTATAAGGTGAGAACACTGCTAAAATGCAAAAAAAAATTCTGATTATTTTAAATTAAAATTTACTTGTAGAAATAAAGCCTATGTAGCCAAGAATAGAAGGAATGCAGAAAATTGGGGAAAAAGTTTCATAAACAGTCTCTCAGATAGTATGTGATTAGGTTGGAATATTGCTATGGTGTCAGAAATGAGCTAGTTGATTTAGAAAAACGTGGAAAGACTTGGACTTATGAAGGAAGATGCTATCTACCTTCAGAGAAAAAAATGACAAGTGGAAATAAGCATCGTATCATCTTACACAATGTGTATGAATGTATATATGTGTGTGTGTGTGTGTGTGTGTGTATGTGTGTGTGTGTGTGTGTGTGTGTGTGTGTGTGTGTGTGTATGATGGGGGAGGGGAAAATAAAGTAAAAATTGCACAGGAGAGAACCAAAGAAAAACTACAGGGAATCAAAGAAAAGCTATACAGCTTTGAAAACAGTGTGTAGTATTTATTATATAGGTTTTCTTGAAATGGAAATATATTGTTTTAAGTGAATCCTCTCTTATGTTCTGCTGTGTACATGGTAATTTTCTCTTCTTTTCTTGTTTGGTATTTGAGTCTAAAATAAATTTAAAAACATACCAAAAAATCTCTGAATTCATCAGCAAGAATTCAACTAACTCATTGCCAGTTCCTTTGCTTTTCTTAATTCCCTCAGCACTCATGAAGATATTAAGATTTTAAAGGTACAATTTGTTTCTTCTCCCTCATTAGAATTTTAGCTCTTCTTTATCATGAAACTTTTGAACATGCTTATATAAATTTGCCTTTTTAGGTTTCTCTTGAAAATTGTTGTTTGCATCATAAAGTTTTAATGTAGTTGTTGTCTTTTTGTTTAAAAAATGTTTAGAAGTCCTCTATTCTATTAAAGGTCTATCTTTTTCATCTGTAGAATTATACTCAGCTTTTCAGGTTATTATTTTTGGTTATAAACTCATATATCTTGCTTTTTGAAACATTATGTTTCAAGATCTTCTGTCATTTAGGGTGGAAGTTGCCAGATCTTGTGTGATTCTGATTGTGGTTCTTTGATATAACTTTTTTTCTTTCTAGTTGCTTCTAGCATTTTTTTCTTTGATGATGAAACTCTAGATTTTGAGTATGACATCCCTAGACTTTTCATTTTATAATTTTTTTTGTAGAAAGTAATTGTATTTTCACTTTGTTCTCTGATTCTAATAGATCTTGGCAGATTAAATATATGATTTATTATTTAGTATTCAAGATTTGTTCTTAAGATGGGTTTTAGAAAGTTTGATGATTCTTAAATTACCTTTCCTTGAGCTTTTCTCTAGGACAGTTTAACAAATAACATTTATGTTATATATTCTAATTTTTTTTTAATCATTTGATTTTTGTTCTGATATTTCTTGCTATCTTAGTCACTGATTTCTGTTTAGTCCATTTTAATATTCAGGGTGTTCATTAATTGGGTATAGTACAGCACTTTCACTTTTAAGATCTTTATTTTTCCAGTCTTTTCTCCCAAACTTTCATTTTATTGAACAATTTTCCTGCTTTATTTTTTGTAGGTATTCTTGTAGTCCTTTTGAAAAATCCTCCCACACTCTTTTAAAAAAAATTAACATGTAAGCATAAATATATTGAACCTAGTTAATGGTAGAAGAAAATGTTATACTCACACTTTTACTCCCAACATCTTTTTTTTTTAAATCCCCAGAACTTTTTTTTTTTTGGTGTGTATGTGTATTTGTAGCTTGGAAGTTTACATGCACTTTGGTGTTTGAAATTGAAAGTAGGAGGGACTGTGGAGAATTGAAGAATAATTGCTTGTTGGCAAAGCAAAGTTTAACAAAAGTTGCACTCTCCTTTGAAATAAAAAAAGTTCAAACCTAAGAAACACCAAATAAAATGAGTCTTTCCATATAAAAAACTTGCTTTTCAAGTGAACAACCCTTACTATGTTCCAGGCATTGTGATAAACACTGGCGATACAAATAGAAGCAAAAAGAAATGCAATCCTTTCATTCAAGCTTATATTTTAATGGGAGAATGGTAGCAAAAATAAAAAGAAGGTGAAAAGTGTGTATAGGGGAGATATTCATATTGAGGGGTGGTGAAGAAAGACATCTGGAGTCTCAAAAGTGAGGGCTCAAAGAAGGAATGAAGGCATAAACATGGTTGGAGTAAAAGGCCTGGGGACTTTTCCTTAAAAATAGAAGTTCTTAGAGAAAATGACCAATCAGAGGAAGGGGCTACAGGGGTGAAGAAATCTAGTATAAGAAGGCTGATGGAGTATTGTGGCAAAGGCAGCTTCAAGAGTGAGAATGCCACTGAAGCAAAATGGGGAATTTCCTCCTATATGGAACAACTTCTACAGGAAACTTTCAAAACTGTCCTGCTTGCCTATATTTCCTTCTGATTTTCCTTCTGTTCCCTTCTGTGCCTTTAAAAACACTCCAGTTTTCTTATTTTCTCCTTTCTTCTCCTTTTCTTCCCCTCTTTTCCTCTCCTCTTTTTTCTTTACCATCTATTACAAATTGCTTTCCAAATTGACTGGAAAAATTTACCATTCTACCAATAATACATCAGTGTTCCCACTTTCCTGCAGCTCTTCCAGTAATTATAACTTCACTTTCGCTGTTGTTGTAGCAGACAGAGCTCTAACCTTGGAGTCAGTAAACCCTGATTTAAAACTCTGCCCTGGGCACTTCCTAGTTTTGTGGCCCTGTGTGAATCACTTCATGTCTCAGTCTCAGTTTCCTTATGTATGAAGTGGAATAATAATAGACCCTACCTTACAAGGGTTAATAAGGATTAAGTGAAATGATATTTGTTAAGGGCTTTGCAAACCTTGCAGTGCTATGAATGCTGCTTGTTATTACTTTTTATCATTAATGGAAATATCAACTGGCTTTTACAAAGGAATGAGTGTGCTTGTCCTTCATTGTCAAAGAAGACCACGCCATCAGAGAAATGATGACATGACTCGCACTTGACTTTGTTTTGAGTGAGGGAGGGCTGTGCAGATCACCAGCCTCACTTCTCCTCCAGAGCCATCTGAATCCAGTGACCAGATATTCATCAGGATCACTGGAGATGACCCAGGATGAGGCAATTGGGGTTAAGTAACTTGTCCAAGGTCACACAGCTAGTGAGTGTCAAGTGTCTGAGGTGAGATTTAAACTCAGGTCCTCCTGACTCCTGCAGTGGTGCTCTATCCACTGCACCACCTACCTGCCCCTACAAAAGGGATATTTACTTCATAGATAAAGGAAGAACAAAGGTGAATATTTCTCTACATCTTGGGATATAATCCTCCCTTTACCACTTCATATTCTTTGAGTATATGTGTACATGTGTGTGGTTTAGGCTCACCACTTCCCATCAAAGTCACATCTAAAGTTGGTGCTTCTGTCAGCCTCAACTGGACTAGAGTTTTGGACTCTTGCTTCTTAAGGCACTGATGCTGGGCTGTCTGTAACACCTGGCTTATATTCCTGGAATTCTGAATCCCTGCTGCCTGTGCTCCAGGACAAGGTTGAAGACTCCATTTTCTGCACCTAGAATGGAAGAGAATGAACCAAAAGACCAAGGCCCCAGGCCTGTTTTTCAGGGGTCACATGGTCTTGTGATGAAGACCCAATGGCTCTCTCCCTTATTGCATGGTCTAACATGCAGGAGTCACCTAAATGTTCTAGAATTAAATGCAGCAGAAAGATATGTCTCATTCAGGCCTTTAAAAAACCCCACTCATATGCCTTCTGTCTCACCCACCTTCACTTTCCAGTTAAAAAAGAAAAAAAAAATTCCTTGTAATAAATATGTACAGTCAAAAAGTAAAACACATGCCCACATTGGTGACTCAGGCCTTTCTGAAGATGTTGACTGCTCTGGCTATAGAGTAAATGCAAAAGGCTTCTTTCACTCCCATGGCGGGGCAAATGGAACCAGATACAGAATGTCTACTCATGATTCTCCCAGGAGCAGCTCCTTAGTATTCTTTTTTTTTTTATTTGCCTTTCTCTTTTTATTATTAGTACAATGTGCACAATTTCTACAGTTATTTATAGTATGTTTATAGTATTTTGTGTATATTATTGAAGAAAAATTAAAATAGCACATAGAAAAACAAAGAGAGCAAATGAAGAAAATGACCAAAGATAGCCATGGAAGACAGCTACAGAACAAGGAGGGAGAAAGGGTAAAGAGATTGATCCAGAGATTATATTGCAAGGTAAAAGAGGGCAACATTTTAAATTTCACCATCTGCAACGTATTGATTGAGTCTTCTCACTTTCTAGTTGCTTCTCTGGCTAATCTTTGAGCTTCAACATTGCCTTCAACTTTCGAATGAGCAGGTACATACTTCCACTCAACATTTATGTCCTGAGTCATATAATCCAGCTTCATGAATTGGTCTTTGTGGACAACATCTTTATTTTTTACTGGTTTTCCAGTCACTTTCTTTCCATTTGTCAATCCATTCATTCATACCTTTGGTGATAAGTTGATTATCTGTGAACACAGTCAGTCTGTCCATATTTTGGGCCTTTGCTTGCTCAATCCCTCTGGTAGCTGCTTCTAATAATGATGCTCTTTGGTTTGTCTGTCATCCAGAATGTGTGCCACTTATGTTTAGACCATGGTTTGGTTCCCAGAAGACACCAATACCTCCTCATGCTTCTTCTCTTCCATTATTTTTGCAGGAACCCTTGATATACACAGTGTTAGGGTCTGATGCCTGGTGTGGTTGCCCATACCAACTTTCAGAGCCTCTAGTCTCCCAGCCATAGTCATAACTTCTTGGATTGTCTTTCCAACTCATCTTTCAATCTCTTCCAGTTTGAGCAGAACTTGAGATTAGCAGCCTTCCCGGTCAGGGAACCATAAATGACAAGGTTAAGGGGTAATGGGGGACCCCAAGATAGCAATGGTCCAGGTCGTGCTCGAATGAATTCGACTCAAGCCTTCTTAAAGCCAAAGAAAATGAAGTTTTTTAAAGATTCGCCAAATTGGGTTGTCTCTTAAGGAACCTAAGCATTTGTGACGCTTGTATTCACAAGCGGGCCAGATAGAATCCCAGCTAGACAGAGTCTGAGCTGGATTGAATTTGAGCCTCCTCAGTATTCTTCATGTAAATGAAGCCATCTTAGCGAACTGATGGAGTTTGTACATGTGCCAGACCTTCAATATACTTGCTCATTAATTGTACCATACTTTCCTTCTCATTTTCCTTTCTTTGTTTGTGAATCTCTTAGCCGATCTTCTCTGTTTTGGAGCAGTATTCATACCTTATTTTTTGTGAGGTGTACAGGGAGAACCAGCATCTCTGGAGTGAGGGTTTGTCAAGCCCTTTTTAGGGCTGCTCATCCACCTTTGGTTTCCACCTTCTTACCCAACTCTCACCCGTGACTCCAAGAAGCTATAGCATGAGCAGCTGTATGGGGTTATGGACACACTCTGGTAAAACCACCTTGGCAGATGAGGCTAAGCTAGGTTAAGGGTGACTGACAGGCCCCAAACCTGTTGGTGAGTTATGAGGAGATGAAGGCTTTCCCCAGGGAATGGGTGAATGAGATGAATTTGTTCCAACAGCCATGAACACAGCTGAAGCTTTGAAGTGCTCAGAGCTTGGTCAGGCATTGCGTTTGCCAAGGTCATCCACTCCATCATGGGGCATCACCAGTTATCCTGACAAGTCATCCTGACAGCCCCCTATGAAGTCATTGGTCCTCTTTGAAAAGGAAGGAGAAACAACAGCAATGACAACACAAGATTAAACTGCACATTTATTACCTTGCAGAAATTTTAGTTCAACAGTAATTTTGTTGATTTACCAAAATAGCTTCTATGCCTGGATAATTTTAGCATAAAGACAAAAACTCCAAAAAAATCTATAGGGAAAGGTCAAGCGAATGAAGAATGCACATTGTCTTGACTATGATATGCAGTTGGATAGACAATTTTAGAGCAGTGGTTCTTAGACCTCTTGTGTGTCATGGACTCCGTGGATAGTCTGATGAAACCTAAAGACCCCCAAATAAAGTATATAGGATGTTGCAGGAAACTAAAGGTCAGTGTAAATTAACATGACATCTTTTTCCCATATAAGTTCATGAATCCTCTGAGGTCTATCTGTGGGCTTTACTTTGAGTACTTCTGATCTAGAGCCTGTTCATCAATCCATATATTTTGGACAGCTCTTGGAAATGAGTTAGGCCCACAGTAGAGCAGTAGGAGAAAAAAGACTGGAATGCTTTTGGAAAATTATAGAGTTCTCTTAATAATATGAAAGATTTAAGGAAGACTAAATTTTGTACAATTTCAAATTGATTCTATTTTGCTTATCATTTAATAGTCTACATTATAGCTGTCTGTGGTTGCCATTTCCCCAACCAAATATAATTTCTATGAGTTTAGGTATCATGTCGTATCTAAATTTTATCTATTTCCCAGCACCTAGCATAGTGCTCTGTACTTAGTAGGTATTTAAAGTTTGTTGAATGTGTGGTGAAGCTCTGGACTCTGTCCTGAGTGAGACAGGTTGCATCTCCCCCGACAGGGATCTAGGGGTGCTTTTGAAATATTGGAGTATGACTTCTCTAGTGGTATTGGCTAGAGCTCCCATTCTGGTATATTTTCCCTTACCTCCATTGTTTGCTACCAGTGATTACTGCCTCAGTTCTATTTAACCAATTAACATCAATTAGCTTTTATAACATAAGTAACTATAGAAATGAAAACATTTCCTCACAACACCTGGAGGGCAGAGTTTTCCCTATATGAGATCAGTCTCTGAAGAATGTGAACACAGATTCAACACAATTTTTACTTAACGTTTACCCCACCAACTTCACTTCTAAATGTAGCATAACTAGGAATTCTGTTCCTTACCATTTGGCTCCTGGTAATTATCATCATGGACTTTGCCTCCTGAAATCTGATGTCTCACTCTCTTGACATTTCAAAGCTCACAAAGTCATAGCCATCTCTAGTTTCCTTCACACAAAACAGGAAAGAACCAATGCAGAGAGATAGTGAACAGGACTCTATAATCATGAAGCACGTGTTGGTCTCAGATTAGAGTATGCCCTTTACATTACTGCCACTCTCATGGAATACAGCTAGGTAGGAAAAGGACTGACCAATAAAATGCCTTTTGAATGCACTCTATTCCAGCTATGTAACCAGCCAAAAAGCCTCCTCTTCATCATATGTTTAGTGGACCAGAACCAGCTATAAAATCTTTTTATGTTCATTAATTGCTCATTTTCAGTATCATGTGGTTATACTGTGCCAAGCCAACTGGGATCAGAGAAAGACTATCTTTTTTCCCACTTAATAATATTTTATTTTTTCAGTTACATGTAAATATGGTTTTCAACATTCACTTTCATAAGATTTTGAGTTCTGATTTTTTCTCCCTTCCTCCCTCCATCCTTTTCCTTCATCTCTCCCTTTCTCTCTCCTCTTTCTCATCTCTCTTTCCTCCCCAAGAGGGCAAGTAAACTGATATAGGCTTTATGTGTACAATCATATTAAACACATTTCCACATTAGTCATATTGTGAAAAAAACACAAAAGGGGAAAAAACCCCCACCATAGTTCTTGGAAAAAGACTGTTTTGATTCACATAGAAAGATATTTCTTTCAATCTAATTTTACACAACCCAGAAATTCACATGTTTCAGCTTTTACTTTGACAGATTATTCCTATGAGCACTCCACTAAGCAGTTGGGATGCAGCCACATATTAATTTGTTCAGCCATTGACGTGATTTCCTTTAATTAAGAACACTTGTAACAAGTACCTGTTCATTCTTACGTGAGTACCAGTGATTACACCATTTTTTTCCTATGGATTGCCTGTTACCTTCTTCTCTCTACCATTCTGGGTAACTCTCTTCTTTCAAAATCCCCTCAAAGCTCCCCACCGCTAGAATGCATCTCTTGGTGGTTTTTATTTCATTATTACCTCTTCTTTTCATGGTTATCTCCATATTACTCAATGCTAGGCAATACATGTGGTAAAACCTTTCAAGTTTGCGATATACTCTGCATGTATACACATGTATTCATGCACACACATATGTTTTATATTCCTAACTTGAATGTATGTTCTGGAGGTCAGGGATCCAGTTCTATTTTAGTTTATTAGCCTGCTTTGTTCTTTTGGGATGCTCTGAAAGTGTTGTTGAGTGACTGATACGTTAGGCTTTGGAGGGTTGCAGATCTTTTTACTTCTTCGGGCTGACTTGTGCAGGAAGAAAGTTCATTAGCTTCAGCCTATTACCTTTTAATAGAAATGTTGGTATTTAAATCCAGATGGGGATGAGAAATTCGTGTCAGTCAGCCTCCTCTTCTCACACTGCTTTTCAGCTTGATTAACCAGCCATTGATAGAGTCAAGTTTTTGAATACACTTTATGTTTGCTCTGGGAGATGCTTCTGCTGCTCAGTTAGAGATTCTGGAGGTGGGGTGGGGTGGGGTATGGAGGGACTGATAAGTAAAAATTAATTATTTTCCTTTGTATTCAGTACAAGCATAACGGATTGATGTTTTCTAGAATTAGAATTTTAGTGAGGGAGAATCCCACAATTTTGGATTCAAGGAGAAAGAACAGGGAAATGAACTTATGTGGAATGAGGTGTCTAGTTCCATATTTTAGAGTAAAGTTCCCAAATAATAAAACCAAACTTGAAAGAGATTGAAAATACTCTTGTGTTTTTATTTGGATTAGAGATTTGGTTTTTTTCAGAGAGAGAACAAGGGAGAATCTTCCATCTTGCTCTACTTGAATGGCCTCAGGAATGGATTTGTCAGCTCAAGATAGAGCTAATGCTGACCTTTGGACCATTCGGAGCTCTCCACTGGATGACTGGCAGCATCCCTTAGGTGATTTAGAGACATAATTACTTTATCGGGTTTTATTTCATGGAGCATGCTCTTTCAGTCAGTTGATGGAGGCAACAATTTATATTCTTCTCAATAAAGTCTTTGGGCACCATTCTGGCCCCATGATTTTCTGAAGTGAAAGTTAAGTCTACACATTGAATTTTTTATCGTTTTGGGAGTTTTGCTAACATCTATAAGCATTTTTTTTCATTCTATAAAATTTTATTTTCATCTCTGAAAAGAAGTAAGCAAGTCTACAATTAAAACTGTTCATTTGGTATATGAGTTTGGAGAATAACACTTTCTCAAGTTTCTAGGAAAGACAACACAAAGGTGACCAGTTTCTATTCAATCTTATCTTTGTCTAGCAGGGTAATCAGCCATCACTGGATTATGTAGTGGTGGTTGATTAATTAGGAAAAACTTTGAGCAAGGGTTTATTTTTATTTGTGTCTGTTTTGTCTGTAATCTTTGTTTTTCTTTTCATTTTTATTTCCCTTTTAATGAACTTAGACACCAAGTAAAATGGATATTTCTCATATATAATAGAACAGTAAAGACAATTATAGAGGAATCTTTAAATGTCTATTATGAACAACAAACTTTTCTTTTAAAACATAAAATAAATTTTAAAATATAAAAGTAATTAAATGCATAACTTTCAAAGCTGTTCTGCTTTGATCCTTTCTAGACTTCTGTTCTCTCCTGTACATTTGACAATGCTTTCTTCCTTCCTTCTTTCCTTCCTTCCTTTTTTCCTTCTCCCCCTCTCTCCTTTTCATTTCCATTTCATCCCCTTCCCTTTTTTCCTCTTAACATCCATACTTAAAATAAGAAAACAAAGAGAAACAAAGCAGGAATTATTTTTAATTGCTGAAAGTAATTCTGAAACTGATCCAAAGCAGTCTGCTTGGAAGAACAATTGGTAATGGGAAATACTTATAAATGGCACATGGCAGTCTTTTTACTGAAGGATTTGAGCATGTTTATTATTTGGGCTCATTGATTTCATACCAATATCTGGCAAATCAGATGATTGTTTTCTTATAAGGATTGTTTGAGACTAATGTTTTTTATAGCAATAGGGTAATGAATGATACCTGGAAAAATTAAGCACTTCGTGTTAAATTTCATGTTTATGAAATTAATATGAATTTCCACACTATGGTAAATGTACTCATCTTAAACTTTGGAATGTCCTAATCTGGCACTTAGAATCACAAATTAATTCCACATGGAACTCCACCAAACCTCTGGGCAACAACTAAATATATCACAAATGTCTGAAATGTATATAGCACTAGATTAGATGGCTGGTCTTCCTAATAAAAAAACAAGTCCAGAGGCTAGACATCTGGCATTGTCATTTATGCAAGATGCAATGTCAAAACACAGGCATGGACAGTAATTATCTTGATTCTCATTTGCTGACATTTATCCCAGGAGCATTTATTTTTCCACCTGATGTCAAAATTATGTTCAAATGGAAAACTTAATAAAAGGATCTTGCTTGTTTTCTGAATTCAGTATTCATTCACAGCTCACTCTTGAGAAATGTGGCTTATGAGGTGTACTTCAAGATTCTACTTTCTTATATTAGTCTGGGTCAGTCTCCTAAAGGGGCAGGTAAGGAGGAGATGAATCTTAAGGATCATGGGTATCCCGGAAAAAAAATGAGGAGCACAGAGCAGAAAATCATATATGAAAAATTTCCAGAATTACTGAATATAGAAAACAAAGAGCTCATTGAAAGACTCCCTAGAGTCTATAAAAACAAAAACCAAAACCCAACTGTACTTTAAACTCTAAAATGCCTAGTAGTTAAATTAGTAGTTAACAATTTCGGTGACAAAAATCAAATTCTTCAAGTGGCTAGGTAAAGAGCTTTCAAATACGTAGCACTGGAAATTCAAATAACAAGATTATTCTGTACTCACTCAAAACTGTAGATGGGAATGGAATACATATTTTGAAGATCAAAAGAATTCATAATGCAAAATGAAGCACTCTGAAAAAGCTGGACTCAATCCTCAATAAAAAGATGGTTGTTCAATAAAAGAGGAGTGCATGGGGCATTTCTAGACAATAAAATAAAATATAAGCAAAATGTTTTGACTTTTAAGTCCTCTGAAATAGAGAAACCAAAAATGTCAATGAATACAATTATCAAGAAAAGAATAAATAATGAAATAAATTACCTCATCTCTAGAGATTATTTTTTAAAAAAAGAGAGAAAAACTTGACACATAGACTTTTTTTTTTTTTAAAAAAAGAATCATTAAAATAAAAGCTTAAAAAAAGTCCTAGGGGAACAAAGATGAACTTGTAATTTAAAAAGATGTAAGAAGTAATAGTGGGGAATTAGGTCTGAAACATCATAAACTAAACTGCACAACTCCCCTACAGGTAAATTGCCATATATTTTGGAAGAAAATTGCAGAGTGGAAGATTCATAAATGGAGAGGGGGAGGTGGAGGACAGAAAGGAATGGGCAACATACACTAATGAAATCCATGGTTGAAGAATAAAGGTAAGAAGAGGGATGACAGGAGGATAAGAGAGGAAGAAGAAGAGAGAGATTGAAACATGGGAAATGAAAGGGAGAGGTCTTAACTCAACCATGGGATGTGACTTCCACCATGAGGGAAGACATATATGTGGAAAAGTAAACTTATGATCTCATAATGTGTCTGACCCGGGCGAGTTATTGCACATGAAGCCCATTTTCTTTGAGAGAGGACTCTTGTTCCGTAGACAACATCCTGCCTCAGGAGAAGGGAAATCAGAGCTCCCAGACACATCTGGCATCCAGGAGGAGAGCAAGACCAAACAAATAGATAAGACTGCATGGCAAAGGAGGAGAATAATCATAAATAAGATAGAGAATATAACTGAAACACAATTTGGGATACAGAGATACTTCTACCATGGTAATATTTCTAACTCCATTATTTTCCTCATAAATTAATACTTCTAGGAGTGAGGCATAGCAGAAAAAAGAAATGATGAGGTAATACGTACTTAACAAAGGCAATGACAGAAATGGGTTACAAGAAGGAACTGAAAGTTGGTATTTTAGAAGTTTTAATTCTATGATATCACAAAAGAAATAAATATGAAGATAATCAACAATGTTTTAGTCTGAACAAGAAGTTCAGATCAGATAAAAAGGGAAAAGGATGAATGAAGAGAACAAGGCAAAGAATATCTTTCAAAAAATAAGAGGAGAAAAAGAAAAAAATCCCTAGCAAGTAAAAGATGCTGAAGGAGAGAAGAGGAGGGGGAATTTTGAATTACCCAATGAATTGAGAGGTGAAAAAAAGGAGAAGAATTAGATAACTAAATAGAAATAATAAAAGCTCCGGAAATCAATAAACTAAAACCTCAAAACTGGGGAAAACATTGACAAATGAGAGAGATGGAGTAAAAGATAAAACATAGTAGCTTAAGCAAAACTAATTAGGGACAGAAAACTGGCTTAAAAGAGAAAGGATAACAACAAAAAATTCCAATGAAAACTAGTAAGGATACAAATGGAGGAACATATAAACCTAACTCTCATAAGTTTGAATGTGAATGGATTAAACATTATAATAAAATGAGTGTGGCAGATTGAATAAGAAAACAAAACTCCACAATTTGTTTCTTACAAGAAATACTTCTTTCTCCCCCAAAATTTATTAATTTGTTTTTTAATTTTCAACATTCACTTTCATAAATTTTAGTTTTTCTCCCCCTCCCTTGACTTCTCCCTCCCTAAGAGGCAGCCAATCTTATATGGGCTGTACACATACATTCCCATTAAGCACATTTTCACATTAGTCATGTTACATAGAAGAATTATAGTGAATGGGAGAAACCATGAGAAAAAACTCCAAAATATAATAAAAGAGAAAATAGTCTTCTTCATTCTGTCTTCTGACTCCATAGTTCTTTCTCTGAACATAAATGACATTTTTCATCATGAGTCCTTTGGAAATATTTTAGGCCCTTGCATCATTGAGAAGGGCGAAGTTCATCAGAATCAGTCTTCTCACACTACTGTGTGTAATGTTCTACTGGTTAAGAAATACTTCTAAAAAGAAAATGCATATATGGAATACTTTGAGAAGCTGGAACAAAATTTATTATGACTCAGGTCAATCCAAAAAATAACAAATTATAATCACACTATCAAAAAACCAGAATTAAAATTTATAAAATAAACATTGATAAACAAAGAAATTATGCTGAAAACAACCATAGACAACATACCAATATCCATAGAGAGCATTTATTCTTTTTGTTCTTACGACCCTTTTACAATCTTAAAACCTTTTGAGGACTTCCTCCCTAAAGAAGTTTTGTTTATGGTGATTATGTCTACTGATATTTACAATGCTACAAATGTACATATTATGTACATTTTATAATATAAATTAAAACATTATTATTATTATGAAAATAGTTTTGACTTCATGGACTGTTTCAAAGGGTCTTGACTGCTGCCAAGCTATCCTAGGAGATAGCTCTTTGAGAGGAGGAAAGGTAGAGATATAGCAGGAAAATGTAGTTGATGCGAAAACAAATGATAAATAATATTTTTAAAAAGGAATTGCCACATAGCAACAAAGTTAAAAAAAAAAGGGCACCAAGATGATCTAAGGCTGGCCCTTTCCTATCTTTTCAGTCCTTTTACATTTTATCTTCCTCCCCACCCTCTATGATCCAGGGACACTGCACTCCTTGCTACCTTTAGGGTCTCTTCACTCTCCCCCAGGCTTGGATGCTTTCCCTTCTTATCTCTGTCTCCTGATTTCCCTGCTTCCTTCAAATCTCACTCAAATCTACTTTCTGCAGTAGATCTTTCCCAGTCCATCTCAATGCTACCACCTTCCCTCTGAAATCACTTCCAATTTGTCCTATAAATGTCTTGTATGTGCATGGCTGTTTGTATGTTATCTATCCTATTAGCATGTGAGCTCCTAGAGGGGAGGGATTATTTTTCACTTACATTGTATCCCAAGTCCTTAGCACAGTGCCTGGAGCATAGTCAGCATTTAATAAATGCATGTTGACTTGATTGCCCACAAATTCACGTTTCATAGCACAAAGGTTCAATAATGCTTTGATGGGGCTGTCTTTGGTTTCTGATATATGCCAGTTCTGTTCTCCTACATACCAACATACAGGACTCTGTGAAGAGAGAGGCAGTAGGAGTCACCTATCTATTTTTGTTATTTTATATACCATTTGTCTTATTATTTCTTATCCCCCATTTACTAATCTCCATTTTGGACTTCCCAATGTGCTAATTGGTTAGGAGATCTTAGGAGAATAGGTTCACAGATCTGGAATTGGAAAGGGACCACGTAGACTGTACAATCCCTACTCTTGAGGGGTTTATATTCTGCCCCCCATTCCCTTTTTTTCTGGAGAGCATTAATTAATGTGTGCTCTGGATGACATAGAGACAACTTGCTGTACTATATCATTAAAAAATAGGCCATGTTGTAGAAGCTGCCTCCAATCAAACTTGAGTTTTTTTCTAGCTATCTGCTGTCAAAGAGTACCCATGGAGATTGATAGAGAATGTAGACAGTATAAAGTTATTGACATCCGAAGTAAAACCCAACAAAGTGCTATTGAAATACCTTCATTTAATGTTTCCCTCAGAAATCAGTCCATTAACTAATCAATAAGTACTTATTAAGTGTCTGCTATGCACTGGGCACTGTGGTAAGTCCTGGGGAAACTATAATAAAAGAACAGTTTCTCTCTAGAGGCATCTAACTCCCACCCCAAAAGTCTGTAATCCTTTGGAGACCCACTGCTTCTGGACTGGGTCTCCTGAGCCTCATTGTCTTGACATCATATGTTCACAGATTCAGAACTGGGATGGGACTTCATAAGTCTAACACTTGCAGATAAGGAAAGTGAGGCTCTGTCAGAGGTTAGCTGACTTCCTTGAGGTCACACAGGTAGTCAGCTTTCAACTCAGGTCACATCATTTGTTTTCTGCTCCTAAAATGAAACAACTTTGTTCTTTCCCGATCAATTTATTGCCAAGACATTTACTTACTGTAAATTTATCTAGACTTAGGCTCCCATAAACTGTATCCATTTCCATTACAAGTAGAGCAACCAGGTTTGGACATCTTGTAGAGTAAGCATATGCACTAAAAATCAATGCGTGTTTTATTAGTGCCAAGAGACTCATTAGATTGATTTTTTTTTTTACCTTTATAGGCAATTGCTATAAAAAGGTAAATTAAAAAGTTAACCATCTGCTGCCTCACTTTTCATTTAAAATCTTTTATTTGATTACTCTTTCCCAGGTAATCAATGCCTTCTATTTTGCTGCCATGCCAACTCTAGAACGAAAATGGCTTTAATTTATAGCTTTTATTTATCTCCCGGCATTGTCAGAGTCACAATCTTTATGCATCCTATTAGTTGTCTGGAAAATATTTCTTACTACATTGAAACAGAACAAAATTCAATTTAGAAATATAATTTCCTGCCACTGAGACACTTGATAAAAGGGGGTGGGAGATTAATGGAACCCTGTGACAGAAACTTGATTTAAAGCAGGAGATTAATACTGCTTTATCAGCCTATGCTGCAAGTGAATTGGCTCAAAAAAAATCTGTTTGAAGTTGCTGAGTTGTCTGCTTGTCTGCGGGAAAAAGGTCTCTGGACATTTATTTTATTATTACTAAGCACTTACCGCATGCTTGTCTCTGACAACACAGGAACGAACTTTCACACAACACCAGACTCGCTCACTTTACAGTAGTAACATGTTTCTTATTATTCCTTTCATCCCACAGGAAGCTGGAATTCTTTGGAGGTCAGCTACTGACTTGAGGGGATTATTCTCAGTAAATCATGTCCAAATTAACAAATAGAATTATGCTGACATTCCAGTTTGGTGGACTTGGACTAAAATGTTTAAACGACATTTTTAATTGCATGGCTTCTGTCTCTAACCTTGCTGTAAATCCCTCCCTCCCCCCACTCCTTATCAGCCAAAGAGGTCATTCATTTTTATTTTTGCCTTACCTCTAAAAGCTTGGATTTCCCAGAAGAATTTAAAACAGTCTAGGAGATTACCTTAGTGGGTTGAAATGCCCATCAGATATGCTCTGAAATATAAAATATGGAGCTTGGTGGCCTAATAAGATGAGCTTGAAAGTAAGTCTGGCCAAAGTTTGATTTCTGTTATCAGGAACCTTGAACAGTGGAGATAATGCCAAGAGAATTTGAACTAACTTTGTTTTGAAGTTGCTTTGGGGAGCATATACATTTTTCAGCCTAGTTGTTAGCTAGTAAATTCTCTCTAGGAAAAAAAAAATCAGTATCTTGATTAGTATGCTTCACATCAATGCTAATCTTTTTTTCAGAGAGATCTGAATTTTAGGTTCAAGGTCTCTAGAAGAATAGCTTAGTTGCTTTAATGTTGAGGGAAAGACAAAATATATTTGACTGGCATTACTCCTCTCTTCCTCAATAAGTGATTTCCTAGAAAGCTAAATTTTATAATAAGAAAAATTTAAATATGTCACATTAGCAGTACGGTTCGGTGGAAATGGTGCTAGAATTTGGAGACAAAGGACCTTGATTAGAATTCTGGTTCAGCCACAGTAAGGCAAATTAGGATCTGAGCCTCAGTTTCCTCATCTCTAAAATCAGAGTCTGATTAGTTGGCTGCTCTTCCAGAGCTAAATCTATGATAATATGAAATGGCACTTGGATTGTGAACAGCTAAGATAGTGGAGAGGACTTGGATTTAACAACAAAGAGATCTGAGCTCTAGTCCTGAGTCTTTTGGTAATGTCTAACTCTCACGTGTTCATTCTTTTCATGTAAAAACACTTACCGAGCACTAACAATGTGCAAGACACTGTGGACTAAGTCCACTGTATGGACATAGAAATGTACACCCTTATAGTCTAGAAGAGTTGGGGAGGTTACATATACAGAAAGGAGTGTAATACAAGTTAAAATGTGAACATGTAAAAAGAGAGATACATATCACAATTTATTTAGCCATTGCTCAGTTGATAGACTTGTCATTCATTTCTAGTTTTTTGCCACTACAAAAGAGCTATAAATATTTTTGTATGTAAAGGATATTTTCCTTGATCTCTTTTGGGTGGAACGTGATTGATTTAGGGTTCAGACTAAGATATATGCATTTTTGTAGACAGCCATTGAAAGAATTTGTTTTGTTTGGCTATGTGTAGTTTTTTTTTTAATGCAAGACATATTTCTGTATTATCCATGTTCCAAAGCATGTACTTAAAAAGTATACTTCAATCTGCATACAGAATTCCTCAGTTCTCTCTCTAGAAGTGGATAACATTTTTCATCATGGGTCTTGGCTCACGGTCTTGTTCAGAGTAGTTGTTATTCACAGTTGACCATCCTTAAAATATTGCTTTTACTTTGTACGTTGTTCTCCTGGTTCTGCTCATGTTATATTTCATTTCGCATATGTTCATACAAGTATTCTCAGGTTTTTCTGAAACCATCCTTCTTCTCATTTCTCATAGTACAATAGTATTCCAACATAATCATATGCCACACCTTGTTCAACCTTTCCCCATTTGATGGGCATCCCCTCAATTGCCAATTCTTTGCCATCACAAAAAGAACTACTATAAATATTTTTGTACAAATAGGTCTTTTTCCCTTTTCTTTGATCTTTTTGGAACACAGACCTCATAGTTAGTAAGGGTATGTACAATTTATAGCCCTTTGGGCATATTTTCAAATTGTTCTTCAGAATGGTAGTATTAGTTCACAAGTAAACCAGCAGTGTTTCAATTTTTTCACATCCCTGCCAGCATTGGTTATTTTTCTTTTCTGTCATGTCAGGCAGTTTGATAGGCATGAGTTGTTATCTCAGAATTTTTTAAATTTGCACTTCTCTGATAGTAATTTAAGGCATTTTTTCATGCAATTATTGATAGTTTTGATTTCTTCTTCTTCTGAAAACTTCCTGTTCATATCTTTTGATCATTTGTCAACTGGAGAATGACTTTTATTTTTTATAAATCTGGATCAGTTCTTCATACATTTGAGAAATGAGGCCTTTATCAGAGAAACTTGCTAAAAATGTCCCCCACTTTTCTGTTTTCTTTTTAAATTTGGCTACATTAGTCTTACTTTTGCAAAAGCTTTTTTAATTTCACATAATCAAAACGTTCCATTTTACATACTGTGATACTCTCTGTCTCTTGTTTGGTTACAAGCTCTTTCCTTATCCATAGATTTGACAGGTACATCTTTTTCATGCTCTCCTAATTTACTTATGATATCACCTCCTATATCTAAATCATCTATCCATTTTGACTTTATCTTGGTTCATGCCTAATTTCTGCCAAATTGCTTCTAGTTTTTTGCAGCAATTTTTGTCAGACGTTGAATTCTTATACCAAAAACTTGGACCTTTGGATTTATCAAACACTAAATTACTATGGTTGTTTACTACAGTGTATTGTGTACCTAATCTATTTCAGTGATTTACCACTTGGTTTCTTCTCCAGTACCAGATTGTTTCTGTGATTACAACTTTGTAATGTTTTTTGGAATCTGGAACTGCTGGCCTGCCTTCCATAACTTTTTTCTTCATTGATTCCCTTAATATTGTTGACCTTTGGTTGTTCCAGATGGATTTTGTTACTATTTTTCTAGCATTATAAAATAATTATGCGAATGTTTAGATCTCTTTTTGTTTGTGTGAAAAGCATTTTATAATTGTGTTCACATAATCCTTGGATTTTTGTGGGAAGGTAGATTCCCAAGGATTTTATTTTATTTTGTCCGTTGTTATTTTATAATGGAACTTTTCTTTCTTCCTCTTGCTTCTGAGTTTTGTTGGTAGCATATAGAAATGCTGACGATACAGCTGAGTTTATTTTATATCCTGCAACTTTGCTGAAGTTGTTGGTTGTTTCAACTAGTTTTAAAATGGATTCCTCAAGGTTCTTTAAATATAACAACATATCATCTGCAAAAATCATTCGTTTTGTTTCTTCTTTTATTTCTCCAATTTCGTTTTCTTTTCTTATTGCTATAGCTAGTAGTTCTAGTATAATATTGATAGTATATAGTATAATATAATATTAGTATATAGCATAATATAATATAGTATATAGTATAATATAATAGTATATAGTATAATATAATAATAGTGGTGATAATGAACATCCTTGCTTCACTCCTGGTCTTATTGGGAAGGCTTTGGGTTTATCCCCATCATAGAAAATGCTTGCTCTTGATTTTAGATAGATACCACTTATCACTTAATGAAAGGTTGTATAGATTTCTACACTTTCAAGTGTTTTAAATGGGAATGGGAATTGTATTTCGTCACATGCTTTTCTGCATCTATTGATATAATCATGATAGGCTAAATGCTTTGCTCATGATCACATAGTAGATGTCACTCTCTTGATGTAACAGCAAACTCCTATGTATTTAAGTATAATATCTATGCAGATAACTTCCAAATCTTCATATGTAGCCTTCAGTTCTCTCCTGAACTCCAGCTACAGAAACTTTATAGAGTAGGAAGGAAACTAAGTAGTTATTTCTTTCAATCCATATTGGAAATCAACTCTTGTTATATCATACCTGACAAGAGATCATCCAGCATTTTCTTGAAGACTTTCATTGAGGAATTTCCCATTATCTCCTGAGATAGTCTGCTGTAATTTGGAACTACTTTGGAAGTTTTTTCTGATACTGAGCCTTAACTCGCCTTTTCGCAGGTTCCACTCACTTCTGGTTCTGCCCTCTGAAACCAAACAGAATTTGAGTTCCTCCTTCATATAACATGAAAACCTTGAATAGAATTATTTCTTACAGTTTCTAAAGCCAGTTCTCTAAAAATTAAAAACCAAATCTCTAAAATTATGGTTGCTCTCTTCTGGACACTCTACTTTTTAATCAATGTCATTTTAAAATAGGTTCTTAGCACTGAATAAAACACTCCAGATGTAGTCTGACAATAACAGAGCACAGATGGACAATTGCCTCCTTATTGCTGAAAGCTAATGTATCTCAAGATTTCTTTCATTTTTTTTTTGGCTGCAACAAGACACTGATAAGGCATATTGGGCTTGCAGTTCATTAAAGCTCCAAGATCTTTAACAGTTTTCTAAGCATGCCTCCCCCAAACTGGACTTAAGCTGATTTTCTCCAAGTGTAAGACTTTACATGTGTCTTTATTGAATTTCATCTTTTCAGATTTGCCCATTGTTCTAACCTATCAGGACATTTTTGAATCCTGAATCTTTCATCCAAAATGTTAGTTATTCTTTACCACTGCACGTCATCCACAGATTTAATAAGCATTCTGTCAATACCTTTATCCAAATATCACTGATGAAAATGTAAAATAGCACATGGTCAGACATAGATCCCTGGAGTACTTGACTGGAGACCTTTTGTGAATTTGACATCAGACCATTAACAAGTACTCATAGAGTTTAGTCATCCAATTAATTCCATTTAATCATATCTTTTCTACCATTTTTCTATTGTTTTCTGAAGAATGTGATACTTAATCAAATATTTTGTTAAAATCTAGGCAAACTAGATCTGTAGCATTTCCATGATTTACAATGATATGTAATTAACAAGACAATATAAAATGATGAAGTTATTTACTTAAACAGTAAATTTTTACAAGTTTTTGCATAAAAAATCCTTTAACATACATTTCCTGCCTTTGATGCTTTTACACATTCTTTATGTCTATATCAGGAAAAGACACAGTATCACCAGCATTTAGCCCAGTACCTGGCACCTAGCAGGTACTTAATAAGTGTTTATCAATCAACTGATTATTACATTACACACTAAATGTTTCTTTGATTAATAGCCTGCTTTTACAAGCAAGACTTGCCTTGGTTATAGCCCATAGGTTTTCAATATGGTTTAAATTGTGTGTATTTCCAGGTCATTGAAGCATATTTATCTCTATCTCTTGAATAATTGTCTTAACCTTTTCATCATCACCTTTGCATGGTACAAAATCATGTTGCAGTGTTCCAACTCTATTTGGAAAGTTCTATAATTCTGGAAGAATCCTGCTTCTCAGTATATGAATATATTGATTAGAGTTCATCATTTCCTCAAAGAGAACAAGACTCCCAGAGGCACTGAAAATAAAAATTCCCTTAAAACACCCAATGAAGATATTCAGATTATATATGCTTGTCTGAACTTCTTACGAATATGTTTCATAGTAACCTTAAAAGACAAAAAAAAGGAGATTCATTAGGAAAAATGACCTCTTTCAAATCTTTTGCACTCCAGACTTTGTATTGTTTTGCTCTTGTCAAGTTGTTTTCCTTCATAGCAATACTTATGAGTTACTTTTATGGCAGTTAACACTTTTCTTCCAACTTCAGAAGTCTACAATACATTGCTGAAGAATCAATAACATTCTCTCCAGGTATCAGAACCCTCTGAATGCCTTTGCTAATTTTCTGGGTATGAGGAGTGACCACTGACAGATCACTTGTGCTTCCACTTGTCTGAAGCACAAGTCTACTTAACTGTTAGTGTGAAAACAATTGATGAACTAAGTCTGCTTTAGTGTTCAGACATCAATTACTCATTTACATATGACACATGTAAAATGCAAGACAAATAATTCTTCAGTGTTTTGTACCTGAAATATTAATTTACTTGTAAACATTTGAGACATTTAAATTTAATAACTGGGCAAATATTAATATGAGAACTATATCCTTGATTATAGGATAAATGCACCTAGTGATCATGATTTAGTAAAAGCAGATGAGAATTTTGTTACTAACCAAATAAGGCCAATCATAGAAAGGACCTAGCTGATGAATCAGGAAGATAGAGAAGCAAAAGAAGAGAAGCAAAAGCAAGACAGTGTCACTTGTTGCCTGACAAATTTGGTTGGCTAAAAAGAGGTTGATGTTTTTTCTCTACTGCTACCTACATGAGAAGAAAGAAGAGTGGAGAAGAAATGCTTTGATTTCTATCATCATCTATTTCTGAGAATGAAAAGAATAAAATATAAAAGAGAAGAAAAAAGGGACAATAGGTGCTTCTCTTGACTTCCTATTCTTTCAATTTTATTTTTTACAATTTATTTTTATTAACTGGTTTAAAAAAATCACTTAACAACTATTTGTTTTTATTCTGATTTAATAAACACTAAATCAAAGGGCATTTCCGTATAAATATCAGAACAGAAAAGTAGGGTTGTACATGATAACATTGATCTCTGTTTTTTTTGGTACAGCTTATTTTTCTTTTAATATGAAATACATTTGATGCGTACCTTTACAAGTCATCATATGTATCTGTAAATCTTTATGGACAATCTTTTGGTTCCTATTGTTCATTTTTGTTGCTGTTGAGAGGTATAGAAGGTGTCAAAGAAGCAGAGGCGAAGAATCGTTAGCAAATCAAAAGATAAAAGTAATTATCCTTTCATGAAAGAAGATAACACTATTTCAGTTGAAGGCATGAGCTAAACCTGAGGGCAGAAGTCATGTGTATTGGAGAAGAAACTCTGCTGAGGAAAGGAACATTTTAGAAACATGACAGCAGAGAAGTAACACTAGGAGATCGACTTGTCCACCTGAGATGCTATGTTCAATGGTGTGTTAATCCAGTACAGTTCAATCTAGCGGAGGAAACATCTGTTTAACAGATCACCCATTCTCATCAGGGAGCTATTGTTGACAGTTCTTGAGACATAAGGAAGATAATGAAATCTAGAGTTGTGGGTTGCCCTCATTTCGTGTATCACCCATTTACATGTCTTTCTACCCTGGCACTTCAAGTGTGTGGTCACTTTCCCAAAGGATACTAAGTATATTGTTGGCATAGTATGATTATAAAGTTTATAAATGGAATGTTGGATGAATACAATGTGTTTGCTTTGCATCTTCTGTAGAATATTTTCTTCAAGGTTATTTAAATTAAGCTGATTTCTTAATTGGAAATGCAACAGAGCATGTTTACAAGCTATAATATTAATAATAATAATGATAATAATAATATTCACCCACAATGGTTATGTCTATCATCCTGAGTATAGTAAAATGTAGCAGACACCCTCTCTCTGGGGAACACTCTAATTTGGCTGAAGACAAATAAGCCATAGAGAAAGAGTGAGTGCCCTTAAAGGTGAAGGTGGCAGTAAGCAAAAAAGGTATTACATGAGTATTAATTAGACTTTTGCCCCAGCAATGGTTTGTCAGTTGTTAGCATCGCTTCATCCAACCATCCATCCGTCTCTATCTCTATCTCTCTATCTGTTTCTCTGTCTACCCATCCATTCTTTCATCCATCCATCCCTCTATCCATCTATGTTTGTATGTATGTATCATTTATCTATCTATCATGTACTATCTATTGTTTCTGACTGTGTTTTCCTTTATGCTTTGGTATGACTGGTCCTATTTCACTATGGCTTTGAAATATACTTGAAGTGTTTGACATTCTTACATCAACAGCCACTGAAATATAACTTCTTAGCTGTGTGACCTTGGGTAAATCTCAACCTGTTTGTCTCAGTTTCCTCAGCTATAAAATGGAGATGGATAATAGTACCTACCTTGCAGGGTTGTTGTGAGAAACAAATGAGGTAATAGCTGTTAAAGTACTTGCCACAATGCCAGGCTCACACAGACACTATATAAATGCTGTTTCCTTTTCTTGATCTTGTTAGTCCAGGGCTGCCATCCTTAAGTATTATTACTATTTTACAGATGAAGAAATGTAATTTTATTCAGATTCTTTCATCTACTTCCACAGATTTACTTCGATTCTATGATCTTTTTTTCTTTTTGGAGGGATCGGTGGGGGCATGGAGAGACATATTGTAGTCTGTGACTTACAATTAACTCAAGACATAATTAACCCTGAGAAAACTCATTGTCCAGGCTATTGACACACTGCATTTTAGGTTAAAGCAGCAGCAGGTTGACTACAACATGTCTGTGACTTACAATTAACCCAAGACTCAATTAACCCTCAGAAAACTCATTGTCCAGGCTACTGACACTACCTTTTAGGTTAAAGCAGCAGCAGGTTGACTAAATCTTCTGAAGGGATGGAAGGTGTTGCTTCTGGGCATTTAACAACGTTTCATAGGTTCAAATGGAGCCTTTGGCCCCAGCTCCAAGATATTAATTCACCCTCCCCGCCTGCACATTTCTCCTCTCCTGTGGCTGGGCCATAAGGAACTTCAACAAATGTGGCCCTTTGACCTTCCAAATTCATGAAATTGCCTCCATTCCTGCTTTTTCTCTTCTGCACTTCCTTTTCTAAATGGACATTCTTTGGGGATACAGTATAAATTGTGCCATGTCTGCCACA
Source organism: Notamacropus eugenii (assembly GCF_028372415.1). Classification (NCBI taxonomy): domain Eukaryota; kingdom Metazoa; phylum Chordata; class Mammalia; order Diprotodontia; family Macropodidae; genus Notamacropus; species Notamacropus eugenii. Next base: position 183,636,122 of record NC_092873.1, on the reverse strand, counting down.
GACATTGCTACTCAGATTAATTTTAATTCTAACCATTCCAGGGAAACCTGGCTTGACTGGGAAGTGATAATAAAACTAACTGGAAACAACTGACTCTCTGTGTGCTTCTGTGAGGACAAATGGAGTGAACACAGTAAGCACGCCCTCAGGCCTGAAGAGCTTAATACGCAGAAGCTAGGGAAAGAAGCTCCTCTCCTTTAGCTTGCAGAAGCTGAATTTATCACCGAAAGAATGTTTAATTTTTCTTAATCTTGAAAATTGTACCTGCGATTATTTCCTTTCATTTATGTTTTTTTTTTTCCTTTTGCATTCTCTCTTGATTAGGCTGAGTTCAAGTCTTTTCAAGGTCAGGCCAACAGATTTGAAATTTATTGCCATTTACTAGAGGAGTATTGTGGAAAGGAACCAGATGTGGAGTCAGGCAATCTGAGTTTAGGTTTTCCCTCAACCACTTATCAGCTGGGTGACTTGGGTCACTGTCTCTGACCTTCAGTTTCTTCATCTGAAAAAATGAGACATATCTGTATTGCTTACATTACAGGGAGATTATGGGGATCAAATAATAATGATGATGACGATTGCTGATACATATACTTGTATATGTGTGTGTGTGTGTGTGTATGTATATGAAATTTCTTCAAAATTTGTAAGCACTCTGCACATATTATTCTTTTTTCCACTTGAGTATCTCCACAACTTAGTCAAGGTAAATATTTACTATTCCCATTTCACAGATGTAGAAGCTAAGGCTCAGAAAGATCAGTTATGTAAAATGTAATAGGAAAGCATCATTTTTGAGGGGGGGATGGGGTTGTCCAGATCCATGGTTTCATTTTTTGGGAAACTCATATCTGAAACTTCTCTATGCAAGTTGGCAACTCATGTAACATATAGTCTTAGTTGCCTAGGGGCATTCAAGCATTAAATGGTTTGTACATGGTTTCACACCATTTTTGGTATGTGTCAGAGGTAGGTTTTGAACTCAACTCTAGGTGACACCAGGATTGGTGCTCTGAGGCAGCGGTGGGAAACCTCAAGGGCACATGTGGCCCTCTAGGTTCTCAAGTGTGGCCCCCTTGAATCTAAACTTCACAGAACAAGTCCCTTTAGTAAAGGGGATTTGTTCTGCAAAACTTGGACTAGTCTAGCATCTCACCATGTTGCTTCTCTCTATAAGGCAGTCAGATGGTACAGTGGATAGAGCCCTGCGCCTGGAATCAGAAGACCTGACTTCAAACCCGTCCTCAAGCACTTGGTAGCTCTGGACAAGTCACTCAACCTCCCTTTGCGTCAGTTTCATCCTTTCTAAAATGCGGATAATGATAGCTGCTGCTTCCCAGGGTTGTTGTGAGTATCAAATGAGATGAAACTTGTAAAGCTCTTAGCACAGTATCCTGGTTAAGATTAGGCACTACACAAATGTTTGCTATTATTATAAAAGTCATTATTAGGAATGTAATAAAAAAAAAGGAGTATTGTCATGTGCTTTTCCCTTGCTTTTCTTCAAAATGTCCTTAGAGTTTCTGATCTCCAGACTGGTGTTTAAACTGGTGTTTAATATTAATGTCTATTATGAGAATGGTGTATTTCCTAAGAGAAAAAAACAGGATTAGGAATCCTGGAAAAGTTATTTCCTTTTCCCCCACAAGTCTGGTGGTATAAAAGACACAATATAACTTACCTGAGATGACATATACTAGTTGCATTAAGTTAGCTTGACTATTACTTTCCATTGTTAAAGCTTGTAGTCGTAGTAATAGAAAATAATATAAATGGAAAAGGTTTTTTTGGAGACAATTGAGATTACATGGCTTGCCCAGAGTCACATAGCTAGTAAGTATATGAGCCCAAATTTGAACTCAGGTCCTCCTGGCTCCAGGGTCAGTGCTCTATTCATTATCTTATCTGCTCTTTGGAAATTTTTATTTGTCTTAACCTATGTTCTCCTTGTGTATGATTTGGCGTGTCAAGTAAAGAGAAAAGGAAACAAGGATTTGTTAAGTGACTCCTATGTGCTAAGCACTTCACCTCACAAATATTATCTCATTTAATTGTCGTAACAACCCTGGAAGGTAGGTGCTTTTGTATTCTTTATTTTACAGTTGAGAGAACTGAGGTAGACAAAAGGTAGGAGACTTGCCCAAGGTCCCACAGCTAGTAAGAGTCTGAGGCTGGATTTGAACTCACATCTTCTTCACTCCAAACCCAGTACTCTATCTACTGTGCCACCTAGTTAGTTGCATATAATGATGTTAAAAATCTTTTTGAAAGCAACATTAAAACATTCTAGTTATTGGGATACCACTTAATGTAATAAAGTGCCATTTGCTCTACCAGAGTATTCTTACAATTGAACCTTGATGGAAGGAATGTTTTCTTTTCATCTTTGTATCCTTTGTAAGGACTAGCACATAGGAAATATTTGATAAATTGTTTCTACTAGCCTGATGGTTTGAAGAGTTTAGTGTAACTTCCAATTTAGAGGAACTAAAGAGGAAATATGAAGGAAAAATTATGAACATTTTATCCTGCTTTGAATATACCACAAATTCCTCCATTCTCTCATAATCTTTTTATAATGAAAAGCCCTGATAAAACAGAATCACAGAATTTGGGTTAGCCTATGAGGTGGGTATTGTTTCCCTAGCACCATAATTAAATGGGACCCAGTGAGTTTATGAAGCTCATTTTAGACTTCTATGGGAATATATTGCAAATTATGTTTATATAGCATTTGATGAATTGGAGTATTCTGAAAATCAGCACATTTACAGCATAATGATAAGTGACCACAATCAAGGACACTCTAAGATCTTGAAAGGCCTCCTGTATCATCTAGGAAAAGATCAAATCATGATCCAAATAATTTCTATATTGACTGGATTTTATTATATTCTACTTAGTTATATTTTTTCAATGAACATATTTATTTAAAATGAGTAATGCCCTCATGGTATATATGGTATACTTGGTACTTGTGGTCAGTTAAAATATTCAATTTCACCAAACACCTCATCCTTTGAGAAGTAAGGCAGAGAGAGAGAGAGAGTCTTATTATTTATAATTATTAAATATATAATATAAATAAATGATAATGATATCTAATATTATATATATATATATATGCATAATTATTTGTAGAGGGAACATTCAGAGTTCAAGGCCATGGAGATATGGGTAATGATGAGGTCTGTAATATGACCATCCCTGTTGGTGACTGAGGCAGACTAGACATATAGGTCAAAGGTAGAGAGGAGTTTGATGAAATTTGGAGACCATAATATCCAAGGGAACATCAACGTAAATATTGGTGTATCCAAATATTAAGGCAAGGGTTGAGGTGAAGAAGAAGATTGTAGACCAGGTGTTGAGTCTGAAAAAGAAAGAATAGTGTGATGGATTGTAGAAGATAACTTTAAATATCCAAATACTTATTTAGACAACAGGGTGATCTAAATAGAAAGTGTGAATATAAAAAGAGTAAAGATTGTTCAATGATGGCAGAGAAAAGTAAGGAAATAGTAGATATTTCCTCCTGGACCATTAAGTCAGAGAACTTGAGAGAAAAAGTTACCAGCCCTGGAGAGAGTGAGCAGGGGAGAGGTGTCTCCCAGAGAAATCCAGTTTCAGTAAATGCAAGAATTCAGAAGGCAAGGGAGGGGAAGAGTTCTAAGAATTGGTTAACAAGGAAGTCGGGATTCCAGAGAAAATAATAGAAGAGGAAAGACAGAAGAGTTTAGGGACTGGGAATTCTACACTGAGAATAGAGATCTGGATTCTACGCATAACTTGTAGAGACCTAACAATGTTAGAAAAGGAAACGGGAAAATAATTTAAACCTAAGCATATGGTGTCTGTGACCTACAAGAATTAGAAGAGTCAGAGGTGGGAGTTTGTTAGTCACAGAATAAGAGGAATGTTATTTTGTCAAGGATTTGGTTGAATAAAAGGAATGGGCAAAATTTCTACTTATATAGGGTATCTTTTTTTTTGGTGGTGGTGGTGACGGTGGAGACTGGGTGGGGCTGGAGGCCTTTTTAGCTTTTCTGTGAAGATCTGGACATGAGCCCAGTTCTGAGGCACTGAAAACCTTAGACAAGAGCATGAGCCAAAGACTATTTCATAAGAAGCTCTATAAATTGATCCTGGTCCATATAAAACCAAAGCTGGGATTTCTCACCATGGGTTGCGTGAAGAGGGTATACTGAGTGTGTGATCTTGTAAGCTATTTATATATTAAGAATATGCGAACATGAAAAAGGGCCAGAGGTGGCTATAGAAAATATGCAACATGGAGTCACAGAGCATTAGAATATGAATGATTAATAGGGAAGTTACATATGAGAAGGAAAAAAATGGTCTAAATGCCCCATTATGTTGGTAAGGTAAGCATGAGTGAAAAACTGATTTAAATGAAAATCAGGAAATATCTTTGGAGAGTTTTTTGTTCTTTTCGAGATATTTTCTTTTTCTGTTGCTTTGAACCTGGTTTTCATAAGATTCTTGAAATCTACCTTTCTAACTGGTGGGTTTTACTTAATCAAATGGAGTAGTCAATAAGCATTTATTATGCACCTACTGAATGCTTGGGATACAAAGGAAGGCAAAATAAAGTCTTTGCCCTCAAGGAGCTCATAATCTAACGGAGGAGTCAACGTGCAAAAACTGTGTACAAGCTGTTCGCATAAACACAGGATAAATTGGAAGCTATCTCAGAGGGAAGGCATACGGATTTCAATCTCACCTCTCTCAGTTTGTGCCTATGTGACCAAGTAATTCAAATTTTCTGGGCTTCAGTTTCCCTAATTGTAAAATGAGAAAGTTAGGCTCTGAGGTTCCTTCTAGATCTAAATCTATGATGCTGTGATGCAAGCTAGTGACACAATAATGAGGAGCTCTAATTTCAATCAGATAAAGGGATATTTGGTTTTCCATCAGTGCATCTATTCTGGGTATTTATTTATGTGTCTCATATTGCCATTGGCACATCCTAGATATGGTCAGTGACTCTTTGAAAAAAATAGGGACCTTATTCCTGCTTAGTCTTTTGAGTTGATTTCCAAGGGCAGATGGTAAGTGTCACCAGGATGAATGAAATGCTGCCTTTTTTTTTGTTTTTATGAGTTTTCTGTAGACCACTGTGTTCTGTACCGGAGACGGCTAAGTAAACCAGAACTGACAGGTAATAAACATATAGCTAAGGACAAAGCAACAGAAATCAATGACTTGTAAGCTTCACATAAGAGAAGACAGTCAGAATGTTTCCAGTTTTTTTGAAGTGATGAACTCAATCTAAGCTCTAAGCAGGAAAGCATTATTGGGGAGGATGTGTGTGTAAAATTTCACCAAGGAAATGGAAAAGAAGTGTCTGAGAAGGTTAGTTTGATAACTGTCTGCAGAAACAAAATTAGCTCTGAAAGGTGCAAAAATAAAACCAAATGAAACTAAAACCATCCACCCTTGCCAAGTGTAAAGCAAAGGGTGAGGCAATTTTTCCTTAGCAATGGTGAGAGTTATCAGTTTAGAGTTTTTACCTGGTAGGACCTTCTGTTAAGTTGTGCTTTGTTGTTCATATGAGATTGAGGTCAGAAACTCACAAATACAGATGTGTTTTCTGTGGTCAGAGGTGAAAAAACCCAAGTAGATGTGTGTGAATGTGTCCCTGGAGAAAGTAGAGTTTGGTTTGGAGTCAGATAACCTTGGTTTGAATTCTGTTTTTGCTATTTACTACTTGTGTGACCTTGGACGAATCAGTTAACTTATATGGACCTCATTTTTCTTATCTGTATAACAAGGGTATCTAACTTCTAACTCTATGATCCTATGAAGACTTGTTTATTTGTTGCTCATGACATTCATAAGAACCGATGGGGACAAAATTAAGTAATCGCATTTCTACAATTTCTGTGACAGGAGAGTTAGCTGAGAGGAATGGGAAAGAATAATTCATTCAGGAGACCTGGATTTTAGTCCCAGCGCTAGCTGATGCTAACCAAGTACGGATAACTCACTTCAACTCCTGGGATTCAGTTTTCCAATCTATGCTTCATTACAGAATCACAGAAACTCTGGGTTGGAACATGCTATATTTTACCATATAATCATTGCAGATTTGATGCCAAATTTTTTTGCAAAAAAAAGTGAGGATGGTAAGCTTTTAAAAAATGTGCTGGTATTACTTAAAAATCATTTACTACTAAGTTGCCTTTAGTGCAAGATTAGGATGCATGGAACGCTCATGAATATATGTTCAAACTGGAAAGATGTAAGTTTTACCATATCATGTGACTTACTCATGGCAACTTTGCCTGCCCTCCTACTCCCCTTGTCCCTACAGCTCTTCACTGGGTTGAGTGACAATACCGTTAATACTGCAACACTCTAAAACAAACCATGCAAGTGGGCTTTTGGAAATAAATGACAATGCTTATGCCCTGAGAATTCTAGGCTCACAATGTGTAAGAGATAAATTCATATCCATATGTCACTGGTGAATATATTGCTCCTCTGCTTATCTTTTAAGCAGCATGATGAACAAAATTATACTATGCGACTATTATGTGATGAAAGGTCACAAACTAGTTTTTTGGATGGAAAAGAAAAACAGGGCATGATGAAGTTATTTGACGCAACTAGCACCTGTGTAAGAATCCCTCTCTGCAACTTCATCAGCATGTGCTCATTTGGCCTTTGTTTAGGACAAGACCCCCCTGAGCGTTCCATTTATTTTGTCTAACTCAAACAAAACTACTCTCACTTCATGTGTTTTGGAGTGTTTTCACCGTGAAAGCTGTAACTAGATCATTACAACTGGAGCTTCACACCAGGGTGTCAAAGTTAAGAGGGCTAACAGCATTTTTACTCTTTCACAGATAAGAACAATTGATATTAGTATCTAGTTAGCAAGAAAAATTAAGTGAAATAGGAAGCTACAAAATGATGCTCTTTACCCCAAATGAGCCCTTCCTTGCTCTGCCTCCTTTAGCCCATTGGTTTTTACTCCCTCAATGGCAGCTTTCCTAGTAGCGGCTTCATAGTCACCCAGCATCTTTGTCTCCTACAGCATAGTGGAGGACCAGCATAACTTCTCCAACAGTCCCAAGGTCTTTTCCTCACACTCGCTGAAGTGAATATGTCTGAAAAAGATGATTTGCAAGCATATTTTGTATTGATCGTCTTGGGCACCAGAATGCTTAATTCTGGGTCTATTCACTATACTGTCTTTCTGTAGTTTTTTAAAAATCTTTTTTTTATTGGGAGCTTAATAATCAACGAACACAAGCCTTTCAAAATACAAAGTTCGAGAAGCTTACCATAAGAAACTAAACCTTGGTTACATAGAGTTATTTTTAAAAAAAAAAAACCTTTATAAACACATGAATGTAATTTGACAAGTATTAGACCAACATTTTATACCACGTATCAATGACTTTCTTTCAAAGAGCTCGAAGTTTATTCTAAGATTTCCTAATTAATCTTTGCTACATTCCTTTGAAATAGGGAAAGGATACGTTTTTCCTGTCCATTTCATGGGTGACAGAATTGAGTCTCCAGTAAATGGGAGGAGGGGTAAGTCATTTATTAAGCACCCTCTATGTACCATGCAGTAGATAGAGCACTGTTCCAGAGTCAGAAGACTCATCTTCCTGAGTTTAAATATGGCCTCTGACACTTATTAGCTGTGTAACCCTGGGTAAGTCACTTAACCCAGTTTGCCTCAGTTCCTCATCTGTAAAATGAGCTGGAGAAGGAAATAGTAAATGACTCTAGTATCTTTGTCAAGAAAACCCCAAATGGAGTCACAAAGAGTCAGACGAATGAAATGATTGAACAATTATTAGTTATAATAATTATTATTGTTGAATTTGAGCATTGAAAGCGATGTTAGATATATCATACAGTCTAACTTTGTAATTTATTGATATATTTTGTTTTGATAAAACAGATGTTTCCCAACAAATACCCAAGCAATGATTCTCCCTCCTTTTAAAGTACAGTCCCCCTCAAATTAAGTGAAACTGTCTAATAGTGTGATTATTGCTGATAGTTCATATCACTTTCTCATTTTGTAGCTTATTGATTGCTAACAGGAAGGAGAGACGTGCTTTAACTTTGATAGTATGTTACCAACACCAGTCTTTGTATTTGACCCGTTTTGTTATCTCTTATTATTTACTTTATATTCTTTAGTCATTTTTTATCTTGGTCCCTCTAGTTCTATTTCCTTCACTCTGTCTCACTTCCTACATATCTTTACATATTTCTCTGAATTCTTCACAGTCATCTTTCCTTACTGATGTAGTTTGACTAAACCTGGTCACTACCTCCAGAGGGAGGAAAAAGAGCAGGTAGACAGAAATAGCTGGATTGACATGAATATATAAGAACAGTTTCTTACACTAATGGAATTCTACTAATACCTTTGTGCATCCCTATCTAACTTCTTTGCAATGATCCAAAGGTTCTGCTTTTCTTTCACCATTGCATTTGTAGAAGATCCTAGTTCCCCTTTCCTTCCAGAGTATAAAACAGCACTACTCCTAACTAACAAAACCTCTTAAATTTAGTCTGTAGTTTGAAAGCTACTATGTGAACTGCTCTACCTCTCAGAAAATTGACATCGGAGAAACTGGGTGAAATTGGTTAGTACAAGAATTATAGTGTCCTTTGTATATGTGTATTTATAATGAGTGGACTGTATCCAGTGGTGTGTTGGAGCCAGCTTGTACTGGCTCAGGGGAGTTGACTGTTAAATTTTCATTGTGAACATTTACACACTGGAAATTGGCAAAGGCTACAAATGGGGGGCTTGGTTTATTGTTTTGTTGATTGCCTAGGCTTAAGAAAGTGACAGAAAAAGTTAATAGTACAGATTAAGCTAAAAGTGTATTGTGCATATTTTGGGGTGTATGTGTGAGGAATTGATTGTTAAACATTTATCAGCACACCCTAGATTATATCTAATCAATGCTCTCCAGAGTTAGACTCAATAAATGCGAGTCTGTTTTCCATAATGACAATCCCGTAATGTTGTAGATAAGGAAACAGATACTGAGAGAGATTAAATGAGTTGTCCAAGGTCACAAAGGTTTTTATGTACAGAGTTAAGGCTAGAACCCAGATCTTTGATTTTCATTCCATTGCTCTTTCCCCTGACACATTCTTTTTTCTTTGAATGTGAAATGGTCTTCCTCCCTCTTTTTGCTTCTCCCTCTCCTCTCCTTTTCCTATTTGTCTCCCCTTCCTTCCTTTCTTTCCTATTAGAGTTTGCTTGAATAGATCAAATGTGGACTAGAAATTTCACTGGTACAGGCTCATGTGCTTATGCTCGTTGTCCCATTATAAGATTCAAGCTGAGACAGCTGGAAATAGAATGATAACATGTCATTAGAACATAAACTCCTTGGGGGTGGGAACTGTTTCATTTTTTGCTTTTATTTGTTTTCCCAGTACTTATCACAGTGTCTGGCACATAGTGGGATTTATAAATATTGATTTGATTACTGGTGTGTTTCCTCATGCCCCTCTTACTAAATCTGATAATGGAGAGAATGTGATGGGATCTATTTTCTTTTTTGGTTCTAAAAGTCACGCTTTACACTTTTCAGATTGAGACCATCAGTGTTCTCTGATACATGATGTATTTTAAAGAGCCGTGGTACATTTTAAAGAGCTAAATACCCTTAATGGGTCTCAAAGAGTAGGCTGGTGGGCACTTTCTTTCTGGCTCTGTGAATGTTAACAGACCCTAAGATTTTTGAGGAGAGATGTAATAAGTTCATAATTTTAACTGAAGGGTCACAAGGGAAGGAATCTTCAGCACAAATTATGTATAATGAGTTGCAACCACAATGTTGGTAAAGGTGAAACAAATGATCAACTCAAGGTACATTTTCTCTTTCCTCCACTTAGAATCAGTAAGCAGGAGGAAATCTATCACACAGAGAATCATTTGCTATACAGGGAGGTCAATTCCTAGATAAAAATCTATGTTTTGCTGGGTGGCTGGCATGCTAGTATTCTTGTGACAGAAAATAAACAGCAAAGCAACGTGCAAGAGATTACAGAGAAAAAAATGCAGGATCAACCATATAAGTTATGAAAGAAAAAGCTCCAATAAATTTTACTTGAAATGCCCAAGGATGAAATTTTATAGTCACATAAGAGAAACTTACAAATTGGAGTCCTATTAAGAGGCAGATAATCAATGTCTAAATATTACAAACTAGAAAAAGAATTATTTTTATCCTGAATTTGCAGCCTATTACTATTATTCTAATGCCTACAAAACCCATAATGTGATATAATTGATAAAGTATGGGACTTGGAATCAGGAAGAATGCCAAAGCAGATGCTTCATAGCTGTGTGACCTTTGGTAAGTCACTTAATCCCTATTAACCTTGTGAATTTCTCATTTGTAAAAATAGAAATTATAACACCTACATTACTTACATTGCAAGTTCATTGTCAGAATTAAATGTATGTTAAGTGCTTAAAAAATCTTAACATGCTACATAAAGTCATCTATTCTCATTAAACTTAACCAGTTTTTAGTAGGTACCCATTATGTACAAAGCACTGAATTAGGTGATGGGTATACCTAGGTTTAACTCCTAACTCAGACACATTAGCTGTGTGACCCTGGGTTAGCTACCTAACCTCTCTCCACTTTAGTTTCCTTGTTGGTAAAAAGGAGACGATAATAGTATTTTCAAACTTTCAAGTTGCATAATGATGATGATGATTGCTAGGATAATGATATTATCATGATTATAAAAATGTGCAAATTATTTTAATTTTTAAGTTAAATTTCATTCCATTTTCAGGTCTGTATTCTCAGTCAATAAACATGTATTAAGTGCCCACTAAGTGCTAGGCACTCTGCTAAGCACTGGGGATACAAAAAGAGGCAAAAGATGGCTGCTGCTCTCAAGGAACTCACATGGAATGGAGGAGACAAGAAGCAGACAAACATGTACAAACAAGCTATATACACAGGATAAGTAGGAAATAATCAAAAGAGGGAAGACATTAGAATTAAGGGTTTGGGAAAGGTTTCCTGTGGAGAATGGGATTTTAGCTGGGATTTGAAAGAAGGCATGCTTCTCATCTCATATGGTAGTAAGCGTTTATTAGATTTTTTTGGTTGAACTGTTTTGAAGTTTAAACCAATGTTTGTGATTTTAACATTATTATTCTAATTATGTCTATTTTTAGTCTCATCGCCTTTGTTGGAGTTTAGGAATAGAAAAATACAGTTGTTTGTCCTTTGTTCTTAAAGAGGACCATGACATAAGGGTGGTGATGTCATGACATGCAAGTGAATTGGATTAAGTGAGGTAGGGCTGTGCAAAGTCACCAGCTCCACTTAACCAGCACAGTTCTCCAGCCAGTGGAGAGCTTTCCCCATCTGGGAGGGCAGGTATGAGCTCTCAAGTGGATTCATATCTGAAAGGGGTGGGTGGGCTCTGACAGGCAAATATAGGAGCCACTACTTTTCCCTTTGAAATTCCTCAGATCCAACAAAATGATCACACCAGATGCTCTCACCTGGGGTTCCTAAATGGATTTTTCATGGCAGTGAGGAGCAACACTTAATATGTATTTTTGTACCTCAGTTAAAACCATTTAATTCAAAATTCAAATATTATGGCCCTACATCCTCCACTAGAGCAAAAGCAGATGAAACTCAGACTAGAATAGCCTTTTATAGGAGGAAAGATCTTAGAGGTCATTTAGGCTAATTTAACTCTTTCATTTTCAATATTGCATGGGGATGAGACTGACATCCAACTGTTCCCTCATGTTGGACTGGCTCAATCACCTACCTGCACACATGCTGGCAGGTAGGGATGTCTCCCTAAATGAATGGTCAGACTTCCACAATTCCTTCTCAGGTTATTAGTAGTAACCTTGATGGAGCTATACATTTCTACTATCCACAGCTTTGACTTCTGAACCCATATCCACCCCCACCGGCACCCCACCCTAATGTGTTTCCCATTTAAATAGATTAGCCAAGGTGCTACTACTAAATCTTAAACATGAAACATTTACTAAACAAGAAGGTAAAAGCAAGAGTAAGCATAACGTAACAGTTCACTCATAAACCTGTGTCAAACTCTCCCACCAATGCATACAGTGTCTATGGGGTAGTGAGCACACCTAGTCTGCAAAAATTGACTGCTGCTATACACCTCTTATCAGCCAGCTGGGAAGCTCTGTTGGTTCTGAGTGGCAGAAATGTAAGCTCCCCTTTGATCTAGAATTCCTGGTTTGGTTATTCCTCTGCTGGCTAAACTAGATTCTGGAAGTGAGTAAGACTGCTTTGCACCAGAGCTCTGAGCTATACTACTGCTGCTGCTGGCTTCTGAACAGCTTCCATTCTTGATTCCTAACCCAGGTCCTTCTTACAATTGCAGTGACCTACTACTAGTCTGCTGGTGCCATGTATAGGTCTTGAACCTCCTCTTGCCATGTTCAGTTGTCTCTATGTTGATGATGGAGTGCTTTACTAGGAGGCATCCTCTCTCTCTCTCTGACTCAGTTTTTCGAGTTATTTACTGTCTCAAAATAGTGTCTCCTTGTATAAAATGACTCACTTAAGTATTAAGTGAGAAGTCAACATTTACATATCTATCAGATCTATTAAAGATAGGCAAAATACAATTATATCTTAATTACCACAAGTCTGTTAGAGTTTTCCAGTCATCATCCCTGAAGTCCGCATGACACTCCTATATAAATGAGCTGCTATGAAATAAGGAATTTGGCCATCTGTCTTTAGAAAGTCCATTTTCTTTGGAGAAATTGCTGTCTTTCAGGTCTTATCATCATAAGTACTATTCTCTGAGAAACTGCTTTTCTAAGTTTTCTCACACAAATGCACCCTTTTCTTTCCTGACCCTTTTAATACATAAAAATATCCAAATAATAAAGCAGCATCATGCATTAATGGAAGTCAAACAGATCATCCTTAACAAGTCTTTATATAATAATCATGCAGAAGAAGCAAGGTTTAGCTATTTTTCTCAAAGAATGACATATCTATCTGCTCTTGAGTTCCATTCTGTCCTGATATTAACTGGGGTGATCACTGTCCCCATAACTAGTCAGGGTGACTTTTGCCCTACCTGAAATGTCCTCCTAAATGTACTAAGGTGTAGATGGATCATTCTTCTTCCCCCTTCCACTTCAATCCCGCACCCTCCCACTCTCGAGCACTCACTTCTCAGTTTGCTCCTTTGAAGTACTGGGGCACATTTTGAGAATTAGAGGAATATGCAAGCTCAACAATCACTGTAGATTACACTCAGGGATGTGCTGGTAAATGTTTATCAAAACAATGTATATATGATACACTTTAAAGTTTAATCTGAATTATTGACATTTTTTTCATCACTTTCCTAAGTCTAGAAAATCAATAAAACAATAATTTCAGTTCTGATCCATAGCATTTGCTGGGTGCTGAGGTATAAATGTTCTCTCTGAAAATTTAGTAATCAGCTCTCACTAGCTGGTTCAAACTGGCTCCAGCACACCTTTGATTACACTAAAATGAAGACATCCCCAAAGAGATGTAAAACATTGTCATGAATTTATAACTCTGGTATTAATATCTAGTGTCCAATAGGTAGTTTGGGGCAGGGGGAAGCAGAGAGTGCTACACAGCTGAAGAGGAAAAAAATAATTTCAAAGGAGAGCTGGCAGTTGGGAAGTGAGAGGATTCAAACAGCAAGTGGTAGTGGGAATTGAGTGAACCACATTGACTCCATCTTTTGACTCAATTCTGAAACTAATTCAGTTCCCTTTCTATTCAATTGTGGGTCTACGCCAGGGGTGGGTAACCCCTGAACTCACTAAGTCCAAGTTTTATAGAACAAATCCTTTTATTAAGGGAATTTGTTCTGTGAAGTTTGGATTCAGTCAAAGGGCCTCACTTGAGGACCTAGAAGGCCACATGTGGCCTCAAACCTTGGGTTCCCCACCCCTGGTCTAGTCCAATTTTTGTCTTGTAGAGAGAAAACTTTATTTAATTGTGGGAATTAAGAGAAAACCTTATTGTTTGAACCTAGCCCTGTGCTGCTGAGAAGCTGAACTACCTCTGCCTGCTGATATGAGACTCGTAAATACCTGGCTTATGCTGGCCAGTTCCAAAGATTGATGAAATAATTTTTCTCACAATTGTACATCTCAAACAACCCATATGTGTTGTCTGAAAACTGACCCCATACTGGTTAATCAATTATTGCTTCTATGTTCCTTTGATTGAATGCAGACACCTGGTGGGAGTGAGATACCTCTTTTTATTTTTTTTTCCTGATTTCAGGAAATTGTACCTATTCACTCTCCTTCTTGCAGCTTGGAAAGTCCCTAATCTTTCCTCCAATTAGAAATCAGATTATTTAATTTTACATCTTGGTTAATAGTCTTCTTTTAATTAATTTAATTAGTCTTATTTGACTAATTGTTTTTTATGTATCAGAACTTGTTTTTCCTGCAGGAGAGGTCCAGTGCCAAAGCTGAGGGGCTTAGAACCAACTTATGCCAATATAATTGGCAATATATTGCTTAATAAACTGATATGCTCAGAAGTCTGAACTTTTATTTCCTCAGTCATTTCATCTTTCGCCAGCCACAGCTTTTGGTGAGCCAGCCAGGTCAAGTCAGGACTCTTAGCCCTGAACTGACAACCTTCCAGAAAAGTTCCCTGGAGCACTCCAATTAACCTCTCACCATAGAACTTTTTTGTGGAAGAATGCCTCCAATCTGCTTTCTGTTGTTGATCCCTATTGCTTCCAAGCTAAGGTAAAGTTTAGGTTTATATTTAGGATTTAGGTTAAGTTTCAGAATAGGTTTTATTAGATTCTCCTCCAGGAGAGGAAAATAAAAGATTTAGGTTAAGAATTAGGTTTTCCCTTAGGAGAAGGGTCTCCCAGAGAGGGGGATTTAGGGCTTAATTTGGGTTAAACCAAGGATTAGGTTTTCCCCCAGGAGAGGGGTCCCCTAGAAGAATGGAGTTTTAGGTTAGGATTAGGATTAAGGTTAAATTTTAGTGAAGGATTAGGCTTTCCCCAGGGTTCCAGTGGTAGTTAAATGCTAGTGGGTTTCCCCTTGAATAAACTTTTGGTAGTATGGGATGAGGATCCTCTCAATAATTATGGGAATGACTAAACAACACATAGTTAAATTATATGACATCTGGTATGAATCTGCAAGATTTGTTTTGGTAATTTGTAAACGGGTAATTTGTTTCAGACCCAAATTGGCTTTTATCATTATGTCAAATTGTGAAATAAAATAAGGTTAGCCATTAAAAAACGTCATTCTGATCAGATAAACTTTTGGTTTTGATGGACAGCTTTAAGTGATAATTTCTGTCCAACTCCCCCTCAAAAAATTTCTTCTTTATATCCTATCCTTCCTATTCTTCTTTATTCTCTTATGTGTGCGTCTTACTATTTTATCTATTTTTATGTCTTTGCAAAGTACAGGAAAATCTTTGTCTTATGCTATATTTAGTGTTTGTACATTTCACTACCTTTAAAGATTTCTAAAAGGAAAATGAAACCAGCCAGAAACCACTGCTAAAAAGTTGTAGCCAAAGAGTTTATAATGAGAAAGATGAATGAAGTTTTACACTTGAGGCAGTTATTCCAACAAGCAGGAATAACTCCCACTTTAGGCTTTCAGTGGGAGATTAGGTTACAAGAAAAAACAAAACAAACCCTTCAAGATACTTTATCTCTGTCATTTTAGTCCTGATCCTGTTGTAATTACAGAGAAAAACTCAAATAATCAAAGAAAGAAAACTTTATCCTGGTTTGTAGAGCTACTAAAACATCTTAGTAGATTTTTGAGAATTAAAGATTACTCATTAAGGAATCTGGAGATTAATAATTTTAAGATGGCAGAGAACTCCTGGCACTTTGAGTAATTCCAGGGACTCACTCCCTTCTGAAATATCTTAGTGAGTTTTGGGGTACCATTCTGTAGGATTTGTTTTAAGGAAAAGCAAAAATTAAATTATATAAAAGTTTTAGACATAAAAAGCACTTAAATAACTTTCCCTCCCCCACTGATAGACCTCTTATTGTAGTGTAATAAAGTCAGATAGTTTGAAAATAATCCTAGAGCGTAGAAAAAATAGGTATGAAACTTGCAGTTTAAATTTATGTGGTATTTAACCCTTATTTAACCATAAAAAGACAAAATATTGTTTAAGTCAGGGAGCAACTTAAATATCAGCAAATTTTAAGAAATGGAAGTTGTTCAGTCATTTCTCAGTCATGTGACTCTTTGTGACGCATTTTGGGATTTTTCTTGGAAAAGATAATATGGTAGTTTTACATTTCCTTCTCCAGCTCATTTTACAGATGAGGAATTGAGGCAAAGAGTTAAGTGACTTGCCCAAAGTCACACAGCTGGTAAGTATCTGAGGTCAAATTTGAACTCAGGAAGGTGAATCTTCCCGATTCCAGGATTGGTGCTCTAGCCACTGTACCCCTTACTTGCCTTTAAGGAATGGAAAGAGTGATTTAAAGAGAGGGATCTCTTTTTGCCCACCAACCCAGCTCAGAAACCCCCATGACTCCCCTAGCTCAGTCCCCTTTGACCCAGTTAATCCCTCTCATCTCAGATCAGGTTCCCACATAAAGGTGCTAGACAACAATAATAACAACAAATGCTGGAAAAATTCATGGAGCAGGGAAACCTCAATTATATTCCAGTCTCAAAAATTTATTCACTGTGTGATCTTAAGCAGGTTATCTTATCTCTGTTTGCCTCAGTTTCTTTATCTATAAAGAGGAAAATAATACTAGTACCCACCTCTTAGGGTTGTTGTGAAGATCAGATGATATGGTGAATGTGAAGTGCTTAACACAGTGATTGGCAAGTGGTAAGCACTATGTAAATGTTGACTATCATTATTTCTTCAATTGAATGTAATTACATACTGGGTTTTAGATGTGATTAGTATAAAATGCCAAAAGTAATAAGATTAATGATTTTCTATGTAAAATAATCTGAAAATGCATTCAACTAATTTGGCATCATCTGACTGGTAATAAGTTTTGTTTCATGTTTCAAATACATGATATTGTGTATGTTACTGTATTTTTAAATTCTTTTATATTGTAAAATCATTGTATCAGAAATGCTGCTAAAAAGAAACTTAAAAAAAATCCTGATGCTGTTAGATTATGAATGGAGCTTTTAAAAGAATGAGATAAAAACTAAACATTTGAAAACTTAATATTTAATTTTATTTTAAAATAGATAATAATAATAGTAAGTTTTCATTTGAAAAATTTTGGCTATCACTTACAAAAATTATGAAAATGTTTGGAGTAGTTTAAAGATGTAACTTGAGTACATTAATATGAGTCAACCATCAGGTATTTGCAGAAACAACAGAATGTGGTTAATTTTAATTTATAAGTAAAGGATAAATGAAATGGAACTGTTAGGGAAACATGAGAAATTAACAATGTTTAATCTGTAAGCTGTGGTTAGTGAGCTGCTATTGGAGGTAAAAACTCTTGAGACTGTAAGTTACTATTGTTTTGAGTTTTAATCAACAGGGATGGTTGTCTGAATTGTCATGAAGTCAATAGAAGAAAATGGCATATGCTGCAGTCTGACAACTACTGCAGATGGATGTCTGTCCCTCAGCAAAGCTGAGACAATGGCCTCGGTGTAGCCTAAGGTAAGAGTTTCTCGGCTCAGTTTCCCCATTGGGCTATCTCCTTTCTAAACATGAAGTTTCCCCACCTGGTTAACTCTGAGACTGGCTTTAGATACCCTGTCACTACATGACTGACTGACAGATTTGACTTGTGCCTGGAATCTAATTTGATTTGTACCTTTGCTTCCTCAGTTATTTCATTTTCATGTGCCATAGAAGAAGGAAGAAAAAGATAAATTGAAGGTTCCAAAGATGAATTCCACAGCTATACCCTTCATGACTGAGCTTGCTGGAAGTATGACTGTTAGGTAAATAGAGCATCACTGTTCCAGGGTGCTTAAAGATGGAATGCAAAAATGGTATTACAAAACCAAAAGGCAAAGTTGAAATCCTGAAAGCAACCATGACATTATGATTTATTAGAAACAATAAATGATCTTGATAGTTGTTCTGACTCAGATATTGACCTTATGACTTTTTTTTGACATAGAAATAGAAAATTCCATTTTTATTGAATGGGTCAGGATTAAATTCTTTTTCAACAAGAATTGATAATGTGACAAGAACAAGAGATAGCATGTGAATAGCCTGTTTCTTTGGTATCTAGGTGAAACCAGGAGAAGGTAAACAAGGTCCCCTGCACTCTGGTGTACCCTCTATGGTAAACTCATTTGAAGGTATGGGCAAGAGGCACATAGAATGGGCAGAAATGGATAATTGAGACCCTTACCACTGAACCAAACATTTACATTAATGAAGTCTCATATCTCTTTGGATACTTGAAGTGAGCAAGATGATATCATTCTGGCTTTGGTGGATTCTAGAAGTTGATAGACATTATATGATCCTGGGCCATTACTAGTCATCTTGATTCTTGTCTTGTCACTGGAGTCTGATGACTCTGGAGAGAGTAGGACACAGCTCTGCCTCACCCAAATCTAATTCACATTCAAGTCAAGACATCAGCCTTCTTATGTCATTGAGAATAAAGGCTGAACATGAACAGCAATCTGTTAGCAGTAGCTGCCTTGGGGGCCCAACCTGCTTGCTTGAGATGGGACAATGCTGATATTTCTCCTCCTCCTCCTCTTCTTTCTCCTCCTCCTCCTCCTCCTCCTCCTCCTCCTCCTCCTCTTCCTCCTCTTCCTCCTCCTCCTCCTCCTCCTCCTCCTCCTCCTCCTCCTCCTCCTCTTCCTCCTCTTCCTCCTCCTCCTCCTCCTCCTCCTCCTCCTCCTCCTCCTCCTCCTCCTCCTCCTCCTCCTCCTCCTCCTCCTCCTCCTCCTCCTTCTTCTTCTTCTTCTTCTTCTTCTTCTTCTTCTTCTTCTTCTTCTTCTTCTTCTTCTTCTTCTTCTTCTTCTTCTCATCATCATACTCCTCCTCCTTCTCCTCCCCCTCCTCCCCCTCCTCCTTCTCCTTGTTCCCTCCCAGACTGATTCTTTTGTGATGGAAAGCTAGGCTATCTTTTGTCATCCACTACATCTTGGGTCCTAGCCAGTCATAATGACTCATAACTGAACTCTATTGACTCTGGATGAGAGAGTGAGGCTGATCACTTAAATCCAATTCCTGGGCAGTTCAAGACATTACACACATGATGTCATTTATCCTCTTTGGGAACAATGAACAAACAACAACAACAATCTTTGAGAGGTTATATAATGATATCCACAATTGTTTATGAAATTGGCTTATCAATCCATGCAGGGAAATTCAAATGGAGGATAAATGTACATTGCCTAAATTATTACAAGTATTGGAATTGTCAGCCCATTGAGATAGTCCATTAGCATATATATCTTTAATAAGCACCACAAATAAAGAATTATCTGGACATAGAATTGAATAGAGTAGACTAAATCACATTTAGAAAATTTTGTAGCACTTTCAAAAATATCAAACTACTCCATGCTGCTTAAAGATATCTTTTAAAGATCAGCTTTCTCCTAGTGATGTTTCAAATCTTGAAACACTATAGGGAAGGATATAAACATTTATACAGTGCCTACTATGTTTCAGGCATTTTGCTTTACAAACTACTTTACAGCTATTATCTCATTGAGACTCACAACCATCCTGTGAGGTAGATGTTATTATCACCATTTTATAGCTGAGGCAACAGAGGCAAGCAGAGGTTGAGTGACTTATACGAAATCATACAGTTAGTACGAGGCTGGATTTGAACTCAGGTCTTCCTGACTGTAGTTCCAATATTCTATCCACTGCACCACCCATATGCCTGTACTCTTAAAAGAATCAAATTTGCAAGTAATAATGGAAAAACATATGGTTATAGTTAGATTATAGCATATTATCAGTGATGACTTGCAAGAAGTAGTTTAAAAGACATTATTAGGAATGTATGAATGTAAATGGAAATACTTGTATGGTGAGAGTGAAATCAATCAATCAATAAGCATTTTTAAATGCCTACTATATACCAGGCACTGTGCCAAGCTCTGAAATACAAAAAGAGGCAAAAGATAGTCCCTTCCCTCAAGGAATTTACAATCTAATGGATGCAGGAAAATAGGTACCCTGAATGTTGTTTGATTACACTGATATGCACACAATATTACAGATCTAAGAAGAAGACTGAAAACATATTAAACATATTTCATGGAAAATTTATAGAAAGTCATGGAAAAGATTATATAAAATGAAAAGACAATGAGCTGCAATTTGCCCTTACTGAAAGATGTCCCCACCAGTCAGAAAATATGTCCATTAAAATATTGAGATAATATAAATTGGTTATTTATCTTAAAATTTGATTTAATATTCTATTTGAAGAATATTTACATCTCTGACATTTAGCACAAATGAGAATTGAATAAAGAAATTACACAGAGTAAAAAAATGATCCAAGTCTTTAATAGCCCACCAATTAATTTGTAAGCTTCTTTATAGTTTACAAGTGCCTTCCTCACAAGAATGCTTTGAGGTGGGTTGCCAGTTGGTAACTTCTGTTTTGCATATGCAACATTTCTTTCAGAATGGCACTATGTAAAAAAATTCAATTTTCCTGCTTAAACTCAAAGGCCTTTAAACTCTGAACACAGAGATTTGGGTTCAATAGCTATGTAGTACCTTGAGATGTACATACACATCCCTTTAGCCAAATTATCTCAAAGTTCGAAGTGCTTCATGGGTCTTCATCTACTTAAAACCATCGTTCATGAGCCCTTGCTAGTATTTACTTTTATAAATCTATAAGAGGACACAATTCAAAGTAAAAATTTAATGAAATGGTACAGGAGAGAACTAGTCAGAGGCTATAGTCACAATCATTCTGGGGCACACTCTCCCACAAATACAGAAATCAACTGTAGGAATAATAAACATGCTAAGGAATCATGCGTTGAAGGACAGCCATGCAAAAACATATATTGCCCTAGTGCAGGTGTGGAGGGAGAGAAAAAGCATTTATTACACTTCCATTATGTGCCAGGCACTCTGCCTGTCAACCAAGTGATTCTCACAGAAACCTGGTTGGGTAGATAATATCATGATCTCCATTTTGCATTTGGGGAAACTGAGGCAGGCAGAAGTGAAATGATTTTCCCAGGGTCACACAGCTAGTGTCTAAAAAAGTATTTAAACTTTAGTCTTCTGGTGTCCAGGCCCAGTGTTGTATTCACTGCACTACCTAGCTGTGAAAGGACCAACCTAATGCTTACATCCTGTGAAGTAATTATATTTTTCCTGTGGGGACTGCCCTCTCTGGGAATGGAGTTAAACCTGAGTCCAGGGGCATGGAGCCCATAATCCTGAACACCAGGACCTAAGGTATGCCCCAGTGCAGCCACGGGAATAGGGAAAACACTAGTGCAAAAGGGGTTCACCAACCACTGACCCCGCCTGTGCTCAGGAGAGGATAGCTCCTGTAGCAAGACCACCCCTCCCCCACACTTAACAGAATTTGCTTTTGAGCTTTTCCCTATTGTTCCTCATTGATATAATGTTTTTGCTACTGTTTAGTATTGGTAATCGCTATTTTAAGTATAGTTATAGGGTTTCTTACTGATATCAACTTCTGATTTTCAGCTGGAATCAGCAAAAATACTGCTTCTTGTTTCTTTTCTGGCAAGGCAATCAGGGCTGAATGACTTGCCCAGTGTCAGGTACCTGGTAAGTGTCAAGTATCTGAGGTCAGATTTGAATTCAGATTCTTCTTGCGCTGGACCTGGAGCTGTATCTACTGCACCATTTAGCTGCCCCTGCTTCTTTTTTTCAAAAGTGGAGGAGTAGCCTCTATCATATTCCTTTTAGCTTAGAACACAGTACCTTAAACTTAAGTTCTTTTCATGGGAAAGGTAGGTCTTTATATATACAAGCTTCAGACTCAGAGAAAAAACAAAACAAAACAAAACAATCCAGTTACTTTTTCTCATAAGGGGAAGAATCTGTCATGTCCCAGAGTCTTTGAACCTATTTCTTACTACTCATCAGGAGCCACAACTTTATCCCAAGAATCTATCTCCAATCAATTCTAATTTTTCTTTTTTTTATCATATACTTAATTTCAAATAGTCATAAACCAAATGCACACACATTTAATAAAGAGATTCATTAATAAGGGCATTTTCCTCTAGTACCACTACAGGTATAACCCACCCAGGCCCTCTTATCCTTGGTCATATTTTGCTTTAGGTCCTCCACCAACAACTCACTCAACATACTTAAGGCCTCAGGAATATCTGCCTGTGTTATTGACCTCTCTGGGCTATTTTGGACCCTTGAGTGAATCTACTTGCAGAGTAATAGCCAGTAAATCAGGAAGGCCTTTTTTTCAAATGTTCTTGGTACTTTGGTCAAACAGGGACATTTAAGATACTCTGAGAGCAGAGATTCCTTCTGGCCCAATCTTAGCCCACAAACTATCTAACACTCATGGGATAACTTCTATCAAGGGCATTTTCAAGGCAACTTCACTCAATCCCTGGATAGGTTCATGGGCCACAGTAAGATAAATGGAAATGGTGGATATAAGGCCAAGCAAAGTAGAACTGTTTGCTGTTTTTATCTTACTAAAAGTGCCTCTGAGTAACGTGATTAAGGAGGATATTTCCCACTCAATAATTGGACTAGGAAGATTTGTAGGAAGGTCCATATCTTTTGCTAATGAGGTACTGGTTCTCAAGGGATGTGATGACCTCTGACTCTAAAAACTGTATAAAGGACTCTGAGGTGTGGTTTTATTTTGGGGCTTAGTTTTTGGAAGTGTTTGTTTGTCCAGACAAGGACTATGGGAAACCACTAAGGAGCTCCCCAGCTTTGTCTTCCCTCTCTGGTAACTATAGTCAGACTGTTGGACCTATCTGTTGAATTGTGATGTATGTATTGATTATGGTCAGACATAGGAAGTCATGTCTGTTGATCTTTGATTTCTCTGTATTTTCTTTGAAGTTCAGAGTGCTGACTCCCCTGAACTAGGTGAATGATATACATGCTTAGTTAAAGGAATGATGCATGTGCTTGATTAAAGTGATAACCCCTCAAAAGTTGCCTTTCCTTTTACGAATGCAGATCTAAGAACCTTGTGTATGTTGGGGTGTTTACTGTTACAGCGGGTGGTCTTCTTGGGGAAAAGCAGGCCTATGGGTTGTGGAGTCAGACCCTGTCAGGTCCAGATAGTCAGAAGCAAGCTGTTGTCTCATGATTCTTCATAGAGCCCAAAGAGTATCCATGAGTCCTGAAAGGAGCTAAGTTGTCAGGTTCTTGCTCCTGGTATTAGCACCTTATGTAAGGACAGCACTAGGAAGAGAAGTTCAAGTTTGGTGTTAAAGGCACTTCTTGTTATCCTCTTTCCTTGGGAAATTAAAGGACAGTTTTTTCTCTTAGAAAACAACTATTCTAATCACCAAAGTTTCTTTGTGGATGTTCAAAGTTTGCCCACAAAGGGATCTGAGTGACTGAGAGCTCAAAAGGGTTTAGGCAAAATATGTTCTAGATGAAAATAAAATTTAAACTAGAGGCTACTAGAATTCAAAGTAGAGTTTATACCAATTTGTATGGCATATTGTCAAAGTTTATAAGTACATGTACATGCACATGTGTCCATGCACATGGATACTTTCAGGTGGATCACATGATTCATTTTGCTCAAATTAGGCTAAAATTCACAAGAAGCTCACTTACTCAGGTGAAGTTAGAATTTACAAGCTCAGATCTATTTACACAGGTTGATGAAAAAGGAACTGATCTAGAGAGGATCAGGATGACAGTAGAGGTTTCTCCAGGCATTCATGGGTTTTGATTCAGCACTATGA
Organism: Notamacropus eugenii; assembly: GCF_028372415.1. Taxonomy (NCBI): domain Eukaryota; kingdom Metazoa; phylum Chordata; class Mammalia; order Diprotodontia; family Macropodidae; genus Notamacropus; species Notamacropus eugenii. Next base: position 183,612,163 of record NC_092873.1, on the reverse strand, counting down.
CTGTCCGTCTTTTAGAGTTTATAGTCAATACGTGATTAACCCATCTTTTTTCCTGATTTTATGTTTTCTTGTTGAAAAAGCATTCATGAAATACTTGCCATGTACCAAGCATTGTACCAAATACTAGGCATACAAAAAGAGGCAAAAGGCAACTCCTGTCCCCAAGGAGATTACAGTTTAATGGATTTTGTTATCTTTTTAAAAAAATTACTACTCATTTTTCAATTTCTAGTCTTTATTCTCAAGGAGCTCACTTTCTAATGGAGGAGACAACATGAATAAGAGAGTTCAGTTTCAAAATGGATAAAAAAGTGAGAAGTCCTGAGCCCAAAGGCAGGATGGATACCATGGACCAGGAGTCCTTAGTGGTCATTAGTAGGTCAGAAGGCATTGCCGGGGAGTTTGAAGGACATGGTAACAAGTTAGATGGCAAAGTCTAGAGAATATTAAGACCTACTTAGAGAAAAGATCATAAGGCTTTGTGGTCTTACATCTCATCAGAAGGATTTTAGTTAGTGACTCCCAAATAATTCAAATGCTACAGTTTCAGACTGGCCAACAGGGATGGTGTTTGGGGGCCCAGGAGTCAAGAGAATGTAGTACCAATGTGATATTCACAGTGCCTATGGCAGCTATGATCATGCCAGTACAGCTCTGAATCATAGACTCTGCACATGGAAGACAGAACCAAAACATTTATTCAAACACCAGAAAGTTGAATACCAATGCCAGAAAACCAAATCAATCATAACAACAAAGAAACCAATACACAATATCAATGCAGGGGGTACCACTGTCCTCAAGTCTTTCCTCTGTTAGGCTTCCCACAAAACAGCTCCATTAAGCAAATCACAAACAGGTTCCCTTAAACAAAATCATGAACAAGCTCTCCCACTTGCACTAGTTGCTGCTTGCTCTTTCCCTGCTCTGACTAGTTTGACCAATTTCTTCTTGTTTTTTGAAGAGAAAGGTAATTTTATTGATAAAAATAAGGTTGTAAGAAGTATTAGAAAATATATCTGTATATTTGGGAATTCTACAATTTTTTTAATGATCAATGTGTGTTTTTATTTTTTAAAATTAAACTAAATTAAATTTTAAAAAATTAAATTAAACTTTAATTTAAAAAAATTAAATTTGAATTAAATTTAAAATTAAATTAAACTTTAAATCAAATTTTTATTTGTTTTCAGCTTTTAACAATCACTTCCCTAAGTCTTAAATTTTCTCCCCCTTCCTCCTCCCTCCCTCCCTGAGATGGCATGCAATCTTATATGGGTTCTACACATACATTCTTATTAAACACATTTTCACATTAGTCCTGTTACACAGAAGAATTTAAATGAATGGGAGAAACCATAAGAAAAACCAAAACAAAACATAACACAAGAGGAAATAGTCTGCTTCATTCTGAGTTCTAATTCCATAGTTCTTTCTCTGGATATGGATAGCATTTTGCCTCAAGAGTCCTTTGAAAATATTTTAGGTCCTTGCATTGCTGTGAAGGGCTAGATCTATCAGAAACAGTCCTTGCACACTGTGGCTGTTACTGAGTACAATGTTCTCCTGGTTCTGTTGATTTCATTCAACATCACTTCATGTAAGTCCTTTCAGGTCTCTCTGAAGTCTTCCTGTTCATCATTTCTTATAGCATAATAGTATTCCATTACATTCATATACCATCATTTATTTAGCCATTCCCCAATTGATGGGCATCCCCTTGATTTCTAGTTCTTGGCCATCACAAAGAGAGCTGCTATAAATATTTTTGCACATGTGGGACCTTTTCCCATTTTTATGATCTCTTGGGGATACAATCCTAAAAGTGATATTATTGGGTCAAAGGGTATGTCCATTTTTGTAACCCTTTGGGCATAGTTCCAGATTGCTCTCCAGAATGGTTGGATCAGCTCACAACTCCATCAACAATGAATTAGTGTTCCAACTCTTCCACATCTTCTCCAACATTTATCATCTTTCTGTTTTGTCATGTTAGCCAATCTGATAGGTGTGATGTGGTATATCAGAGTTGTTTTATTTGCATCTCTCTAATCAATAGTGACTTTAGGGCATTTTTTATGACTATGGATAGCTTTAATTTCTTCCTCTGAAAACTACCTGTTCATAGTTTATTAATTGGGTTTAGTCTGATCAATTTCCTCCCAGCTCTGCTCCAGTTCTGCTTTTTCCTGTTCCACCCTTCCTGCTCTACCTCCTCCTGTTCCATTTGTTCAGCAAGCTACTCCCACCACAGGCTTCATGTAACTCAAACTCATGTGACTTAGGCTTCCATGGGACTTAAGCAGGTCACACATATTAGTGGGATGGGAAAGATTTTTCTATTCCATTCAAAATACATTAACAATACAGAGATGAACAAATGAAAGGGACTTTTCTTATGCAACATTTTCAAAGAGGTAATCATTGTAAATATGCTACAACCTTATTCACCATGCCCTTTGGGCAGCCTAGGTTTGACTCCTTGAAGACTGCATTGTTCTAAGATTTGTAACTATATGACATCACTGGAAGAACATTTTTGTTAAAAAGATTATATGTGTGTTTATATGTGTGTGTGTGTGTGTGTGTGTGTGTGTGTGTGTCTTTAATTAAGGAATGTTAAAAGCACTGAATATTTTCCCCAATATAGTCCAAACCTCTTTTTCTTAGTTAATTCTTGGCCCAATTCTTGTTCACCTGTAGTACCTTTACCAGTTCTATGTATTGCCTAATGGCCCAAATATCAATGGAAATTATGCTTATGCCCATGGACACTGCTGAACCTTTCTCTCCTGAACAGAAACCATGTCAGGACATAAAAACTAACCTGCTCAGATGAACGCTTTTTTACAACTTCCAGAAATGACAATGAGAATTTATATGACAGACTTTTAAAATTTTCAGCATTGTAGCTATTTGACCCATGAGTACAAGCTTCATAAGAAAGCAAAAATTCTGAGATAAGTTTAATATTTTATGGAAAAATAAATCTTTGATAAATCATGTATCTAGGAATTTCATGATGCTTTAGTCAGGATCAGGGGTGGAAGAAGAGAACTTCCCTATGGTTGAATCACATGTGAAAGTAGGGCAAATGGGGAACTCCCATAACTTTGATGTGGAGGAAGGTATGGAATTGTCTTTACTTCATGGGGAACTTTACTTTGGGAGAAAAGAAGTGGGAATCTCCACTGGTAAGTAGAGAAAGTGGGACAAAGTTTAGAAGGTTTTTTTTGGTCCATGCTTTTTTTCATTCCCTTAGCTAGGTATGATTTTGGTCAAGGTTAAGGAACAATGAGCAATCAGACTAAGTATGAGATTTCCATAGCAACTCTAACTTACATGTAGATTACTGTTACTGGAGCTTCTCCTTCTACAAGTCTCATCCTTAAACTGAAAAGTGAGTAGTAATAATAAAAAAGTAACAAAATAGATTATATGATGTAAAATCCATTAAATTTTAAACTCCTTGAGGGCAGGCACTACCTTTTCCCTCTCTTTGTATCCCTGGCATTTAACACACTGCCTGAGATATAGTTGTTGTTCCAGTTGTGTTCAATTCATTATAACCCCATTTGGAGTTTTCTTGGCAAATACACTGGAAATGTTTGCTGTTTCTTTTTCCAGCTAATTTTACACATGAGGAAACTAACGTGAACAGGGTTAAGTGATTTGCCCAGGGTTATACAGTTAGTAAGTCTCTAAGGCCAGATTTGAACTCAGGAAGTTGAGTCTTCCTAACTCTGGACCCTGCAGTCTATCCACTGAGCCACCTACTTGCTGAGATATAGAAGGCACTTAAAAAACATTTATCAATTGATTGAAATATTCAAGATAAAAATCTTTCAAGAAATCAACAAGCAAGTCTCGAGTACTTTGTATGAACCATGTGTTATGCCAAGCACTGGGGGAAAAAAGGAAAGCAAAAAAAAAAAAAAAAATCCCTGCCTTCAAATAGCTCACAATCTACTCTATAAAAACAAGATATATCCATAGTGAATTGGGAATAATTTCATAGGGCCAGCACTAGTATTAAGGGAGGCTTAAAAAAGGCTTCTTGCAGAAGTTAGGATTTTAACAGAGACTTGAAGGAAGCCAGAGAAGTCAGGAGGCAGAGATGAGGAGGGAAAGTAGCCCAGGCATCCTGTACATATGCCTGGATTGAGGAGAAGGAGTATCTTATGCAAGGAACAGCAAGGAGACCAGTGGTACTGGATAACAGTATGTGGAGGAGAGTAAAATGTAAGATTGGAAAGACATGAAGGAGTCAGATTTTGAAGGACTTTAACAGTCAAACAGAATTTTCTATTTAGTCTGGGAGGTAATAAGGAGTCACTGGAGTCTTTAGACATGCTTATATGTGCTTTAGGAAGATCACTTTGGTAAATGAATGGAAGGCAGATGGGAAAGACTTGAGGCAGGGAGACCAACCATAAGGATGTTGCAGTAGTCCAGGTGTGCTGTGATGAAATTCATGTTGAAAATCAGTGGATAGAATGGAAGAAATGCCACAAGATGAATTGAATTGGACAATAACTATGTTTATTTTTTAATCTCTCTTTTAATAATTATGTTTAAAGAATTAAAGTAATGCTCTAATTCAGAAGCACATAGACAACCCACACACACACACACACACTCACACACATGAAGGAAGAGGTGATGGAACAAGCAGATAAATTGAAAAATGATATCTGGGGTATAAAATAATGGAAGTAACACATAAAAGAACAAATGAAGGAGAACAAAGACCAATCAGTGATAAATTAAAGAAAAAAAAACACCCAAGATACAAAATTTGAAAAGAAAAAGCAATTAATAGTTATGTAGGTTCAGAAATAGAATTGGAGAATAGGGCAAGAAACACAAATATTAGGTTAATTAGGATCCCAGAAGATATTTAAAAAGTTAAACATTTTTTTCAAGGGTCTAATTAGAGAACTCTCTTTGAAGTGGCAAGATTAGACAATATATCATAAGAATAGAAAATAAACAGAACTCCGGTATGCAGAAATCCCTTCTTTGATTTACCAAGGCATGTAATTATAAAATAATTGCTAAGTTACAAAGTATCGGGAAGAAATAAAAGAAATTACATTAAAAATCTAATTAGAGTAAGGTTGAATTTTTGAAAACAATAAAGGAAATAATTCAAAATTGAACAAAAATGTCTTTAAAAGCAGGATTAAATATCCAGATTGCATATCCTGCAAACATGACTACATTGTTTTAAAACAAAAGAAATTGAAAGACAAATAAGAATTGAAAGATTTTATCAACAAAAATATGCAAGTTAAGAGAATCAAGCAAGAAGCAAGGGAAGAATATATGAGAGACAGCAAAATAATGATGTGCTTCAAATATGTTGCTATTTATGGTGAATGCACAAATACTATCATAATGGCAGAAAATTATTAATTTAATTGTTCACGTAAGGACTGAAATTGTTAATGCCAAGTGTAATATTGTCTCTACCCCCTAAATGACCCCAGTAATGTAAGAATATTAGTAACATAACCAAGAAGACAGTGTCTATTAGGCTGAACTGGGTCAGACCTTAAGTCCCATCCTGAGATTTTGCCTTGTGGGGAGACCCAGCTCATGCTGGATCTAGGCCTTTGATGTCCTTGGAATTCATGGTATGAAAGGCAAAACAGCCAGAATAAGTAGTTCTCCTTGCTCAGATTGCTGGAGGTGACTGGGATCTCCTGATCAGGCCTTGCTACCTCATGACCAGGCTTTGCTTGTGATCTGGCTTTGATACTTCCTGCTGCTTCCTCTCCCTCTTAAGGATATAAAAGACTTTTCCATAGGCTTCTAGTTTGGGAAATCTATGGTGCCCTGTTCTTGTATGTGACCCCAGTTTGCAAACTTCTTTATTTTGAATAAAACCACATTTCTTTTCTTTTTCACTTATTTGTTTTGTTCATTTCAGGATGTGACAATACAAATACATTTCTACCATTGATCTATCTATTTATCCATCATCTATCAATCCTAGAAAAAGTGAAACCATATTTTCTAACTACAAAAGAATCTGAGTTCAGGAATATATATTATGATTACTCAAAAAGAGAAAAGAAAATATAATTGCATCTATACTTAATAACTTTTAAAAAACATTTCAAACAGTTGAGAAACAGTTATAACAAAATGGTGAGGATGCATAAAATGTGTCAGCAGTAATCCCAAAGACAAAACTTCTAGTTAAAATAAAAGGTTAAACTTCAGACAAGTATATGAATTACCATAGACATACTTTATTTCACTAGCTAATTTTGAACTATGGGAAAGTAAGTTGTATTTTGCTTCTGCCAGGATAAATAACGACAAACAAGGATGAAATATTAGAAAAAATCGAAATAATCACTTGCAACTCTGATTTCTCCAATCAAAAGAAAAAAATTACAAAATGATTCAAACTCTGAAGCCTATTAATATAATACCTAAACATATTTCATGCCAAAAAAAGATGTAAGTATATTTAAAGTAGCCAAAATAATAAATTATATTTTCAGACGTATGTATGATTATATCAAGAAAATGGCATTACTGAGCAAAAGTTATGAAACTGCAAAACAAAATACCCCAAACAACTCAATTAAACCGTGACAGAGAATGAATAGTATACTGACTCTAAGAGACAGAAAGAATCTGTCTCTGAAACACTGACTGACTGTGTGACCACTGGTGAGTCACTCCAGTTTCCAGTGCTCTAGCCAACTCTCTAAGACTATATGTTTGAGAAAAAGGGCTGATCTGAATTGGTAGGAGTTTTCTTACTCAGGGGCTCCCAGTCCTAATGAAACTATAGGTCCGTTTTCCTATTCTTATCCTAAACAATGACTGTGTTTAAAGAAGGAATCTGAAAACTACTAAAAAACTATTTTTTTAAAAGACAACAATAAAAATCTATAGGATGCAGTCTACGCAGTTCTTGGAGGTGAATTTTTCTTATTGAAGTCAATAAAATAGGAGAGAAGGAAGGGATGAAAAGGAAAACAAGCATGGATTAAGGTCTTCCTATTTGCTATACACTGTGATAGCAGCCTCTGCTCTCAAAAAAAGTTTAAAGTCTAATCAAGGAAGACAACACAGAAAGGAGCTGAAAAGTGGGTGGGAAGGGAGAATTATGAAGTCCAGAAAGTCGGTACTGGGTTCAGAGGGGAATGAAGGCAGGCTGGCTTGGGCTTCTTCACAAAATGGAGGAAGGCTCCAGGAAGAACTCACAAGTGGGAAGAACAGGAAGGCCTTGGACAGCAATGCTCCATGGAGCAGGCTGCAGGCTTGGTAGGATGTTCCAAGATGAGGAGGCTCCATGCACTGAGAAAAGTTCCAGGAGAGGACAGCATTAGAAGTATGATTTTGAACTCCACAAAGTCAGGGATAGGGCTGGGAAGGGAAAAAAGGAAATTTTGGAGAGAGCTGTTTTCAGTAGAATGACGCAATTGCAAATCAAATTGAAAAGGGTTGAGAAGTGAGCAAAAGGAGGATGTCTAGATAGCTCAGGAGTGTAGCTGAGAAGTGAAGGAGAGATATAAGCTGGAGACAGAAGGTAGTAGATTAGAGAGGGGTGGGATGATCGAAGGGGCTATCTGTTGGAGAACATGGGAAGGGATAGGATCAAGGGTACTGGTAAAAGTGTTGACTTTGGTGAGAAGGGTAACCTCTTCATCAAAGATGGAAGTAAAGGAGAGAATGGAGAATGATATCAAGGGCATGTGAGATAGAGAAGAGGGTGCTTATGACAAATGGACTCCATTCTCTTAATGAAATATGAGGTAAGATCTTCCCCTGTGAAGGGATAGTGTAGGGGGCTTAAGAAGAGAAATGGAGATTTGGATCATCTACAGTGGAGAGTGGGATAAAGAATCCATTGAAGGCCCAAATGAGATTAGATACTATAAATTTGTAGTTTTAATCACCCAAACACAAAATACATCAAGAACATTATTATGGAATACCGCTTTACACAGTCATATTCTAACACATTATAGGGTTTAAATGAAATGATGATTATCTAAAACATATAAATTATCCAAATTGTCACAACAAGAAATCAATCCTTTCAACAGACAGACCTTGGTGGAAGAAATTAGGCAGACCTTCTAAGAACTATCTTGCAAAAAATCTACATGGTTCATACTGATGACAAGTGATTTTTTTCCAAACTTTATAAGACAAAATTATTATCATGTTACATAGATGATTGGTAAATATACAAATGTGGCATGATGAATGAAAAGTCCAAGAGACATAATTTCTGGGTAATTAATCATTTTATTAATTATGTCTAGTGAATAATTAATTAGACATGATCAGTGGCATTCTCAGCAACCAAAGATGAACCTTGGGAGCCTGCTGAAAACTTATACACCCTTGGGAGAGTGGGTAATCCCAAAAGATAGAAATCAGTTGGTTAAAAATTAGTGAGAGAATGAATATTATAGTGACAGGTGGGTCTATTCTAATGAAGGACTGGGTACATGACTGATAGTCTCACTCATGGACAAAGAAAGATTAATCTCAAGCCAGACCACTCCAACATCAGGCAATCTATGTAAAAGGATCTATCCTCCTCCCAGTCAATGGTCAATGAACAAAATGGTGAGGGTAAGAATTCCACAAAGATAAGTTGGTCTGGGTGGGGGGAATTCTTTAAGCAGGGTCAGAAATACCCTTGCGAGGCTGGACCTTGAAACTTTGATTGAGGAAATAGAAAGAAAAAAAAACCCCTGGATTCCCCCTTAATATTGACTGGTTATTAATATGAGAGAGAAATAATCATTTCTCTCAATGGAGTTGCTTTTACAACCTGGCATTTAGTATTCTAAATGTCTTTGGTTTGGGTTACTGCCATAAATCCCTAATTGGGCCTCTGTCTCCCATTTCCAAGTCATCTTCCACTTAGCAGTCAAGCTGATATTCCTAAAGCACAAGTCTGATAGCTCCTTTCCTTGAGAAGCACTGGTTACTTCCTCTTGCCTTTAGGGAAAAAAAAAATACAAATACCTCTGATCTGGCTTCAGCCTATCTCTTTAGGTTTATTGTCTTTCACTTCCTTGTGCTCTGCATTCTAACTGCAAATGAAGATTTGAACATTGTGGATAAGTTCACTTCCTTTGGCAGTGTACTTTCCAGGGATGTACACATTGGCAATGAGGTTGACACATACATTGCCAGAGCTAACTCCGTGTTTGGGAGGCTCTGAAGAAAAGTATGGGAGAGAAGAGGTATTTGACTACCAAACTGCAGGTCTACAGAGCTGTTGTGCTGACCTCATTGTTTCACACACCTGTGAAACATGGACAGTCTACCAGCATCATGCCAGGAAACTGAATCGCTTCCATTTGAATTGTCTTAGGAAGATTCTGAAGATCACCTGGCAGCATAAGGTATCAGACACTGAGGTCCTTACTCAAACTAAACTGCAAAGCATTCAAACTCTGCTTCACAGTGTGCAAATCTGATAAGTTGGCCATGTTGTTTGGATGCAAAATGTATACTTGCCAAAAAGACAAAAGATTTTATGGAGAACTCACACAGGGCAAGTGTTTACATGGTGGTCAGAAGAAGCAATACAAGGACACTCTCAAAGGGTTTCTCTCAAGAACTTTGGAATTGATTGTGTGACATGCAAGACATTGGCATAGGACTGCTCAGCATGGCGTGCCCACATCAGAAAAGGTGTTGTGCTCTATGAACAAAGCAGAATTGGAACAGCTCAAAGGAAACACAGGATGTGTAAATTTAGAGAATCCATTTCAAATGTTCAAATGAACTATTTGTGCCCAACCTATAGTAGAGCACTCTGAGCCTGTATTGGTCTGATCAGCCACAGTGCGACACACTGAAACTTGACTTTAGTGTAGTAATGTCATTTTGGTCCTCTTTGAGAATGAAGGCCAATAACCTCTAACATTCTAACTAAAAGGGCCTACTTACAGTAATCTGTTAACACAAGTGCTAGAACCAGCTCAAATCAGCTACAGAGATTGCTTTCATCTCAGTGTCTGCACTAATAATGCCTTGGAAACCAACAAATCAGGGCTTGATTTCTTATCAAGACTTAAGAAAATGATGGAGAAAATGCTTGAGACTAAACTTAACAGTGTATTGTGTGTCTGTTTCTTCCTAGAGAAAGAACCATTTGTAAACATTTATCAGCAAACCTCTGCCTACCAACATTCCATTTTCCATCTCCACACCTTTACACACATTGTCCCTCAAGTTTAGAATGACCTCTTCCTTAATTCTGCCCCAGAGAATTCCTAGATTCCTTTGTTTCAGATCAACTGCAACTCCTTAATAAGACCTAAATGGATCTCTACAGTTGAAACTGCTTTACCTTGTGAAATTACTTTGTAAATATTTTGCATACGTAGTAATGAACCTAACGAGAAATACAGATGACTTTTATATGGGCAACTATAAAACTATAATAACTATAAAATCATAAGAAAGGATGTAAATAATTAGAGGGATATTCAATGTTCCTGAATTGCTCAGATTAGTAGGGCAAAATGACAGCACTCTCAAAATCAATTTACATATTTAATGTAATACCAATCAACGTACGGAGAGATTTAGATTTCTTCATAGAATTAGATAAAATCATAATTGAATTTATTTGGAAAACAAACAGGCAAGAATATCAATAGACATGCTGAAATAAAAGACTGATGAAGGTGGCCTTGAGTTTCCAGATTTTAAAACATATTAGAGAACTGTCATTGTTACAGCTATGTAGTATTCCATAAAAAAGTTAGAGAACACGATCATTAAAAAAGGAGAGATTTTCCAGTTTACCAAACAAATGTGTATCAGAGTAGTGATTAATAAACCCCAGGAATTTTTGCTCATCACACATGTTTCTATTTAGAAAGGAAAGCAAGAACAATGCAATGACCTTAGCTTCGGGGCTTCCTTTTGTTCCTATACTTTTCTCTCTCCCACTCATTTGCGTGGGAGATCAAACAAATTTTAAAATTAAGAAACTCACAGTCCTGAATGTGGAGAACACTGGGCAGTTTGCTGGAAAGGTGGATTTTGACTACCATACTGTAAAGATGAACATTTTTGAAAGCCTCAGGGATTCTGATCAATACAAAGGAACCAACCACAGTTCCAGAGGACTTGTGATGAAATATTCTATCCACTTTTAGATACAGAGATGATGAACTCAGCATATTTTTGTTTTGAATGTGGTTAATGTGGAAATTGGGGCAGCTACATGGTGAAATGGATAGAGTGCTAGTTCTGTAGACACAAAGACCTGAGTTCAAATCTAGCCCCAGATACTCACTAAGTGTGTGACCCTGGAAGATTGACTCAATCTCTGTTTGCCAAAAAATAAAAATAAAGCTCCTCCTAGATAACTGTCTTGCTGTGGCGGAGGGATTTAACAAAGCTCAATGAAACTGCAAACTTTAAGACGGACGGGTCATGGTGGAGAACTCTAACAAAAAAAGGGTGATCCACTGAAGAAGGAAATGGCAAACCACTCCAGTATCTTAGCCAAGAAAATCCTAAATGGGGTCATGAAGAGTTGGACATGTTTGAAACAACTGAACAACAGCAAGATGAGAGAGATAGTGGTAATGTTGTGAAAATTTGAGAAATGAAGGGTCCAAAGTAAGGAAATTTATATTAGGTGGTCTCAATTTTGTCTCAGTGGAGTAGGAGGCTCACTCATCAATTCTATTTTTGGAAAATAGGGACATAGTAGGTGCAAAAGGACACAAGACAAAATTTGTAACTTCTAATATCCAATTAGTTATCAAATCCTGTCAATTCCATCTTTATAACAGCTTAGAAAGAAATTTTATGAATTAAATAGGGAATTCATTTAGAGTGGAAGGGTTGTTGAGATGCGATAAGGACTAAACATAAATTACCTCCCAGGAATTTGAATCAGTGAATTTAGTGTGACTTTACAACTTTCTACAAGCAACACTCTATAGCCCTAAAGCAGGATGAGGATGTTTATTAGTGGGATTCACTTAGAAATGAGGCTTCCTCCCTGGTGAGCACTGAAATAAGGTCAGGGTACAGAGAAAGCAGGGATTCTTCACTTTTTCTATGTCATGGACTCCTGTGACTTTTGGTGAAACCTTTGGTCCCCATCTCTGAAAGTTTTCAGATGAACAAATAAAACAAATAAGATTATAAAGGAAACAAATGATATTGAAATGTAGCTATAAAAAATTAAAAAGCAAGGTCATGTATCCCAATTTAAGAATGTCTGTCTTAAAGCAAGTGAAACATGAAAGTATTAACACATTGAGCTCTTGAGAAACTACCATCCATACCTTAACTCCTTTTCTAGACTGTCCAAAAGCTACCCAGGTCTCACAAGATTGTGGATCCTATAACTTTTGCTTTAGAATTTGTTTGAGAGCTAAGAAGTCTCACAGAATTTGCATCAAAACTGCTTATTTTTGTTGCTTTTGAGATGAATAAGCAGTGTTTAAATAGTTCTGGTATAGTGCCTTCTTTGGGCTGGCAGCTGCTGCAGGCTGTTACAGCTTTCATCCACAAACATTTCATTTTTATTGTAACATGCACTGCTTCAAGCAAGCATAGAGTCCTCAAGCAAAATTCCCAAGACCAAATTGTGATTAACCTTATTTTTTGTTATGACTGATAAGTGGCATCTATGTTGTGATTACTGCAGATGCTCTGTAAATTTGCAAGTTTCATCCTGCTCATCAAGAGGTGGATTGCTAGCATTTGAAGGTGGGCAGGTGAAGCCTTCTTCCTCCAAAAGATACAGTCAGAACCCTCTAAACAGAAACATAGACAGGGGTGAAAAGCTGGGCTAATAAATTCAAGAAAATAGATAGAAAATTGTCCTTAAGATAATCTCCAAAGGATAGAGCATGGATTAGTATTTTATTTATAGATGTACAAAATTTCATCTTTTATAAATACAAGAGCAAAAAATTTTTAATGTGCATTTAACAGTTTTACCTTTCTCCTGCAATCAAGGATAGAGCTTGATCAAAAGAACAGTGCCTAACTGAAGCTAAGTCTCTAATCCTGGAAGACCCAAATTCAAGGTTTCTGAATAAAGGAGTAACTAACCACATACCTGGGGCTGCTAGGTGGCACAGTATATAGAGTGACTGACTAGCAGTCAGAAGGACCAGAGTTCAAATGTGACCTTACACATTTACTAGTGGTATGACTCTGGGCAAGTTACTTACCCTTGTTTACCTCAGTTTATTCAACTGTAAAATGAGTTGGAGAAGGAAATGACAAACCACTGTAGTATATTTGCCAAGAAAATCTTAAATGGGGTCATGGAGAGTCAGATATGAGTGAAATGACTCAACAACAAAAATAGTGAAATTAAATACCTGGGAGAAAAGTTACAAGGTCTCCTAAGCCTAACTCAGTATTTTTTTCAAAGGGATTAATGAACACTATTCCTGCAGAAGGTAAAGTCCTTTGGGCAGGGACTATTAATATTTTTGTCTTTTTATCTCCTTGCCTAGAACTATGCTTGACACTAGTGGGTGCTTAATAAATGCTTGTTGATTGATAGGAATGATAATGGTAGGCTCATAAAACTATTGGATCATCAGAGTTTTATATGATGCTGTTTAATGATCTTGAGGCTCTAATTAGTGCCTCCTAGATATGGTGACTTGACACTAGTTTTAAAATGAGTACAGCCTAGGTGAAAATTGAGGACACAGTTACAAATGTAAAATGAACATCAAAAGAAGTGAGCTGTTAACAATTTTTTTAGAAAGTCCACTTGTAAGAAAAATTATTTTGAAACCTGGTATGATATAATAATGATAATAATTATTACTTTCATTTACCTAGTGTTTTAAGCATAATCAAAATGTCAGGTGGCTAGGGCATAGGAGAGAGACATAACTGTCTTTTGCTAACCATTTGACATAAAGATTTAACTAGCAGATCTTCATTGGGGTTGAGCTTGGGATTGTGCACAGTTATAAATTTAGAGGGGGAGGAAATATGCATTGGCTTCTACTTTACTGAAAATATAAAGGCCAAGAGGAGAGGCAAAAAGTTTACTCGTGGCATGGTAGGGAGAGGAAGGTGTGATGAGATCCGTAGTGGCTATTACAGATAACTAGAATCATGGATTACACAAAGGCAGAAACCTCTACAAAAGCTAGTTACTCCTCTCTTAAGTTTTCCTGCTTGGAACAAAGTCCAGGCATCCCTACCCTTATTATAGCTCTGATCTGATAATCCCAGCCATGTACTTTTTTATAGCTTTCTTCTATAGCTAAACTTGAGAAAAAAGGATTGGGAGGAACTATTTATGGATCTGAGAACCATTGGAGTGACATGCTAAAATTGACTCAAACAACGAATATAGGAGTGAAGGACTGAAGAAGAACTCAATGTATTCTGTATTCTGAAAATGACGTAGCTGTTTTTGTGACCTTTGGCACAGCAGTTAACCCTTTTGATTTGCAATCTCATTCCTTTTTTTCATTTCCTCATGAGAACTTTTATGTGGTAAAATTATTTGACCTTGGATGCTGCAAAAAATGTATATATATATATATATATATATATATATATATATATATATACATATATATATATATACATATATATATATGTATATGTATATGTACACATACACATACGATATTAAAAAAAAAACTATATCTAGTGTTATTAATAGTATTTGCTATCTCGGGCTTGTTTGAAACTGGTAAATAGAAGCAAGTATTTTCTGAGGGTTCACTGCATACTTACATGTTAGGTAGTTTTCCCTACTGTTTCTGACAGCAAAAATTGTGTTCATTGAAAAGATATGGATTTCATAATTTTTTCATCTCACTTCCTTTGCTTTCTCTGTAATATCTCTGAATTTAGACTCTAAATTTTTTACAAAGCTATATTCACAGACAGACATACTCACATATGGGAGAGAGAGAGAGGAGAGAGAGAGAGAGAGAGAGAGAGAGAGAGAGAGAGAGAGAGAGAGAGAGAGAGAGAGAGAGAGAGAGAGAGAAAGAATGAAGGAGATTTATTTAACCAATGCCCTTCAGAAAAGTTAAGTGATTTAATAACAGATTCATGTTGTTGTTCTTCTTTTGTTTTTGAAGAAGACCAATGACGTTATAAGGATGATGTCTTGATTTGAGCATGAATTGGATTTGAGTGGGACAGAGCTGTGCAAAGTCAGTCTTACTCTCTCCATCAGTCATCAAAATCCAGGGCAAGACAAAAGTCAAGATGGCTGGTGACAGCTCAGGGTGCAGTGGATGATGTTGCTCTTTCTACATCAAGGTCATTTCCCAGGCTTCAGATTGTTTGAGGCAACACCCATTCAGTGACTAAGGGATAGGCAAGAACTGAGATAAGATATGAGCTAATTTACCATCACAATTATCAGTCTGGGAGGGGAAGATCCTTAAAGATTCTTACCAGAACAGAAAACAACTGCTATTTATACTCATTCTAAGCCCTCAGAACCTAAATCATGAGCCACAGAGGCTTGGGCTAAGGGCTATTATTGGTAACAGATCCATAGCTAGTAAATAGCAAAGTCAAAATTAAAACCCAGATCTTTTTATTCCCAATTCAGTTTTTATTGCCCCAATTACTGCTCAAAGCAACCCTTTATTTTCTTTGGTCTTCCCTTTTGACAATGTAGATTTTACAAAGCCCTCCTGCCTTTTTGCTATTTTTATCATAAATTGACAACCTTCATTCATTCTTAACTTTGTGCTAAAAATGTAAATTTAGGTGCAGAAGAATAGTTATTGAGATAAGGGGAAAACCAGTAGAGTGTGGTGATCTTGATTCCAAGAGAGGAGAATAGAAGCTCATAGGAAACCGATTTGTGCTTCAGCGATGTTAAAGAGTATGAGAACTTTAAGAAGGCACCTGAATTTGGCAGTTAGGTTTTAGTTGACTTCTGAGGGAGTAATTTCAGGTTGAGATGGAAGCAGATTAAAATTAGTGGTGGAGGGTGGGGAAGAGGGTGGCCATGAACTTGAGACATCAGATATAGGTAACTTTTCTTTTCAAGTTTAGCAGTGAAAGGGATAAATTGACAAACGTATGAAAATCATCTAGAAGCAAGCTAGGTAGTTTGACATAGTGGATATGCAGCCAGGGGCAAAAGTGCTTACAACAGACCATCCTTAATAAAAATGTTTTCTCTACTTAGGAAAGGCATTTTCTAGAATAGTGGTTACACTTGGACTATACATACTAAAAACCAATAACTGATGATGATAACAATAAACATATTGGCTTGATCCATCCCTTAGCCTCACTACTACAGGTAGAAACTTAAATATCAGTAGCATATTGAATTCTGAGGTAGGTCACAATAGTTAAGTAAGGCACTAGCCAATGAAAAAAGGCCACCCAAGACAGCATCCAAAGAAAATATCCTCCATATCAGTCAGGAAGACTTTTCCTTTTCTCCTTGTTTCTCCTTTCCAATCACTGCCCCCTCTCCACTCCTGCCCTCCCCCCAAAACCCCAGTCCAGCCTTCTACCTGAATTTTGTTTTGTTTGTTTTGTTTTCTTCAAGGACATGTATTAATTTTTACTCTGTAGGAAAACAGGACAGAATCTTTTGTTTAATAATCCCTGCTCACTCTCAATATTATTTGGATTCATGGCAAATGATAATAATAAAGAAATGATGCTTGGCACTTTTCATCTCTCTTCAGTGCTAGAGATGGTAAACGTTGTAATCATTTTTTTGCGTGACAACTTAAGGAGACCAGTGTTTGCTGATGGACAGCTTTCTGCAGAGCATAATGTGATTGCTGAAATGCTGTTTGTCTTCATGTCTTTTCATTACTATCATTTTCAGTACAATTCTATTGCTTTTTACTAGCTTTCATTTCATTTCTCCATCTGTAGAGGGGCTCAGGTATATGAGCTTTCTACTGACATCCATTTACTGAGAGTCTTACATCCATAGTAATGACACTAAGAAAGTCACAGCATTGCAAGAAATACCACCTTCTATATTAAAATCTAAAAGGGAAATATTGCAGTCCACTAATTTTGGTTGTGTGATTTGGGAGGTAGGTTATGAAGTAAAGTGAATAGTAATTGAAATAATAGAACTGTTTTTGGCAGAGTTATTTCAAAACAATAATAAAGCCATTTTTGAATGACTTTCTTCCAGAGGGTTTATTTTCCTTTAATTTTGAAGATTTTTATTGATGTATTTTGTTTTTGCATTAAAAACATCTCCAGATTACCACGTCAATGCAAAAGTTCTCTTCCAATAAGAGCAAAACTCCCTTTTCCACTATGCTCCCTTGCTCTTCTAGATTTCTTTACTTTTGTTGATGGGATATTCTTTACCCTTCCTTATGACCAGCAAGAGGGGAATGCCAGATTGGTGAATTTTAGGCACTCTGTGGGAGGGGGAAGGTTGGTCAATGATTCAATTTCTTTTTGACATTTATGTGAAATTCTGTTAGTGTGTGCTTTTGTGACATGACTGAATTGTTAGATTCCCAGTGAATGCTGGTTAAGAAATCCCTCTCTTAAACTTCCCAATTTTATTTAGCATTAAGGCATATAGTAGGAGCTTAATAAATGCTTTATGAGTAATGAGTAATCAATGCTCTGCAGAAAACTGTCCATCAGCAAATACTGGCTTCTTTAAGTAGTCATGCAAAAAAAAAAAAAAAAAAGATGACGTGTTGACTATCTCTAGCACTGAAGAGAGATGAAAAGTGCCAAGTATCATTATTTGTCTCAGGTGCAGCGGACATCTAGGAGTTCCCCTGACTTTGACCTGACCTTTCTTACCTCTATGTAGGACACTTATGCTTAAGGCAAATCCCTTCCTCATCTTCATATTTTGAAATCCTCTCCGTTCTTGGTCTGGATCAGACATAATACCCTTCAAAAAGCCTCCCTGATTCCCCTACTGGAGGTGAATCTAACCTCCTCATATTTTCTTGGCTGTCACCTGCCTTTTGCCCCTATCACAGCCTACTTTGTAGCATATATATTTGTGTACATGCTATGTTTCTCCTGTTACATTGAATAAAGATGAGTCCAAAGCCTGAAAGGCTAAGAATGTAGCTAGGTAGGAGACACAATAACCTTGCCCCTGGGATTAATTTTTTTTTTTTGGTGAAGGCTTGAATTATTTTGTGGAGGTGCTGCAAGGCAATGTTTAGTCCTCAAAGATCTGCAGAGGATCAGACCCAGACATCTTTGTAACGTTTCTATAGGAAAGCTTCCTTCAAATGAGTTTGATGATAGAAAATCCCCAACTGGGAATTAAATTTGGTTCCAGAAGAAATTGTTAACTCTTTAATAGGAAGGGGAATAGGATAGAAAGTTAAATCCAAGAAATGATGTTTTAAGAAATAGAATTTAGCCTATTTAGCTGGAAATGTCCCCATATTGTCTTCTAAAGCTATTGTAACCTGGGGAAAAGGATGTCCTTCTAGGGTAGAATAGCCACATGAAAGAAACAGACATCACTCCTTAAAGGAAAAATATGCCAAGAAAGCTTTCCTAGGGTGACGACTGGGTGTATTGAAGTTTTCTGTCTTTTTCTCTAAGAAAGTCCAGAGGAGAATGCTGCAAAGTTTTAAACTGAAAGAGATCACTCTTCCTATAGAGATGATATAGCACTTCAACTAGTTATCCCAGATGAAGCCAGAGACTGGAAACAGAGAGAGGCTACTTAACCACTTACCCAGTGGAACAGTGGCCAGCAGTAAGTACCAGCCCAGTGAAGTGATGTGGAGAAGCAGCCATGAGAGAACAGTAGGGAGCAATGTCCAGAAAAGTTGGCAAGAACCACGTATCCAGAGGGAGAATACATATCTAGTGAGGCTCCATACCACATGAGGTCAGAAAGGAGAAAACTGACATTAACAGAAGACTTAGGCAGCCTTAGAAGTTGGCATATGAGTTACCCTTGTACACACGTGCCCTGGTCAAATATATTCCCTATGCATATGCTTATAAATGAGTTTTCCTTATGTGTGTCCATTCTTTCCACTGGTGCTATATATATATATTTGTGAATGTGTGCCCCATGTTTATGGGGGAAATGTTTGATTATTATGTAAACATTACTATGTGAATATAGTAATAAACATAGTAATAAAAATACTATGCTATTTCATTTAATGTTTTTCTTTGATCTAAGTGTTTCCTTTGGTTGACTAATAAAGGTGAAGACATCAGTGACAGCTCATGAGCTACAGTTTTGCATGGAAGCAGACTCACAGAGAATACCTTGAGCCTGATGTAGCCTTCCTTATCCAGGAGAGTCTGTGTATGAGCTAAGAGAGTACCCTCAGGTACCCCTTTACCATGCCACATTGTGATGATGTACTTGAGGGTAGGGACTATGTTGTTCATCTTTTTACCTCAAGCTTTGAGCATGGTGCCTAGCACACAGCAGGCATTTAATAAGTGTTTGTTGAAATGAATTGAAGGATATAATTCAGAAAAGACAGAAAAATGAATGAGAAGAATTGCTATTCTGGGTCTGATTTTAAAGAATAAGGAATTGATTGTTGAAACAGAAATGATGAAACCCTTAGGTAGGGGGTGAAGTGACCATGCTTACTACCCATGATGAGTAAGGCAAAGAAAGTTGGATATAGTATAGCTCTCACCCTAGGGTTTGGGAGAAGAGATTTCAAAAAAACCCAGAGAAAATGTTATCTATGTATAAGCAAAAGGTCTAAAGTTTTATAGGGAAAGTCAGTCCAGGAAAGACTGTAATTTCTCAAAATGAAATACCAAAGATGCAAAAACATTCAGAGCTATTTAGAGGAAATGAAGGAGTTAACTGAAAGCAACAGTAGAGATTCACAAGGAACTCATTCATCAACTTAGATATTCAAAAAGAGGTATATGAAAGACGAAAAAAGGCAAATACAGGAGAAAGAATTAAAAAAAAACCTCACCATGGCATGTTCCTACCAGTACTGTATCAGACACCATAAAGAAGAATGAGCTCAGGAAGATGAGGAATTCCAAGAATGACAAAAAGACATTTTGTTAGCTTTATTGAGGGAATGATTAAGATCAAAGTAGGGATAATATTACTGTTTGGTTGTTTAGGACTATCATAACAGGCAGCAGAGAGAAGACAGAAGTACTCATGCCTTCTGTTACTTCATTTTTTCCTGCCATAAGGAACGATCATTGGACTTGAAAAGATGGAGTAAAAAGTGGCTAATAAGGAGCTGAAAATCATGATAAATAAAGCAGATACTGAAGTCACTTAGCTACTTTCAATGAATGCAAGTCATTAGGTACAAATAAACTAAATCTCAAAATATTAGA
Source organism: Notamacropus eugenii (assembly GCF_028372415.1). NCBI lineage: Eukaryota > Metazoa > Chordata > Mammalia > Diprotodontia > Macropodidae > Notamacropus > Notamacropus eugenii. The sequence goes on along the minus strand of NC_092873.1, from coordinate 183,591,859 downwards.
TGTCTGGTGGATGTGATGGATAAAGTCACCATCTCTGCATGGAGGGGAGTTGCAGGACTAGAGAAGGACAGCCAATGCCTCCCATTTAAGAGTCAGTGCCTTTGTAGGATCCATAGCCCATTTTTCTGTCAGTAGCAGTCATGGCTTCTGAAACTGTCACTGTCCTCAGCTGAATATCTTTCTAGATCTATCTGTAGGAGCTTCCTCTGTTGTTGGTCACTACCATTCCAGCAATGACTACTACTGGCTTCAATAGATTCTGCTAGCACCTCTTTTCCTTAGAAATCAGGTCAGGCGCTTAATTGAATTGCCCTACTTTTTCATCCTATGAAATAGATGATGGTAAAAGGCTCCAGTTATCTTCATGCTAGTATCTTTGCTTAGTTTCATCACAAGCTTGTTGCCGTTCAGTTATGTCTGGCTCTTTGTGACCCTATTTGGGTTTTCTTGTCAAAGATACTGGAATAGTTCACCATTTCCTTCTCCAGCTCATTTTTCAGATGTGGAAATTGAGGCAAACAAGGTTAATTGACTTTCCCATGGTTACACAGCTAGTAAGTATCTGAGGCCAAATATGAAGTCAGGAAGATGCATCTTCCTGACTCTAGGCCCAGCACCTTACCTTCTGTGCCACCTAGCTACCTCTCATGAGCACCATAAAACACAACATCCAGTCATTCTATGAAGTGATTTTCTTGTTGTTTTTCAACATATGAAAAAGACAGCTCTGCCATCTCCTTTATTTACCTCTTTGTGGAGGTGTGTTATAAGAGTGGTACGAGCAAAGTGCTTAAAATAACGCAGAAAAAATTACTTCTGCTTAAGGATATCCAAGATGGCATCATAAAGAAGGTCTCATTTAAGTTAGGCCATGAAGGCAAGTTAAAGATCTTATTGACAGAGATGGAGCACAGAGTTTGAGAGAGACCAGGCAGAGGTTAGCACAGGGAACAGAACAGAGTCAAGAAAGAGGGAGTTGGGTTTGTGGAATGGCAAGTAGCTCAGTTGGGTTGGAATTCTGGTCTAAAGTTAATTGGGGAAGAAAACAAAAACTATTGACACAAAAGAGGTTTGTGGATGATTTTAACTCCTATTCTCTCTATTTCCATTGTCTTGCATTACGATATGCTACTGTCATGATCGGAGATCAATGAACCTATTCAAGTCAGTAAGTCAATTCAGTGCAGATCAATGCCTTTGAACAACATTTAGTAAACTCCTAAAAAGTACTACATTAAGAGCGGAATAAGATATAAAGGTCAGTGAAACTCCCTTCTTTTCTTCATGACACTTAAAGTTTAGTAGGGAGAATACTATACCTATACAAATAATTACGAGAAAGAAAACAAAGCCCTACCCAACGTTCAAGCAAGGAAGGATAATTTTGATCTGGGGAAATCAGGAAAAGGCTCATGGAAGAGAAAATATTTAGCTGAGTCTTGAAGACTTTAAGACATTCAATAGAGGGTGATGAGTTACGGGTATTTTCACGCGTAAGGAATGGTGTTAGCAAAGGAATGGAGGCAGGGCGGCATAAGCCTTTTCTATAGGATGGCAAGAGCATCAGTTTTCTTGTAGTTGTTGTTGTTTGTCCTTTGTTCTGAAAGAGGACCACAACATCATGGAAGCGATGCCAAGACATGCAAGTGAATTGGATTTAAGTGAGGGAGGGCTATTCAAGGTCACCAGCCTCACTTTCTCTTCCACAGCAATTTGGGTCCAGAGGCAAGATGTAGATCAGGAAGACTGGAGATTGCCACTGATGCAATGAAAACAGATGAAACTTAAACCATCACTGTGAAATGTGGGCTCAATTAACACTGATGGGTAGATATTTCCCTACTACACCATTAAAAAATTAGATAAGTGATATGAACCACACCACAGTGGTCTATCCAGCCAGTGAAGTAGAAAGCTAGTAGAGTGACTATGCTGGCCTTGTCTAGTGATTGCAGAAAGAGTTGATAAAATATGGGAGTAGTCTGAGACAATATTGCAAAGTTAAGTTGTTTCCTAACTGTAAATGCCCTTGAAAGCCAGGCTTTATACTTCACCTAGTTGACACCAAAAAATTGCCGAATGGTTTAAATCTGTGGACCAGTGCAGTGGAAAAATTAATTTGTCAAATATGTGTTTATTTAAACCAAAATTTTAAAAGAAATTTTTTATTCATGTTTTTGGTTTTACATTGGATTTGGTGCATTAATTTCCCCCTTGTATCCCTCTTCCCCCTTCTCCTAGAATTTCATCCCATATATTGAATACCTTTATTATGAAAAAAAGAAAAAGGAAGAACAAGGAAAGGAAAATGGATAAATAAATTGTTAAAATATGACACTATTTGCAATGCTCTACAAACCTGGACCAGTTCTTTAAAGCAGGAGGTAGACTTCTCAAGTCTCTTTTAGAAGCCTAACTGGTATTCTGTAATTTTGTCATATTCATTTTTTGATTATTTTGTGGTTGTTTTATCTATTTTCATTGTTGTAGTCATGTGTATGTGTGTATATCTATCTATCCATCATCTACTATCTATCTATCTATCTATCTATCTATCTATCTATCTATCTATCTATCTATCTATCTATCTATCTATCATCTATCTATCTATCATCTATCTATCTATCTATCTATCTATCTATCTATCTATCTATCTATCTATCTATCTATCTTTGTGTCTTTCATTTTGCCTCATTTTATGTAAGTATGTGCTTTTCTGTATTCATCATATTTATCATTTCTTATGGGACAATAATATTCCATTCTATTCCTGTACCATAATTGGTTTAGCAATTCTCCAATGGAGGGACAACTATTTTGTTTTGAATTTTTTGTTTCCACAAAAATTGCTGCAATACTGAGGCATGAATGTAGCTGAATCTTACTGTGCTATAAAAAGAAGGGATATGACGAATACAGAGACTTATATGAAGACTTACAAGAACTTAAAGAGAGTGAAGTAAACAGCCAAGAAAATGATATGCACATTGACAACAATGTAAATGAAAAGAACAGCCAAAAACAATGGGAAATAAATGATTCAGACTTTAAAAGAACTAGTAGGACTCCAAAGAAGAGATATGAAAAGACAACTCCCCTCACTTTTTTGTAAAGGTTGAAAGTTCACTGATGTGAAAAATTGCGCATATTTTCAGACTTTATTGATGCTCTCATCAATTTTGTTGATTTTTCTCTTTAATCATTTGCCTACTGGTGCTGCAGTTGGCAATGTCCAGCAGTAAATATTTTAAAATATTATTATATGGACTCATTTTCTTGGAAGAGTGAAGAGAAAGGATTGGGAGAAATTTAGACAATGTACATTAAAAAATATCAATTAAAACATATATTTTAAAAGTGTTGCTACATTTTTGTATGTATGGGGATGCTCTTTTTTTAGCTACTTTATTTACATAATTCCAAAATGCTTTCCAGAATCATTATAACAAGGTACATGCTCATCAGTAATGTATATGTGTGTTTATCTTTCTGCCCCTCCAACACTGACAATTCCCATTTTTTTTTTTTTTTTACCATTTTTCTCAATTTGTTAGGTGTAATTTAATTTACTTGGGGTATGTGTGGAAGGCAGCTATAAGGGTAAGCAAAGTAAGATCTTTTGCTATTTTTGTTTTGGTGTAATCAAGAAGTAAAATGCCTCTGATCGAATAATGTGATTGAGGAGGATGTTTCCCACCCATTGATGGACCTGGGAAGATTTGTAGGAAGGCCCACATCTTTTGTTAATGAGGCACTGGTTCTCAGGAGATGTGATGCCCTCTGGCTTTAAAAGTGTATTAAGACTCTGAGATGTGGTTTTACTTTGGGGCTTAGTTTTTGGAAGAAGGTTTGTGTGTCAGATGAGACTCTGGGAAGTTGCTAAGCAGAGCTCCCTGGCTTTGAAAACCCAGATGTTGGTGCTTCCCTCTCTGAAAACTATGATCAGACAATTGGACCTGTCTGTTGATTTGTGATAAATGTATAGATTATAGTCAGACAGAAGAAGACATGTCTGTTGATCTTTGATTTCTCTGTATTTTCTCTGAAGTTCAGAGTGCTGACTCCCTTGGATTAGGTGAATGATTAAATGATATATGTGCTTGATTTAAAGTGATTGTTAACCCCTCACAAGTTGCCTTTCCTTTTATGAATGCAGATCTAAGAACCTGTGAGAGCAGGTCCCCCAGTGTATGTTGTGGTGCTTAGAGTTACAGCAGCTAAAACTGGTGCTATAGATACTTAGAGCTTAGTCAGGCATCTGGCCAGAAAATTAACTTTAATGTTGTTAATATCAAACACAATACTTCCTCTCTTCCCTCTAAGTAATCCTAGTAATATCAGTATTCTAGTATGTATTTCTGCTCTATAGGCACTTAATCTCAATTTGGTTGGGCTATACCCCTCTGTGGGGCTCCAGTTCATCTCGTAAACAGAGTTAGCTTGACAACCACAACTACCAAAAATGTTCTTACCTTCTCATTAAGGTTTGGAGAAAAGAGGATCATGAAGGGTAAAACAACCAGAGTGAAGTGCATTTTCTTGCTTGGATTGCCAATGGTGGATGATACCTCATGACTATGCCTTGATCTTCATGTGGTTTCTTCCTTTTTTCATCTTGAAGGTATAAAAACCTTTCTGTAAGTTTTCTTTGTGGACCTACATGCACTCAGACATATGGGTGACCTGGGCTTGTGACTCTCTTTATCTGCATTCAAGATGACTTTTTCCTCCATCTGTGAGTTCAATTTATTTCAGGATTAACACATCAAAGATGATGAAGCCATCTGTTACATCCCAGGACATCATCAGTTGTCTTGACTTTTGTCCTACCAATGGATTTTGATGACTCAGGAAGAGAGAGTGAGGCTGATGACTTTGTGTAATTCTGCTTCATTTAAATTCAGATCATGGGTCAGATCATGACCAATGATGTCATTGGTCCCCTTTGAAAATGAAAGACAAACAACAAACAACAATGTGCCAGGCACTGTGCTAAGTGTTAGAACCTAAGGGTTGCTTTGATTTGCATTTCTCTAACTATTGGTGATTTGAAACATTCTTTTACATGGTTATTAAGAGTGTCTAATTCTTTCCTTGATAACTGTTCATTTATTTTGATTACTTTGCTATTGGGGGGAATGGCTTTTAGTTTTGTATGTTTGTTGTAATATTCTGTTTGTCTTAGATAACAAATTCTTATTTTAGAAACTGGATGTCTTTTTTTTTTTTAGCACTATATGGTTTTTTAATATTTATTTATTTGTTTTTAGTTTTCAACATTCATTTCCACAAAATTTTGAGTTCCAAATTCTCTCCCCATCTCTCCCCTCCCCCACCCCAAAATGTCATGCATTCTGATTACCCTTTCCTCCAATCTACCCTTCTTTCTATCATACCACTCCCTTCCCTTATCCCATCTCTCTTTTCTAGTAGGGCAAGATGGATTTCTATACCCCATTACCTGCATATCTTATTTCCCAGTTGCATGCAAAAACAATGCTCAACATTTGTTCCTAAAACTTTGAGTTCCAACTTCTTTCCCTTTCTCCTTCCCCACCCATCCCTACTGAGAGGGCAATCTATTCAATATAGGCTATATGTGTGCAGTTTTTCAAAAGACTTCCATAGCAGTCATGTTGTATAAGACTAACTATATTTCCCTCCAACTTATCCTGCCCCCATTTATTCTCATCTCTCTTTTGACCTTGTCCTTCCCTAAAAGTGTTTACTTCTAATTGTTCCCTCTTCCCATTTGCCCTCCCTTCTGTCATCCCCCTTCTCCTCTACTTTCCTGCAGTATAAGATAGATTTTCGTAGCAAATTGAGTGTGCATGTTATTCCCTCCTTAAGCCAAATGTGATGACAGTAAGCTTCACTTTTTCCCTTTCACCTTCCCCCTTTTCCCCTCCATTGAAAAAGCTTTTTCTTGCCTCTTTTATAAGAGATAAATTGCCATTTCTCCCTTTCTCCTTCCAATATATTCCTCTTTCACCCCTTAATTTTATTTTTTTAGATATCATCCCTTCCTATTCAACTCACCTTGTGCTCTCTGTCTATACATACATATATATATAAATCCCTCCAACTATCCAAATACTGGGAAAAGTTTCAAAAGTTACAAATATTATCTTTCCATGTAGGAATGTAAAGAGTTCAACTTTAGTAAGTCCAGTATGATTTCTCCTTCCTGTTTACCTTTTCATGCTTCTCTTGAGTCTTGTGTTTGAAAGTCAAATTTCAGCCCTGATCTTTTCATCAAGAATGCTTGAAAGTCCTCTCTTTCATTGAATGACCATTTTTTCCCCCCTGAAGTTTTATACTTAGTTTTGCTTGGTAGGTGATTCTTGGTTTTAATCCTAGTTCCTTTGACTTCTGGAATATCATGTTCCAAGCCCTGTGATCCCTTAATGTAGAAGCTGCTAGATCTTGTGTTATCATGATTGTATTCCCACAATACTTGAATTGTTTCTAGCTGCTTGCAATATTTTCTCCTTGATCTGAGAAGTCTGGAATTTGGCTACAATATTTCTGGGAGTTTCTATTTTCAGATCTCTTTCAGGAGGTGACCAGTGGATTCTTTCAATATTTATTTTGGCCTCTGGTTCTAGAAGATCAGGGCAGTTTTCCTTGATAGTTTCATGAAAGATGATGTCTAGGCTCTTTTATTGGTCATAGCTTTCAGGTAACCCCATAATTTTTAAATTGTCCCTCCTAGATCTATTTTCCAGGTCAGTTGTTTTTCCAATGAGATATTTCACATTGTCTCCTATTTTTTCATTCATTTGTAATTTCTTGGTTTCTTATAAAGGCTTTACCTACCATCTTCTTCATTCTAATTTTTAAAGAACTATTTTCTTCAGTGAGCTTTTGAACCTCCTTTTCCATTTGGCTAATTCTGGTTTTTAAGACATTCTTCTCCTTGTGGACTTTTTGGACCTCTTTTGCAATTGAATTAGCCTATTTTTAAAGGTGTTATTTTCTTCAGCATTTTTTGGGTCTCCTTTAGCAAACTGTTGACTTGCTTTTCATGGTTTGCTTGCATCACTCTCATTTCTCTTCCCAATTTTTCCTCCACCTCTCTTACTTGATTTTCAAAATCCTTTTTGATCTCTTCCATGATCTGAAACTATTACATATTTATTTGGGGGGTTTTGGATGTAGAAGCTTTGACTTTTATGTATTCCTTTGATGGTATGCATTATTCTTCCTTATATGAAAGGATGGAAGAAAATACCTGTTCACCAAGAAAGTAGCCTTCTATAGTCTTATTTGTTGCCTTTTTTGGGCATTTTACCAGCCAGTTACTTGACTTTTGAGTTCTTTGTCAAGAGGAGGGTATACTCTGGGGACCTGAAAGTTCTCAGTTCCTCCAAGGTGGCACAATCAAAGGAGAAGAGTTTACTCCTCTCTTCACCTGTGCTCTGGTCTGGGAGCAAGCACAATCACTCTTCTTCCCAGGATGTGTGAGCAGAATTCCCTGTCCAGAACCTCCACCAGCTCTACTAGGTCAGCATCCCTCCTCACCCCAGGACCCCCACTCTGTGCTGAGAGCCAGATCAGCCACTCAATTCCTCCAGGATCTTTAAGCCAAGGGCTCCAAAAATGGATGCTGTTGCTGCAGTGGCTGCTCCCAGCAGGGCCAGATCATGTTCCCTTCTCACCTAGGTGAAAGATCTTTCTCACTGACCTTTGAAACTCTCTCTTGCATTTGTGGGTTGAGTAATCTAGTGGCTAGTGTCACCCTGAAGCCTGCTCTGGTCCTGTCCCTGCTGCACATGTGGCCAAGGCTGAGCAACACTCTGCTCTAAGCCCAGTATGATAGACCTTTCTTGTCATCTTTCCAGGCTGCCTTGGGCTGGAAATCTCTTTCTGACATTTTATGGCTTCTGCTGCTCTAGAATTTGTTTAGAGTCATTTTTTACAGGTATTTTATGGGCTATGGAGGGGAGCTTCTACAGTTCTATTCTTCTACCAATATGATGTAGTTTTGAAAGAAAAAAAATTTGATGTCAACATTTTTCTCCGTTGACAACTGCCATTTTGTTTGTATTAAAGTTTGTCCATATAATGCAACTAAATCATATTTTGTACTTGCCTCTGTTCTTTCAGTAAAAATATGCATTCTATCCATTGCTGTGAAAGGAATATGATCTGCTTCACTTGTAAAATTTGAATTGTATCATTTTTAGTTCAAGTAGCATATTTTTAATTTATTGTGGAATATGGCATAAGATTCTGATCTAAGACACATTTTTGCTGTAATGCTTTTTAGTTTTCCCAGCATTTCTTGTCAAATACAGAATTATTTGCTAAGTAATTTAAGTTTGTGGGGTTTATCAGATACTGGGTTGCTATGTTCTATCATGTCTGATTCTCCCTTTTCTAGTCTGTTCCTTTGGTGTGCTTCTCTATTTTTTAACCAGTATTGAATGATTTTGATAACTAATGTTTTATAGTATAGTTTGGAGTCATCCCTCTTGTTTTTCATTATTTCTTTTGATAATTGAAATCTTTCGTTCTTTCAAATAAATTTTTTCAAGTTCTGTAAAGTATGTTTTTGATATCTTATTCATATATTATTAAAACTGTAAATTAACTTTAATAGTATTGTTTGGAATAGGTCAGCCATGAATACTGAATATTCTAGCTATTTAAGTTCTTCGTTTCCTTAAGGGACTCTTCATAAGTTAATTTATGTAAATATTGAATATGATTTGGTAAATCAATTCCAAAATATTTTATGTGCTCTTTAGTTATTTTTTATACTTGCCCCTTGGATTTTATTATGATTATTATTAAATAAGTGATATTGATTTTTGAGGGTTTATTTCATTGCCTACAATTTTGTTGATACTATTAAGATGATCAACTATCTTCTTTGCTAATATCGCTAGGATTTTTCTCTTTTTTAAATTAATTTTTTAATCAATGAATAACTGCCTCTCTCCCACCTATCCCTACCATGAACTCTTTCCCCCCACTTAAGAAGTATAAAAATAAATAAAACAAAAAATGCAAGTCCATTGGACATTTCTGAAAAATAGTCTCATTCTGCATATTAGTCTACTACATCTCTATCAGAAACCAGGTAACAGGTTTCACCATGAGTCCTCTAGAATAGTGTTGATTTTTACATTGATCAGAGTTCCTAAGTCACATTTTTTTTTGTTTTTACAATATTATTGCTATTGTACAAATTGTTCTACTGATTTTTCTCACTTCTGAATCAATTCTTGTAAGTGTTCCACAGTTATTTTGAAACCATCCCCTTCATCATTTCTTACCATTATAATATTATTCCATTATTTTCATTGTTCATCAATATTCCAATTGATGGCCACCCTTTATTTTCTAATTCTTAAGAAAAAGAATCTCAAAAAATGTTACTGTAATTATTTTTCACATATTGGACCTTTTTCTCTTTCATTGATCTCTTTGGGCTATATTCTTAGTCATGATATTGCTAGTTCAAAGTATATGGTTAGTTAAAGAACTTTTATTGTATAGTTCCAAATTGCTTCCCAGAACAGCTGTATCAGTTCACATCTCCATCAGCAGTGTGTTAATATATCTGTTTTCTTATAGACATTCCAGAACTTGTCATTTTTATATTTTTAACTTTATCATTCAGATAAATATAAGATGGAACTTCAAAATAATTCAAATTTGCATTTCCCTAATCATTAGCACTTTAAAAATAATTTCATCATTAACAGAAAAATAATACTTGCACCTCACCTTTATCTATTTTTATGTGTTTAATTTCTTTGTTTGTGTTCTAGTTGATGCTAGCATTTCTGGAACTATTTCAATTAATAGCACGGAGAATGGGCATCATAGCTTCACTCTTGTATTTATTGGGAAGGCTTCTAGTATATCCTCATTACATAAGATGCTTGCTCTTGGTTTAAATAGATGCTTTTTTGTAGTATGAAATATATCTTCCTATACTCATACTTTATAGGATTTTCAGTAAAAATAAATTTTGTTCTTCACTAAATGTTTTTTAGCTTCTAATTTTTTAACATGATTTTGAATATTTATCTAATGTTGAACCATCCCTGCACCTTTTCTACTATTCCAATTTGATCAGTAGATTATTTTTTAAATAAAGTACTATAGTCTTTCTGCCAAGATTTAAAAAAAAATTTAAAACATGTTCACTAATGAGTTTTAAAATAGTTTTCCTTTGATTTATCCTTCTCTCAAGTATTAGGATTCTATTTTTCCCCCAAAAAGGAGATTAGTAGAATGCTCTTTCATAGTTTTTGAAAAGGATTTACTCTTAGTATCAATTATTCTTTAACAATTAATTTTAATAACAGCTGTTTTATCTTGTAATAATTATTTTATAAGGCTTTATAGAATTTTTGTGTATACACATACAGACTAAGGTTTTTCTTTGGTAGTTCCTTTATATTTTTTTTCTTTTTCTCTCAATAGTGGAATTTTTATATGTTTATTTAATTTTTTCCTTAGTTTTGGTATTTTCTATTTTTGAAGTTATCCTTCTATTTCCTTTGTGTGTCTAGTTGTCTTAGCATATAACTTTACACAGCAGATTCTGATTTTTAAAATTTATTCTGGTTCTTATCTCATCCGTTTATTGTTCTATTGATTTTATTTTCCGTCCCCTTTTAAAAAATTTGTTGGCCAAGGGTTTATACCTCTTGATAGTCTTTTCAACGAAGTAACTTTTAGTTTTGTGTTTCATTTGCATATCATTTTTCTTTTCTAATTTAGCCATCTCCTCTTTAATTTTAATTTTCAATATCTACTCTTTTGTGATTATTTTAGTTTTGTTTATTTGGGCAGCTAGGTGGTACAGTGGATAGAGCACCAGTGCAGGAGTTAGGAAGACCTGAGTTTAAATCTCACCTCAGACAGTTGACACTCACTAGCTGTGTGACCTTGGGCAAGTCACTTAACCCCAATTGCCTCATCCTGGGTCATCTCTAGTAATCCTGATGAATATCTGGTCACTGGATTCATATGACTCTGGAGAAGTGAGGCTGGTGACCTGCACAGCCCTTCCTCACTCAAAACAAAGTCAAGTGACAGTCATGTCATCATTTCTCTGATGGCATGGTATTTTTTGGCAATGAAGGACAAACACACACACACGCACACATACACACACACAGAGTTTTATTTACTTATTGGATTTCCAGTTTTTTTTTAGAGTGCACATTCAGATTACTCAACATTTCCTTTTATATTTGGTTAATATTCATTTTTAGGGATATAATTTTCCCCCTGAAGATTGCTTTAGTTGTATTTTAGTAATTTTGATAAGTTGCTTTGTCAATATCTTTATCTTTATATATTTATTAATTATTTCTATGATTTTTGATCTACTCATTCTTTAATATTTTATTTGATTTTTTAAAATATATTTTAAGTTTTCAACATTCATTTCCACAAAATTTTCAGTTCCAAATTTTATCCCCATTTCTCCCCTCCCCCACCACAAAATACCTTGCATTCTGATTGCTCCTTCCACCAATGTGCCCACTTTTCTAACACCCCTCCCTTCCCTTATTCCCATCTTCTTTCATGATTTTCTTGCATCACTTTCATTTCTCTTCCCAATTTTTCCTCCACCTCTCTTATGTGATTTTCAAAGTCCTATTTGAGATCTTCCATGGCCTGGGGCCATTGCATACTTATTTTGGAGGTTTTGGATGCAGAAGCCTTGCCTTTCATGTCATTCCCTGATGGCAAACATTGTTCTTCCTCATATGAAAGGATGGCAGAAAATGCCTGTTCACCAAGAAAGCAACCTTCTATAGTCTTATTTTTTTCCCCCTTTTTTGGGTATTTTCCCTACAGTTTGGGTCCTTTGTCAAGAGTAGGGTATACTCTAGGAGCCTGCAAGTTCTCAGTTTCTCCAAAGTGGTATCAAGGGAGAGTTTATTCCCTGGCCTGGGTCATGGCTGAGATTCAAACCAGCTGCTCAATTCCCCCAGGGGCTTTAGAAGGGGGCAGAGCTTCTACTCAAGGCTGAGGTTCAGATCAGCAGCTTAATTCCCCAGGGGCTTTATCCAACAATGAAAGCCTGCTACTGCCTGTGGGGCCACCTTAACCTTGGCCTGTTGCCTGGAGCTGGGGCCAGGGGAGAACTCTGTTCCCTTGTCACCAAGGTAAAAAAGCTCTCTCACTGGCCTTTGAAGCTGCCTTTGGTGCCTGTGGGTTGAGGGATCTGTGAACCACCGCTGCTCCTGGGGATTCCATCCCTAAGGCCTGCTCACATCCTCCTACCAGCAAGGCTGCCAAGGCTGGACTGGGCTCCTCTTCACGTCCCAGTGAGACAGACCTTTCCCGTTCTCCTTCCAGGTCACCCTGGGCTGCAAATCTCCTCCACTCCATCATTCTGTGGCTTCTACTGCTTTAGAATTTGCTGAGAGTCTTTCTTTATGGGTATTTTGTGGGCTGCGGGGGAAGAGCTCAAGTATGTGTGCTTTTCTACTCAGCCATTTTGGCCCTGCCCCCTCCATTATATTTTTTAGACTTAAATTTCTTCAGTGTTAACTCAATAAAGGACTGGTTTTTCATAAATCTAGTCTCAAGTTTGGAGCAATAGGACCAGGGTTCGATTGAGGCCTGCTTCTTCATCATTCACCCTAGGAGGGGGCCCTAGGTGACTTCAAGGTTTGGGCTACAGGTCACTTTAGAGAAGTCAGTTGTGACTTCTCAATAGTCATGTTAATGTTAACTCTAATATTTCCTTTTAAGTCTCCATTTAGATCTGCATGTTTTGTTTGTGTTCTCTGAACTGATTGCAATTTTTTTGCATCATAGTCTATAAAAGTTACTTTAAATATCTCTACCATTTTGACATTTATTTGTAATATCTCTGTGTCTTATTATGTGGTGATCAGCAAAATATAGTATAATCTTTAGTAGTCCCATTCAGAAGATACCTTAAATAATTTGTTCTAATTTCTCCAAAAATTTGTTCAATTCTATATTTCATTTAGCTTTGACATAAATTTGTCTTTTTTTAAACTATCCATATTTCTCTCTCAGTTAATTTTTCTTTTGTGAATTTAGTTTTCATGGCATTTGGAGCATAATAGTTTAATACTGATATCAGTTTGCTGTTTATCGTTCCTTTCATTATAAAAGAATTTACTTTGTAAATCTATGCTAATTTGGCAATTTTTGGTTTTATTTCACATAATAGTATGATGCCAATGTCTGCTTTTTCAGATTCACTAAAGTAAATTTTATTCTAACTTCTCATTTCATCCTGTGTATGTCTGCTTTTGATCTGTGTTTCTTGTAAGGAAAAGATTATGAAATTTTGTTTTCTCACCCAATTTGTCATTCTTTTGTTCATTCATTCATTCATTCTTTCAGGTGAGTGCAATTCATTTATACTCATAGTTTTGAGTTGATATTTTCCATTTATTTCTCTACTATTGCTTTTTCTGAGTTAGAGATTTTTTTGTTTCCATTCCTCTGTTAACACATTGCTTTGTTCATTTCCCATAGTCTGTTTTCTGCTGATCCCCAAACCTCCTTTCATTTGTTAAATCTTTTGCTAGTTTTGCCACTTTATTCAATTTATCGATTTCTTTTAAACTTAATCTAATTATTCCCCTCTTTCTCCTTTTCCCTCCATTCAGCTAAATGGTTAATTAAAATACCACCTTCTTTCTTACACTGTAACTTGTTTTGTTTATTAATTTTTTGGCTGCTCTATACTCTTTTCATAAGAAAGAATTTTTAAAACTTGTTCTTTTCACTAATTTCCTTCCTTTTTTAAACTTTCATTCTTTATTTCATGGTCTTTAAACTTATTTATTCTTTTTTCTATTCTCTTTGTGTTCCTCATGGAATTAAAATTACCAATTAAATGTACCATGCTTGATTTCTCTCTTCTAAACACTTTCTGTGTAATTGCCTGGTAGACCTTGCCTCCTCATCCCCTTTTCTATTGTATCTCACTCTTAGAAGCATCAATTCCTGAAGGCCATAAAAATACAAGTATTACTCTATGGGAGAAATTTTCTTGTATCCTAAATCTACCTTCCTCATAATTACATTCTTTCCAATTTCCTATTAAATGTCCTCTCTGAGTCCTTGCCTTCCCACACATCTACTTTCTTCCAGGAGCTCTTCTCAGAGAAAGTGGAAAAATCATGGTTCTCCATGAAAAATCTCTCTCTCCCCCAGTGGAAGTATTCTTAGTCTCCTCATCTTCCCCTTCCTGAATTCCCTTTTTAAAATATAATCATGTGCTGTAATTTAGTCCCACAAGCTGTTGATTCACCTGTAGGGAGAGTTGTGTGGTTTAGCCTATAAGGTTTTATGTCTGCTTCTCCACCATAACTTCTTTTTCTTTCAATTCCAACTTTATCCTGGGAAGATTTGTATGAACCAATACCAAGTAAATTAAATAGAACCAGAAGAGTAATTTGTACAATAACAATAAAAAGACAAACAACTTTGAAAAATTTCAGAGCTGATCAAAGCAATGACAAACCATGATTCCAGAGAACTGATCACAAAGCATGCTACTTGCCTGTTAACATAAAAGTGAAGGGCTCAGAGTTTAGAATGACACACTTTAAAAATATATAACCAATAGAGGAATTGTCTCTTTCATGACTATGCACATTTATTTTAGATGTTTTGTTTTTAGATTTTTTTTCGCCCATTGGTGAATAACTAAAAGGCAAAGAAATAGATTTTTGTTAGTTAAAAAAAGGTGAAATTAAAAAAAATTGCTTTCACCTCTATTATCTAGTCTATTCTTAAAAGAAATATTGCTTTATTCCTCCTGTTGTTTTTGCTCTTTTAAAAAAAATATTGTGTCTTTCATTTTTGAATACTTTTAATTGTGTATAGAGAATGTATAATTTATTTCCTTACTTGTACTTTCTTTTCCAGTTGTATTTATTTATCTTTTATCTGTTGTTTGAGGTGCTTGCAAGTTGAAGAACCTACTTTTTTTGTGTAGGAATGTCTCAAATTACTCTCTAAATTACCATCTTTAAATTATTAGGCTATTAGGTTTGTCTAATAATCATTTGTCATTTTGGCTTTCAGTTTGAATTTTTTTGCTTTTTAGAATATATTATTCCATCCTTGCTATAGTTTTTCGTGGGTGCAGTAGTCTTGTGTTATTTGAATGTCCTTTCCTTGGTATGTGAAAGCCTTTCTTCTAGCTACTTGTAGAATTTGTTGTTTGTCTTTGGAATTGTGAAATTTAACCACTGTGTCTTGGAGTTTGAAGCATGGAATATTTTTCTTTCCCAAGGAAAGTTTATAGATTCTTCCAAATGGTTCTCTGTTCTGTGTTCAGGAATTCTGGGCAATTCACTTGCATCATTTACTGTATTCTACTGTTCAAGTTTTTTGACTTGTGAGATTCTTTTTGCATAATTATGACTATTATTAAATAATTGACATTAATAATTACATAAATATGCATTTGTATTTATATATAATTTATTAAATAATATAATTATGTATAATTATAATATTAAATATATATCATATTTATTTATTATATTTATTGTATTATATTTATATTTATTTATAATACATAATATTTAAATAATAATTTAAATATTAAATAATTAAATAGTCTCTATCCACCCTGAGTTTGAGATCAATGTGTTTTGCTTTTATAAAGATTATGTTTTCTTTTAATTTTATTGCTTTTTCCTTTTTTCTTACAACTTGTCCTTTATTTCAATATATTTATGTTCCCAATTAGTTTTTCTCCTTTTTTTCTTGTAGAAACATTTCCATTTTGCATATGTTTTTCTATTACACTCATTATTTTTTGGAACAGGACATAAAATTTGTTATTTATTCTCATCTATACAATTTTCCCAAGGTTTGGATTTCTTTCTCAAACCATAATGGAACATCTTGCTATGGTTCGACATTCTCTTTGGAATCCATAGGACTCTGTTTTGTCAATGTTTGTTCTATTTCTTTTGTCTTGCAATATTTATTTAGAGAAATTTTCAATCTTTTAGATACACTATTACTCATCTTCCCTTTCGCTTTTAGTTGTTGTTGTTATTTGTCCTTGGTTTCCAAAGAGAACCAATGACATCACAGTCTTGACTTGTCAGTGAATTGGATTTGAGTGAGGCAGAGCTTTTAATAACTTCCTTATTAATCTATCTACTTGTGGTCTAGGATTTTAACTGAATGTTCCACCTTTTAAAATGTTTGGCGATTTTATTCTTTTTTCTTTCTATTCTCTTACTTTCTGTCTCTTTCGGATGGTGAATTTAGTCCTGCTACAGGACCTCAAAAAATCTCTCTGACCCTTCTTTAACGTTGGGGAATTCACTTTTCACTGTAACTTCAGAGTGTGCGGTGATAATTAACAGTCCAGTTTCATCCAGCTGCAGGGAAACTACCTACCTGTTTTCTCACTTCTTTTGTTCTCTGGCTGTGCTGATTCAATTTGATGATTTTTACAATCTTTAGGGAGGGTGGAGTGGGTGTCGTGGGTAGTGTTTCTGCCTCCTTTGGATTCTGCCATCTAAAAGGCTTCCCCAGATTGAGTTGTCACCTCAAGCAGGATGTGATCTCTGTTTTCTATGCCTCCCCTTCCTCTACCTGTGGTTGGGCATTGTTAAGGCTAGTTGCTTGTTGCAACTATAAGCTGGAGAAAGGGCAGGAACTACACATGTGCCATAGAGATTGCAGCAGCAGCAGCAGCTGATGACTATAAGCAGTCTGTGGCATATTTCCAATCATGGCCTAAGCAAGATCTCAGATGAGATCTATTAAATTTAAGCATATTACAAAATGGAAGAAAAGTAAACTAAGCAGGCTTTCCCCAGTTACATTGAGTCAACTGTGATCCCAGAACAGAATCCCTATGACATGAAAGAAGTATAGGAAATGCAGTATATGAAGACTTACAAACAAGGTCTTCTATGATTTGATGATGAAGTGACCTAAAGATATCACTGTCAAAATTTAGGATCAGAAAAAGAGGCATAGCAAAAGTAATGCCTACCAAATGGACAGCCCATAATGCTGCTCCAATAACAATGAGATTGAAAAAGACCTAGAGGATCTAATGAGCCTTAATTACATAGGGGAGAAAGCACAGAGGGATTGCCATCTGCAGCATTGGAGAGGGAAACCACATCAATGAGATCCAAGGTCCATTGGAATGATGAAGCATGTAATGCACTGAACCCCACAGTCCTTAATATGGGAAATGCAAAGGAAATGTGAAGAACAGTCTTGACCTCAGAGAGCTCAGAGTTTCATTGCAGAGATGTCTTTTACACAAATATATTTGAAGAATATATTTGAAAGGCAACATGGTTTAGTGGTGAGAGAGCCAGTCTCACCATCAGAACTACTTCTGACAGATGCTGGTTGTGAGACTCTGAACAAGACTCTTAACTTGTCAATGCCTAGCCAACTGTCTAAGATTATAAGATACCAAGAAGATGGTGATCTGAATTGGTTCAGGAAATTTCTTTATACTGATGAAATCACAGTACCCATCCTCACAAGAGATGTGCAAGGATATGATCCAAAGCTGAAATGAGTAGTAGAAACAGAAAATGCTACAGTAATTCAGAGGAAGAGGACCATTCATGTATGCTAGAATGATTAGGGAAAAACAATGGAGGAGATAGATTTTATAAAGTGGCTATCAATAGAAGGGTTTTGAATGACTTTAGATGAGGGGATATTTAAAAACTTTTTATCAGAGGCATCTAGGTGGTTCAATGTATAGAGCACTGACTTTGGAGTCAGAAGAACCTGAGTTCAAATTCATCCTTAGACACTTGACTCTTAATGTGTGACCTTGGTGAGTCACAATCCTGATTGCCTCAATTTTCCGTGTACCCCAATAGCATTTTATTTTATTTGTTGTAAAATGGGAAGAAAAATAGTCCAACTGTAACCGATTTTTGTTTTGTCACCTTAGGTCATAACAAAATAAATTTTAAAATAATAAAGTAATTTCAATTTTAATAGAAAAAGGTCTGGTAAGGACTAAAGACCTTATCAGATAAAAATTTAAAAAAATAGTTTTCCTTCTTTTGATAATTTGATATGTTTGATAAGCTTTCTTGATTGAGTACAATTGGCTTACACTTCATTATTCTAAGGAGACTGCCATTTTTGTTAAGCCATTGAAAGGAAAGATTGTAAAGCCTACCTCAGTTGAAAGCCCTTCCAAATGTTCCATGCCACTCTTCCCCTTTCTCTTTCAGATGTAATAAAAATAATTTATTTTAAACAAGTTAAACAAAATTCTTTTCTTTTTTCCTTATGGGAGCTCTATGGTTTATTCAGGTCTGCATATACCTGGTGAATGAAGTTCTTATATTAGGTTATATTAAATTTGCATCAAAACTATCTTTTATAAATTCATTTTTAATTGAGGCTGGCAGCTCTTGTGTTGCTTATGGCTAAATTTGCTTTGCTGAGTTAAATATTTAGAGCATTACAAAAATTCTAGAGAGAATTACAAACCCTAAATCTATATTTGAGGAGAATTTGTCTTAGGGAAAGATAAGAGGCTATAAAATGAGGTTGCCCTCTTCAAGAGGACTTTGTGAGCTGTGGAAAAGCTCAGTCTTACTATTAGGGAAGTTTATGTCTTGTTAAAGGATATATTAAGCAATTTTTTGTAATAAATATCTTATTCTAAAATATTGAAAGCCAGATACAATTATGACTTATAGAAAGGGTTGGCATAGGTGTAGTCACCTATGTGGTGCATGTTAGCAGTGCTAGGAACCCCTTGCCTCAATACCCTCAAATAACTATTTTACCTATGTGCCACATTTCAGAATTAGAAAATAGACAGTTTCTTTGCGTTAATCATTTCTCTCTCCTTACTGTTCTTTCAAAAGTAATAGCTTACATTTACATGTCACTCTAAGGATTACAAAAATGTACAACATTTTAAGGTCAATAGGGTAGGTATTACTATCCTCATTTTACAGATGCAGAAACTGAGTCACAAAGTGAAGAAACTTCCTAGCAGTTATTCATCTAGTGACTGTAAGGGACTCCTGACAACAAGTCTAAAACCATCTGTACTATATTACTATTTGGAATGAAAAGTACTTCTGGGGATGGAGGTAACTTGTGAGTAAATAACCAGTACCTTAGTTTTAATAAGCTGATCAGCTCAATTTCTTTCATGATGGGAGATATGAGTGGAACAGAACTAGTTGCCTATTGCAGACTGACTGCTGAAGACAAATTGCCCACCTTACTATATTCCCTTATGTTGTATATATTCACTGTAATGTCATAGCTTATAGTAATTTATTGATATAATCAATTGCTTATGGTTAAATTTGGAAGGGGCTTGGAAGATCCCTTTGACAAGCTAGACCTGGAGCTGCCTGTGGATCAGATCGTGAGCTTTGAATTATAAAATTCAGACTCGAACTGAAGAAAGTAGGGAAAACCATCAGATCATATAGGTATGACCTAAATAACATTCTTTGTGAATGTGAAGTGGAAGTGATGAGTAGTTTTAAGGAATTAGATCTGGTAGATAGAGTGCTTGAGGAACTATGGACAGAGGTTTACAACATTGTATAGGAGGCAGCAGCAACAAAAAAGAAATTCCAGAGAAAAAGAAGAGTAAGAAAGTAAAACGGTTGTCTGATGAGACTTTGCAAATGGCTAAAGAAAGTAGGAGAGTAAAAATAGCAGAAGGGAAAGTTATATCCAGTGGATTACAGAATTCCAGAGACCAGAGAGGAGAGGTTTTCTTAAATGAGCAAGGCAGAGAAATAGAAGAAAACAACAGAAGGGGAAAGACAAGAAATGTCTTCAAGAAAATAGAGATATCAAGAGAAATTTTCATACATAAATTCACATGATA
The DNA here is from genome assembly GCF_028372415.1 of Notamacropus eugenii. NCBI lineage: Eukaryota > Metazoa > Chordata > Mammalia > Diprotodontia > Macropodidae > Notamacropus > Notamacropus eugenii. Next base: position 183,572,004 of record NC_092873.1, on the reverse strand, counting down.
ATAGACAAAAATGGTAGGGTCTTAACAGAAGTAAAAGAAATTAAGAAGAGGTGTTAAGAATATACAGAAGAATTACACAAGAATGATCTTAACATTAATGATAACTATGATGGTGTGGCAGATCTAGAGCCAGACTCCTAGAGAATGAAGTCGAGGGCCTTAGGAAGCATTGCTAACAATAAGGCAAGTGGAGGTAATGAAATTTCAAGTAAACAATTTAAAATCCTAAAAGATGGATGCTGTTAAAGTGCTGTACTCAGTATGCTGGCATATTTGGAAAGCTCGATAGTGGTCATCAGATTGGAAAAGATCAGTAAAGAAGGGCAATGGCAGAGAATGTTCAAATTACTGAACTATTGCACTCATCTCACATGCCAGCAAAGCTATGTTTAAGATTTTGCAAGGTAGGTTTCAGAAATATATGAATCAAGAATTACCAGAAGAGCAGACTGGTTTTCAAAGAACCATACCTGAAGGGTATTCTATCAAGGTGATCGATATAAGCCTTCCAGTTTGGGGGGAGAAGTCCCTATTCTTCTCAGAGTCACAGATGATTAGGCAGTAACTCACAGACATAACCAATGAGACAGACGGAGAAAGTTCTGCTAGTTGGTGTACTGTGGCTTTAACTCAAATGGAGTGAGGAGACACGACTTCTAGCTGATGCTAGTTGTGTGATCATGGGCAAATCATTTCACACTCTGAGCCTCGGTTTCTGCAACTATAAAATGGGGGTAAAAATACGTTCAGTACTTTCTCTACACTTTTGTTAAGAAGAAAGTATTTTGCTAACCTGAAAAAAGGGCAACATGAATCAATTGTCATAAAAAAATTTCTGAGGTTCATATTCACGGATCAGCTGGTGACCATCCTCTCCTCCTTCCATCAGTGCAAAGAATGAATCAACTCCTTGACATTGCCATATGGAGCAGACTTGGAGATGTGTTTCTCTATAGATCAGAGATGTCAGAGCTTTATTTCATAGCTTCTGGGAAATTCACTTTAAAAGAGATATTATATTGGTTTTTTTTCCACACTGAAGGACACTCGACTCTCAGGGGAATAAAGCAATAACTGGGTGAGGATTTGGAACTGAATAGAGTGGCAGCAAGGTTCAGAAGATTCATAGCCAGACTAGGGAGAAATGAACTTCAGAGGGTGATGCTGCATATAGATTTTAATGGAATTGAGTGAGGGGGAGCCAAAAAAGGAATGGAAGCTAGATCAGGGACTACAGACTGGGTGTTGAAGCAGCAAATGACTGGCCTGACGCTTCAGAGACCCTGGTGAGATGTATGGGTAGAACAGATGGAAATGTTGCTGAATTGTTTTTCTTTGGCAGATCGGAGATGGCAAAGGGTTCTAATCCCACTCCCCTTGCTCCCTCTCTATGCCTGAGACTACAGAACTTTATGTCTAAGAATATCATTGTTCTATAAAATTACCTTTCAGATTTCTGTTTAAGTTGCTTGAATTTTTGGCTGCTTGATACAATTTGACCTATCTTTTCTGCTTTTTGATCTGTATTTCTGTAATTGTGAATAGGTACTTGTGAAAGAGTGGAGTAATGATTACGTATATAGAAATGGTGAAAAGGACTAAGGTCCATACCCTAGTCCAAAAGTACTAGGCCTCTTTCTGGCTGGGGGCTTGACCCAAATGAGAATGAATGATATTGAAGTATTAATAATCTCATAAGCTTCTCAAGAGCAGGAAAGATTAAGCAACATGAATATGGACCATTCACCTTAGACAACGTCTGAACGATGAGCAGGTTTAATTGGTGGAAGGAGGTTCAATGAGTAAGACACAAGGGCTTCAAGCAGGTACTCTCCTCAACATTGTTCTCTCTCAGCTAATTTAAATGACTCCATCTGCTCCCCAACAAAGGCTTGAATAAAACCCAAGGGGTCTTTTGGAGGGAGGAGTTGGAAAAGAGTGACTGTGCCCCCACTAAGGAAGAAATCAGTTAAGGGGGAGTGGATAGTATTGTGTTAATCAAAATACCTTAAACCCTAGAAAATGCTATAGATAAAACTCTCTTAAGTTCTATGCTTCCCTTTTTGATTATTTCCTTTCCAAGGCTGAATTAAACTGATTTTGCTTTTATGAAAATTGTGAGAGGAGGGGGTGTCACAGATCGGGAATACCACTGGGTCTCAAACTTCACTTGGGATCATCTTGCTTAGTCAAATGAGAATTTTAAGCTTCAACTTGTGTCAGTGCTAATATCAAAAGAATGGGGGCCAAAATGGACTTCTTAAAAGGGCTGCTCTAGGGAAGGAGCAGCTTTTAGAAACAGGGCAGATAATTTACCCCTAGGTAGGTAATTTATCTAAAGGTCTAACTTGGGATAAACCATAACCCCTGGAAACCTCTGTGAGGCTAAATGGATAGAGCTTGTCTATTCTAACAGGAAGAACAGAAGGTGGTGAAAGGAGAAAAAAATCTAAAAGCATTAATCACATAAAAATCAATCAAAAAGACTTCACATAATGGTATGAGCATGTGATTTAGACTCAAGCTAGATAAAGAAGAGAATGACTATGACAATTTAGAAATCTATTGGTGTGGTATCTCTGCATTCTAATTTGTTTTCTGCCATACTTACGGTGGTTTAATCTTCACATATTGGATATTCTCCAACTGACTGCAATGTGTAGTGAAAACTTCCTACAGCTCTACTTAAAATTGTATTTCCCCTGGGCAAGTCAAACCCTGGGCATTTGTTTGTGGTTTAATGCTACATTAGAGTGTGGAAATAGCTCAATATTTTGAACGTGTGTTCCATCATTCCATAATGATAAAAAACAAACTACTAAGGGGAAGCCAGGCCAATACCTGAAAAGAGATTTTGTTTATAGGGGAGAACCTGCCATGAATTTTCTTTTAATGCATCCAATGTTATCCATTTCCCACATCTGCTCCCTCATTTATGGCACTGAAGCCTTTTGACAGCTTATTGATTCGTAAATTCTTTACTTTCCATCAGACAAAGAAGACTCTCGCCTGTGTGTGGTTCATGTTTCCTGTATGCATGGTACCTGATTGGTGTGAGGCTGCTGCACTGCTGTAGGAAATTAACTATTGAAAATTCAGTTCAGAAAATAATTATTAAGCAAGTACGACATAATACTGTGATAGATGATCAAGCTGTTTGGAAACCTATACCTGTGGGCACTTTTTTTCTGTGGTTTTCCAATCTGGAAAAAAGAAGATAGAAGAGAGGTAGCATGGTATAATATATAAAGTGCTTGGAGGCAGTATGACTTAAGATTCCAATCCTCCTTCTATATGTGGCCATGGGCAAATCACTTGCTCTGAGTTCCATATGTTTAAAATAACAGGTTTGGACTAGGTGGCTTTGAGGTCTCCTCCAGCTCTACATCTATGATCCTCTTTCTGTAACCTTTTTTTTTTTCATTATTGACTCCTTTCCTATTTCAGGTACTCAGTGTCTTCCTTCCATTTGACCTCTTTCTGATTTCAAAACAGGAAAAAGATCTATCCCCTACAATTCAGTTACTGACACTTGTGATTACACCTTATTGTGCATGTGCTAGTTAATGCATTTTCTAACTCAAACCATTTGCATTTTAAATCTTTAGTGTCTCTCTGTGGAATGAAAGGCTTATTCTCAATTAAAACCACTTTTAATATCAACAAGCAGGGGAGTAATACAATAGTTTAGTCAGGAATTCCGTGCTGTTGTACTAGCTGTCAAGCCAGTCCTGAAGCTAAACCTGATTTAGACATGTTAGGGAGGAAGAAAGGAAGAAAAGAAGGAAGAAAGGAAGAAAATAGCTATTTATTAAGCACCTAACTACATAGTAGGTACTAAGCCAAACACTTCATAATATTATCCCATTTGGTCCTCACAATAATCCTGGAAGATAGGGTGCTATTTTTTTCTATTTCACAGTTTAGGGAACTGAGGCAGACAGAGGCTAAGTGACTTATGACACATCACAAGAGCTAGTAACTGTCTGAGGACAAATTTGAATTCAGGTCTTTATAACTCTAGGTCTAGAACTCTACCCACTGTGCCATCCAGCTGTCTTTTAGGGTGGCTGGGAATCTCTCATCCCTTGGAGAGAATATCCTTAGTGGCCAGAAGCTGAGGAGGTTGACTCTTCAATTCTTCTTGGATGTGAAACATATTCTACCTTACATCTTTCCTGCTTGAAGACAGAGTGGTCATACTCTTTCTTCCCTTCAGAGGTAGCTAGATGTTCATTTGATCTTTTTGTTTTTAAGTTAGCATTTAGTGATATTTTTGTATGGCATCCATTTTGTCTAGTGTATTGGAATATATCCCCAGATGCCTGATATGGATTCTACCTCCTAATGGTGATGAAAAAATGTCTTAATAAATCATCTTTTCTTTCAGAGTCTCAGAATTTCAGATATGGAAGTGACCTCAGTCTCCATGAATCGATCAATTGATTGATCAATCAATCAAAAGCACTAATTAAACATTTAACCCTGGAGTTGCAAAAAAAGAGAAACAATCCTTGTCTTTGTAATGGAAGGACAAGACATAAATGACAAACTAGGTATAAAACATAAATAAAGTAGATGAAAGGTAATACTAAAGGAGAAGGAATGAGCAGCTAGGGAGACAGAATAAAGTCCTATTGCAGAAGGAGAAATTTGAGCTGAGACTTTAGGGAAATTAAGAGGTAGAGACGAAGAGGGAGAACATTCCATTCCTTGACTTCTCACTTTCTCCCTCTCCCCATCCCATCCAATCAGTTGCCAAGTCCTGTCATTTCAGCTTTCACAAAATTGATTATATATGAGAGATATGTGTATCTCTCCCTTGACATTGCCATTACCACTGTGCAGGCTCTCAAAATCTCAGATCTGTACTATTGCAATAACCCTACTCCCTCCTCTAGTCTGTTGCTCACTCAGCTGTCAAATTAATCCTTTTTTAAGTATGGATCTGACCATATCGCTCAACTCCTCATTAAACTCCAGTGGCTCCTTGTTAACTGCAGGATTGGATAAAACATCCTTTGGTTTTTAAAATCTTTAGTAACCTGGCCACTTTCCACTTTTCTGATCTTATACCTATTTCTCTGGGCCCCATAAACTTCAGTCTAGGGATGTTAGCCTCCTTGCTGTTCCTAACATGATACCCCATCTCCCAACTCCAAGTATTTTCACTGGCCTTCCCCCAGTCCTGGAACTTTCTCCCTGTTTATCTCTCCCTCCCTGTGTCTCTGGCTTCCTTCAAGTATCAGCTAAAATCCTCTCTTCTGCAAGAAGCCCTTCCTAATCCTCCTTAAACTCAGTCCTTTCCCTCTGAGATTATCTTCAATATGTCCTAAATTGAATTTGTTTGTACATAGTTTGTATGCTGTTTCCTCTATTAGACTATGAGCTCATTGAGGACAGTGACTGTTGCCCCAACTTTCTTCGATTCTTGTGCTTATCATGGTGCCTGGCACATAGTAGGTGGTTAATAATAGCTTCTTGACTGACTTAAAAAAATGGTAAATATGACAATGTAGTTGGATTGTGTGTGTAGAGGAGACTATGCCTGAAAAAAGAATGTATCTTTAACATATCCTAAAAGTCTAGTCATTACCTGAAGACCTCCAGTAAGTGGAAACCCATTAATTCCAGAGACAGTTACTTTTTGTATAGCTTTAAGTGCTAAGAATTCTCCTTTATGTCAAGTTTAAAAGTCCCACCTTGCAACTTCCATCCATCCTAGTTCATCCTAACACCTTAGATTAAAAACACCCCAAAGTTCTCCACTGTATCTGGGGCCATTATCAATTGTCTTGACCTGTCTCTTACCACTGTACTCCAAAGACTCTGGAGGAGAGTGAGGCTGATGATTTTGCACCGTCCTGCCTCACTTCAATTAGGTTGCAAATCCTGACATCACCCTCCTGAGTTCATTGGTTGTCTTCAAGAACAAAGGATCTGCGAGCTTCAACTTTCCTTTAAATACTGGAAGACAGCTATCATGTCCCTTTCCCCACTCCTTCCCAAAGTCTTCTCTTTCCCTGAGATATTTGTTTCAAGTGTTCCTTGATATATTTTTTTTTTGGAGAAAACCACAACCAGAATTATCAAACTCATCTAGTAATCTGATTACTAGGAGTATACCCCAAAGATCTAATTAAAAGGAAAATAAAAGAATTGCTATTTGCTCAAGGGTATTTATAGCTGTGCTGTTTGTAATGGAAATAAAAAGAAAAAAAAACAATTGTTCACCAATTGGAGAATTACTGAACAAACCACAGTCTAGCAATGCAATGGAAGATTATAAAGTCATTAAGAAAAACAATAAGAAATGCAAAGAAAAATCAAAAGGCGCATGAAATAATGATGCATGAGGAAGAAAGTAGAACTAGAACAGCATACTTGCTGAATATAATTATCTAAAAATTAAAATGTATACATATCTAAATGGCCAATTAAAGAGATAGGAAGGGGATAGAGATGGAATGGCTATTACTGATTTTTAGATACTAGAGTATATTTTTACTATATATGATTTGGAACTTTGTAGTTCAACTTGGATTTAAGTATGAAGTTAAATTTACATAAAACTTATTTTTTCAAAATCAAAGCTTTTATTTTGGTCCATTTATTTAACATTTGTGACTAGTATGGTAAATAAGTTGACTTTTTTTTCTGTCTTGGCCATTCCACTATGCTAAATGACACTATTTTCTTCAGTGATGCTTTATCTTTAGGGGACAGCTAGGTTGTGCAGTGGATAGAGCACCAGTGCAGGAGTCAGGAGGACGAGTTCAAATATCACCTCAGACACTTGACACTCACCAGCTGTGTGACCTTGGACAAGTCACTTAACCCCAATTGCCTCATCCTGGGTCATCTCCAGTCATTCTGATGAACATCTGGTCACTGGATTCAGATGACTATGGAGAAGTGAGGCTGGTGACCTACACAGCCCTCCCTCACTCAAAATAAAATCAAATGCAAGCCATGTCATCATTTCTCTGATGGCATGGTCTTCTTCGGCAATGAAGGATGAACACACATGCTTTATCTTTGATTTATCCTCTATCCCTAGATATAAAAAAATCATTTCCTATTATATTGCTTCTCTCTGACTGCTTTAAAACTCAAAAATAATGCAAAACACCAGTTCAAATAGAACAGGCCACTTTTCGTATCCTTGAAATTCTTGTGTTTCTGATAAACTGGGTCATATGAATTACAGTTTAAAAAGGTCTGGATTAAGAATTAGGGGAGCAGAGTTCTAGTCTTGGTCCTTCTATAAACTGCAGTGTGACCATGGGCAGATCTCTTAACTCTTACAGACCCTCTCATTTCTTCATCTGTAAAATGAAGAGGTGGGAGCTAATAATCTCTTAAAGTTCCTCTCAGCTCTACCAGTCAATTGATCTATGATTCTAAGTCTGCTCAGATCATCGCTTGGTTAATCAAACTAATTATGCCAGTTAAAAAGACTGGGAAAAAGTACCCTGAGTGAACAGAAAAATGGTTGACTATATAGCCATGATTTTTTTTTTTACTGACTTCTGTTCCTCAGAAGTTCTCCAAAGTTTGGAGTAGAGGAAACTAGACCATGTGCCCCTAACTTTCCAAGGAAAAATTTATGGAGGATTGGATTTGAAGTCAGAGGACCTATGTTCAAGTCTCTATCCTGCCACTTACTACTAGTGTAACCTTGTGTCACCCCTGTGGATTGCAGTTTCCTCATCTGTAAAGTGAAGGGTTTGTGTGAGAAGACTTTTAAGGTTTCTTACAGCTTTAAGTCTGTGATGCTAAATAATGTGATTTTTGCAGCCCTGTTTTTCCTCTTTTTCTTCCTTCATCTATATCTGCTAATATTCACAAGATCAGCTATACAGCCATGGCTTGCACCTCTTTTGATTGCCTTGCTGTATTCCCATTTTGCTTTCCTCTAGGTTTCCCTGTACACCAGGGACTCTTAACCTTTTGTTTTTTTAAGTCATGGATCACTTTGGCAATCTGTGCATGCCTATAGACCCCTTCTCAGAATAATGTTTTTAAAGTTTATAAAATAAATATGTAGACTTACCCAGGAAATCAAAGGCTAGTAAAAATATAGATGTGTTTTTTCCTCATTGAACTTTACACACCCTTCAGGGACTGTGGACCCCAACTTAAGAACCCTTGCTCTATGCCTAAGATACCCCTGTCATGCATAGACTGTCATGTGAGGCCATTTGATAGACATATATTCTGGTTATGATAGTTCATATGTGGTATCATATAAGTTAGATTTTTTTTTTGCCAGTTTTCCAGTAAAATGCCTCCGTTTTGAGGAATGAACCAAGCTGGCTATCTTCGATTTCTATTCAAATTCTGACTTTCCAGACTTGGTCACCATGCCTCAGTTGTCATCTCATCGGGGCACTTTAAAGGCATGGAGATAAGAGATACAGCCATATAAACATTATTAGTGGGGAACAAGAAGTAGTGTATGGCTGGACAATAGAATGTGTAGAGGGGAAAAATGTATGAGAAACTTGAAAAGAAAGTAGGAGAACAGGTTGTAAAGAGCTTTAAAAAGCAATTAGCAGATTTTACATTTCAGAGGTTTATTGAGTAGGGTGGTAGTGGTGAAATTGGCTAGATTAGCACTTTAGGAAAATCATTTTTTTGGACTTGGAGGATATATTGGAGTTGAAAAAGACTTGAAGCTGAGAGAAGAACTGAGAAGTTATTGTAATAGTTAAGGGAAGGAGGGAAAAGGACAAAGCTAGAATAGTTCTTGGGTAAATATAAAGAAAGAGACATACATGGGAGAATAGGAGGAAAATGTGACAGCTGCCTCGAAGCATTGTAAAGGATGTGATGTATAAAAAGGCATCTGACTTGTTCCATGTAACCTCAGGGTCCCAAAATCTTAGAGATGAAATGGACTTCAGACACCAGTTAATCTAATCTAAACCTGATCAAGAATCTCATCTTTGGCATCACAAACAAGTGATTATTCTGTCTCTGTTTGAAGACTTCCAGGAGGGAGAACCTATATCTAACCCCTGTCTGTTGCCTCCATGCTCATTTTGAACCTCGGAGATTGATTCAGAGCCTAAGTTTGATTTAGCTTTTCTTGTATGCATTTCCACCCTTAATTCATATTGACCCTTTAATCCACTAACCTCTTCCCTTGCCTACATTCTTTTCTTTACAAAAACTGTTATGTAGGCCTGCCACTCCGATCCTGTACTTGTGAAGTTTATTATTGGAAACTGAGTGCAGAGCTTTACGTGTTCTTAGTTAACTTTATCTTATGAGATAGCCCATAATTTTTACTCATAATGATCTTTTATTTTGGATTCTGTGTTTTAGTCTGGAAAACCCTTTATTTTTCTGATGGGGACTAGTTCAACCAACAGGCTATTTCTGCTCAGGAGACGCCCTGTCTTCCTTCCTGATACCCTTATCCTGTTCTTTTCTTCTGAAGACCCTCATCACTGTAATTTTTCTTGCTAGAAATTTCCAGCTTCCTAACTTATTGGCACCAACTATCCATGCCATCAGGGGTGGGAAAGCAATCAGACACAGTTAGGTGAGAGCTTGTCTTTCTCCCTAAAATATGAGGCCCCCTTCTGCATTTCTTCCTGACCTTTCTGTATTTCCTCATCAAGTTGACCTTTGATGTCCCTTCTAATGCTGTAATTCTGTGACTGATGATAATAAGGAGTAGCACCTGTAGGCTTATGATTAGCCACTTCCATCAAGTTCTCATGAGAAACTTTAAGAAACACTTGAAAGAGCAATCCCTTATTCACTCAGGTTTTACAGTTGAATTTTTTGCTTTCAGTCATGGTTTTTCAAGATTTTTGGATTAAAAAAATAGTTTTATGAGTGAAAAACAACAAAAGTTTGTTTTTCTTTCAGTGGAAATGTGATAGAAGCCTAAAAATGAGGCTTGGTCACAAAAAGCATGTGTTTTAGAGTGTAAAGAATTATTTAGATTCAGATTGTGTTATCCTTGGTATACAGATCAGAATTAAAGATATAAACATGAATTAGACTTTGCAAGGTTCTGTTTGACTCAGAGGCTTTACTTCCTTTTTTAAAAAAATAATATTTTATTTCCCACCAATTACATGTAAAAATAATTTTAACATTCATTGTTTTTTTTAGTATTGAGTTCCAAATGCTTTCTCTCCCTGTCTTCCTCTTTCCCTGAGACAGTAAGCAATCTGACATAGTTCATGCTGACGATATTGTATAAAATATTTCTATATTAGTCATTTTGTGCAAGAAGACACACAAAAAAAGAAAAAAGAAAGAAAGAAGGTGAAAAATGGTGGGGTTTTTTGGTATTTGGACAGTATCAGTTCTTTCTCTGGAGGTAGATAGCACTTTTCATCATGAGTCCTTTGGGAATGTCTAGGATCATTGTATTCCTGGGAAGAACCAAGTCTATTAAAGCTGGTCATTGAACAACGTTGCTGTTACTGTGTACAATGTTCTCCTGGTTCTGTTCACTTCACTCAACACCAGCTCATGTAAGTCTTTCCAGGTTTTTCTGAAATCATCCTGCTCGTCATTTCTTATAGCACAATAATATTCCATTACAATCATATACCACAACTTGTCCAGCCATTCCCCAATTGATAGGCATCCCCTCTATTTCCAGTTCTTAGTTACCACAAAAGAGCTGCTATTTAAGTATTTTTGTACAAATAGGTCCTTTTCACTTTTTTTAAAAATCTCTTTTGGTTGCAGACCTAGGGGTGTTTTGTTATTATTTGTCCTTCATTCTCAAAGAAGAACGACAACAGAAAAGTGATGTCTTGAATTCAAGTGAATTGGATTTAAGTGAGGTAGAGCTGTGCAAAGTAGCCTCATTCTCTCTTCTAGAGTCATCAGAGTCCAGTTGCAAAACATAGATCATAGTGCCAAGACTGGTGATGGCTTCAGATATAGAGGAAGACCTTGACTTTTAAGCTGGGGCAGGGGTGGAGAACCTGTGGCCTTCTAGGTCCTTGGGTGTGGACTTTTTAAGGGTATTTGTTCTGTGAAGTTTAAATTCAGTCAAAGGGCTATGCTTGAGGACTCAGAGAGCCGTAAGGCTGCAGGTCCCCCAACCCTGAGCTGGGGTCTTCCCTAGGTCTCAGTTTGTCTGAGTTAGCTTACATCAAAGTGTATCAAAGGATATGCACAGTTTTATAGCCCTTTGGGCATAGTTCTAAATGGCTCTTCAGAATGGCTGGATCAGTTCACAATTCCACCAACAGGGCATTAGTGTCCTAATTTTCCCACATCTCCTCCAACATTTATAGTTCTCTTTTTTGGTCATATTAACCAGTTTGAAAGGTGTCAGTTGTACCTCATTGAGTTTTAATTTGCATTTCTCTAATCAATAGTGATTTAGAGCATTTTTTTATATGACTATAGATAACTGATTTCTTTGTCTGAAAACTGTTCATATTCTTTGACTATAGAGGCTTTATTTTCATTGAAACTTATAAGTACAAGAAAAATGAATACTTAGAAAACTACAGACTTAAAAGATCGAAAACTCTCTTTTTTCTGATTGAATCTTATCTTGCATTCTTTCCTTTCACTGATTTTAGGTTAGATGGATTTTCTACGATCAGTTGAAAATGGTTAAAATGATTAAGTTAAAAAGGAATCTGATTTTTAGCTTGAGAAGGGAACTCAGTCTAACTCATACCTGAGAATGAATCACCGCTGAAACATAACTGATAGCTTTTGATTAGAGATTTCCAAGGAGGTGGAACTCACTTCTTCACTAGAGTGTTCATTTCACTGTAGGATGGCTTTCATTGTTAGGAAGATTAGTTAGGAAGATACAGAAGTTAGAAAGATACAGAAAGTCTTAATTTCTTGGTAACTTCCACTTATTCCTTGTTATGTCTTCTGAGGTCAAGCAGACCCAATCTAGTCCCTTTTCCACATGACACATTTCTTCTACTACTTCCTGAGTCCTCTCTTCTCCAGTTTCTTCTCCACTTTCTATTTCTTTAATCAATCTTCATATAATATGAACTTGAGGTCTTTCATCAATAATTCTTCTAACTAACCTTCATAAATATGAACTTACAGCTCTTTGCCATTCTGTTTGATTTCTTATAGACATTTTCCAATTTATCAATATCTTACTTAAACTGTAGTCTCCAAAAAATGAACACAGTGAAATGAATAGTGGTATTCCCAGGGCAAATTAGAGCAGGACATCTCTTTTTTCATGTGAACTATCTCAATCTTAATACATCCAAAGATTGTATTAGGTGTTTCTTTTTTTTTTGGTTGCCATAGCACAGTTTTAACTCATTAAATTTTCAGGCCATTAAAATTAATAGATTTTTTTTTCAGACAAATTGCTCTCTGTCTAGTCATATCTTCCCTATCTTGTGCTTATGAATTTGATGTTTTGAATCCAAATTAAAACACTGCATTTATCTTTATTAAGCTTCATTTTATTTACTATGCTCACCAGAATGCTTGGTTCCATAATTAACAAATTTATTTTCACACTAAACCTTTTCTTTACCCAATCCTTCCATTTTCTGATACTTACCAAGATGTGGCTCCTTTTTGATGACACTGCGTCTTCGATCACACTTTCGAGGACTGGTTGCACTTTCACTCATAGCCCACATCTCATTGGTCATCGTGACTGAACCAGAATATTTCTAGTTCTCTATTACCACTTCTGAAATCTTTCTCTACCCCTCACTCAGGAACATTTTTTTGAGCTTCATGCTCTACAAAAAATGCTGCCCAATCAACATCTTGTTGACTGTTATCTATTGAATTGCTAGGATTTTCTCTTTTCTTTTTCAATGATTTCAGTGAGTAGCACAGATTTTTTTTTTCTCTATCACAACTGCTGTGATCATACTAGGATGCTTCAGCATATGTGTTTATGCTCCCTCAGAGCTCTAATTTCCCAGTTGCTCATCCTAATTCATTTCCACCACATTGTTTTCCATTATTCATCTAAGCACGGAGGTGGTCATGCTTTTGATCCTGTCACTAAAAACTATTCTACTTCCACATGCATCATTTCTAAGAGTATAATCTCTTTTCATTCTATTTTTCTTCACACCTAATGGCATCTTTCCCTGTTCTTTGTCTTCACCGTGACCTCTATCTTTTCTATCTCTTCTCCCCACTATTAAGTTTCAGGTTTTTTTTTTTTCACCAGTTACACTCCCTTCTCTTCCCATTCTTGACCTCTTGGTGAATCAGTTCTACTTTACACTTTTCTTTACTCTTGAGTTTCCTTATTCCCTTTTCCTATAAATGGTCACACTTTGCCAAATTCTACCATCCTGTTCCTTTTCTCCTGTTCATGTGCTGCTTAATGGAGCTAGATAAAACCATGAAACCATATTGAATAGGTCCACTGCAGATTTATACTATGTAATCTCAATGAACCTTTACTGAAGCGAGACAATTCTTTTATACTTTCCAAAGTAATTTGCTGTCTCACTTACAACAGCTTCTATTCTAGACTTTTTCATCTCTCTTCAAATCTCCTACCACATCTTCTCCTCCACCCTCTCAGCTGGTGACCTTGTCTCCTGTTTCATCAAAAGCAAATGGAAGTCTGTTTAAGAACTCCCTCTCCTCATCTCACATCACATTCATTATTTCCTCTTTTACTACAGCTTTTGATGAAAACAGGCCTTTCTCCTTGCCAAGGCAAATTTCTATATGGTCCCTTGATTTCCCATCTTATTCTTTGGTAGATTTCCCCCACTGTCTCTCTGATCTTCAATCTTTCCCTGTCTATTGGCTTCTTCTCTCTTTCCTACAGATGTACTCATATCTCTTCTATCCTTAAAAATACTTTACTCAATCCCACCATCCTCCCTATATATTATCAAACATTTATCTTTCTTCACTAAACCTTGTGAAAAAACTATCTATATTTAGTGCCTCCTATTTCTTTCCTTTCATTCACTTCTCCTATAAATGTTCAGAACTCTGTGAAGCCCTAACCTTCAAAGTACTTTCCTTTTTGGCTTGAATTTCTGGTAGCATTCTAGAATATATTAATAAAGAGATGGTCAATGAGCAGATAGAAATAGGAAGCAATGATGACAAAAAACTAGCATGGTTTTATCAAGAACAAATCACGCCAGAGTAATTTAATTTGCTATAGACTGGTAGTTTAAAGAATGTAAAAGAGGTTTACCTAGGTCTTAGCAACATATTTGATAATGTCTTTCTTGTTGTGCTATTTCATGTGAGACAGAAGGTGGAATAGTTAGATGGATTCAGAACTGGATGAATAATCAGACTCAAAGACTAGTCACTAATTAGTTAATGTTAACATGGCAGGAGATCTCTAGTAGAGAGCCCTATGAATCTATTCTTGGTCCTGTGTTATCAAATTTTTTTGTTAATTGTATGCATAAAGACAAAGAAGACATACTTTTCAAACTTGCAGATAGCACAAAGTTTAGAAGAATATCTAACATGATGAAAAAATACTTTAACATGCAAGGTGATAATGCATAAAATGTTGTAAAGATAGAAAAGATAAGATTTGGCAAAAGATTGAAAATGTGGGATGAATGACAGTGAAGAGTCAATGATGATACTGGAGATATAAATCTACATGACCAGAAAAGAGAAAGTATCCTTAACAGAAATAGAAAAGTTGGAAAGAGGAATGGTTATTGGGGGAAGGGAGAGAATAAATATTTCTGTTTTAGACATGCTGAGTTTGAAATGCCTACAGAATATTCAGTTCATAATGGCCAAAAGATAAGTGGTAGTGTAGGGCTAGAGCTTAGGAACCTGGGACTAAATATATTGATCTGGGAATGATATACATAGAGATGATAAATGAACCAATGGGAGCAAATGGGATCAGCAAGTAAGAATATTTAGTAATGGGAATAAACTAGAGGTCTTCCTAGTATGATCAGGCGTGAAACAAGGGTGACAATATTATTCAATATTGTATAAGAAATGCTAGCAATAACAATAAAGAAGAAAAAGAAATTGAAGTAATAAAAATAGGGAAGGAAGTGATAAAGCCTTTTTACAGATATTATACTATTCTTGGAAAATCCCAAAGATGCAACTAAAAAGTGAATGAAACAATTAATAATTTTAGCAAAGTAGAACAATATAAAGGAACTCCACATGAATCATCAGCATTCCTATGTATCATAAACAAAACTCTGCAAGAAGAGATAGTAAGAAAAAAAATACCCCGCTTAAAATAACTCTAGAAAGTATAAAATACCTCGGATTACACCTGCCAAAAACAAACCTAGGAACTACATAAAAATTTTTTTTTAAAATTTTTATACAAATAAAATCAGGTTTAAATAATTGGAGAGATATTAGCTGTTCATGGGTAGGCAAGGCCAATATAATAAAAATGACAATTTCACTCAAACTAATTCATATATTCAATGCCATCCCAAATAAATTACCAAAAAATATTTTATTGAATTAGAAAAAATAATAACAAACTTCATTTTGAAAAACAAATAATCAAGAATATCAAAAAAAAGTAATGAAAAAGAGTATAAGGGAAAGTTGTTTAACCAGATGTTAAACTGTATTACAAGGCAGTAATTATCAAAACTATTTGGTACTGGCTAAGAAACAGGAAGGCAGAGCAATGAAATAAAGCAGATATACAATTTACAGCAGCAAATGAACATAATAATCTTGTATTTGACAAGTGTAAAGACTTGAGATTTTAGGATATGAATTCATTATTTGGTAAAAAAAAAAAATTGTTAGGAAAATTCAAAAGCAGTATGACAGAACCTGGGCATGGATAAATAGCTCACACTATCTACCAAGATAAGGTCAAAATGAGTCATGGCTTAGACATGAATAAAGATTTTACAAGAAAATCAGAACATAAAACATTACTTATCAAACTTATAGAAAGGCAAGCAACTCATGAATAAACCAGAGATAGAGAGCAAGGTAAGATGTAAAATGGATAATTTCAATTACATCAAATTTAAGTTTTTGTACAAATAAAATAAATGTAGCCAAGATCAGAAGGAAAGCAGAAAATGGGGAGGGGAGATTTCTATAAACAGTTTCTCTGATAAACATCTCATTTCTAAAATGTATAAAGAACTTTGTCAAATCTATGAGAATGAGTCATTCTCCAATTGATAAATGGTCAAAGAGCATAAACAAGTATGAAAATATCAAAACAATTTATAGTCATATAAAAATGTTCTAAATCATTATTGATTAGAGAAATGCAAATTAAAGCAACCTTGAGATATCATTTTACACCTACTAGATTTGCTATAATGATAGAAGGGGAAAGTGGCAAATGTTGGAGAGGATATAGAAAAATTAGGACACTAATGCATTGCTAGTAGAATTGTGAACTGATCGAACCACTTTGGAGAGCAATCTGGAATTATGCCCAAAGAGTTATTAAACTGCCTATATCCCTTGCCCCAGCAAAAACACTAGTTGGTCTATTTCCAAAGATGATTAGGGGAAAAGAAAAAGAACCTACATGTTCTCAAATGTTATAGCATCTCTCTTTGTGGTGGCAGAGAACTAGAAATTATTGGGATGCCTGTTAATTAGAGAATGGTTGAAAAGGTCGCAGTATATGATTGTAATGGAATAAAATTGTTCTATAAGAAATGATGATCTCAGTGATTTTAGAAAAACACATGAAATAATGAAGAGCCAAATGACAATGTAAAGCAACAGCAATATTATTTTAAGAATAACTTTGAGCAAATAAGTTAGTCTATTATAAACACCTAAATTAACTATAAAGGAGATACAAAGATGCTATCTGCATCTAGAGAAAGAACTGACAAATAGAAGAATGCATGGAACAATTTTACATATATATATGTATAGCTATTTGCGTCTAATGGTAGCCATCTCTAGCATGGGTGAGGGGAGAGAGAGAAGAAAAAAAGAAAATTTACATGATAATTTTGTTGTATATTTGAGAGGAATAGCAGTTGTGCATAGAAGATTTGCAATTTCATGCACAATCATCTTTTTTGTACCATGTTATGGAAATGCTTGTTTTATTCCATAAATTTAAAATAAAGTTAAAAAGACAATATAGATAGAGAAGAGAAAAGGATAGAAGATAGAGCCCTAAGAATGACTCACAATTAGTGGGTGTCATAGGGGTGAAGACTCATCAAAAGAGACTAAGAAGTTATCAGACAGGTGCCAGGAGAACGCCAGAGAGCAATGTCATAAAAACCTTAAGAGGAGAGAGTATCTACAAAGAGATGGTGCTCAGTGTTTCAATGCCAAAGGCTGCACAGAAGTCATTAGGAATGGAAATTGATGAAAGGTCATGAGATTTGACAAGAGATCATTAGCAACTTTGGGGAGGGCAATTTCAGTTGAATAATGAGGTTGAAAGTCAGAATAGAAAAAGTTTAGAAGTGAATGAAAGGAAAGAAATAGGAGGCACTAAATATAGATAGTTTTTTCACAAGGTTTAGTGAAGAAAGATAAATGTTTGATAATATATAGGGAGGATGGTGGGATTGAGTAAAGTATTTTTAAGGATAGAAGAGATATGAGTACATCTGTAGGAAAGAGAGAAGAAGCCAATAGACAGGGAAAGATTGAAGATCAGAGAGACAGTGGGGGAAATCTACCAAAGAATAAGATGGGAAATCAAGGGACCATATAGAAATTTGCCTTGGCAAGGAGAAAGGCCTGTTTTCATCAAAAGCTGTAGTAAAAGAGGAAATAATGAATGTGATGTGAGATGAGGAGAGGGAGTTCTTAAACAGACTTCCATTTGCTTTTGATGAAACAGGAGACAAGGTCACCAGCTGAGAGGGTGGAGGAGAAGATGTGGTAGGAGATTTGAAGAGAGATGAAAAAGTCTAGAATAGAAGCTGTTGTAAGTGAGACAGCAAATTACTTTGGAAAGTATAAAAGAATTGTCTCGCTTCAGTAAAGGTTCATTGAGATTACATAGTATAAATTTGCAGTGGACCTATTCAATATGCCTTTTGGAAACTTCAAATTATTTTAAATTATTCTATGAACTATAACCAAACTAGACAGAATTCTTTCTTTGTTGGCACATTTTATGAAACATACTCTGAATGGCATATAGTGATATCATGTTAACTAACTCTAAGAACTTCAAATGGCTGTCTGAGAGACCGCTTTGGGAGTTTGAGAGAAAGAATTGCTTCTATTAGGGACAAGACAGTGGAGTTAGAGGGCTGGCATTGAAGAAAGGAGGGACTGGGTTCAAGTTCTACCTCTGACATACAGTAGGTGTGTGATGCAGGCAAGTCACCTGATCTCACAATGCCTTCAGGTAACTTGAAAAGTTTGAGTGACAGAACATTGGAGTTTTCATACAAGGACTTATTTATAAATATCTGTGAAATCATACGTCCCCCTTAAACAATTTCTATTAACAAGCAGAATCTCGTTTTATGTAATGACTTTTTCTTGTTGTTCATTCTCGAAGAGGAGCGATGACATCATGAGGTGATATTTTGATTTGTCTGTGAACTTGATTTGAGTGAGGCAATGAATGTTCAAAATGAAAACAGGTAACAGTTGATTTTTGTCGATACAACTCCATTTCTCAGACTATTGAGTCATAATATTTGGAAATCTATTTATGCTTCAATATTTCAATGAACTTGTGAGCTCATCAATGTGTTACTCCCTTCAAATGGAGATTACCCATTTAGAAGATCAGAGCAAAAAACTTCTTTTAAAGCCTCCTTTTGTAGAGGACTCAGAATCCCCAGCCATCTCTTCATTTTCCACCAGCTGCTCTGCTTGGTTTTGACTCTAACATCATCATTCTCTCTTGTTGCATGCCCCCTTCTCCCTCTTTCTGTGTGTTGTCTTCCCCCATTATATTGTAAGCTCCTGGTAAGCTTTCTTTCTTTTTCTTTTTTGTATCCCTAGTGCTTAGCTCAATGCCTTGCACATAGTAGGCACTTAATAAATGTTTACTTTATTGATTTTTTGGATTTCATATACATTTTTCATGCTGAAAATTGATTCACATAGTCAATATTTTTAATTCAAACACAGTTTCTTATTTAATATTTTTGTAGATATGTATATACATAGCATTGAAAATTTTTTTGAAAATAATTATATAATTTTTTCAATTTGCAAATATTTTCTCCTCTCCATTTCTGTCATCCCCTAAAGAAATATAAACATTCTTGTAATAAATAAGTAGAACCAAGTGAAAAGAAACCTTGCACTAGCTACATCCAAAAAAAAGTTTCTCATTCTGCATATTAGTCTGTCTTCTCTTTGTTATCAAGTGAGTTGCATTCTTCATCATCATTACTCTGGAATCATGTTTGATCATTAGGTTGATTAGAGTTTTATAGTATTTTAGAATTGTTCATTTATTATAATATTGATATTGTAGTATAATTTTTTCTCCTGTTTCTGCTCACTTCACTCTGTATTCATTCATGAGTTTTTTTTTCAGATTTTTCTAAAACTATTTCCCCCCTCTATTTCATGGAGCTCAATAGTATACAATTATATTCATATACCATAATTTGTTCAACCATCCCCCAGGTGACAGGTGCCACCCTGGTTTCCAGTTCTTGTCACTACAAAAAGAATAGTTCTAAATATTATTCTACATATAAGACCTTTTTTTCTTTCTTTGGTGGCTTTGGAGTATGGATACAGTAGTGGTACTGGTTGGTCAAAGATTATGCATATGTTATTCAGCCAGTAAGTCAGTAAACATTTTATTAAGCACCTACTACATGTCAAGCACTGTGCTAACCCCGGGGAAACAAAAGGCAAGCAAAAGACAGCCTCTACCCTTATGGACTTCACAATCTTATGGGGGAGATAATAAACAAATGAATCTGTACAAATAAGCTTTGGACAGGAAATAATTAAAAGGGAAGGCATAACTGGAATTATGGCCTGGGGAAGACTTCTTTGTAGAAGATAAGATTTTAGCTGGGACTTGAAAAAAGCCAGGGAAAGCAATAGGAAGAGATGATAAGGGAGAGCATTCCAGGAACAAGGGACAGTCAGAGAAAAATATTCTAAGTGGTCTTGTTTGTGGAAGAGCAATTATGTGGGAGAGAGTAAGATGTAAGAAGACTGGAAAGTAGGGGGTAGTGAGGCTAGGTTATAAAGGGCTTTGAATTCCCAAAAGAGGATTTTGTATTTGATCCTGTATGTGATCCTGGATTTTACTGAGTGTGTGTGTATGGTGTGTGTGTGTGTGTGTGTGTGTGTGTGTGTGTGTGTGTGAAATGGTCAGACGTGAACTTTAAAAAAATAATTTTGGTGGCTGAATAGAGGATGGATTGGAGTGGGGAGAGATAAGGTAGGCAGATCCACCAGTTGTGTATTGCAACAGTCTAAGCACGAGGTGATGAGGTCTGCATCAGAATTGTGACTATCAGAAGAGAGAAGAGAGAGAATATTCAAGAGATGTTAGAGATATTACAGTGCCACTCCAGTGGTCTGGCCATGTTGTTCAAATGAATGCTTGCCAAAAAGACTATTTTGTGGACAAAGCAAGTGCTCACATGATGGTCAGAAAAAGTAATACAAGGATATTTTCAAGATCTCTCTTAAGAACTCTGGAACTTATTATATAACACAGGAGACACTGGCACAGGACTGCCCAGCATGACATGCCCTCAGCAGAGAAGGTGCTGTGCTCTATGAGCAAAGCAGAATTGAAGTAGCTCAAAAGAAAGTGAGATGTGCAAATTTAGAGAATCTATTCAAATGTTCACATGGATAAGTTGTGCCTGACATGTGGCAGAGTTCAATCTCCTATTGGTTTGATCAGCCATAGCTGGAAACACTGTAAATTGACTAGTGCAGTGATGTCATTTTGGCCTTCTTTGAGAATAAAGGACAACAACCAACCAACCAACACAGGATTTTCTCATTTTCTGTACAAACTCATCTTTTCCCATAGTTCATCTTTTTACACGTCATGTTTAATTTATTATTCAGAACTCTACTTTGGTCTAAATAAAACATGTGGTAAAAGGGAATTAATGAAGATGAAAATTATTTTGACAAATAGATGTTAAGGAAAAAAATACAATTTCATCTAATTCTAAGGTTATTTTTCACAGCAATCACATCTCTCTAAACCTCAAATAGGATTCGGGAGTGTTAATTATTTTGGACATATGAATGTTATGGATATAATATCTAATGCCATTATGACTCACTCTGGAACATTTGCAGAAATAAGAATCAAAACCAGGAAAAACCCAAACATAGGGCTATATACTATGTAGCCTACAATCCAGAGCAGGTATTTCTCCTTATATCCATCTTGCCATGTTTTGACTGCTTACACTATGTCTTTGAGAGGAATCGTCTTACTATAAATGGAATTTCTTGTGTTTTTTCTTTAAGTACAATTCCTTTTTCCTCTAGTGTCATACTTTATATCAACCAGGCAACAATCCCTTATTAATCCTCTACCACATGCCAGGTGGTGTACTAGGTGTTGGGGATATAACTATAATGGATGAAACCATCTCTACTCTCAAGGAGTTTCTATTTTAATGGGTAGATAACAACTACATTTATAAGTATATACAGAATAACTATGAAGAAGATAAAAACAAGTAAATAGAAAATAGCAGATTGGGAGGGAGGGCAGTTGGGGGGATCAAGAAGTTTAAAAGATGGTATTTGAATTCTATGAATAGGCTTTGAGGTAGAGTATTCCAGGCATTTTGGAAGGCCAGTGCACAGGCCTGAAGATGGGGGAGGGAGTGTGATGAGTGAAGAACATCAAGAATGCTGTGAAAGCTTGGCTAGGTGGAAGAATGTGAGAGGGGGTTGTAATGTACAGTACATTGGTTTGGGCCCAGTTTTAAAATATTTAGAAGTTAAAGAAAAATTTATATTTTGTTTGAGAAGCAATAGAGAACCAATGGAGTTTGTTGAATGGCATGGTCAGATCTATATTTAAGGAAAATCTCTTTGGTACTAGTGTGAAAGATAGACAAGAATAGGAGAAACTTGACAATTGGGAATTGACTGTTGCAATGGAAGCTATTGAAATATACATGAAGGAAATCTAAAAAGGGTGTGTGTGTGTGTGTGTGTGGGTGGGTGGGTGGGTGCGTGCACGCACCCACACACACACACTGATCAAGAAGTGCTGTTGAGGCAGCAAAGTTATATAGTGAGTTGTATGCTGGATCCAAAGTCTTCTCCATCACTTTCTTAAGTACAGACAATCAGAAAAAAATCATGTCAAGCCCTGATTTCTAAGTTTGCTAATTTCTGAAGTATAAGTTCTAAACAGAAAATTGAACGATTGGCCATTTAGAGCTGGCTCCAGCACACTCAGGGGCATTGTGAAGATAAATAAAATAATGTATTCAAAGCTCTTTGCAAATCTTAAGGTACTATATAAATATGATTGTTGTTGTTGCTGGTCTTTTTAAGGTTTGGAGCTAGAGAAGAAAAAGCCAGTGCTGACCTATGAGATGCCAGGATTCTGGTGAGGAAATATGGAAATGATGTCCTCAGTGGTTGTTGGTTGATCGATCAATTAACGGAAGAGTTTCAAACATTGTGGAGTGATGGATAGAGCCCTTGACTAGTGTCCAGGAGTTATGAGACTTTGCTTTTATTTATTTAGTTTCATTTATTTATTCATTTTTAAAGATAGATACTTAACCTTTTGGACTTAATGTCCTTATTTTTTAAAATGACAATCATAATATGAGTTTCTAAAGATTACTGTGAGAATCAAATGAGTTGCATTTGTAAGAGTGCATAGTGCCTGTTGGAAAGAAGCCAACATTATAACTCTAAATCTAAGATCCGATGATCATTTGACAGCAAGGAAAGAGGAAAGTGAAGTCAGCAGAAGAACATACTTGCAGCAGTTTAAGAAGGCTTACTAAGATGTGTTCTGCAAGAACCTGGCACCAGCACAGACTGTGAAGAAGCAGCTGGCCAAAAGAGACTTGCAGAAGCAACAGCAGCAGTTTGGACAAGCTGAATCCTGAGTTTCCTCTTCTGCCTCTGTTCAGAGGGCTGTGGTGAGTGGCAGCTGCAAAACGTAATGGCAAAGCATAAGATAGAGGTGAAAAAGTAGGGCAGGGTGGAGGAAGGGAAAAAAGAAAGAGAAACAGGAAAAGGAAAGAAAGCAGATATTTCTTTATCTTTCTGTCTTCTAAAAGAGAGAAGAAAAGAACCCATGTAGCCTCATTCTGTTCACATCATTTCACTCTATTTAGTATTTTTTAAGTGCCTGCTCTTTGTAGATCATGGTGCCAGATCCAGAGATGCAAAGATGAAAACCAAAAACAGACCTTATCCTCAGAGAGCTTATATTTTACTGAGGGAATAATAACTTAGTTTCCTTACTTGTAAAAGGAGAATAAGGGCAAGTCACTTAACCCTGTTTGCCACAACTTTCCTCATCCATAAAATGAGCTGGAGAAGGAAATGTCAAAGCATTCTAGTATCTTTGCCAAGAAACCCCAAATGGGATCACAAAGAGTTAAACATCACTGAAAAATGATTCAGCAATATGAGCAACAAAAAGGAGAGCATTGGATTAGACGTCTTCTGTGTCTCTTCCAGCTGTAGATCTATCTGTGTATCACAAGTGAATACATGACAATTTGAGGAGCGAGAACACTAACAACTAAGATGTTCAAAAAGACTTTTTATAGGTGGTGCCACTTTGGAGGAAACTAAAAGATTCCAAGTGACAGAGGTGAGGAAGGAAGGATCTTTTCAAAAGAATTGTTTATTATGAGAATCTGCTTTATGAGGGAATGAAAGCAGCTGCTATGTCAGAGATTACGTGGTGGGGACCTTGATTATTATTCAAGTGATATAGACTCAAGGGACATATTTATAATAATTAAAATCCTAAGAAGTAAGGCATTTAGGGTGGTTTAGTAATAAGCAAAGATTTAGTATTTCTTTGGAAAAATGCACTAGGAAAATAAGGTATGTTGAATAGATTTGTGGTGATCTACTTAAAAGACCAAGATTTAAGACTGGGCTTATTTTATTCTGGAATGATGAAGTGGCAATAGGAGATATTGTTTGCTTAAAGACAGATAATGTGAGTAGAGACCTCATTCAGAAGCAAGAAAGGCTTGATTTCACATCTCACCTCTGACACACACTAATCGGGGGACCCTAGTCAAGTCTTTTAATATCCTAGTGCCCTAGACTGGAGGTGTCAAACAAGCAGCCAAAAACCTCCATGAATATGGAGGGAGGAACCAGATTAAAATATAATTGGGAAATGCTTAATAAAATAAACAAAAATATGACATAGATAATGTTATTTTGTGGTTTTCTAAGTCAAGATGGGGCTACAGGGATAGTTTCTATTTGAGTTTGACACCATGAGTTTGACACCACCACTCACCAACTCTTTAAGATTATATGTTATAAAGAAGATGCTAACTTGATTTGGGAATGGGGGTCCTCATTTAGGAGTTCCTTGTACCATTTAAAAACATATGTAATCATATGTCAACAGTTACAAAAAAGGGACACTGGGGTTTGGATTAGACAAATGGTTATAATAATAATAACTTGCATTTATATAGCACTCTAAAGTTTGCAAAATGTTTTGCATATGTTATTTTATTTTATCCTCACAACAAAAATTACTGAGGTAGGTTCTATTATTATCCTCATTTTGCTGATGATGAAACTGAGGGAGAAGGAGGTTAATTGGCTTTCTGAGATCACACAGCGACTGAATGTCCAGATTGAATTTAAATAGAAGTTTTCTTGATTTCAAATCAAAGTTCTAGCCACTAACATCACCTGACTCCAAAATATCGTTAAAAAAGGGAGAGGAAAATACTGGTAAGCTAGATTGGAAAGAAGAAATAAGATAATTGTGTTGTTGGTGGCATTTATCCAGATGAATTCAGGGAAGGCATCTAGGACTGTACGGACATGTAGTAAGGCATGAAGGGTGGGGGGCTGTTTTACGCAGAGAAAGGGAAAATGTAGAGAAGACTGATG
Source organism: Notamacropus eugenii (assembly GCF_028372415.1). NCBI lineage: Eukaryota > Metazoa > Chordata > Mammalia > Diprotodontia > Macropodidae > Notamacropus > Notamacropus eugenii. The sequence continues at coordinate 183,547,023 of NC_092873.1, read as the reverse complement.
TCATGTGGGGAGAAGCTAAAGGAAATTAGATAAAGTAATTAGCAATGTACAAAAGATACATCCAGAAAACAAGGAGAAACTAATTTTCTTCAGGAAAAGAGATAGGGAATGCATGCTCTGAAAAGTTCCAACTCCAAAGTCTATATAAGAGGAAAAGAAGGTGAGTGAGAATACTTAGAGAAACATTGGAGAAAATGACCAAGAAAACTGATGATGGGCTCATTGTAGATCTCAGAAAACGTAGTAATATAGGGATGGGAGTGCATTGAGATAATAGGAAGAAGAATGAGAAGAATCAAAGGACAAAGGAAAAGAGAGAATTCAAAGGAAAACTTATAGAACAAGGGACAATCAGTGTTAGGGATGAGCCTGATGCCAGCATCCTGCTAGTTCAGATTTGATGTTTCTATGAAATGAAGCATTCAGAAATTAACAAAATGAGGCTTACTTTGTCAAAATGCAGCAAGGATATGCAACAAGGATACAACGGGGCTTAGCTCCTATAAATTGGATTCTTTCAATCCTGTAAGGGAAATGGGTCTGGTCAGCAAGGCACTGTGTGGTCACTCATGTGGTCCCAACCCCACAGAGATGGGGATTTTTAGGCTTTTAGATCATCAGAAAGCTGAATCTTCAGCTGGTCAATAGGACATTAAAACTGGAACAACTTTGTTGGCCTTTAGGGAAAATGAGGGAACCTTGATCCTATCACAATCCTAAGTACGGATAAGTGCAAGGCACTTTCTCTTTAAGAAGCAAGCAGTGAGAATAAAATCTGTGTGAAAAGAAACAATTTTCAGATTAACGATGAAAAATTTGATTGCTAAAAGGGTAGAAAATGAGCTCTTACATAAATTTTAAGAAGGTTTAAACCATCTTATAAAAGATATAAGGTGATGCCTCTGACATATAGGAACATTTTGGTGTTTGAAAAAGGCACAGAAAGTACTTTTATTTAATAAAAGCCTGTTATTCATAAGTGTGAATACACACCTTTTTTTTTTCTTCCAGACAGATTGTGTAAGGGAACTGGTATGAGGACTGAGAAACAGCTGAGGCTGCAGGGCATTGTGGCCCTCATCTCATTTGCATGCAATTGTCTTTCAGGTTTAAGAGGTTAAATCCACAAAATCACAAAGCATATAACTTTTTGGGCTAATTAAATAAAAACAATTGTTTTCTTATAACTGACAAGAATTGGGAGTTTGTGAGGTTTTCTTTTAAAAACCTCATAAGGGAAAGGTGAGCCAGTGAGTACCAGGAGGTACTGACTTGAACTGCTGAAAGCATAGAGTGAGGAGGTGTTGAAGAAGCTTTGCTGGGGTGAACCAGAAGAGCTAGAACTCATCAGGGTATATTAACAGCTAGCAAAAAGTAAGGGTTACCCATGCCTGATGGAATGGGTAAAGGCTCAGACTCTGTGGAAGAGAGCTTCACTTTTATCTTTGGCACCATCTGTAATTTGAAAAAGCTGAAGTTATTCAGATGTACATGTTCCTTGCTGCCCTCTGGTTTGAGAGAGAAAAGAATAAAAGGGAAAGGTTAGTTTTGCAGTTTCTTTACTGTATTGGAATTGATGCTAAGATCTGACTGGATAATGTAGAGTCCTGGTGACTGAAGAGCTAGCTGGTTAAGAAAGTTGGTCTAATGAGCTTTGCATTTTTCTGGCTTAAAAGGAAACTGTTAGTCAGTAAAATAGAGTTAACACTTTTCATTGCTCTTTAAAGGGTGTTTATTAATTAAAAGAGCTTGTAAATTGTTCATCAGTTCTAGAGTAGAAGAGAAGAGGATTTAACTGGCAGTAGAGCAATGTGTTCCAGCGGAATAGCAGTTTGCAGAGAAGCAGTTTCTTGTGGGGTAATCATTCTCAAACAGATCAGTGATAGCACAGACTTCAGTCCAGATTTATCAGTTATTTTGAGCACTTGGGTTTTCCTTACTCATGGGTCTCAATACCAGGTTCATGTAATTGTGTACTCACAGTCACTGAGTGCATTTTTGGTAGTGTGACCCAGTTTTATTCCAGGACTTTATTTCTAAATTTGTTTCTTATAAGTAGCTGTGATCGTTTTCATTATTTTTTTTTTAATCTTTTTCAGTCACGTCTACCTCTTCATGTTCCTATTTGGGGTTTTCTTGGTAAAGCTACTCAGTCAGGAAGGTCTGAGTTCAAGTACTGTCTCTGACACTGTGGGATACTTAGAATAAGTTATTTAACTTTTCAGTGCCTCAGGCTGCTTTCAAGGTTTTAAGTTGCACAGTATACAATCTTCAATGATAGAGGAAATTCTTTACTAGAAGCTCTTTATAACTGATGAAATTATGGTTCAGGTTTTAAAAAATTGGTTAACTTTTTACTTTTTTTTACTGGACCTATAAGTTTATCCATGCAGAAAGCTCCTGGTGCATAGTAAAATGAAGCAGTAGAATTGACAGGATTTTTCAAGAAATAATAATGGTTTGCTTTGTGAATGACAAGGACAAACCTGTAATTTTTTGCCTGTGTGACCTTTGACAAGTCACTTCGCTCCCCTTAGATTCATTTTTCTCATTTTGAAAGTAAAGAATTTAAAGTTGCCGATCTTTGGAGTACTTTCCAGCTCTAATTCTATGGTCTTATGATTTTCTAATCTTGGTATAATAAGAGCTAAAATTGCTTTCTCAAAAAGTAGCAAATTTGGCAGAGTAATATGTAGAGAGAGCAAATGAATGTTATAATAGGAAGAAATTAAAAAATTTGAGAAGGATGATCAACAAGAGGGAAGCTTACTTTCCTTTTCAAGATACCAGAGACTAGTAAGGTCTATTAAAAGAAAATATAAAGGAAGCTCTAAAGAGAAGGAATAAAAGCAAAGGCTTTAAGGAGCACATTAAATATTCCCATTTGCAGAGGTAATTAAATAGAAAGCATAGATGGAAGACAAAGGTAAAGCAATAGTTCCAGAAATAATGAAAATCAAAGAACCAATTCGAGAAGTCATTATAGGAAGAGTCCAAGTGAAAAAGCAAGAATAAAGACGATATCTTTCAATATTTTTTAGAATGTAAAAATAAGAGAGGGTAGTGACGAGCTTAAGAGAAGAAATGAATAGGGTAAAATGATCATGAAAGGAATAGCTGAGACTTTTATAAGAGATCTTTTTCAAGAAAAGGTAAAGAGAAAAGAATGGTGGGGCTAATGGTAGGTTACCCATGAAAAGATGAACAGGCAAATTATTGAGTTAATTAAACTGAAGGCATAGATTGAAAAGACAATTAGTACCCTAGTTAAGGACCCTATTACTTTTTGTCTTAACTATTGAAATAGCCTCTTAAATGGGTCTCTCTACATTAAATCTCTAATGTCTCTAACTCTTCTTCCATACAGCTACTAAAGTGATTTTCCTAAAGCACAGGTCTAATGATAACAGTACCCTCCTCAATAACCTCCAGTAGCTCCCTATTACATATGGAATTAAATATAAACTCCCCTGTTGACACTTAAAGAAAGCCCTATACAGTTTTCCTGCAGACACTCTCTCATCTAGGCAAACTGGCCCAGTTGTTCTATCTCCACTTTCAGTGGTATAAACAAACTCTTCAATGTGTCAAATGCATGTCTTCTTCATACCCCTCGATTACAATGCCTACTTGAATTAAAAAATATATTTATTTTATTTTGAATTTGTGGAATAAAACAAGCATTTCCACAACATAATACAATAAAAAAAGATGATTGCATGTGAAACTATGAATCTCTTATATACAACATGCTATTCTTTTAAAATATATAATAAAGTTATCACATAAATTTATTTTTTCCCTTTTTTCTCCCTACCCTCAGCATACCATTAGATATAAATATGTATATGTATGTGAAAATAATTCTATACTTACTTCTATTTATCAGTTCTTTTTCTGGATGCAGATAGCATGTTCTTTCATATGTTCTTTGTGGGTAATTTAGGTATTAATAATAGCCATATTATTTGCTCAAAGTTGCTTTTAAAACAATGTTGCTGTTACTGTATACAGTGTTCCCTTGAGTCTGCTCTTTTTGCTCTTTATTATTTGCACAAGTCAATCCATGCTTTTCTAAGATTATGAAACTCATCATTTCTTATAACACAGTAGTACTCTATCATGATCATGTGACACAACTTGTTAAGCCATTTCAAAATTGACAGGCTTCCCCACAATTTCCAGTTCTTTACCACCACAAATAGAGCTGCTGTAAATATTTTAGAACATATGGATTCTTTTTCCTTCTTCCTAATCATCTTTGGAAATATTTGATATTGTTGGGTCAAAGGGCATAGGCAATTGAATAACTCTTTAGGCACAATTCCAGATTGTTCTCCAAAATGGTTGGATCAGTTCACAATTTCACCAACAATGAATTAGTGCTCCAATTTTTTCCCATTTCCCCCAGCTCCCTGAATTTAAGGAGAATAGTAGAAGTGCCAGAAGTAATTAATAGAAGTACCACTGGTTTTGACATTAGAAGACCTGAGAGGACATCCCAGCTCAGATACTTTTATCTGTGTGATCTTGAAAAAGTCACTTTACTTCCCTGAGACCTAGTTTCTTCATCTATAAAATGAGGCTCAGCTTAAATGCTTTCTCCTACATTAGTCTTTCCTGATTGCATCCATTCATTTTTTTCTGTATGCATTTTGAAGATATTTATACATGTATATATTTTCTCATCCAATAGAATGCAAACTCCTTGATAGCTGGCGTAGTTGCATTTTTTAAAAAAAATGAACAATTGTCAACCATTCATGAAACCAAGGGGCTAGGGTATGCCTCCTATTACCATCCTACTACAGGAGTCTTATCAAATCTAAACTAGCTCAGTAATTTTTCAGTTGTGTTCAACTCTTTGTAACTCCATTTGGGGTTTTCTTGGTAAGGATACTGGAATAGTTTTCTATTTCCTTCTCCAGCTCATTTTACAAATAAGGAACTGAGGTAAGAGGTAGGTGACTTGCCCAGGGTCACATAACTAGTAAACATATGAGATTGGATTTGAACTCAGGAAGAGGAGACTTCCTGACTCCAGGCCCAGCACTCTATCGGTTGCTCTACTTAGCTGCTAGACCAGCATCCCCTCACTCAATGTGTGAGCATATTGAAGAAAGAATGTGACAAATGGAAGACAAGGGTCAGGCAGAATAGTATGAAGAGTTCTGATTTTGACAGCAGAAGTCGTATGCTGAAGACCCAGTTATGACGCTTATTAGTTATGTGAACCTGGACAAATCACTTTGCTTCTCTGAGTCCCAGTTTCCTCATATGCAGAATGGGAATAATCATACTTGCCTTAGCCCTTCAGAAGGCTGATCTAAAGAAAGGACTTTGTAAGTCCTACAAGTTATACAAAGCTATCTGTGGTTTATAGATTAATTTATAAGATGATTATTATGCCTTGAGCAAAATAACTGATTTTTTTTTGTTGAATCCATGATGAATTTTACGGATGTAAAGTGTAAAACTAGAAAGGAGTTAATGATTGAGTGTAAAAGCAAGGACCCCGACATATATGGGAGGACCTGCTATCACAGGTTCTTAGGTCTGCTTTTCTAAAAGGAAAGCAACTTTTGAAGGGTCAACAATAACTTTAATCAAGCATATATATCATTCATTTAATTCAGAGAAAAAGTCAGCATCCTGAACTTTAGAGAAAATAAAAACAGAGAAACAAAGATCAACCAATAGACAGGGCTTCCAACTGTCTGATCTTAAGCAATACATACATCACAGATCAACAGATAGATCCAACTGTCTGACCATTACATACATACAGAGTTACCAGAGAGAGAAGCACCAACATTTGGGTTTTCAAAGCCAGGAGGCTCCTTAGTGGTTTTCCAGAGTCTCGTCTGGCCAAACAAACACTTGCAAGGAGTAAGCCCCAAAGTAGAACCTCATCTCAGAGTATTTGTGCACTTTTCAGAGCTGGAGGGCAGGATCCTCTGACCCAGTGCCTCAGTAGAAATTAATAAAAGGCATTGAAGCCTATTAATTGGTGGGGAAGATCTAATTAATATTACATTGACACAAATTCCTACAACTTTTATTCAAAATTCTCTATGAGCTATCTTTCTAACTGTATATTGCATTCCTCCTCTCCTAGAATTATGTTTTTGTTTAAATGGACTGCTCCTTTTCTCCAAAAATTAGCTCTCACTTTTTTCCTTCATTATTTTGCTCATGTTATACTGTATTTTTGTATCCTTCCTTCTTGCTTTTATTGATTATATTCCTGCTTATCCTTTAAAACATAACTAGAAGATACAAAGCACCACCTTCTTTATGAAGTCTTTCCTAATTCCTCCCTTCCCCAGTTGTTAGTGGGTTGCACCCTGAAATTATCTTCTACTGCATTTGCTTTGTATATGTTTTTATCCATTATGAGAGAGGGCCCAGGCTGGTAAACCTCATTTTTCTTCTAGCTTTGCTTCTTGACCTTAATGATATGCCCTCAAATGGGTGCTTGAGTTTTCACTTGCCCTCCCTGCCCCATACATACTTTTTCAGCTGTGTGTGTGTGTGTGTGTGTGTGTGTGTATGTGTGTTTTACTTCCCCATTTGGACATAAGTTCCTCGAGCCTAGGGACTGTCTTTTTTTTAACACCTTTATGTTTCAAGGTAGATGATATTAATTGGGGGAGATTAAGCTTTAAATTCCACCTGTCCTTGTTAAAAGACTAGAGGAAAGAAGCACTTGTTGGAAAATATTTAAAAAAACACACAAAAAGGCTGGCATATGAAAACAAAAAGGAATTGATGAAGATGATGGTAGAGTGGAACATAAGTGAATCTCTTGAAAAATCAAGGTAGTATTAGAGAAATATAAAAAGAGACATACATCTATAAAATAGAATGTGATAGATCTGAGAATGAGAATATTAAAAAGGCTTTTAAAAAGACCTCAGGAAATTGAACTAATAATGTATCACACTTATATAAAACCTTATGCTTTGTAAATGACTTTGAATATATTATCTCATCTGATCCTCACAGAAACCCTGCATGGCAAGTACTATTATTACCATTTCCAATATACAAATGGGGAAATTGAGACTTAGAGGTTAAGTAACTTGTCCAGGGTGGCACAGTTAGTACATGTCTTGGGTGAAATTTGAACTCTGTTCTTTCTGGCACCAAGTCCAGGATTCTGTCCTCTCTACCAGGCTGCCTACAGGATGAATTAGGTGAAAACAGAGATGTCTTGGGAAATGCTTTACATTCTAGAATTCTGTGTAAAGTCAGTGAAAAGTAATGGGAAAGGAGAGATAAAAATTGCCTAAAAGAAGGTTGTGGGGAACAGGACCCAGCAGTCGTTGTTGCTTTGCAGAGGTGTGTTGGGAGTCAGGCAGAATGAGAAGTGATTGTTAAATTTTCAGCATGAACATTTATGCCTTAGAAATGACCAAATGCTACAAATTAGGGCTTGACAAACTGTTTTGTTGATTGTCTAGACTTAAGAAAGTGATGAAGAAAATGTTAACAATGCAGATTAAAATGAAAAGTGTGTTGTGCATACATGCATACCCATTGTTGGAAAGATTTTGAAGCCAGCTGACCAAGATGGAAGGAACAATCTACTTGTCAAACTACACTGATAAATAGAAGCTTCAAAGAAGTTTATTAAAAAGAATGAAGAATAAAGGATCACAGCTTTGAGAATAAAGTTTCGTTGGCATAGCAAGACTGCAAAAGAGGACTACAGCATGGAAAAAAATGTCAGGTCCACGTCAAGAAGAGTAAAATTCCTTCAGAAAAGATCAGTGGGAAATAGACAAGAGGTAAATGTTAAATACTTGAGATTGAGCTTTATAAAAATTGAAATATAATTGTAGCCTGCTTGCCTCTCAACTCTGAATTCTCACAAATGACTAGTTCCAAGATGGGGTACTTAGATAAGTATAATGTACCTTATTTGTTTCAATTCCCTCTTATAATTCAGCTGAAAACTGCTGGGGAAGATGATTTTCTGGAAATGATTTTCAAAGTTTTTCGAATACCATTTCCATTGTTCTATATTTGAAAACATTTGTAAGTCCCAAAATAGTCCTTTTCACTTATTCAGTCCTTCCAGATATATACTTGTACTTAGTTTTGGGGGTTCTATGAACAAAAATTATTAGACTTGGAAGAGACCTTGATTATCATTTAGACTAATTCTTTGTACAACATAGAAATGCTCATAGGCTCTCTGAGAGGAACAGCCCAGATATGAAACATGCATGCATTTGGAAATTATAACATTAAATCATTACTAAAACTAACTATGCAAAGTCGTTCTACGGACAATTGGGAACAAAGATGGACTGAGGAGAGCAAACAAGAAAATTTATAAAAATTATTTTAGCAAATTATTTTTCTCCATATAGGACAATGGGACTATTTTTGAACTCTAAGATCACAATTCCAAATGTGTCTATGAGAGATATGGATGACACCAAAGAGAACAAAGATAGGAAAGCAGTCTGATTGGAATAAATTTGTGTAGAGGAGATTTGTGCTGGAGGACACAAATTTGTGATGGTGTTGAGGGATCTAGATGCAAAGTATTTAAAGGGAAGAATATAAAAAAAAGTTGAAGAAAAGTTGGACCTTTTTATACTGAAAAAAATTGTCAGAGCCACATTAATAGCTTCTGACCTATATTCTACTTTTCCATATCTAGATAATCTTTATGAGAATCATCGATACATGAATTTAAAGCATCTTTTATGAAGTTATTAGAGTGAAAACATCAGGCTTTTGAAAGTTTTATTCAGCCCTGGATGATATGGTTGCTATTTCACAATTGACAAAGTTATAGAGAATATATGATCTTGCTATACTTATTTTTTGTTTATCAAAAAAATCCCACTTGATTCTGTGCAGCAAAATCTTGCTTTATAAAATACTGCTCTTTTTCAAAATCAGGTCTTCCATCTATAAATCAAAATAATTGAAGATTATTTGAATAATCTTATACAATGACCTTCTGATCTAAATAGTAATTATTACAATGATAGAGTCTAAGATAAAGAGGGATTGCTTGTGGGCTATCTGTTCCACGTGCTTATATTTTTGACATTTTGCTGATTGCATCAAGCCCTAAAATATTGCAGGACTGCCTGGAATCTGCAGTCATCGAAAAGAACTTCACATGATCATTGCTATGTTAAAGACTAACTGGAAATAACTGAATGTCTATTGTCCAAATTGCAATCTACACAGGGTGAACAGCATGGAACTTGTCCATAGGTATGTATATGTGGGACAGAAAGTATAAATGAATATCACTTTGGACCTGAAGTTGAATAGGAGATAGAGATTGGACTGGATTCGATTGAGTTTGGGAAAGGACATAACTCCTTTTCACATCAATATTCTACCAGAATTGCTAGATGACAGAAATACATGGAATACAGCAATATCCAAAGAATCAAAAATTAATATCACATAGATGTCAATGGAGAAGTACATGGTGAGTGTGATCAGGGTACATTATATAATCAATGAGGAACTTAGAAAAATAGAAGTGAAAATCAAAGAGAAATGGGGGCCTCTCAGACATACATGAGGATCCCTGTGGGTCACATATTGTCTTAGTTTAAAAATATAATATTATCATTGTTTCATTGTATTTTTAATTTGTTTTGTTAACTATTTCCCAATTGCATTTGAATCTGGTTTGGGCCACCGTCAGGATTGTTGTGGGCTGCGTGTAGCTCAGAGGCTGTGTTTTTGACCCCTCTGGATTAGGTGATCTCTGAGCTCCTTTCCAGCTGTATGATCTATGAGCATATTATTCTACTTGTGAGTAGAAAAAGCAGTTTAGTAAGTCGGGGAAAAAAATTGTAGGATCAGCTCTGAATTGTGTACTTACCATTTCTCATCACAATAACACAGATACCATTGTAAGTCACTAGACTTGCAGGCAGGATAGATAGGTGAAACTGGGAATTATGTTGTGAAAATTTACCCTAAAATGTAGTTTTCTTCTAGTACTTTTAGTATATTTCAGTGTGGCTTACAAGATTTGCTGAAATGCACAATTTAATGCTCCTCTATTCCAAAATGTATTAACATAGTATTTTTATAGTCTGAGCATACATTTTGTGGTTATTACCAAATGAGATATATATTCATAAGTTATTTAATTCTTTCAATGACAGACTAACTGACATGGAAAAGATGAAGGAAAAATCTATCTTAGAGTAACTGCCCAAGCCGGAAAATAGCAACCCAGAGGCAAATAAAAATAATGATATCAAGAAGCGGTTTACTAACTTTCCTTTGCATGGTTCTTAAAAAAATCCATTCAATTTATATTGATATACATGACTTCTCACTACAAGAACCCTATGAATACCCATTTAATATTTTCTGATACAGGTCAGGTTTTACTGAGAACCTGATTCTTCCAGGAGAGGTAAGAACAACGGAAGAAAACAAGCACATGAAGCAAAGTAAGGCTGTCATTGATTACAAATGCCATTTTCTCAAAGAGGTTCTCAGGCTGTAGCAACCCATTTCCATCAAGGGAGCAATTTCCTCTCTGTTGCCATTTGTGGGTAATGCTCCCCACCAAATTATGGGCTATAGATGTGACTAGACACACAGCGACATATTCTCCTTTTGGAAAGAGAAACATTTAAAGAGAATATTTTCAATATGAATACACATCTAGTAGGTTTCATGGGATAGGAATGTTTGACAAACCCTTCTGCACCTTACCCCCACCCAATATTCATTCTTCTGTTTTCACCAACACTTCTCTATTGTGGGATTTCCTTGAATATATAGAATGAAACCTGTGTAATGTACTAAAATGGTGATTTTTTTCAGGGTTCAAAGATGATTTTTTTACAATGCCCTAGCATACATTTTCATATGGATTTTTAAAATAAATAGTTCTATTTTGGTAAATTTGTTTCCTTGAGGATTTTTAGGTTACGTAATGAAGGGTAACAATACATGGATTGTGCCGATACAGCCGTATTTCTATTATCTATCTCCGACAAATTGTAGGCTGCCAGGAGAAGCTGCAGACCACTGATAGTGGGGGCAGTTTAGTGTTAAACTGTGCGGTGCCTACTCTGTCTTAAATCCTTAAAGCAAGGCTATAATTCTTCATCTTCAGTGGAAATGTAAAATGTCCAGGCTCTACATATACAAGGAAAATGCAAACCTTTTTCTTCTCCCTTTCATTGTCCTGTCAACCCCTTGCTGCATTGCGGGTTTCAAGCTTTTTGGCTCAGACATATCAGCTGCAGCTGCATGGTACCTCATATAGAGTTACAGATCATTGTTATTATTATTTTTTAAGCAAAACCACAGGGCATCGTTGGAGGTCATCTTTAACACTGGACTCCATTTTTATGTGAGTGTTTTGATAAGGAGAATGCAGACGTGTTGGAGTGATGTTTGCTGCTGGGACAGTTTTATGACAAAAAGAATGCTGTTTAGCTGCATTCTGAGCATGGTGCTACCATATAGGTTTAAGAAGATACCCCTTATTCTGCTATTGATATGTAAATTTGCTGCTAGATAAAATGAAAAATATATTCTTTGCTTGGCTGAAAATTATTGTTAACATACATATTATTTGGAAGTGGCCATTTCAGGCTTTGTCAAAGGGCATTTATGAGACTCTTTCTTAGTCTCTTACCTCTGTAAATTACAATAATTTCATTCAATTAAGTTCAAGTCAATAAGTACCTCCCATATGCAAAGCACTAAACCAAATACTTGAGCAGATGCAAAGATTCAATAGGACTGTGTTTAGATTGAAGAATTTTTATACCTGATACATGTATCCCAAACCACTTCTGGAGCCATCAATGCAGAGCTAGCCCACTATTGTTGGGAAGAATAGGGATAGAATTCATCATAACCCACCACCTGCTGGCTATTTCAATTCAACTAATTATCCTTGTTAGTTATTTGCTGAGCTCTTTTGTTTCTACACTGCCAAAAGACTGCAAGTATTGTCAGCACACTTTAAATTGAGTGCTCTAGCAAAAAGTCCTAGTCACCACATCTCAGTTATGGCTCTAATAATCGTCACAGGCTGGATTTGAATTCGTGCCTTCTGAACTACTAGTCTGCAACTTAATCCACTATACAAAGTTTTAGCTATTTGAGAAACTATTTCAAATGAACTATTCCTGAGATATCTGTCAAACAAGTGAATTAAAAAAATTTAATGGTGAGTACTTCCTTAAAAGATATACCAAGTTCTTAATTCATCAGATGGAATTAATTAAATATAATGGTAATCTTGTCCTGATTTTCACACAAAGGGAATCTAAAGCTATAGACTAGTCAGATAGACTTCAATTCTTGATAAAATTCTAGAATACCTTATTAAAAGATGGCTATTATATCATCTAGAAAAGCAAGCAGTGATCACAAAGACCACTGACTGTATGAAGAAGTAGTCATTCCAAACTAATAATACTCTCTCCTATATAATTTTTTTTATTACTAATCTGGTAGATCAGGGGTTGCTGATAGATATGGTTTAATTGAATTACAATTCTGTGAGTTTGTGACAGAATAGAAATTCTCTAAGGTTTTCCTGAATGTTCTTCTTCTATCAAAAGTCTTTATAATTATGCCCCTTGTGAACTTGTAAACAAAATCATCCTATTTTATGAATACTTTAATACTTCAATGATGCAGTTTATCTGTGGCTGTTTTTTCCTCATTCATAGAATGCAAACTTCTTCATCCTCCAAAAGATAGTTGTAAAGTTTTTATGCTCCCCCCCCCAAAATCATTCTTTAGAAATATCTTCTGGCATTGATTTTTATGAGTAACATGGGATAATTAAATTAATCTTTTAAGAGCCAGATTAAAAATGCAAATTAAAATTACTCTGAGGTTTTTCCTCATACCTAACAAATTGACAAAGGGGACAAAACATGTAAATAGTTACTGTTGGAAAAGCTACAGAAAGATAGGCACATTAACATAGTATTGACAGAGCTGTGAACAGGTCTAATCATTAGGAAAAGCATTTGGAATTACAGTAAAAAAATGATGAAAATGTTAATACCCTTAGACTCAGAGACCCTGTTGCTAGGAATGTACCCTAATGAAGTCAGTGATAAAAATAAAAGTTCTACGTATATACCAAATTATTCCTTATTGATCTTGTTTTGTAGTAGCAAGGAACTGGAAACAAAGTAGATGCTCCAAAACTGAGGAATGGATAAACACATTGTGGTCCATCAGATAATGGAGAATTAATGTACAATAAAAAATGATAATTGTTTAAGAATAAGAGATGCATGGGAATACACATTAAATGGTCCTGAGTAAAATAAGCAAGATTGGGGAAAGTATATATGAAAATAACAATGCAAATATAACAAATGAATAAACCATCACCATCACTATTACCACTACCACCTACAGAAACAACAAAACCAAACAAACCCTAGCATGGGCACTGTGTAATTACAATGAACAAACTTGGCTTTGAAGAACAGTTGAGACAATTTTTCTCATTCCTCTCACTGTAGAAGTGGAATATTTTTAGTATTAAGTATTACATATACTGTTAGACACATATAATGAAAGAAGAAATACAAATTTTCAGAAAAGAAATCTCCCAGGGTAAAGAATATTTCCCCATCTTCACATCATGAGGGGTTTGTTTATGATAGGGCATCATTATTATAACTGGTTGTGAGGGTCATATAGAAATAGGTAGCATAGTGGGTAGAGTGCTAGGCCAGCAGACAGAAAGACCTGAGGTAAAATATGATGTCAGTTACTTACTAGCTATGTGACTCTGGTCACTCTCATAACCTTTATCTGCCTCTGTTTCCTCAACCTAAAAATGAGGATGTAACAGTCCTAGAATTGTTATGAGGATGAAATGAAATAATATTTCTAAAGTACTTAGCGCAGTGCCTGGTACATAGTAGGTCTACAATAAAGTCTTTCTCTCCCCCTTGATTATCATTGTTTTTTCAGTCTACCCTTGAATGTGTCCAGACCACTAAGTACTCATTCTTTACTCAGATGTGTAGGTGGGCTACCCGGGGTTTTGTTACGTTTTGTTTTATTTAATAAATTTTATCTTAAATGTAAAGAGAACATTAGAGTTTTTGAGTAACACAAAAATAAATGACAAGTGTGCATAATAAAAGCAGAATGTAAAAGGGTAGAGGCTGAAGATCAATGATGCTGCTTGCTTTGTAGGGAAGATAGTGACCCTATCTTCATTTTCAGGTTAATTAGGGAAAATCTTGGGACTGAGAGAAGCCTCCCTATTCCAGCCCTTTCCCATATAATACTAGTATGGGTTTGGGGGGGCAAGGTCCCTGAAATGGGTTTGGGGGTCAGAATCAGTGACAGAATAGTAATTTTTCTAACTCTAGGTCAGGTGATTGTGTGTGAACAAGGATCTTGAATTGGCACCAAGAGAAAAAATATCCAAAGAATAAACATGTTGTTTGCCCTTCACTCTTGAAGAGGACCTTGACACTAGGATAGTAAGGCTATGACATGCAAGTGAATTGGATTGAAGTGAGGGAAGGTTATGCCATATCGCCAGCATCACTTTCTTCTCCAGAGCCATCTGGGTCCTGTGGTGAGAAATAGAACAGCCCTGGAGATGGCCCTCAAACTTCACTTTAGGCTAATGCTTTCTGCTGGGTTTTGTTAGCTCCCTGATTCAGTATAGTGACTCATATCACATTACACAAAGGGTAAATATCCATGAATCAATAAATCAATCACCAACTATTTGTTAAGTGCCTCCTAAGTGATTCTATTTCATCCCATCTTCTCTAACATTGTTTCTTCTATCACTCCTACTCTCAGAGTTATCTTCAGTCTCTCTACTGGCTTCTTCCCTATTTCCTACAAACCCTTCCATGTTTTTCCCATCCCCCAGACCACCACTTGATGCTCCCATGTGCTGTTACCCATAATTCTTACTACTCCTCTTTATCCCCACTAAACTTCCTGAGAAGGTTATCTATATTCTGTGCCTCACTTTAACTCTTTGCAATTTGGATTTTGACCTCTTAATTTAACTGGAAACTGCTCTCTCCAAAGTTACCAATGTTCCCTAATGGCCTTTTTTTGATGCTCATCCTTCTTGATTCCTCTGTGGTCTTTGACACTCCTAATCCCTCTCTTCTCCAGGATATTTTCTTCTCTCTAGGTTTTTGTGGCACTATTCTATCTCCTGGTCCTTTCCGTACTTATCTGACTGCTCCTTCTCAGTTTGCTTGGCTAGATTTTCATCCAAGTCATGACCACTAATTGTGGGTACCCTCCAAAAGTCTATTCTAGGGCTTCTCTTCTTTCTCTATACTGTTTTACTTGGTGATCTCATTAGCCCTCTTGGATTCAGTTATCATATTTATGCTAATGATTCTCAGATCTATTTATGTAAAACTCTAACTTTTTTTTATCCTCCAGTCTCACATCTCCAACTGCTTATTGAACATCTCAGATTGAATTTCTCATAGACATCTTAAAATTAACACGTCCAGAAGTGAACTCTCCCTAATTTCCTCATTACTGTCAAAGACATTGCCATCTTCCCAGTCACCCACATAACAACCTATGTGTCATTTTTGACTTCTCACCTCCATATATAATCAGTTGGCAAGTCCTGTTAATTTTGCCTTCTCAACACCTCTCACGTACTGCCCCTTCTCTTATCTAACACTGCAATCACACTGTTGTAGACCCTCATTATCTCATACTTGGATAATTGCAATAGTTTTCTGTTTGGTCTCTCTGCCTCAAGTCTCCCCATGCCAGTCCAGTCACTGCTCAACTGTTAAACTGGTCTTGCTAAAGCATAGATCTGATCATGTCACATCCCTAACCTATTCCCCTCCTTTCAGTAAATTCCAGTGATTCCATTTTACCTATAGGAATAAATATAAAATTCTCTGTTTTGCATTTCCAGTATTCTTACACTCTATCAGCACCCTCACCCTTAAACTCTAAAATCCAGTGACGTTGGCCCCGTTGTTATTCCTTGTACATGACTTTCCATCAACTGAGTCTGGATATTTTCATTGTATGTCCTTCACGCCTGGAATTCCTTCCTTCCCCATCTCTTACCTCCTGGCTTCCTTTAAGTCCCAGTTAAAATATTATCTTCTACAACAAATCTTCTCTTTGTTGATTATTTCCGATTCATCCTATTTATATCTTGTTTGTAGATTGCTACTTGCATCTTGTTCCTTCCACTAAACTGTGAGCTCCTTGATAACAGAAACTATGCCCCCCACTTTTCTTTGTATCTCTGGTGCTTAAAGTTATGCCTGGCACATAGTAGCTATGCAATAAATTTTTATTGACTGACTGATTACTGTGTGCCAGGTTCAAAGAGGAAACAAAGTAGCTGAAATCCAGAAGACAGTAGAAGGGAAAATCTTGACAACTACAAAATCAGCAGAAACAACATGAGTGATGATATGTGCAGTGGAGATTATATACCAGGCAGGAAGCAAGAGACATCATTATGATGGAATCAACAGAGGACATCAGCAGCTCTGCAGTGTCAGAGGCATGAATTGTCTCAGCTATGTGTCCATTTAGTCACAGATATCTCTGTGTGTCCTCTACAAATGTTCACTGGGCAAATGGACTCCTGGCATGTGCTTCTTGAAGTATCCATCAATAAATAAGCACTTGTTAAGTACCTACCATATGCTAGGCATGAGGCTAGGGATGTAAATTAAAAAATAATACAAATCCTGTCCTTGAGGAGCTTACATTCAATTAGAATTATACAGCACACATTAGAGAATGATGGCCATGGAAATTTTAGGCTGTCACAATGTGAATGGAATCATATGGTAGTAAATTCCCATGCCCTTTCTAGGAGAAATTATAATATTAATTTGATTATTGCCTCTTCTGCATGAGATGAAAAGTGGAGGGAAGTGATATTGTGATAGAACAGATGTTGATGCCCACACTCTCTAGGCTCTGGTGTTCTGAAGGATAGCTTGGGTTCAAGGATGGTCCTTGGCCAACTAGAAAGGGTGGCTGAACTGAGGATTGATTTGTTCACCAATCACTGTAGCCCTGCCCCAGTGTAAATCCTTTGGCCAGTAGATTACTTTCCTGGCATTTGGACATGGGACATGTTCCTTTTTATGTCCCACTGGTGGAAGAGCAACTTGTGAGAGAATATACCCATTCTATACATCAGGTCAAAGGGGGAGGAAGTCTCTTTTTGTTACTTGATTTGCTGCCTTTAAGATAAAAAGCAAACTCCAGTTTGACATTTAAAGACTCCAACACCTCTTTCCAGCTTTATTATTTATTGCTAACCTTCAAGCACTCTAAAGTTCAGATAAACTGGTCATTTCACGATTTCTCACATATGATCTTCCGTTTTCTGTCACTGTGTCTTTATACAGACTGTCTCCTATGCCTGGAACGTACTCCCTTCTCACCTCTGCCTCTGAAAATCCCCAAGTTTTCTTCAAAGTAAAGGTCAAGTGATGCCTTCTTTTTTTGGTGCTAGTACTTCCCATCCCCAATTTATCTGATATTTCTTTTGTAAACCTCATGTGTCTACTTGTGCAAGGTGTCCCAAAAGTCTTGGTGCAGAAGCTAGATAAAACTTGGGTCAGCCAGGTGGCACAGTGGAATGCTAGACCTGGAGTCAGGGAAACATCTCTTTGAGTTCAAATCTGGCATCAAATACTTACTAGCTTTGTGATCCCAGGCAAGTCACTAACCTTGTTTGCCTCAGTTTCTTCATCTGTAAAATGAGTTAGAGAAAGAAATGGCAAGCAATTCCAGTATCTTTGCCAAGAAAATCTCAACTAGGGTCATAAAGAGTCAGATATGGCTGAAATAATTTAACAACAACAAAGACTTTTGGGACAAACTTGCATGTATATATTATCTTCCTGATAAAATGTGTGTTCCTCAGGGGAATGAATGGTTTTACATTTGTCCTAGTATGCGTAGCACCCAGGATAGAACTTGACACATTCTACGTGCTTTAAAAATGCCTGCTGATTCTTTGCTTTATATACTACTGCCTTGAGCTAATGCATCCACTGGTTGGGTGTTCAAGGAAGTACAAAGGTGGTTTTACAATCTCTCCTTTTGGGCGGATGCCTTCCCATGAGTGTCTCAATAGCTTTTCTGGTAGCCTAGGTATGAAGGGATCCCTAGGAACTTTGCAATACAAACAAAAAATTCACTGCCAAGATCGATGGAACCATCCAGAGGATCACGCTTTCCTTTCTATGAGCATATCATATTTCATGGGTATTCCTTCAAGGACTTTTCTTTAAAAGTATTTCACAGTCCTCTTTTGAGAGAGATGGCAAGTACTATTACTATCTTGATTTTAAATAGGGAAATAAAATGGCAGAAAGGTTGAGCGATCTCTCTACTACTGCACATTGAATCTGTGACTGAAGGAATGGATAAAAACTTTGAAAATACCATAGTGATTCCATGGTTCAAAAAATGTGACACATTTTATTAGCATTTCAACATAGATTAAATACTTTATGGTGTTAGAGAAAACAGAATTACTTAAAAAATCCATTAATTCATAAATGTGCTACACTCCATTACACAGGTCTCTAAAAGTAACTGAGCACACAAGGGAACAAAATGAATGTTTGTGCCATTTTCTTTTAATATGAGCCTCTTGAGGTTGCCATTAACCTTTTAGGGGAAAAAACACAGTCTCATGCATCACTTAAGCTGTTTTACCAGGAGAGGTCAGCAGTCAAGCTAGAACTTTCAGCAATTTGGCTTCAAGGAACAAGTACAATTCTAAATATTTTTATGACCTTTTAAAGCATTTTGTGAAATGATTTAGTAAAAACGTTTGTCCTAATAGCTTTCTTGCAAGGCATGTAGGTGGTAAATCACTGAATCTCCAAGTGGGAAGGGGCCCTTGAGACCAGCCAGTCCAGTCCATACCTGGACAACAATGTTTTCTACAACACATCTAACAGGTGCTTACCCAGCCTTTGCTTAAAGATGCCCAGTGCTTCTCAAAGCAGCTAAATACTTTTGCATAGCCTTAATCACTAAGACATTTCCTCTTTATTAATCTAAGATATTCCTCATTGCAACTTCTACTTACTGGTCCCGATTTTGCCCTCTGAGGCCAAGCAGCCTAAGTCTAATCTCTTTTCCATTTGACAGCCTTCAAATGCTTGAAAGTAGCTATCATGTGGTAACAGTGCTGAAAAATGGTCCAAGCCATAGCTCTCTGACACTTTAATGAGAGGAATGCATGTCATTGAATTACAGAATTTTTAGAGCTAGAAAGGGCCTTGGATCCAAAACCTTTCATTTTATTGATGAGATTTCAAACCGAATTTGAATATAAGAAAATTGACGTGCCGGGATGTATAGGCTTCATCTTTAAAGTGCAGTGTTACTAGGATAATTCAAATGGTAATATAGTTTTATCTGAAGTATCCTTATATGCTCCCTAGCCCTTGAAGAGAGGCAGTGTACAAACTAAAATGAATGTGGGAGGGGAGAAAAAAATGTCACATCCTATCCAAACAGTGACTTGTTAAGCTTGTTAAACAACCATGCTACTTCCAGATTTCCAAGGCATTCCAATGCTGTTTTAAAGCACCTAGGAATAAAAGGACATGAAATGTGCCCCCAAAATGCTTGACTCTGAACAGTGCTCCACGAAGTCATCCTGGCAGACTTCCACAGAAAACTACAGCTGAGGATTCAAGCAGTTCTTGCAGCATAAATACTATCTTAGACAATTGAGTGCAGATATTACTGGAAGACTTCTCCCTTCTATGACTATAAATAATGCATTAAAGGACCTTTAAAATCTCTCACAACAGTATTTCTATCCTTATTCCACACTATACTTACTATTCACAATTTACACAGCTTCTGCACTTTGATAGGATGATTCACTGTCCCTTACATTATAAATGTCTGATGTTTCTCTCTTTCTCTTGTTTTGCTCAACTCTTCTCAATACCTAGAATATTCTTCCTTTTCTTTATCTTTATCTCTCAAAGTTGCATATTTCTTCTTAACTTTCTTTTAGATTATTAACTTAAAACATAGACATTTAGTATTTAAAGAATAAAAAATACAAAACTGAACTTTAGTTATGGACAGTTTAAAAAATATTTTATATTGGACTACTCTTGGATCTAGGGGGCTTAGGGTGTAATCTTTCTCCATCTAAAAGGGTTCCTATCCATAGGCACTGGTCTTTTTTTCTCAAATCCTTTGTCTCTTTCCATTCTACTCATGGAGTGCTTGGGAAAAATCATTTAAATCTTAGGTTTGGCTCAAATATAAGATCTCTCCAAAAAGGTGAGTGAAAGATATTCAATGTACAATGTAGAACAGGGATAGGGCAGCTGTTTTTCCTTCCACATAAAAGAAATGCTTAGCATACATGATATTCACAAGAATGCTTTGAAGCATTGTTTGAAACATGTGTGAAATATAACTACAGTACTGTCATCCTTTCCTAGGTAGTTTACACTGAAACATGAAGAACTTGGAGATTCTGTTGAAGAGATTTCACTTTTATTACATCTATGTAATCTCTGAACAATTTCCTTAAGACCCATATCTTCTGTCAGTCAGTAAGTCAGTCAATAAGCTTTAAGCATTATTATGTGCCAAGAACTGTGCTAAATGCTTGGAATATGAGGAAAGGAAAACTTATACTCATCCTTGGCCATCATCTTTTCTTTATTTTTTAACTAAATATTTATTTTTTAAAATTGTCAAGCATTTTCCTCTCCCACCTTGCCTACTCACTGAAAAGGAAGAAAAAAGCAAGAAAAAAAGAAGAAAGAAGGAAAGAAAAAAGAGAGAAGGAAGGAAAAAAGAAATTAAAGAAGATAGAACTCTTTTCATACAAGCACAGTTAAGCAAAATAAATTCCCACACTGGCCAAGTCAAAAAATGTATTTCTTATTCTGCATATTAATAATAATGACAGTAGGAGCTAACATTTACATGGTGCTTACTATAGGCCAGGCACTATGCTAAGTTCTTTGCAATTTTTATCTCATTTGATCCTCAGTATAACCCTAGGAGGCTGATTCTATTAATATCCCCATTTTACAGATGAAGAAACTTAGGCAAATAGGAGTTGTAACTTGCCCTCGATCACCAAGTTATTAAGTGTCTAAGGCCAGATTTGAACTCATGTCTTCCTGACCACAGGGCTAGCACTCTATCCAATGTACCATACAGTTATGTCATGAGGTAGGCACCATTTTTTCATCATCAGCCTTCTGGTGTCTAATTCTAGCCAATTGATGGTGTCTAGAAAGACACCATCTGGTATCTGGTAGATGCTGAATTTTTATAGCCTCTAATCATATATCGCACGGTTTATACAACTTCACTAAATAATCTTCATTAATTAATAAATCTAGGTTCCTTAAAGATAATCTTTTATGTTTTATAGTATTGCACATATAGAACCTATTTACTTTTTTTGCAGAAGGGGAGAGAAGAAAGTGAAGGAGAAAATTTGGAACTCAGAATTTAAAAAATGAATGTTTAAAAATTGTCTTTATATGTAATTAAAAAAATAAAGTATTATTAAAACAAGATAATCTTTTTAGTAATTTCTGGTGGTAATACCCTAATCAACTGCCTTCATAAACTATTCCATTTCTAGAAATAAATCTGCATGACTTATCTATTTGTTTGATCCTTTTTTGCTGACATATTTTTGGTAGAGTTTATGACACTGGGCATGAAGAACCCTTTGATTCCACTTTTGGCTCTTACCTCAGAGGTTCTGAACTGGCAGCAAACTACTTTTGATTACCTTTGACAAATCTAGTGCTGTAAACCTAATGTAAACCTTTACTATATTTTAATGAAGTGATGCCTGTTTGTTCTGGAGGTATTTCTGTAAGTCTTTAATCTGTTTTTCAGGTGATCAGAGAAGGCCTAGCCATACTCTTCCTTTTCTGCAGGGGAGTTAATCATTCCATATCTGCCTTCAGGGGATGAATTCCAGGTATATCATTTTCATTGTTTTCTTGTTCTATTAATAATAATATTAATATAATGCCCAGCTCTATTAAACATCAGATAATCAAATTCAATAGAATATAAAATGATTATCTGGAGCATATTGTGATTGTAGAGAAAATTAGGTTCTGCCCTTAGAGAACAGCGAGGAAGCTTGCAAACTAAGCCTTGTGGAACATTCAGTCATATTAGCTCCATATACCCTTCAAGTATTAATCAGCCTTCTTTTTAATCTTTTAATCAAAAACTATAGCAATGAAGTTATTAAAGAAAGCACAAAACAAATAAACAAAGCCCTTCAATCCCCAAACCCAGTATTTGTGAGATATTTGTCAAACTTTAACCCTAGGAGGAGGAAAAGGGATATGTTAAGTAAAATATATAGAAAAGCTTAGACTGAAAATGCTGACAGTTTTGGATGGAGGGTGAAGAAAGGTCTTGTCACAGTGGAGCTAAAGTGCCTTAGATTAAAAAAAAAACCCACAGCTTTTGAATTGAAAACTTTTATTGAGTTTGGCAAAGGAAGATTTTTGAAAAATCCAAATTGGATCTATTCATCTGTAGATGAGCTTTGCCTGCACTGGGCAGGAATTTTCAAGAAAAGTATGATTTCTCCTATTTCTTTTCATGAAGAAGGAAAAAGCTTTTAAACGGATCTGTTTTATTAGGGCCAGATTCTATTTTCAGTAACACATATTTGATATTCATTGATGCCAAAAGACAGAAATTGGCCTCAAGTTTATAGCTATTCCCTTTAACACAGAGACTATTTAAGAGAACTTCTTAGAATGAAAGGTTGACTTGTGGACTAATTCTTATATTGGTCACACTCACAAAAAAATTAAAACAAAGTGGTGGCAACAGAGGAAGAACATATCTTTTGGGTTTGCTTTGCTGGACTATAGTCTTTTTGTGGTAGTAGGTATTGGGAGAGTAAAGAAAGGCTTCTTGTGCTATTTTAAATATATGCATTTATATGTTTACACACATGCACATGTATAATTTTATTTTTGTATTTGGAATTCACTGTAGATTAGAACTACCTTTTGTAATTTGCAAAGTCTGACATCACTTTGGTTAGTCTGACCAATAAGATTTACTGTGAACTATGTGGTAGTTAATATCTGGTCGATACTATTTAGGTGCTGTTTTTCTTTTTTCTTTCAACAGTATACTTCTTGAGGGATTATATTGGTAACTTTCTACACTGTTTTAGGGAGGTACTTAGCCTTTCAAGGATAAAGAGGGATGGTATAACTAATATTAGTGAACTTGTTTTTAATCTCATATGAATAAGATTGCTTGCATGAAAAAATAAGTTTTGGATCTTAATCCAAATGAATTCAAATCGCATTAAAGCCCTCAAAAATGCATGGCTACTTTAACTCACTTTGTTTGAATGTTGATGTTTCTTGCATTTGTTATTAAGTTCTATTAGATGCAGTTGGTGGTATGGTAGATAGAGTGCTGGGCCTGAATACAACCCAGGAGATCAAAAGCATGTGGAAGGAGCTAAAAACCCGGTTATTAGAGTCCAAGAGAATTCCTACACTCAAGATACCATAGCAAATCTTAAAGTTCACATGTAAAGTGACATTTATTTCATTATTCACATCAATTGTCTTATAGGAAATGGTTACTTCTTCCCCTAGAGCTTGAGCCAATAAGAGTTTGAATTCATTTTTTTGTAGGGGGTTAAGGAGGTAGGTAAAAGAAAAATGATTTCATTGCCCTTTTGTTTTCTTGTGAGTTAAAAACTTTGCTATGTTTTTAATGCATGGTTTGTGTCTAGAGACTGTGCACTGAAATAGATATTTGGGACATAGGCATAGTTAAGATTACCTCAAATACCTAATACTGAGTCTGAAGCAGCAAATGGCCTTATCTGGGATAGTAAAGATTATTTGTAAAGATTCTTTCAATATTGTTTTACTATAGCTAATTGTAAATTGTCTACAAACATAGATTGTCACTCAGAAAAAGATTAGGCATGATCACATAAAATGTAAAATGCTTTAGGGGAAGCCAACCTAGAAGCAATAGGTGATGCTCAAGAATCAAATTCTGAGGATGAGGGAAATGATTCCATTGAGGAAGAAAAATGGAATTTGTTTGAAGAGTTCAAGGTAGATGCACAGGAAACTAATGAAAGTGGATCTTAAAATGTATAGATAATGGAAGCAAAGCCAAGTATTGGGAGATGAATATAAGAGCATTGAATAATCAATGAAAATGAGAGGAATCCTAATGTTTTGAATGCATTGAAGCTGCCAAGGGAAGCAAAGGACAACCAAAAGGTTTTGTTTTCCAAAGTGATAGAAAAAGTAGGATCAAGGGAGGAATAGGACCACTGCTTGGGGGAGAATGGGACAATATTAACTGAAAAGAGAGAAGGCAGAGCTCCTTGATAGTTATTCTGTTTTTTTTTCTGCCAAGGATAATGACGTTTACATTGGAAATAACAAATCATTGAAAGGGACATGATATCTAAGTAAGTAAGGAGACAAGGAGCCTTTAAAGTAAAGGAGACTTTAAGTTTCCCTTGTTAAATTCAAGTTATTTTTTTCCTAATGAATGGCATATTTGCCTGCTAAAAGAAAAAGTATCTATGATTACTGAACCATAATGATGTTTGAAAGATCATCAAAAATAGGAAAAGTGTAAAGAATAGAGAAAGGCAGATGTTCTAATGGAAAAAAAGAGTACAGAGTCTACAAAACTATAGGCTGTTGAACTCGACTTCAATTATAGGGAAAATCCAAGAATAGAATATTAAAGAGATGATTGATGATAGAAAAGGGGTGATTTCAAAGAGCTACAATGGCTTCTTCAGGAATAAGTCATTCCAGACTAATTTCATTTACCCATTTTTTTTTTTTTGATTTGTACAGGATTCCCAGTAGTAGACAAGGAGGATGCATGAAACTTACCTAGATTTTAGCTAAGCATTGATAAAGTTTTTCCTACTGCTCTTGGGAAAAAGATGGAGAGATATGAATTAGACAATATTATAATCAACTAAATTCTTGTTTGGTTGGATGGCTGGACTCAACAAGTAGTTGTTACTGGTCCAGTGTCAATGTGGTTGAAGGACTCCTGTGAATCCCTAGAGATATGTTCTTGGCTCAGTTCTGCTTAGCATTTTTATCCACAACTTGGATGCTATGCTTATCAAATCTGTAGAACACACAAAGCTGGAAGAGATAGCTAAGATGGGTGTTAAAATCAAGACTGAAAAGGGTCTTGATATGCTAGAGAAGTAGGTTGAATCTAATAAGATGAAATTTGATTCAACTCAGTAAGTATTAAGGACCTATTATGTGCCACTGTGCTAAGAGCTGGAAGAAAGAAAAGGAAAGATTGGCTTTGCCTTCAAGGAACTTATAATCTAGTGGAAGAAGTCAATACACACACACAAAATAAAGCCAGAAAGATTGGGGGAGTGGCACTAGTAATTATGATGGTCTGTGGAATTAAAATCAAGTAGAGCTGCTGATGGAAAATGGAGAGTATAAAGTATAGAGATACATATAATATCTTGCATTTGTGTACAATCAACTTCAGAAGGATAGGAGGGTGGAGATGTGTATATATAGCAGTTATTCTGAAACAGATATGTCTCCAGTCTCAAAATGAGTAAGTAGTGTAAGACAACCACCCACCAAAGAACAACAATAACACTAAAAAAAGAAAAACTAATGTGATCTTGGACTGCATTGAGGGGATGTAGCTTCTAGGAATTGGGAGGTAAAAATTCCTCTGTACTTTACCCTCATTAGACCTCATTCCTAGTATTGTGTTGAGTTCTCAAAGTATGATTTAAGAAGGACATTAAACAGTTGGAAAATATTCCTCCTACCTATCTGATAATACCTCAGTCTTCCTTTCTGTATCGTTATTCATACCCCACCCCATTCATGGTGTCGTGGTGCTGTCCTGAGCTTTCTTTTCTTTTCATTTGTTCTCATTATTCTATCTTTGGGACTGTCTTTCTTGCTCTATTCCTCTGTCTCTTTGTCTCTCTGTCAGTCTCTGTCTATCCATCTCTATCTCTCTATCTCTCTGTCTCTGACTTTCTGTATCTCTATCTCTCCATCTCTGGCTCTGTCTCACTTCATCAACTTTCATGGTTTTAATTATTGTCTCTGGACTCATCACTTAGTCTATCTCTTGAGTTTCAATCCTACATAACCAGCTGCCCTGTTGGATATTTTAGACTGTATATTCCATAGGTATTTCAAACTTAGCAGGTTTAAAATAGGACTCATTAACTTTTCCTCAAACTCACTCACTCCTCTCCTGGAATTTCCCTATTTTTATTGAGGTTACCATGTTTTTTATTAATGAGGTTACCATGTTTACCATGCCAGAATCATCCTTGACTCTACATTCTCCCTCAGTTGCTATGTCCATTCTATTCTATTCCCATAGCACCCATCTCCTTCTCTGTACTCATATGTCCACTGTCCTGTTTCAGGTCCTTATTTTTTACCTGGAATATTGCAATATTTTAAATTAGTTTCCCTTTCTATGCTATTCTCTACACAGCTACCAGAGTGATATTCCTAAACCACAGGGTTGACCACACCACCCCTTTGTTTCATAAGTTTCATTTGCTTCCTTTTGATTTTAGGATATAACACCAACTCTATTTGGCATTTAAAGCCCCTTGGGCTTGAGTCTATCTTTCTAGACTTATTTCCCATTATTTCCCTTCATACACATTGTGGTTTAGATAATAGTTCCTCATTTGCAAAGTTTTAGCTCACATTTTCTTGCCTTATTGAGGCTCTCCTCCATGCATGGGATGCCCTTCTACTTCACTTTGATTTCTTATGTGTTGCATGAAAATCTGAGAGATAATTTCTGGGTAATTATCAATAATTTTATTAATTATGACTAGTGAATAATTAATAAAGGGATGGTCATTTGACTTTTTCTCTTAAACCCAAGATGAATCTTGGGGGCCTCTGAAAGTTTAAAAAGTCTTTGGAACAGAGGGTGTACCTGAGGGTGGAAACCAATTCTGATTGGTTAACAATCAACGAGGGGGTTAGACATATTAATGAAAAGGAGGTCAGAAATTCTTCAGCTTCTCCTGCAGAGAGCATGACCTAGTCATGAGACTCAGTTATTTCCAGCAATATGGGCAAAAGAATCCATCTCTACCCAGACCTCACTGGTTGGTTTTCCCCTTCATAAGCTAGATCACCCTAAACTCTAATGGAAGGTCCCAAAGACAGACAAGGGCTTATTTCTCAAGGGCAAGATCTCACTTAGACTGCATTCTGTTTGTAAGGTCTCCTAGTTGGATGAAGTCCCACCTGAGACCAAGAAACATGTACCCTGAAGATTTGGGCAATCTCCTCCATCAGCAATGTCCTTCAGGTGTTGACTGGCTGACCTACAAGCGACTAATTTCTGAATGAGAAAATAGAAAAGGGAAAATTTTAATCTCAATTAGTAATTGATTATTAATATGAGAACAATAATAAATTCTCTTATTTAGACTCTGACAGTCCCTTCAAAGCAAACTCAAGTTCCACCTCCAGGGTGAGGTATTTCTTGATTCCCCTTGGCTGCTTTTAGCCACTAAATTACCTTTGATTTACTTTTCATATATTTTGCATTTCCTTGTATGCTGATTCTTCCGTGTGATATAAGCTCTCACAGCAAGGACTGTTTTGTCTTTGTTATTTCCAGCTTTATCACTGTGCCAGACGCATAGAAGGCACTTCAAATGCTCACTGACTTGATTGTTTTGACATGTGCTATTCATAAAAAAAGGTATTTTAGATGGCTATAGCAACTCATCTGTAAAATGGAGGTAACACCTGGTCTACCTTCAATACAGGGACTCAATCAAATAATCTATTGAAGTGCTTTTGCTATTAGAAGAGCTATGAATCTGGTCTTATTAGGTAAAACACAAGGTCAGGAATTTGGTAGAGGAAGTCGCTATTTTATTCCTTTGAAGAGTCAAAGTATTTTCTGAATTTTTCAATAAATAGCAACCTATGGGGTTTGATGACAGTGTTTTGGTAATTTTTATGACATGATTTGAAAGTTTAGAAAATATTAGGAAATGATGTTCTTGTAAACTTAGGAAAAGGTCCAATTGTGGGGACTAAAATAAAGAACTGGCCTTGGAGTCAGAAGCACCTGGGGTCCATGCCTACTTTTGAGACATCCTGGCTAGGTGACCATGGTTCAGTTATTTAACCCCTCAATGTACCAGGAAAATCTCAGGCTATTAGTTGCATTTGTTGTTCTGCACTGGTAGTTCTTACACAACCAAAAGCACAGATTCAGTTGCCTCTCCCTCTTCCCTAACATGTCCCCACTCCCAATCTTGAGAAACACAAGATTTAAGGTTAAAGGAAAAATTAGCAAAGATGGGGTCTGTCACAATGAGAATAAGATCATAGAGTGTTAATATTTTTTCTTATGTTGAATTAATTTTTTTTTTAAAAAGCATATCTTTAACTTTTCTGGCTTTAGTTCATTTCAGTCCAACATGGGACATGCCTTGATCATTCATTGTGTGTTGTATTTTAATACAGCGTCTCATCCTCTTCCTTCCCCATACATGGAGTTTACAGAAAGCTTTAGGGATTTCTTTCACAATAATTCCCTGGATCTCATTCTTGGTCAGTACAGTGTAGCTCATTTCCATTAAGCAGATAGTCCTTATTTTTTTCTTTGCTTCCAGACTCATAATTCTCTGCTTATCTGAACTGAACTTCATTTGCATTTATTAGCTTGGTAGCTACTTGAAATATCCAAACCTCTTTTATCTGCCCGCATTGTTTCTCATTATTTGCTGTCTCTCTCAATTTAGTTTTAACTGCAAACTTGAAATGTGTCTTCTGAAACCATTGTTCAAATTCTTTGCATACCAAAATGGGTTCCCCAACTGCTCTCTGCAGGGATCCCAGCTTAGTAACCTTTTTTTGGGCTTGAAAGTGAGAATTTCTAAAACTTTACTTTTCAAGGCAGTTTCCAGCAATGGATTATTAAAGTTTCATAAAAATATATGTTATATATGTTCCTGTGGCTATGAAATATATTAGCTTAAGGGCTGCAAGTCTGAGTTTTAG
This sequence comes from Notamacropus eugenii, assembly GCF_028372415.1. Classification (NCBI taxonomy): domain Eukaryota; kingdom Metazoa; phylum Chordata; class Mammalia; order Diprotodontia; family Macropodidae; genus Notamacropus; species Notamacropus eugenii. Next base: position 183,517,912 of record NC_092873.1, on the reverse strand, counting down.
TGCCATTATCATCTCTAAATTCAATATAGTAGACATGGTTTGGGAATCAAGAGACCTATGCTCTGATAGAAACTTAGATACCACTACTCTGTGTGACTTTGGGCAAAGTTGCTGCTTCTTCAGGCTTTACCTACAGATGGAAGCGATTGGATTATATAACTTTTAAACTTCCTTTCAAGTCTAAACTTTTCACAGCAATGAGGAAACCAGACCTTTGGAGATAGCTCCCTCCATAATCCCATTTTCTCCTCTAGCAACAAACTTGGCTCATTGGTGGCCCCTACTGGTTTCTAGCTGTCACTGCCACCTCTTGGTGGACTACTTGCCATCTAGATCCATCTTGATTTGGGAGTGAGGAATGGGCTTCTTTCATTCCCTTACTCCCTGAGAAAATCGCACACTCTTTTTTATTTAGTTTATGCAAGAAGTTTCCTAACTATTAGGAACCACATAGGATTGTATGGAGTTTAAATAAAAAAATCAAAAGGGAAATTTAGAAAAGTTTCCATCGGCAGTAGCATTTGTTAAATTCAATTGCCCCAGGTACACCTGGAAGAGGAAGTCGGTCTTGCCGTTTCTTAGTTTCTCTTCCTTTAGAGCTGGTTGATCTACTGGATCTTGTTCTCTATGTCTATTGACCCAATCCTGTCTATGGTAGATGTTAGATTCAGTTTACTTCAATAAAAAAAAATGTTGCTGCTGTTCCTGCTTCATTCTCAAAGAAGACCAATGAAACTTTCTTGTTAATTCATTCTCCTTGGCACAGAAGACAGAAGCAAAGAGCTGAACAGTTCTGCTTTTCATTTTCTTATTTGCTGTTATCTGCTTCTATCCACCTTGAGCAGGGGTCCACTCCCTTCTTAATCTTCTTTGTTTTTTGCAATATAACTAAAGAAAACTCTTAGTTTTCCTTGCCAACTTCAGATCTAAGGATTAACACCCTGTACACTACTCTTACTGGATCATGACACATTTTTGTATTCATTCTTTATATTCTGTTGTCTTTTCCTTTTTCTGTACAGGACTCTTTAAGATCAAATTTGGTTGATTATTTTCCTGTACATCCACATTAATCTGTTTGGGCAACAGCCCTTTTCCTTTTTATTGTACCCATTTTTCTTTTTGCCTTCTGAATGTCAATATTGAGAATTTCTGCCCCTTTTGGGATGACTTTCCTATAAAATTATAGATATGAGAAACTTCATCTGAACCCTTGAACTTTGTGTGCTTAAAAACTGAGATGCCTTTTAGATAATACCAGTGTAAGGGAGGAATGGATTGAGTTAGTCAAGTGATCCTCTTACACTTGATAAGTAACAAGGTCTAGTAATACTACAAGGTGATTGTCAGAACACATGTAAATCAACCAATTTTAGTTTTATTGATCTAATATTTTTCATCTAGTATTAGATAATGTTGACTATTGTTGTTGTGTTCATCTTTTGTTGCCGAAGACCATGATCTCAGAGAAATGATGACAAGACTTGTACTTGGCTTTGTTTTGAGTAAGGGAGGGCTGTGCAGGTCACCAGCCTCACTTCTCCTCCTGAGCCATCTGGATCCAGTGACCAGATATTCATCAGGATGACTGGAGATGACCCAGGATGCAATGGGAGACCTTGGCCTCTTTAGGTCAAGGTCTATTCAGATACTCACTTACAGTGAGGCAATGCCTATTCAGTGACTAGGCTTGTTTAAGAAGCAATCAGGGGATGGCCCCTTTAATGAGGCAAACAAAAATAACTACATCAAGCTGAGAGGGAAATAGCTACAATTAGTATTGATAATCACTCTTAAGCCAGGAGGGTTCAGAAAAATGGTCCTTAAGTGGAGCTTGGGCAGGGGTCTAGTCCAATCTATGAGATTCAGAGTGCAGTAGGTTTAAGGTTTTGGGAAGGGAAGGGAAGGGGAGGAAAGGGAAAAGGGGAAAAGAAAGAAATCTAGCTAGTAAGCCCCAAGTTAACTGGGCATTCTCTGGCCATCCAAATTTACCTTCCTTTGGAGAGGAAAAGGAAAGTGAGGGGCAAATAGACAGGAGAGAAGGAGCTGTTACCCAGCTAGCTGGGTCCCCATTCAGGCAGCTATGTCTACTCACAGATTATTGTGTTTGTCCTTCATTGCTGAAGACCATGCCATCAGAGAAATGATGACATGACTTGTATTTGACTTTATTTTGAGTGAGGGAGGGCTATGCAAAGTCACCAGCCTCACTTTCTCCTCCTGAGTCATATGAATCCAATGACCAGATATCCATCAGAATGACTGGGGATGGCCCAGAATGTAATGGAATTTATAATCTGAACTAATCCAGGGAGTACCCACACCAATGAAATCAAGTCCCAATTTAGTATTACAATTTTTAATGATCCTTCCTTTTATGTAGATAATTCCTCATTTTATTTGCTTTTTGTATTTTTTAAAATTTTCTTATTTCCTTGAATTGATTCAGTTCATTAATTCTTTTTTTCATCTCTTGTGAATAAAAGTGTATGGGGCCATAAATTTACTTTTGCATGTTCTTTTGGGTACATCTCTTAATTTGTATATGTTTTTTCATGTTCTATTTATATTGTCATTCTTAATATAATCTAATGCCATTTCTATAAATTATTCTTTGATTCTTCAAATCCTTAATCAAGTAATTTTATTCCCAATATAGGCTTATATTTTGATCTGATTTTCCTTGTCCACTTTTTCACCATTATTACCCATATATATAGTGCTTACAATTTATGTCTTTATGAATTTGTCTGTAACTGCTTTCTACACTAGGAGGTGATCAGTTTTTGTGAATGGTGTATGCATAGTTGAAAAAAATACATGTTCTTTACTTTTTTGATTCCTCTACCTATCAAATCCAGTTATTTCAGAAGTCTTTGTGACTATAATGTTTTTCTGGTTTTACTTAAAATATTTTGTTAGTGAATTATTGATTCCACATTATTATTAATTTTATATATAATTCTTTTTGTATTTTTAGTTACCTATCCTATTATAAATTTTACTAAAGAGATTATAAATTATAGCTGGAAAAGACATTAGAAGTCATTTAGTTCAGTCTCTTTTTTTTTAATGGAAGAGGACTCGTGTGTGTGTGTGTGTGTGTGTGTGTGTGTGTGTGTGTGTGTGTGTAAAATCAAGTATGACAGATCCTGTCCTCAAGGGAAGGAGGTCACATTCTAATGGAAGAAGACAACAGTAGGAGAGGTATCATGGGATACAGCTGGCATTATAGTGACTTGGAAGTCTAGTTCTGGCCAAAGTAAGTCAAAAGGTTGGCTCTTAGAGCTTGGAATTCTTGGATCTGATTTCTAGGGTCTCGTCAGGGAAAGAAAATGATAATTTCTGGAGTGGAGGGAACATGGTGTAGACATGTCTTGGAATTATTAAATTATTAATGATTGTTTAAATATGCTAAGTTGTCTGATATCATCATTAGGATTCTGGATGTTCTGGAGGTAAGTTGAAATATGGCCAATTTTGGTTCTTTCTATGGTGGAGCTAAGCGGTGCAGTAGATACAGTGCCAGACCTGGATGGAAGACTCTTGTTACTGAGTTCAAATCTGGCCTCACACACTAGCTGTGTGATGCTGGGCAAGTTACTTAACCCTGTTTGCCTCAGTTTTCTCATCTGTAAAATGAGCTGGAGAAGGAAATGGCAAACTATTCCATATCTTTGCCAAGAAAATTCCAGATGGAGTCACAAAGAATCAGACATGAGTACAAATGATTGAGAACAACAAATGGTCTTAAATCCATGTTCATCTTTCAAAATTAGACACTTTCCTGTAGATAACATCATTAGGTTGTATTTTTAAAATTCACTCAATATCTGGTTTCTTTTGTGGGACAATTCAATACATTTTTGAGCAGTTACAACTGCCTAATTTCCAAATGAAACAGTTACAACTTTGGGACAAAAGTTACACTAAAAAGATGGCAGAGTGGCTCTTAGCATAACTCTAGCCCTTATTGTCTCAAAATAACGAGAAATGTGCCAAATACAGTAAATTAGTTAGAGCAAATACAATTAGAAAAAAAGAGATTATTGGAAACATCTCCACAGAAAAACTATTCTTTTAAAGCAAGAGTGGAAGGATGCCTAAAGGACCTAATCTCCATAACTTCTCTAAGGCTGCCTTAGGCAGATTTTGACCAACCCTGACAAGATTTCACTTTGAGCATTGCCTGTTCTGGCTTCTATCTTGTTCCTTCTGTGACACGATCCAATCTGATTCTGCTCCCTGCTCATCCCTTCCCTCCCCCCATGCTCCCCAAAAAAATCTTCAGGAGGAGAGTACTGAATTTGCATAGCTCTACAAGGGAAAGAAAAATAACTATGGAGGTGGAAGAGTTGGCTGCGGGAAGTTTTATAGTGTGGGAAGAAAGGGTACCAATTCCACTCTGATTGTCTTTCTTGAAGATTCCATGCAGCAGGGATCCAGTTGCACTATTCGTTCCATTATTGGAGGAGGTAATTGAAGTTACATATCCCTGGTCTGTAAAGGAGAAAACAATTGTCAGTTGGTTCTGGAGGGATCAAACAGTGAAGAGACTCGAAATCATTGAGAAAAGAGAGAAGGCAAAAAAGTCTAGAAAGGTTGGGTATGATCCAGTTTCAAAGTAGATAAACAAGAATTGAGACTCATACAAAAAAGAAGGAAAAACTAGCAATACTTTGAAAAGTACACATTAAATTGAATCAATAGTATACAGTGAAGGAAAAGAAGTCAGAAAAACTCAAATGTAAAAAAAACCAAAAGAATAAATGTTATGAACCATCTGCAATGATGGAACAACAGGAAGAAGTACTGGAATGGTTCAGAAGAAATAGAGAATAATTAAAAGGAGCAATTAGAATGTAAATTAGTATAGAAATTAGGGTGGAAATCAAGGCTTTTAAACAAGAAATCAATATGACAAACAAAAGAATAGGGCGATTTTGAACACATGAGAGAATCTCTTTCCAAAATAGTATAGAATTTCTGACAAAGATTTGTAATAAGAAAAAATACAGAACTGGGAGAAATTATGACAGAATAAAATAAAAACATTACTTTCATTCAAGTTATACATGAGTTTATTCAAGTCAAAACAAAACTGACAGGAATTAGAAAGATAATTTAAGTCTCATAGGTCTTCCACAAAATTACAATAAATTAAAATGCCTGATTATGACAGTAGAAAATCATCTAAGAAAATTACAGAGAAATAATTGGAAGCAGTGAATAAAATAATGATCAAAATAGTCTATAGATCAACTATAGAAATAAATCCCAAGTATAGAGAATCAGAGACTATATTGTTCAGATGTCAGAATTCAGAGATTATATGTCCAGAGCTGAAAGTGGCTTTTATCTACAGAGCCCTAGGTCATGCTCCTTCCTTCCTCAATGAGTCTAATACTTGGCTTGCAATTTTTCTCTTCTCCCCAAATTCTACTTTCACTAAGGGATATTACTGTAAGTTTGTTTTAAAATAAATTTCTTCATGATTTATTATCATTAATGTTTGATTTGTATGATTTTTTTGGGTGCAAAGTTTTCTTGGGTGAAAAAGGTTGCAAGTGAAAAAAGTTTAAGAAGTCTTGCTATAGATAAAATTTTAGTTAGAACTTAAAGGAATCCATGGAGGTCAGTAGTAGGAGTGGAAGAGGGAGAGCACTTTAGGTATGGAGGAGAGCCACAGACAATATCTAGAACCTAGAGATGGAGAGTCTTGTTCATAGAATAAAGAGAAGGTCTGTGTCACTGGACTGAAGAGTACATAATGGACAGTAAGATATAAGAAGACTGGAAATGTAGGAGGGGGCTAGAATATGAGGGGCTTTGCATGCCACAATATTTTGTAATTGCTTCTGGTGGCAATAGGAAGCCACCAAAGTTTATTGAGTAGAGAGATGACATGATTGAACTTGCATTTTAGCAAAACCTCTTTAATGAGTGACAGATAAACTGTAGTGGGGAAAGACTTGAGGCTGGCAGATCCACCAGCAAGCTGTTGCAATAATCAAGACATGAGGCGATGAGGACCTGCACTAGAGAGGTAGTAGCATCAGAGGAGAAAAGTGATTCTATTTGAGAGATGTTGCAAAGTCGAAATCAACATAATTAAAATGGGAGGAGAGGAAGAAAGAAGATTCAAGGATAACTCCAAGGTTACAAGGTCAGTTGACTGAGGAGCCTGGATCAGGAGCCAGTGATGTCAGAAGTGGGTAAACTTGATGAAATGAGTGTAGATAGCTTTTGTCAGGAGTCTGGTTATGAAAGGAAAAAGAGGCTGTAATATAATGACTTGAGGAGATGGTAGGCTCATGTAACTTTTATTTTTTAAGAGGTAGTAGACCTGAACATATTTAAAAGTATCAGGGAAAGACCCTGAAGGAAGCAATTGAAAATTAATGATGGAAAGAATGATTGGTAAGGCAAGCTCCTGGAAGAAATAGAGAGTATGGGGTTAAGATTTCAGGTAGCGGGATTTGTTTTGGCAAGGAAAGAGCCACCTCTTTCTCAGAGACAGGAGTAAAGACTGCTCTTATGAGCATCACAAACCATCCACTTCAGAGTGACCAGCCCGTTGCTCCAATTATTCTTGCTTAATCCCAGTACCCTAATCTGGAGTCAGACAACTTGGATTCATATTCTGACTGTGCTGCTTACCACCTGTGGGACTTTGGACAAATCACTTTAGTCTCAAGGGCATCAGTTCCTAATCTATAAGATGAACAAGTTGGACAAAATGAATTTGAAAATCTCTTTCAACTCTAAATCTATGATCCTATCCTATGCTCTTGTGCCTGGTAGAGCTATGCCTGATAGCAACCATTAGCAATTAGAAGGACTGAATCTGTAGTAGGTATGGGAGTCTATTAGGAAGAAAAGCCCAGAAGATAATCACTTACCTCACCCACATGCCCAGCAGAAACTACACGCTATGTGAGACAAGCAGGAAAAAAGGGGTGAGGGAAAATTTAATGACATCACTAGAAGACATAGATGGCCTTGTTGCGCTGGTGATGTGAAATGAGCAAACAGTAGCCCCATGTAGTGCATTGGGCTTGGAGTCAGGAAGATTTGAGTTCAAATCTGAATTTGGGCACTTATTAGCTGGGTGACCCTGAGCCAGTCATTTAACCTCTCTTTGCCTCAGTTTCTTCAACTTAAAATGGGGATAATAATAACATAATTGTACAGGATTGTGTGAATCAAATGAGATTTAAAAAGCATTTAGTATAGTGCCTAGCACAAAGTAAATCCTGCATATAAATGGACTTCCTCCTTGCCATGTGTTTGCCCCAGACAGGTATCCCTTATGTGTATCTATATCATGTGTACATTCAACTTGGACCCACTTTTCCCACTAATGGTATGGCTTTATGGTAAAATGTATTTGAGGTTTATTGGTAAAAACATTTTATTGCTATTTTTAGTACTATGCTATTTAATTAAATGTCACTAATTTGAACTAATTGCATCTTCTGGATTATTAGGAAAAGTAAATGCGTTGGTGGGGATGTGTGAAGTATAGTCTGGATTGTATATGGGCATGCAGAGTACTTTGGATGGACATAGTTTGCTTTGGGGAACAGAAAGAGGTAGATGAGCAGTGAATAGAGCGCCGGTCTTAGAGTCAGGAAGACTGAATTAAAATCTGGTCTCGAACATTAGCTGTGTGACCCTAGGCAAATCACTTAACCTCTTCTTGCCTTTGTTTTCCTAACTGTAAAATGGGGATAATGATGGCACCTACCTTCTAGGGATGTTGTGAGGATCAAAATAGCTATTCGTAAAGCATTTAGTACAGTGCCTGGTAAAGAGCAGGCACTTTGTACATACTTGTTTCCTTCCTTTGGACTTCTTGAAAACTGTCCCCAGGTATACTACATTTTGAACCCAAATTCATTTTGTACCCAAATTCATTTTGTACCCAAATTTATTTTTTCACATTTTCTCCTGCTACCATTCCTAAACTGCATCTCTCAGGTACTTATACAAGGGGCACTTTTGGTTGGCTACTCTGTGTCAGTAGGGAAAGAATTTAAAGGGAAATTGGGTCAGCCAGAGAGATTTAACTTGGATCACTTGGAAAATGAACAATGACTTCTTTGGGAGAGGACAACCCACAGAAAGAGGGACAGCTTTAGTATGCAAGGCAATGAAGGCATAAATGAACAGATCCTGACATTTGAAAAATATGAAAAGATCAGGACAAAATCCACTTAGCTTCGCGTCTGTTATTAATTTTACATCACAAAGAACAAATATCACTCGTATCCGTTTTCTTCCAAATCAATCATGAGGAAGTTAGTGAATTATGAATGACAACATAACTGAAATGGAATGTCAATCACCTGTAATTATTTGTAAATCACACTACAGTAAAAAAGATTTAATGAGCTCTTGTGGAGCAGAGTTTTATAACCTGTTATATCCTAAGATATATGAGCAGGCTTGAAGAATGACAATGGACTGCTTAGTTTAATGGCTGGGCTTTTCCCTGATATTGCATTTCCTCCTTTTAAGACTTCAAAGCATTTCATGATGCTTTTGACTAATTCTTCTCAATTAACAGTTGCAGAAGTATGATGGCCCAGGGATTTTTACTTTAGCATATGTTAGTATGCTAACTTCAGCTTTCTTTTCTTTCTTTTTTTAACCCTTTGCAATTAACTTTACCTCCATTCTCTTAAGTTTCCTTATTTGAACATAAAGTTGGGTTATGCTGTCTTCACTATTAACCTGTTGAGGAATAAAATGATGTGGAAAGATTTTTCAAATGAACAAAATTCCCAGGAATTTTTAGTTTTAATGGCAGTAGCAACAAAATAATGAGAAAGAAAGATGGTATTTGAACCATATGACTGCATGAACCTCGGCAATTCTATGCACGGTGTAAAAATTTATAGGCAGATTAAGTTAAAAACCTGAAGAATAGTAGTGCTCAGTGAGCCAGCAATCCCCGGAAAGTCTACATCGCCCTCTCCAGACTTCTCACTTCTTAGTTCCTTGTTTTCCATGTTCTTCATGCTGGCTATAACTACCCTGAAAGATGTCTGTGTACTCACTTTTGAATTGTTTGATGTTCGCAGAATTTAAATTTTTCCTACTGAGATTACTATTAAATTAATTGTTGGTATGACTTATTAGTGGTTTTGATGTTGAAATCATCGTTAATCACTTGGCATACCTAGCTGCAGTTTCCCTGTGGTGATTACAGGAGGCAACAGGATAGAATGGAAAGAGCACTTGTTCTAAAGCCAGAGGGCTTGGATTCAAATCCTTCTTATGTGACCTTGAGCAAATCTCTTAAAAGTCCCTGGGCTTCAATTTCCTCATCTTTATAATGAGGAGGTTGGAGTAGATGACCTCAGTTCCTTTCTACTTTGTATCTATGATTAGACCTTCTTTTGATTAAAACCCAAATGGTTGTTAATGATTCTCAGTTATGGACTCTGAAAATCGTAGTAAGAATTTTTATGTAGCATTAAAGGGTATGGAACTGGTACTTCTTGCACAACTCTCTCGTCCTTAGCTCAATATCCCTTGTGCAGTTACATAGGCAGGTTAGGGTGATTTCACAGAGGAGTGGCTACATAGCCACAACTCATCCTCAAGGACTCAGGAGTAACTCTGGTGTGAGATGAGCAGACATCTATATTAACAGCTACAATTCCTGTGCTCCTAGAATATGCTTCCCATTTCTTAAAAAAATAATGGCACCATTAATTCTCAAACATGAAATATTTATAAAACAAGAAGGCAAAAACAAGAATAATCATAGCATAGCATTTAATAAATAGCAGGTGAAAGCATGAATAATCATAACATAATAGCCCACCCACAAATCTGGGTCATGTTTTCCCATTAATGCATACACTATTAGGCAGACAAAGGTGGGGAAACATAGGCACAAACTCGTGTGTCCTGGGCAACTCTCAACTCTATGTCTTGGGACTGTATATCTGTGATCCCTTGAGGGAACATTCTATGACTCATATGACCTGCTTTTCTCTTCTGAGTCTCTTAGTTATCCTGCTGAATGAAATGGCTTTTTTTTGCTGCTGAAGATTGTTGTTTTAGTTAATAGCAGCCTTAATTCTGGGGTTTGTAGAGTTTCTCACACTTTCTTTCTTGGCTAGGTGGTGAGGCAGCATGCCACTCTTTCACTGAAGTTAATTCCCTGTAATTCTATGATCTGTAAAGTTATTTAGATCTCTTTAGGCTGAGGGGATTTTTCCCCTCTCAAGCCACAGAGGGTAATAAAAGGTAACATAAATAATTCTTTGAAGGATTTTCCCTCTTTCAATCCATAGATGGTACTAGAAAGACAAAGTAGTCTTTTCCCAAACAACTCTTCCCACAGCATAGGGTGATGTTTTCTCCAGTCAATTCCCAGTATCTAAGTATTCCTCTGATCCTATCAGCTCCTAGCATCTACTGTAGAACTTGCTTATTTCTAATTAGCTGGTACCAAATCTGCTTACTTTTTTTAGCTTTCAGTCCCATTGGCTTCTATGGTCTTTCTTCCCCCTCCATTTTTTTCTATAAGCAGCTTCTTTAATTATTCTTGTCCATTTTTCCAAATCTTTTCAGCTGCTTTATGATGCTATGGGTTCTCATGGACTCTCTTGCCTAAAATCAGGGCTTCCTTTTGTGCAGTGATCAATTTCCACATCTTTCAGACATGAAAAATTAGTTAAATTTATAATTTTTAGTTATAATAATTTAGTCCTGTAAAAGTTTTTTGATTCAAAATTTCCCAGCAATAACATCAACATTATTAACAAAATTACATTGAAGTTAACTTTTGGGAAACACTGAATTGGTGCTATCTCTAACACCATTCAGTACTTTTGCATCTATGCTGCTTTGATCCAAATCTTCTCAGAACTTTTACTTGAGGGTCTGTTTTGGTTTCAGTTCCACAGAGTTGTTCATGTTTCTCCTCTGAGTTTTTCACAAGAACATCCCCTTCCTGAAATAAAGACCTGTGCTCATGAATGTGAATTTTTCTTCACTATATGGAAACTATAGACTATCTAAGCCTTTACATCCTATGCAACTCTTGTCCATATTATTTCACAGGTCCTCCATAGATAAGAAATCTAATGTATTTTAGTCATTTTAATATAGTATTAGTTATAGGATTTACAACTGGAATGGACATTAGAGAACATCTGGCCCCCTCCTCCCCATTTAACAAACTAAGGACAGTAACCAGTCACAAGTAACAGTTGGGACTTTTATCCAGGTTCTCTGATTCCAAATCTACTTCTTTTTCAGGGATATTATATTTGATTGTATCAAAATGGCACTTGGGATATCCAGCTGTTATTTTTTATCCTTATTATATCAGTGGGCCAATTCTTTTCCCATCACACATGTTCTCTTTGTTCCTCATAGGACATTTATTACATGGGAGATATAATTGATAATGTATTATGGCCCACATATGCCAACAACACTTCTTTCCACTGCTTTTTTAATTACTTACAATTATGGTCCTTCCAAGATTATGATATTCCATAATCCACAGCTATTAACAGCACTGGAAGAATATTGAAGTTGAAGAGACTGGCTTTTGTGTCAATGAAGAGTTTGCAATCATGGAAAACACTCTGTGATTTCTAATACAGGATGCATCTTGATTTCTTTTTCCTACTCGATTCTGAAACTGGAAATCATAATTCCCCTTTTCTTGCTTTTACAAATATACACCGGTATTTATTTATGAATTAACTAAATGAGTCATCTACCCAGCTGCTTTAACATAGTGTATATAATAAACATTTTCATTCACTTGTTTTTCTATTGTGAGTGGATCAAAACTTTTTGAATTTTTGCAGAATTCTCTGTAAAGATATTGTAATATTTTGGGGTTCAATGTGATTATTACAATGTCATTTGTGGGCAGGAGAAATAGGAGAACTTCACAATCGCCAAGAAATCTTCCTTTTTTTGGATACTATATGGGACAGATATTTTTTAGCTGAAAGATACAGACACTGAGAACACATTTTCTTATTTTATACCCTTTTTGATGATTTTGTTCAATAGATCACTGATAAAATTATTTTTATAGTTGTATCTGTCATATAATTATATAGTTTTAATTTATATATGGTTAGTAAATTAGCATTAGAAGTTGTGTTTGTTCTGCAAAGTCAAACATTTCAAGAAATAAAAAAAGATAGTAGGACTTACTATTTCCTTTTCTTCACAATCAGTTGTATTGTACTATCCGTATAGGTCAGACTAGGAGTGGGGTATTGCCTGAGTTGAGATGATTCTGGGTTTGTAGTGGTTCAGAAACTTTTCTGCCCCAAAAGCAGGGAATAAATGAAGAGGGGGCCATTCCAGCATAAGCAGAGGACAAAGGAGCTTGACACTAGGGAACAAAATAAAGAAGTGAACTAGTTACAAAGAGGCAGAGGCAGGAAACAATCAGTTATGGGCGAAGGGTCAAAACCAGAAATTCACTACAAGTGACAAGATAGAGTCTGGTAAAAAACCAAAATTTTCTGATGCAAGAATTTAGAGTAGTGACATAAGAGAGGAGTCAAATTAGGTTAAGAACAGATAAATGTTTGCACTTCAAAGTTACAGGACAGTGGCATTTTACAACGAGGCAATTTGAGACTGGTCCAATACTCTGAATTTGAACTATCTCCCCATTTTGTTCCTATTTTGATTATCATCTAAGGAATGAGGTAATACTAATTACAACCTTCCATCCTCTTCAATAAGGTTCTTCTAATGAACTCATACTCCATCTTGGGTGCCATGCCTCTCCCCTTGAGAAGTTTGTTGAAGCTTGCTTATTGAGAAGCTTTTTGGGTTCTGTAATCTTTTAAAATAAGTTAAACAGCAGGTTAATTTGAAGCTGCTATAGCCATACGCAGGGTCTTATTTTCATCTTTGTCTTTTCTTGTAATTTTGTGGAAGGTAATATTAGAAAAAAGGAGACTTTTGGAGGGGAGACTAGTTGGGACATTGTTGTAGAAGTAACTATATATAGTAATGACAGCCTATGCCAGAAAAATTGATGAGAGAGACAAATTTTCTTGGGGAAAATGTTTCCAACTTTGTATAAGCAAACTTTTCTGCTTATTGGAATTGTGTGTCTTACCGGATGCCTAGATCAGGCTACTTCAGATCTGGTCACCTGTATACCAAAGCGATGTTCCAAAAGTGTTGGTCTGCCAATGTTGCTATTCTGCCTGATAAATGCCAGTTATTCCCATTATCTCTTGGTGAAATTTATGTTCTTCTGCTCAGCATTTAAAGCCCTTAGTAGCCTGGCTTTTCTAGCTTTGTGATATATTACTTTATTTTATTCACTCTTTGGTGTAGTCCAACCAGAATTCTTGATATTTCACCACCTGAATTCCCTCTCCTATTTCAGTGTCTTTGCCTCTAGGCTATTTCCCATGGTGGGAATGCAACTCCTCTTCCTTGGTGGCTCATAGAATTCTATGTTTTCTTTCAAGTTTACTTCAAATACCACCTCTTTCCTGATTTCTTTAGGAACTTGTGTCTTATCTCAAAAAGTACCTTGTATTTATTTTGCATAAATATATGTTGTATATGGACATGTCTCTCCCTAGAAAGAATGTGAGGTTTTCTCTGATAAAATGTAACAGAGATGATTTCCTTTTTGTCTCTATCCCATGTACTGACCACAGAGTCTGGCACATAATGAATACTGAATAATTCTAGTTGACTGATTAATGTAGTTCATCAGGTCTAGAAACTTGGGCTCATTAAACAAGCTACTTATTTACCATCACTTTACTTATTTGAGTGGATAGGTGACCCAGTGGATATGAGTGTTGGATCTGGAGTTAGGGAGACCTGAGTTCAAATGTGACCTCACATAGTTAGTAACTGTGTTTCTGAACAAATCACCTAATCTTTTTTTGCCTCAATTTCCTCAAGTATAAAATAGAGATAATAATAGCAGCTAACTCCCAGGGTTATTAGGAAAAAAATAGATGATTTTTGTAAAATGTTTTGCAAACGTTTAAGAACTATAGAGATGTTAGTTATGATGACGATAATTCACTTCCCTGATAATAACTTTTGGTTAATCCTTTCTACTTCTAGACTCATTCTCCCTAGTGGAGCGTGGAAAAGCAAAAAGAGAATCCAATACATGTTTACCTTCTTCTGATAATCTTCCCATGTAGATCAGGAATTCTTTTTGCCTTCTAATGTGTTTTTTGGTTTCATATCAACATTATTCTTTATCCTCTTACTTCATACCTATTAAATCTTCAGGGTGATAGGGGAAGTCATTGAAAATTAGGTTTGTAGCAAATAATTCAAGAAGAGAATATTCTTACAATATTGACAATGAAAAGTGGATTTTCTCTTTTATGTGTATATTTCTATGCATAGATACCTATGCACACATATATAATTACTGATATACATAGTGTACACAGTTTATTAATTTACCCTATAGTTAAAACATTTAAAAGCCAACAGGTTTGATATATAATATTTTTATGATTCTTGATGGTAGTAGTAGTAGTAGTAGATGTTTAATGTTTTGTAGTTTCAAAGTGAATTATATACATTATCTTATTTTACTTCATAATAACCCTTTAGGATGATTAGTGTAACTAAGAATTAAATGCCTACAGTCTTTATAAATTAATATGCCTTGCAATGCTCTGCACGAAGTATGTGTTCAAAATGTGCTCCACTAGGTTTTTCCCTGTTAATGAAACCATTTTGTCCGTAATGAAGCGGAGTGATAGTGAAGACTTTTGCATAAAGAACAAAACATGTGGAAAGAGGAGAAAGCTATTTTTTGCTCATGATAATTTTCAACAGTTGATATCTTAAAAGTTATTGAAAAAACTTTTTACTCTTCTTATAGAAACTTGTTAAGATCTCAAATTATTTAGCAACTCAAAGGATTTAGGTGTAGAGTAAAATACGGATGTGGATTTCACTTTCAAAAGTAAGCATAGGAAAAGTCAGAAGAATCCATTCCCCTCTGATCTTCTGGTTATCTTAGCATGCTTTAGGAATTTCTTTGAATCACTTTGTTCCATCTCCTCTAGCTAGATATGGCAGCAAGTTTATTACTGCCAGGGGTTGAGTTAGGCATTCAGAGAGGTGTACTAACTCTCTAAGGTCAATAGAGCACATTTCATCTTTAGGAGCTGTAATTAACTAAATGGTACCCAGAGAGTAGAAGATTTAATGCACCTCCCAAAGCCTCTAATTTACTCACAGGGATGAGTTTATTACCCTAGTAAAATATTGTTGCTCCCCCTAAAGAATGTAATGCCTCAATTATAAAGTGTGTCTAAAGTTGAAGTTATTGTTAATTGACATCGTGTAGTTCAAACACGTATTTAATTCAAGATACATTGAAGAGTTATCTTCATGTAGTAGTTCAATTACTTACATTTTGTCCATTTCTAGTGTAAAGGATTGCATGTTCCTGGGGAGTCTCCCCAGCATTACTTTCCTTTATTTCCCAAGAGTACTTAGGCCTCAGGCTCCAAATACTCTTTGCTCCCATGCCCTAGAAATTCCTCCTATTAAGATATAGACACTAAGATCACTTGGACCTCATAGTGTAAAAAAAGAGAAAAAAGCAAGAACAGAAAATACCAAGGAGTGTGATAATAAAACAAAAGCATCTCATCACCAATACACTGCCAATACCTACAGTCCTCCCATCTCATCTTATTCCTTCAGGCCCATAAGGTTGTGAATTTAGATTGGTTAGCCCCTTAACCTGGCTGCAGTCCTGGCATCAATCTAGGGGAATCAGAACTATTGGGGCAACAACTTGTCTGTTTCTACAGGAATATATACCTTTCAGGATCTAAAACCCACTTTTCTTAGCTGACAAAGGAATATTGCTTTCTGGGAATGAAATTTGCCTAGTGGAAAAATGTGACCCTTCCTCATGCTAGGAACCAGCAGGAGTAATAAAACTACCTAGCAATGTATCAATGCTGTTATGTTACATAAGTACTTGATGTCTGATTTCAGCAGAAGTAGAGGTTACACCTCAAGTCCTGCAAACCCTTGAAAAGACAAATGCACCCTATCATTTTTCCTCTTTACGTTTTTCTTTCTCTTTTTCCACACTGTACTTTTCAAAATGGATGCATTTCTTTGAAAATCTGTGCTTACCTAACTAGACTGTATTGTATATAGACAGGCTGTATCATCTGTTATTCTCTGAGTACCACAAATGTAGAAATAATGTTAGTATTATCAATGACTCACATTAACATAGTTTTTAAATTTTGCTGAGTGATTTCCTTACACCACCGAAATGAATAGGATATTTGAAATATTATTATTTCTCTTTTCATTCTCAGTTGATTTTCAGTACTAACTCTTTGTGATCCCATTGAAGCTTTTCTTGGCAAAGACATTGGAGTGGTTTGCCATTTCCCTCTCCAGATCATTTAACAGATAAGAAAACTGGAACAAACAGGGTTAAATGAGTTGCCCAAGGTCATACATTTTAGTAATTTTCTGAGGCCAGATTCGAACTCAAGGAGATGAGTTTTTCCTTGCTCTAGGTCTGGCACTCTATATACCATGCCAGAGGCTCAGTAGGCATGAATTGGTTTCTTTATGGTCATACAACTTGTATACACCTGAGATGGTAAAAGTGAACATTATATAATAATATGTACTAAGGTTGGCCCTAGAGAAGAGGTGACAATGAATCTCCTTGTTTTCTTTGCAGAATGGAGTACTATGGGTGTGGAAAATTGCATATCATGTCAGATTGTGTGATGTGTTAGTAAGTCTTCCTGAACCACTTCCTTTGCCCCTCCTCCTTCACCCCCCACTCCCCCAGCCCCTTTTATCTTTTATTCTTCAACACAAGCCATGACTCTCTGGGTACCTGAGTAAGAAGAGGTATATCTAGAAATGAAGGTGATGTAATAACAAAAGATAATTAAAGATTTTAAATTGTTCTGATGCAGAATATGAATAGAAATTTTGTAATTTCTAAGTCTAACTTCCTATCCACAACTCCACATTGTATTATTTACTTTCACAAAAATGGTAATCATGGGGTAGAGAAACCAATAGAAGATATTTTAAGAAGAAGTTCTGACTAGAGGAATAAACTGAGCTTTGAAAAAAACTAGGTATGAAAGACAGGAAATGCTTTAAAAATTATATTCCATTTTTAAATTCAGAAACCTAGTAATATAGGTCAGGATCCTTTAAATTCCTCTATAGAATTGTCATTTTCATGATCAATATTTGATATTCTCGTAAAACCTGCTCATTGTTTATAACGGATAGTCTAGTAGCGTGCAGTTATGGCTAATCAAAGCTCATTACGCATGTGTTTACTTTCTTTAAACATTGTCATATTTCGTGACAAATAGCCTATTGAACACTTCCATATCCATTATAGCATTATATTTCCTTCCAATTTACTTCTAATGTTTTTTGAACAACTATACTCTAACAATAGCCTTGGTGCATATAAATATTTCATCACATCTCCACAGTAATCCATTTCTCATGTTTGCCCAAATTTATGAAGTGCTTATTAAAAATTGATAAATAACCTTATAGAATAGAATAAGAATTGCTGTTGCCTTGGTGAGTCTTTAAATTGTCAAAATCCATACAGATTATTCTCTGAGTTACAATATCATCTGGTAGAAACCAAAGAATATCTCTGCCCATGCTTATAAGAGGAAAATTGCCATCTTAGTGGTAGAGTGGGTAGACTCCTGCCCTTGGAGTCAGAATGATTTAGTTCAAATCCTGTTTCAGACACTGAATAAACTGTGTGATAAAGGCAAGTTATTTAACCTATCAGCCTCACTTCCTTCATCTTTAAAATGGGTATAATACTAACCAACCTCATAGGATTATTATTATGAGGATCAAATGATGTATGTGCAAAGTGCTTTTCAAATCTAAAGGTGCTTTATGTATTTCAGTCATTTGTTATTTCTATTCCTATTATTATTAAATATCCAACTTCATTATAGAGAACTTTCTATCCATTGACTTCCTATCTTGTGAGCTAATCTATACTTTTAAAATTTTAAAGGTGGGGAGATGGACTGGTAATAGGCGTTGTCTCTGTAAATTCTGCCTGGTGGTTTTAGAGTATATACATT
This sequence comes from Notamacropus eugenii, assembly GCF_028372415.1. Taxonomy (NCBI): domain Eukaryota; kingdom Metazoa; phylum Chordata; class Mammalia; order Diprotodontia; family Macropodidae; genus Notamacropus; species Notamacropus eugenii. Next base: position 183,499,772 of record NC_092873.1, on the reverse strand, counting down.
TGTCTGGCTTGGTCTGTGGAGATCTTGTCTTATTCTTTTTGTCTGTACTTGTGGCTTCATCGCTGCGTGAAACTTTTGGCAGGGAAACTTTCTCTGCCCATGCTTATAAGCAATTCTTCAATCTATCAGTAATTCAATTAATAAGCATTTAAGTGACTACCATATGTCAGACATTAAACTGAGCACTTGGGGATACTAAGTCATTAGCAAAATACTCCCCACCACCATGGATTACATTTTGTAGGGGGTCGAAAATAGGTCCATGTGTGAGTATATACATCTCATTTGTATTGAGTGACTTGATTCTGGTTAAATTGCTAGTATGTGCCAGTGTCCAGACTTTTCTGATTTCTCTCTCCACGATGATAGACTTGTCAGGATAATAGGAGCATGAGGCAATTCTGGGTGATGGGACAGGAGATGTTGGGTGTCACACAGTGAAGGAATACCAGAACTCTGGGACACCGTTGAGTCAATGGAAGTCAGCTCTGTATCCATGCCTCTGGTTAAGGACCTTCCTTCTCATGACTTCTGTATAAAATTGATGTACTAGTATGTGTTGGACCCCTTCCTCTGTCGTGTATACAAAGCAAATTCAGTGCTAAACAATTGCTTTAATCTTTCTGCCATGGAAGAGGACTGGCCAGTTGTAACAGGGACAGATGGTAGGCAAGCAGGGATTTCATGCATCTGGTATTTCTAGACTCACTGAATAGTAGATCTAGAAAGAGATTTAGAGATTAACCCAGGGGTTTTTAACCTGGGGTCTACTGACCCATGGGAGGTTCATGGATAGATTTCAGGGGGTCTATAAATTGCATCCTTATTTTCACTAACTTTTGTTTCCTTTGTAATCATATGAATGCTGTTTTATGCATTTAAGCACATGATTCTGAGAAGGGGTCTGTAGACAGTTCAAGAAACACCATCAGACTGCTCAAGTGGTCCACAGCACAAAACTCTGTACCGAGAACTTAGGAATCATCAGGCCCAACTTCTTCAGTGTATAAAAGAAGGAAACTGAGTTTTAGAGGGCAAAAATTATTTGCCCAAGGTAACTTCCAGTCCAGTTTTCTTTTCCACTATGCAATACTACTTCCTTTCTTTTCTCTACTTCTGCCTGGAGGCCTTTCCAAATGATAGTTGCTATTTCCCCCTGCTATCTCAATGAAGTAAGGCATTCAATTTGAATTCTACTGTCATTTTCGTCTGTCACATTTTCCTTCTGCAGTTTATACCTTAGGATGGTTGACATCTAGATACTAAGTGATATATGCTGATAGATATACGTATATTTATTTCTTCCCAGTTCTTTTAAAACACTGACTATGTGACCGCTATATAAAGCAGATGTGGTCTCTCAAGATACATGTCCTCTGAATATATAGAAGGTAGCATTGTCGTGTCATTTTATTATTATAAAAACTTTTCATCCTAAAGACAATTCCCTTCAATCCAACTTGGACTTAATTTTCTTAGGAAAGATTGAGAGAAAAGTTTCCCAAGTCCTACAGACTTGCTTGCAGCACCCAAATTCTTACTTTCCTGTTCTCTTACTTAAAACAAAAAGTCAGGTGGAAGGAGACCAGCCACATGCCATCTGGGACTGATGGTAAAAGAAGTTTGTAATCCCTTGTGACAGTGATGAGGAAAACAGGGTCTAATGATTATATTTAAATATACTCCTGGGATTAGTAGTGACCTGAAGTAATTGGGCCTAAGAAATGTAAATGCGACTCCTATTAAAAATAGCATTAACTCTTCATTGACTCCAATGGCTTCTGCCTTTTTAGAGAGATGGACTTTCCTTCATTCCATATGGAACATATTAGTCCATGAATGAGTTCATAAGTTCTGTGCCAGACCTGCTTCATCAGAAAGCCTTGTTAAATCTGGGAACTAATAGGAAATGAATTTAGTGAGCAAAGAGAAACCAGACTGTTAAGAAAGACTCAGAGCAAATGGAACCTTCTAAGGCAGTTGGCATACAGCCTTGGAGATCAACCTTCAGCATGAACATCACAGTACATTATTATCTGCTGTGTATTATTCAATTGTTCTAATGATTCATGTTCCAATTTTATCTCTATTAGCTTTATGATTAATGATTTTGGAGGGAGGGAGAGATCCATGCTAACTAAGGGCTAAGAAATTGTCTGTGGGATAGCAAAAAGTGCCAGCAATTAACTTCCCAAGGCACCTTTGTTGAGGTGCAAAAAATAGACTAAAATTTTATGTCATATCACATTAAATGACAGAAACATATTTGTCCTATGATTTTAAATATGATGGGAAGAGCAAGTCAGGTTTCTTGATGGATGTAACCCAGATTTGACACTTATATAAGATTAATTCATTATGGAATGGTGATGACTCATGTCAAACTTGATATACAGAAAACCAACACAGCAAGGTCTGTCAGAGAGGCTTGGACTGCACATCATTGGAATATGTTATTGTTGTGGACGGGCTACTTAGAAAACTGTCAGAAGACTGCTGTAAGTAAACTCCTGCAGATCACATATGAGGAAAGAATGTCTATTTCTGAAATTAACAGTGAGTCAGTTGGCACAAATATCATGTAAAAGACAGGAAAGAAGAGGAAAAACCCTGAATCTATCAATCATACTAAAAAAATGAGACATGAATACTCTGGGGAAATAAAAAATTAACGCACCAGCAGTTCATACTTATCTCTTCTCAGAATTAAAGTCAGATTACTTGTTTTCAAATCCTAATTTGCCAATCCTAGTGACCTTGGATAAGTTACTTCACTGTCTGGGCCTCCATTTCCTCATATGTAAAAGAAAGTTAGATTAGATGACTTTTGGTGTCTCAAAGTCTAATGACCTTATGGTTTCATGATTAAAATTAAAGTTAATTTTGTTTTCTTAAAAATAATCGTGAGAAGTCTGGACCATCTTACTATTGAGTTTATTCTTTTCCTTTGATTTTCTCAACATAGATAATGGTACTAGCTTTAAGTTGCTACTCAAAGAGATGATGAACCTTCAGTGAAGGCCTGCTTTAATGTTTCATGGTGGCATAGAAGTGACCTAGTGTTCTCAAGGACAAGTTAGAGAAGTGCAAGCTCTCACAGATGCTACCAAAGGTAGAAAGTCTGCACTTTATTTGAGATTCTGAGAAAGTTTATTAAATCATTCTTCAATGGTTCTTTTATTTTTAGTGGAAATTTGTAGGGCTCATGGGGTTTCTTGAAAGAAAAAAGGAGCTTGAGCAGCTTTAACTAGTCATAACTCTACCTCTGAAAAATTCAGTTGTGTGTGGTGATGATAGATGACATTGGCACAAGAGGCAGTCTGCCCAGTCATACAATTACTCTAATCTGTTCTCCAAAATGTTTGTTCCTTGTCCCCAAGAGGGTTGAAGTGGGCAGTTAAAATCTTTCCTCAAACACTTTTCTTAGGTGTGTGATCCTGGGCAAGTCACTTGACTTCTCTTAGTTTCTTCACTTGTATAATGAAAATGATAATAACACCTATATATTGTAGGACTTTGTGAGGATCAAATGAGATAAAATATGTAATGTTCTTTGTAAACCTTAAAGCACTTTAGAAATGCTAGTTATGATGACAGAGAGCTAACGATGATGATGATGATGATGATGATGATGATGATGATGATGATGATGATGTCAGGGTCCAGGGACAGGGGCACTAAAATGATGGTACCTGGGATTTGAATCCAGTAGCAGTCATATCCCAGGATGCTGGAGGACCATGAGGTGAGGTACGAGTACAGGATCTACCACAGGAGGGAAACGTTGACCCTATCTCCACACTCTCATTTTGGCCCCCTGAGGGAAAAGCTCCATTCCTCCTTTGATAGTTGCAGCCATACTCAGAAATTCCTGTTGTAAGAACATATGAGGATGCCTTCTGAAAAGTCCTACCACCTAAGTCAGAGGTGTTCCACTCAATATGCAGAATGAGACTCATTTTGGGGTATCATCAAGAAGACAAATAAGAATTTGTTTTACTTGACCTATACCTATTAATTATAAGAGCTTTGTTTTTCTCTTTTCAGCATTGGGGAGAATTGGTAGGAAGAAACAATTAATGCTTGTTCATTGAAGAAAATTGAATTAAAAAAAGGACTGTGACTTCTGTTAGGTGCTTTAGTTGAAATTTGATGTACCCTTCCTTGATTTCTAAAATATCTTTGCCTGCTATGCTGCTGTTTACTGCTCTACTAACTCATCCCTACCTATAAGGAGCTTATATTTGTCTGGTCAGATATAACATGTAGATGGATAAATGTGTGTGTGATAATTTGAGAAGCCAGGGAGAGGACTACTAGCATTCAGGGGGATAAGTAAAAATTTCCTTTCCTCCTCCTTAGGAGATGTCATATGAGGAAACCATGAAGGAAAATAGGGATTTGTAGAAGCAGAGCTAGGAGGTGAGAAGATTCTAGGTACAGGTGAGTAAGGGATAGACTATGAAAGGCATTGAGGCAAGGGATGGAATCCTAAATATCTTGAATAAAAATGAAAATCATCTATTCGACTTAATCAGTTTCTAGGAGTTTTAATTTTTATTTCTTGCCAAGATGATGCAATTCCATTTTAATACTATCTAATACCCCTTCTGTAACCAATTTGTTAATCATGTTTTGGTGACTGACTTTTGGGCACACTTCCCAAGAACTTTAAGACCGCCTTAATAAACACTAATGTGTCTGCAGACAGAACCAGATGATTATTATTCATGGATGGCATTATATAGAATTAAACTTTCTGAAACTGCACTGAACACATTCCGCTAGATGTGAAAGTAAGCTGAATTTCCATTTGGTTTGCTTCTTGCTGAGCCTTCAAATTATAAAGTGAAGCAAAGCCAAAAGATTAATACAATGAAAACAAAGATTGGGAAATTAAATGACACGATGCAATTTTCTGCCTCATTGGGCTGGCACCAATAATATGCAAAGGAAAGCCTGCTTAGTGTGGGTTAGCTGCTGTATAAATGCAGGACAATCATTCTCCTTCTCAAGGGAGACTATTTTCTTGAATCATACAGCCATTGACTCTTCCAATTACCAGAGCTCCCATGCACAGTTCGGGGCCTCTATCTTTTCCCCCCTTGCTGCTTGACTCAGTCACATTATTAGCCTTTACACAGGTACATGCTTTCATATTATCTCAAATATTTTGAGATAGCTTTGGGGCATATATAAAAACCTGATGCCTATTGCTGCCACTCTCATAATTAAATAATAATAATATTTCAGAAAATGGATCTTTATAGGTAGCTGAAGTCTATAATGTACTATCCTTAAATCATCCCCTATCAGTGGACCATTAACTCCTCATTAATCTCTTTCCTGTTCAGGCTGCTAGTGGCACATCACTCATAATGTATCATAGCTAATCATTGGCAAAATATTTTCTAAGGGCATTTGGATTAGAAGTGGCACTAAATCCCCCTTCTTACCTTTAGCATCACTTAAAATAGTTCCTACTTAAGATTTTGCTCAAGGGTGAAGATTATGCTCTAGATTTCTCCAGGTAGTTTAGAAATGCTCCAGTGTATTTAATTATCAGAAATTTTGATTTTTCTTTTTTTCCCCCCGCTTAGAACAATATTAGCCAATTAACATTAATTGAGTATCTGCTCTGTTTAAAGCTCTAATTTGATCTGAGGGAGGTACAAAAAGAAAGACAGTCTTGCCCCTCAATGAGTTTCAATATGGATAATATTTGACAATATCTTCTTTTTTTGAGTAGTGGTGGTACTATATTCTCAAATGAGTTTGAGGACCCACAGATGGGATACTGGGGGAATTTTTAGAATCCACAGGTCATCTATGCACATGACCATAATCAGAGAACTTTCAAAGGATTCTTCCTTCTGGTATGCAAATAACAAAACACTATGATCCTCTAGATGGATTTTATTTTTTATTTATTTTTGGCAAATGTGATTTAGGAATGGGAGCAAAGGCAAAATTCACTGGAGTCTGCTTTGTTTAGTTGAGCTAGCCAAGGTCATTATATTTGAGCTGCTTATATAAATGAAAAATATAAATATGCTGTAGGCATGGATTGATATGATTTCTGGCACAGATTTCTGTCTCTTTGGAAAATGATTTGATTGACATAAAATCTCCATTTTAGTCATTACAAGATGGTTAAATACAAAGTAAAAGCTTCTGTATCCAAGAATGGATACTAAAAACTTGTAAATATGTCAAGCAAAAAAGAGTTAGGGTGATACTAGGTTGGCTATATGTGGACTCATAATGAAATGAATGGTTACCGATTTTATTTTATTGTGGTTTTTAGGATAGATAATTGAGTTTTTGTATTGTTAGCCTGGTATGTCTTCATTTTAAGGCAGAGAAACTGTTTTGTGAATCCAATTGTATCTGAAGAAGTACCTACCTGACATACTTCACGTTCTGTGTAATCATATTCTGGATTCCATTAGAGTAAAACTTGAAACTGATGAAGTTGTTAGGTGAAGTAGTGTATGTTGTGTTTGACCTGAATCAGGAAGATTCAAGCTGGAATCCTTCTTCAGATACTTACTAGCTGGGTGGCCCTGGCCAAGTCACTTAACCTCTCTCAGCCTTCATTTCCTCATCTGCAAAAGAGGATAATAATAACATCTACTTCACCGAATTGGGAACATCAAATGAGATATCATATATACTTCATTTTGTAGATTCCAAAGCACAAAATAAATGTTAGATGCTATTTTTTCTTAGAGATGCAGCTGAGTTTGGAGCCAAGAAGACCTAGGTTCATGTCTTACCTCTGGCATATACCAGCTGTGTGGATTATTTCACATTTGGATTTATTTTTTGAAATAGGCATAGGTTTAACCATATTTGACTTGAAAATCGACACGTGTCTAAATTGGCTTTATTTTTTCAACCTTTGTGGAGAGCATAGAACCAGAAGAATTAATTTCTCTTTAGTTTATTATCAAAACTTTTATGTCCCCTTTTGTCCCATATTTCATAACCTCAAAGTCATTTCAAAATAAAAGATTAGTAATAATAAAATCAAGATGGCAATTAAGTTCCTATTGATGAGCAATGTTGTTCTTAGATTGCTGATAGGAATATGGATAGAGACTAGACCCATGATTTCATTGTTATAGGGAACTTCAGGATGAGGAAACTCTGCTAATGACTGACTGCTTTTTTTCCCCCAGGTGCTTCTGCTTTCTTCCATCTTCAGAGTAGGAGTGAGAGCTAGTGAAGTGAAGAGATAACTTAGATAGTTTTGCAATGTGTTCTTTTTGCAGAAGAAGAATTTTAATAACTCCTCACTGCAATGAATTAACTGATGGTCATCAAGCTCCTCATTTAATAAATTTTGGTTTCAAAGAAAAGTGCAGCACATACATACTTCTGTGTATCAGTTATTTCTCTGGAGGTAGACGTCATCTTCCTTCATAGGACCCTTGTAGTTTATCTGAATATTTAAAATACTCAGAATGAGTTGGCCTTTCACAGTTGTTCTTTGAACAATATTGCTGTTATTATACACAGCATTCTCTTGGTTCTGCCCATTTCACTTTTCATTATTTCAGGTAAGTCTTTCCATGTTTTTCCAAAATCAACAAGTTGGTCATTTCTTATAGCACAGTAGTATTCTATCACAATCATATGCCACAACTTTGTTAGCCATTCCCCAATTGATGGGTATCCCTTCAATGTCCAGTTTTTTGCCACCACAAAGAGAAGTGCTATAAATATTTTAGAACATATAGGTCCTTTCTCTTTCTCCCAGATTATTTTGGAAACAAACTTAACAGTGGAATTACTGGGTCAAAGGGTATACACAATTTTATAACTCTTTGGGCATACATTTTAGATTGCTCTCCAAAATGGTTGGATCAGTTCACAGTTCCACCAACAGTGTATTAATGTCCCAATTTTTCCATATCCCATTCAACATCTGTCATTTTCCCCATCTATCATTTTAGCCCATCTGATAAGTGTGAGATATCTCACAGTTGTTTTAATTTGCATTTCTCTAATCAATAATGATTTAGAGCATTTTTGTGACTATATGTTGTTTTGATTTCTTCTTTGAAAAACTGCCTGTTCATATGCTTGGACCATTTATTAATTGGGGAATGACTCATATTCTTATATTTTGGACAAAGTTTTCTGTATATTTGAGATATGAGACATTCTAAGAACTTCATAATACTTTCTGTAGGTAGCAGGGAAGAGCAATGGGTTTATTATCAGTGCTCATTGAAAAACATTAATGTACTGAAAAAAATACAATAGGAGGCACTGACATAAAGAAATCTCTCTCAAGGAGACTTGTCCTCTTGCTAGATGGTATCAGTCCAGATGTCAGTAATGATTATCAGGAAGTTTTTATACACGGACAGACCATTATTTACCCTAGCAGCCTTGTCTGAATTCCTCTTTACTTATAAACTATCTACCTATCATTTATTTTTTACACAAATTCATTATATATGCCTTCCCTCCCTCTTTCCATTGAACAGTTAAAAACTTATAACAAATAAGCATAATACAGCATAATAAATTCCTACCTTGCCAGTGTCTGAAATGGTATGTTTCATTATATATTTAAGTCCATCACCTTTCTGGTAGGAGGTGGGTGGCATGCTTTATCTTTGGTTCAGTTCTGAAGGTGAAGTTCATCATTACATTTAATGGAATTCTAAAATTTCTCAAAGTTCTTTTTTTCTTTTTCTTTCTTATGTTATTATAATTGTATAAATTGTTCTGGTTCTACTTACTTCAGTCTGCAACAATGCATAGAAGTCTTCCCAGTTTCCTCTGAAACTCTCTATTTCATAATTTCTTATGGCACAGTAATATTCCATTACATTCATATACCACTGTTTGCTTAGGCATTGCTTAATGGGTAGATACCCACTTTGTTTCTAGGTTTCTAGGTTTTTTGCTATTATGAAAAGAGATACTATAAATACTTTTGAACATATGGGTCTTTCCCCTTTTTCTTTAGAATTTCTTTGGGATATAGGCCTACTAAAGGTATTGATGAGTCAAATGATATGGGCAGTTTAATGATTTGGGGGGCATAGTTTCCAATGGCTCTCCAGAATGCTTGCCTGAATTTCTGTTAAGTCATTTATCTTAAATGATTGAGAAGCATCATGGACAGAGATAGATATGCCAGACTTGGAATCATGTAGTTCTGGATGTAAATTCTTCACCAGATATTCTATGGGTGTTTGACCTCAGTAAAATCACTAAAATATACTGTGTCTCAGTTTCCTCACCTGTGAAAGGAGTTAGTTACACTTGATGATCTTTAAAGCTTCTTCAAGTTCTAAATGCATGATCTACAAATCTTCCCGCCACCCTCCAAAACCAGTCCCATGCTTGATTTTTCCTTCCAAATGATCTCCTGTGATTTGTTGGTTCTATTACAGTTCTGAAGATGAAGACAGCAGGAACCTGTGAAATAGAAAGCTCAGAAAACTGTTTTTAGCCTTATAGTTCATAACAACCCTCTCTATCGAACTTGGAATCTATTTTAATTGTGGTTTCATGAATGGCTCTACTGAAATCCAGTGTTTGTCAGAGATACAAGGGATGGAGATAGCTCTTTGGAATTGCTATTGCAGGGAAGGAAAAAAATGGAGAGAAAGAGGGAAACAAAGTCTCTTAATTTAAGACACATGGAGAAGAATTACCAAAAGGTGGCTTGACCTAATATACTTGGGTGGCACTTAAACTCCCTTTGGGGGCATATATAAGTAGAAAGGCCAAACAAGTGATTCCAGGCATCCCAAGGTGAGCCATGCTCTCCTTTTGACCTGAGCCCGGAACACCACTTTCTATTTCCTTAAATTTACTTAGTGGTCATTTATAAACTTTAGGAGTTTGCTTTTATGTGAGTTCCTCAGCTGTTGAGTAGTTAAAATTGAGATGGTGGGCCTGAATAGTGGGGGTGGGCCCCAAAGCTGTTTCCTCTAGCTTTCAGCCATCCACGGAGGGCTTAGTCATAGGAGGTTTTTCTTCATTAAATTACGCCTAATTCAGTGATAAATTGGTTTAACTCTGCCCATTAAAAAGGAAGGCCAGAGATTTTATAGGGGGTCAATGGAGAGGCATGCGGGCTGTTTCATGTCATTAGTTTTCATGAGGTTGCAAAGTGTAACTGTTCTAGCATGTGTCTTTCATTAGTGGGTACAATGCACATTTTTGTGTGTGGACATCTTTAGATGGCAAAAGCCAATTCCAAGGTTTCTCACCTTGCTTTTCTGCCATTGGATTCCATCAGACCACATGTATGCTGGGCTCAAGGCCTTTGTGGCTGATTTTGAATCATTTCTTATTTTGTACTACATCCTGACAAGCTTATTTAAGTTTGAAGTTCTCTCTCTTTCGCTCTCTGAAGTTAATGGGTGTAATGGAGGCAGGAGGGTTCACTTCACCAAACTTCCTTCTTTCCGGTGTTCAGAGAACTCTTCTAATCCCACTTCCTTCATAATACATTCCTTAGCTAAGTAGAAAAAGAATAATGAGCTATTTTCTTCCCTTGTCCTCAATATAAAATCCAGACTGCATTTTCTAATGCACAAAGAACATAATGTAATTACTTGGTAATTAACATTTGCCCTTTTGTATATCCCTGTCATTGGCATTGTGAATACTAATAATTAGCCCCTTTTGCTGGAAGAGATTAATGGGCTAGGACTTGATCTGGGTGTAAGTCCTAGATCTCTGCACCTTCTAAGCTAGCTCTACTACCTACCTATAGTACCTACTATACCTATAGTACCTACTATACATCTGACAAGTCATTTAATCTCTATGCATCTCAAATCTCTTTTTTGTAAAATGAGTGGATTTTAAATAATTGACCCCTAGAGTTCCTTCCAGTTCTAAGATTCTAGGATTTCGTCTTCCATTTCTCTGCGTTTGCTGAGACTGTTCCCCATGTCTGAAATGTAAGCCCTCCTTATCTCTTAGAATTGTTAGCTTCTTTCAAAGCTCAGTTCAAATTCTATCTCCCATGTGAGGCTTTCTTTCCGCTGATGAATCCTCCCGAAATGAGCTTGTATTTCTTGTCTGTATATTTTATTTGTACATATTTGTGCGCATGTGATTCCTTGACAGAATGTAAACTTCTATTTCATTTTTGTTATTTTGTTGCTAACTGCCTACTATCTTCCAGGAACTGTGCGAGGTTCTTGGGATACAAAGACCAAAATAAAACAGTCTCTGTTCACAAGAACATTCTATATGAGGGCAGCTAGGTGGTGCAGTGGATAGAGCACCAGTGCAGGAGTCAGGAGGACCTGAGTTGAAATCTCACCTCAGACACTTGACACTCACTAGTTGTGTGACCTTGGGCAAGTCTCTTAACCCCAATTGCCTCATCCTGGGTCATCTCCAGTCATCCTGATGAATATCTGGCCACTGGATTCAGATGGCTCTGGAGGAGAAGTGAGGCTGCTGACCTGCACAGCCCTCCCTCACTCAAAACAAAGTCAAATGCAAGTCATGTCATCATTTCTCTGATGGCATGGCCTTCTTTAGAAATGAAGGACGAACACACACACACACACACACATTCTATATGGGGGGATAACATTAAAACATAATATCATATGTATAATATGTACAGACATGCACACACTTTATAAATGTATTTAATATTGCTATGCTCATACATTTACACATACACACATATGAATGTATATGTGTATGTATATTATGCACACACAAATATATGTACAAAGTAGTTTGATTTGGGAGGAGAAGACATGAGCTGCTGGGAATCAAGAAAGACTTCATGTAGGAAGGGACTTTTGTGTTGGCCATTTAAGGAAACCTAGAGATGCTAAGATACTGAAATAAGGGAGGAATGTATTCCAGGCATGAGGGAAAGGAATGGAACAAGGTGATTGAGTAGTGTCATAAGGAGCAGAAAGAAGCAACAAAATCTACTTAAAAAAATCAAAATAAAATAAAGAAAGAAAATTTGATAGATACCAATTTCAGATTGAAAAAAAAATAAAACATCTGAGAAAGGGGAAAAAAACCCTACTTTTAGCATCCCTCCCTAGAGTCTTCCTTTTTAAGTGTTTATTCCTAGTTAGACAACAGAAGAGTACAGGACTTCAGTACAGTGACCAGGAAAATACCTAGAATGCTAATTTAACTTCTTTTTCATTCTTTTAATGGGTCTTGGAGCTAAAGGACTGTTTTCACTCTTGACCTTCCATTTAATGAAAAAGAAGAGATACCTCTACCAGGTCTAAACTTAACAGAGATTATCCCACAGGGAGTTTATTCTAACCCATTCTTTTTTGGAGGGGGCTGGAATTGGGTGTGGGAATAATGGAGAGATAAGTTTAAATAGTTCATAGATAGCTTTGTGAATATTAATGTGCATGAAAAACAAGTTTCCTCTTTGGGCTTTTTCATGCACAAATAAATCTTCCCAATTGCATATGAGGAGTGTTTAGTTTTTAGGACCAAAATGTTAGAGGAGAATGCCTGCCAATCTTGTAGGGTGATTTATCTAATTTGTGAAGGGAAGATTCAGATTGTTTTGGCTAATGGCTGCTACCTCCCATTCAATTAAGTTACTCTACTTCACAGTAGATGTTGGACTACAGTTTATGAAGACGGATAAATATAGTGACTGGAAACAAAGAAAATGCTTAACTACTTTTCCATTTCTATTATGTTCAGCTTTATAAAATCTCAATCATCATGATTTCTTTACAAAATCTCTGGGTTCTGTGGGGCTGTACTAAAATGCATGTAGCCAAATGCGTGCAATCATCTCCCCACAGGATGGGGATAGTGGAATGCATAACCACAACAATAACAAATGCATAGTATATACATATTTTAAACCAGAACAGGTTTGTTGTAAGTTTCAAAGGAAGTGAGGCAGAGAATCCATAAGCAGAGGTAATGCTAGAGCTTGAAGGACATCAGAGTTCAACAACTTCATTTTACAAATAAGGAAATTGAGTCCCTGAAAGGCAAATTGAATTGTCCAAGGTCACCCAGCTAGTTAGTGGTATGTCCAGGATTAGAACTCAAATTTTCTAATTTCTAGTCCAACACTTTTTCCACATTTTGAAAAAGTATAAAATGTTGCATAAATGAATATCTATGCATGTATATGTGTATATATATATGCACACACATATATGTCACACATATTGTCATGTTATGCATTTGTTCCGTGGCTTTTGAGTTGTGTCTGACTCTTCATTAGCCCATATGGGGTTTTCCTGGCAAAGATACTGGAGTGGTCTGCCATTTCCTTCTCCAGATCATTTTACTGTTGAGGAAACTGAGGTAAACAGGGTGAAGTGACTTGTCCAGAGTCATACAGGTACTGAGTATCTGAAGCTGACTTTGAACTCAGGAAGATGAATCTTCCTGATTCTAGGCCCAGCACTTTATCCACTGTGCCACCTCACTGCCCCATGTTTATATGTATATGTATATATATGCATATATGTATATATGTATATATGTATGTGTGTCATATTATACACAGACAGACACACACACATAGTGGACTTATAGCAGGCATCCCAAAATAATAGAAAAGGTCATGGACCAAGAGTCAGAAGATGTGGATTCTGGTTTCAGCTCTTTCACTAACATTCTGTGATCTTTATGCATATCACATTCCTTCTTTGTCCCTCAGTTTTCTTATCTGTTAAATGAGATAGCTTAACTACGTTACCTCTAACATCTCTTAGCTCTAATGCTCTATGATTCAACTGACTATACATATATATATATATATATATATATATTCACATATATATTCCATAAGGTGTATTGCAAACATATGTCGGGGGAGAGAGAGAGAGAGAGAGAGAGAGAGAGAGAGAGAGAGAGAGAGAGAGAGAGAGAGAGAGAGAGAGAGAGAGAGGAGAGAAAGAGAGAGAGAGACAGACAGACAGAGAGAGACAGAGAGAGAGAGAGAGAGACAGAGACAGAGACAGAGAGAGAGACAGAGACAGAGACAGAGAGAGAGAGAGAAGGAAGAGAGATAGGAAGGAAGAAAAAGAAAATTACCTTGCAGTGTAACTCTGGCATATGTCAAAGAATGTGTAATCTAGAAAAGTCAATTCTAATTTGTCAACATTTTTTTGTGTGTGGAGGAAACCCAGATTGAAATAAATGTAAGTATTTATATTAGATTGACTAATATACTGAAGAAAAAAATTCCCCAGTATTCCCATTGTTAATAATGACTGAACCCTCATGAGTTTTGAAAAGGATGTGCAGGAGTGATTTTTATTTATGTATATTTAAAGAGATATTCTTGACCTTAAGATAGTGCATTCTAAGATGGATACATCCAGATGAACACATTTTTCCTTCTTAGAAAAGAGAAAGAAGCATAATTAATGACTATATAAGGAATAATGTATTTTGTTCAGACACAAAGAGAATTAGGAATTATGGTACCCATTAACATGAAATTGTGGATAGACATTCAAGTACACCTGAATTCACTCTTTGCATCATAATACCAATAATATGAAAGGGTGTATGGACATCTAAATCGGGCTGAATTCATTCTTCCCATCATAGTATACCAAAGTCTCTTAGAATTTAATCTAGTAAACATCAGAGGTTGGATATGAATTCAGATCATCCTGATTCTAAGCCCAGCACTGTAACTACTAGACCACGTAGGCTTTATAACTCAAATCAGTGGGTAATGAAGTAGGCAGATTTGAGGACAGCATGAGGAGTAACTTTATTAACAATTGGAGCTGTCAAAAAAGTGTAATAGACTACCTTATAAGGAATCGAGCTCCCTGAAAGTGATCAGGAAGAATCGGAATGGCAACAGCTTGACTGTATGACCAAGAGGTCCTTATAAAACACACAACAGTAGGGACTGATAAAAAATAAAATTCCTACTATATATCAAATATCCAAAGCATTAACATTTCCCAATCCTGTTAATATAATTAATTTAACTATTTAAAAAAAATCAAGCATAAGATCATCCCAGTGTCTGTCTAAATGATCAGAATTTTGAAATTAACGAAGTCCTAATTGTTGTCATTTTCTTGTATGTCAGTGAAAAACTGGCACCCTAAGTCAAACTATTCCCCAAGTCATATAATAAGGATGAAGTTATTAAGAAAAAGGTAATCTGTGTGTCTTTATCTTGAGGACAAAATGAGGGAAACAGAGTGCAAAGGGGGAAAACTATTTTCCTGAGAATGGAAGATAGTAGCTACTAAGTTTGGATAGGAGGTTAAAGAACATATATATACATATATATATATATACACACATACATACACACAATACATATATGTGTGCATGCATCCATTCATCCATGTATATGTGAGTATATATGTATATGTGTGTGGGTGTGGGTGTATGTGTGTTTTGCTTAAGTTCAGGCAGTGAACAAAAATTTTTTATGCCAGACACTGTGCTGCGTGCTGATGACAAAATGAAAGGCAAAAACGCAATCCCTTCCCTTAAAGAGCTTATAATCTAATGGTGGAAGATAACATGCAAAAAGAGTGTATATACAAGATATATACAGTACATTTGGAAGGTAAGCTCAGAAAGAAAGCGTTGGCAGTAGAAAGGACTGAGCTTGAAAAATAAAACCGATTTGTAACTCAGTGGAATGGTTCAGATACAGCTCTTGCAGTCTCTTGAAGTCACGATGGACTTTTAATAGTAGCTTACATTTTAACCATGCTTCATAGATTACAGAATGCTTTCCCTACAGCAGTCCTATGAGGTAGGTGGTACAAATTACAGAATTTCAGAGCTGGATAAGATCTTTCCACTGGTCTAACCTGTACTTAAAAAAGCATCCTCTCCATAACATACAATTATCCAGACTTTGAAGGCTTCCAGTAATGAAGAATCTCCTACATCCAGGGGCAACCCATTCCACTTCTACATAACACAAATTGTTAGGAGTTTTCCCCTACATTAAAGCCTAAATTTGCAACTACCATTCCTATTTTACAACTGAGGAAATAAAGGTTCAGGGTTCAACTCCAGGTTAACAACCCCTACCTAGAGTAAAATATAAATATCTCTGATTGATTTTAAAACTCTTCATGGCCTTGCTCCAATCTATCTTTCCAGCCTTAGGATACATTACTCCCCTTCGCACCCTCTACAGTCTAGTCAGATTAGCCTTCTCTTTGTTCCTCACATAGAGCAATTACATCTCAATCCTATGTCTCAGCACTAGCTGTTCCCCATCCTTGGAATGCAGTCCCTGTGTTTCAAAGAACTCTTCCCTTACTTCAAGATGCAATTCAAGTACAGTCTTCTGCATGGATCTCCTGATCATTTTTGCTTGTGCCTTCCCCTTCATAGCTACTTCACATTTAACTGCCTTGTATTTATTTTGCATTTATTCTATTCTATCTCTCTCCATATGTACTTGTTTACCCTGATGGAATGCAAGCTCTTTAAAAGTAGCAATTGTTTCTATTCTTTTCTTTTGCTTTTTTTTCTTTTGCTTTTTTTTCTTTTCTTTCCTTTCCTTTCCTTTCCTTTCCTTTCCTTTCCTTTCCTTTCCTTTCCTTTCCTTTCCTTTCCTTTCCTTTCCTTTCCTTTCCTTTCCTTTCCTTTCCTTTCCTTTCCTTTCCTTTCCTTTCCTTTCCTTTCCTTTCCTTTCCTTTCCTTTCCTTTCCTTTCCTTTCCTTTCCTTTCCTTCCCTTTCCTTCCCTTTCCTTTCCCTTTCCTTTCCCTTCCTTTCCCTTCCTTTCCCTTCCTTTCCTTTCCTTTCCTTTCTCTCCTCTCCTCTCCTCTCCTCTCCTCTCCTTTTCTCCCTCCCTCCCTTCCTCCCTCCTTTTTTCCTTTCTTCCTTGGTTTGTTTTTGTCTTTGTAGCCTAAGTAACTAGACTTTCATAAATGCTTGTTTATTGTGGATAGGCTGAGAAAAGTTAAATTGCTTTTTACACATGTTCAAACAGTTACAGATCATTGTAATGTCTATCCTGGAACTAAACTCTCCCTGATTTTGATATTGCTATTAATTTAGACTGATTACATTCTCTCTCTCTCTCTCTCTCTCTCTCTCTCTCTCTCTCTCTCTCTCTCTCCCTTTTTGTTAGTTTTATCACATGGTTGGCTCATATTTAGTTTGCAAATAAAACCCTAATTCCATTTTTATAATTAACTATTTATTAAGCCATGTCTTCATTTTATTCCTGGGTAATTGATATTTTGAACATAAGTAAAATTTTTAAAAAAATATCACGTTTTGTGTATTCCTATTAAATTTAATTAGATTTAATCCATTGTTTCAACATGTTAGATCTATGTCATGCATTGTATTAATTACTCCTTTAATCTTTATGATATTTAACATTTTAGTAGATATGTCTATTATATTTTCAGTCAAGAATATTGACCAAGGATTGAGGGCAGAGTTCTGTCACACATTATTGGAGAGCTGTACTGTAGTCTATGATGCAGCCCATTCCCTGAGCCCTCTCTCTAATCTTTTTCATAATGAAATTCTCAGCCAGACCAAACTGGCCTCTAACCTGTGCTGGAGCTGGCGCCAAACAGAGTAAGCTAGTGACAGGAGAGTCAGGAATCAAACAGAAGTTTAATTTCAAAGTGAGGGAAAGGGCTTGCAAGCAAGGAGGGGATCTACACCAGAGGTGGGAAACCTGCAGACTTGAGGCCATCTAGGTCCTCAAGTGCGACCCTTTGACTGATCTAGACATATGTGCTGGGGAGACCAGAGGTAGTGTGGGGAGATCTCAGTACTTAATCAATGGTTATACAGTGAGTTGTAGCCCTGACAATGAGGAGTAGCAGCAACAATGACACAAGTTTGATTCATAGCAGGGCTTCATGACCAGAACATGGGTATTTGTCCAGTGTTTTAGCTCAGAGAAAACCTGGCACTGGTCAAAGCACTACAATAATTATGGGATTTTGCCAGAGGGTGAGATCATCCAGAGGGTAGGTGCAAAGGATTGTTATGTTAAGCTCAGGATGCAGCTTGCTTGCTGGGCCATTTGTCAAATACTTTGCTGGAATTCAGTTACACTTTGCCCACAGCACTTCCCTTTAGCAAAGCTGTCAAAGAAAATAAGGCTAGTCTACCGTAGCTTATTCTTAGTGAATATACACTGACTCTTGATGATCTCTATTCCCCTTCCTAAGTGTTCATGAACCATACTTATTTGGTAACTCATTTTGGAATAGTGTCAGTGGTTGCTATAAGCTCACTTATGTATAATTTATGGGATTTTCTTCTCCCTTTCCTTCCTTTAAAAAACCTGGACATTTGTCCACATTTGAGCTTCAAACTCATCTGGGAGTTCTTTCAGAAACCCAAGACATAATTTTTCTTTTTTTTTTTTAAGAAACATTAGAAACAATCATTTATTTATTTATTACATTATTATACTCTTTGTGTATAAACTATCTTGTTCTAGGATAAAATGTGAATTCCTCAATTTGGCATTTAAAGCCTGTCACAATCTGGCTCCGAAGTATATTTCTAGTGTGATTTCACCCCACTCCTTGTTACACATTCTACATTTCAGCCCAACTAGCTTACTTGTTCTACAAGTCATATTTCCTTGTAATTCTCTCTTGTCTCATCTCTGCCTCTTGGCATCCTTTATTCTTTTTTTAAAATATATACTCTTTATTTTTCAGTTTTCGACATTCACTTCCACAAGAATTTGAATTCCAGATTTTCTCCACATCTCTTCCCACCCTCCACCCCAGGACAGCATGGACCCCATTCACCCCTTCCTCCAGAATATCCTTCCTTCTATCAGCCCCCTTCTCCTATCTCCCTCCTCTCTATTTTCCTGTAGGGCAAAATAGATTTCTATACCCCATTTGCTTGTACATCGTATTTATCAGTTGCATGACAAAATAATTTTTAACATTCATTTTTTAAAGCTTTGAGTTCCATATTCTCTCACTTCCTCCCTCCCCACTATCCCTCATTGAGAAAGCAAGCTATTCAATATGGGTCATACATGTGTAGCCATGCAAAACATTTTCACAGCAGTCATGTTGCAAAAGACTAACCACATTTCCCTCTGTCCTACCCTGTCCTCCATTTATTCCATTCTCTCCCTTGACCTGTCCTCCCACAATAGTGTTTTGCTTCTGATTAATCCTTTCCCCAATTTGCTGTCCCTTCCATTATCTTCCCTCTCCTATCTCCTTCCCCCTGCTTTCCTGCAGGGTAAAATAAATTTCCTTACCCAGTTGAGTGTGTGGTATTCCCTTCTTAAGCCAAATCCCAAGAGAGTAAGGCTCACTTATTCCCTTTCATCTCCCCCTTCTTCTCCTCCATTGTAAAAGTTCTTTCTTACCTCTTTTATGTGAGATGATTTGCTACATTCTACCTCTTTCTCTTAGTCCTAGTACATTCTACTCAACCATAAATTTTATTTTTCAGGTACTCTCCCTTCATACTCAGCTTACCTGTCCCCTCTGTCTATACACACACACACACACACACACACACACACACACACACACATATACACACATGCACACATACGTATATACATACCCATGTATAATATACACATACATATCCATACACACAGACACACAGACACAGACACACACGCACACATATATTCCTTTTAACTACCCTAATACTGACAAAGATCTCATGAGTTACAAATATCATCTTTCCATGTAGGAATGTAAACAGCTTAACTTTAGTGAGTTCCTTATGGTGTCTCTTTCCTGTTTACCTTTTCATGTTTCTCTTGATTCTTATATCTGAAAGTCAAGTTTTCTTTTCAGCTCTGGTCTTTTCATCAAGAATGCTTGGAAGTCCTCTATTTCATGGAAATTCCATTTTTTCCCCTGAAGTATTATACTCAGTTTTGCTGGGTAGGTGACTCTTGGTTTTAATCCTATATCCTTTGGCCTCTGGAATATCACATTCCAAGCCCTTTGATCCCTTAGTGTAGAAGCTGCTAAATCCTGTGTTATCCTGATTGTATTTCCACAGTACTTGAATTGTTTCTTTCTGGCTACTTGTAACATTTTCTCCTTGACCTGGAATATTCCTAGGAGTTTTCCTTTTGGGGTCTCTTTCAGGAGGTGATCAGTGAATTCTTTCCATTTCTATGTTACCCTCTGGTTCTAGAATATCAGGGCAGTTATCCTTGACAATTTCTTGGAAGATGATGTCCAGGATCTTTTTTTGATCGTGATTTTCAGGTAGCCCCACAGTTTTTAAATTATCTCTCCTGGATCTATTTTCCAAGTTAGTTGTTTTTCCAGTGAGATATTTCACATTCTCTTCTACTTTTTATTCTGTTGGTTTTCTTTTATAATTTCTTGGTTTCTCATAAAATTATTACCTTTCATCTGCTCCATTCTAATTTTTAAAGAACTATTTTCTTCAGTGAGTTTTTGTACCTCTTTTACCATTTGACCAATTCTGCTTTTTAAAGGCATTCTTCTCCTCATTGGCTTTCTGGACCTCTTTTGCCATTTGGGTTAGTATATTTTTAAAGGCATTATTTTCTTCAGCATTTCTTTGGGTCTCCTTTAACAAGCTGTTGATATGTTTTTATGATTTTTTTGCATTGCTCTCATTTCTCTTCCCAATTTTTCCTCCACTTCTCTTACTTGATTTTCAAAATCCTTTTTGAGCTCTTCCATGGCCGGAGACCGTTTCATTTTTTTTTTTTTTTTTGAGGCTTGACCTTGCTGTCTTTCTCCTGTTGTATGCTTTGCTTTTCCTCATCCTAAAGTTCTTTTCACCAAGAAAGTAACCTTTTGTAGTCTTATTTTTTCCCCCTTTTGGGCATTTTCTCAGCCAATTACTTGACTTTTTAGTCCTTTGTCGAGTGGAGGGTATACTACCCCACCTTCAGAAGTTTTGTGCAGCTGTTCTCTGAGATATCTCTAGGGACCTGTAAATTCTCAGTTACTCCAAGATGGCACAATCAAGGGAGAGATGTTTACTCCTCTCCTGGCTTGTGCTCTGGTGTATGAGCAAACACAAGCACTCTTTACCTCCCTGAAACTGTAAGTAGGATTCTTTCTCCATAATTGATACCTGCTTTGTGCCATGCCAGCACTCCCCCTCACCCCAGGACTGCCACTCAGGACTGAGACCTAGATCAGTAACTCAATTCCCCCAGGGTCTGTAGGCTGAGAGCTCCAGAAGTAGCAGCTGCTGAGGCAGTGGCTGCAGTTGTCCTGGGGCTGTGGGCAGACCAAGCTCCCTTCTCACCCTGGTGAAAGAGCTTTCCCACTGATCTTTGAAGCTGTTTTTGATGTTTGTAGGTTGAGAAATCTGGAAGCCATGATTCCAAGACCTGAAGTCTACTCCAATACTGTCTGTGCTAGAGTAGTCCATGGTGGACTCTGCTTTGCTCCGAGTCAGTTGCAATAGACCCTTCCTGTCAGTCTTCTAGGTTGTCTTGGGCTGGAAACCTGTTTCACCCTGTCACTTTATGGCTTCCGCTGCTCTAGAATTTGTTTATAATCATTTTTATAGATATTTTAAGGGCTTTGGGGGGAGAGCTTGAGCAGATCTGTGCTTCTACTCTTCCATCTTGGTTCCACCTTCAAGATGTAGTTTTTCTGATCAAAGAGACTTGAATTTAATTACTCCTTGGACCCTATCTCACATAGCAAATTGTTTCAATCACTCATGATCTTATTATGGAATATATTGTATTATATGTATTTATATATTGTTCATCATTCTATATGACTATAATCTCTATAAGGGAAAAGACCTGTTTTTCATTTAAATTATGTATGTCTTCCCTCTACCCTGGTGCCCAGCACAATTCTCTGAACATAGGAGATGCTTTAAACATTTGTTGGATTGAGTTGAATTCATTAGGACAATTTAGGTGCTTTCTTCCTACCTGCTCTTGTATCTTTCACTTTAATTGCAGCTTATTCATATCTAATTTTTCCTTTATGGTCTTCCCTTTCTTAGAAAACATGTGAATGTATACAGTTGTGGGTGGGGAGGGAACTGGCTTTAGAGCCCAGTCCTTATGAGTGTGCAACACATACTCTGGTGATGCAGTCCCCACATAGACTCTAAGAGCATGCATAGATATTGTTTCTGCTCTACTTACTACATGAGGAAAATAAGCCTTTTTATAGACTACTGAGACAGACCTGAGAATACTTACAAGAGTCACTAATCAGAGGTGTTTCCTGATCAGCTCTCTTCTGGTGATGGGTGCTGTAAGCCTTTGGATAAGGAGAGAGAGACTTCAGACATTTATCTCCCCAAACGACCTGCTCCTGTGTAGTCTAGAACTTGGCAAATGCTTCTGGTGTGAGCGTGTGTGTGTGTGTGTGTGTGTGTGTGTGTGTGTGTGTATGTGTGTGTGTGCTTGTAATTTTCTTACTTTCCAGTGAAAAAGTTTTAGACTAGGCTGCTACTCTGAGAACCTCAAAATGTTGGAAGAGCGAGCGAACAGAGGTGTGGGTGCTGTAATCTATGCCACATTTTGTTGGGAGACTAGTCTGGTGAGGAGAGACTGGCTTGACCCAGCAAAGAAGTGGATCAAAGGCAGTTAAGAGAATGACAATGACTCATCCATTTGCTACTTCTATTTGGAAATGAATTTGGAGGAGTGAATACTTTGTTTAAGTTTGATCTCACTTTCCTTAGGATCCTAGATGATGCAAGGGAGAGTGTGTCCCTCTGATCATGGAGAAATGTCTATATTTCCCTTCTTGCTATATCTTCTTATTAAATATTTCCTTGTAAAGATTACTGATGTTAACTGGTTATATGATGTTGGGATGCTAATCATTGGAGTGTATTGATGATCTAAGGGAACAACTAATTATAATTGGCAATTGATGTTGAGAACACATTGGACTGAGAATTGGAGTGGACAGAATGAAAGAAAAACACCCCCAAACCCTCAGAGGCACCCTAGATGCTTGAAGGGGAGCTGTAAGCTCTCTGTGATCCCAAGGTGTTACTATGGGATGGATTAGGGAGGTAAGTCCAGAGTCTCACAAAATGTGGAAGAAAAAAAGTTGAATCCCCCTCAGTTTTATTTTAATATTACACCAATTCACTTCAATTAATGGACCTATTGTCTTGTTCTTTCTCTTACTACAGACATTATTTCTTCATTTTCCTTCCCTCCACCAAAGCTTAGCTCATTATAGACTTTATGTACATACAGAGGATTTGAATATGAGGAATCTGGTAAGGCATCCACACAATGCCTCATTAAGAGAGAGTAAATCTCTCAACAACATTAGCTCTTTAATGATGTGTGAACTTTCCTTGCCCTGAGTATTCTCCTTGTTCCTTTAAAACTTCATTAATGATAATTGATTGATTCACAGCTAATTTTATGCCTTGACTATATCCTTTAAAAGTGAGAATGTTAGAGAGGTAGACAAGTGGAATAGACTTGGCACTCAAGATGCAGTAGGCAAGGAATATAGCAACCTTCTGTTTGATAAACCCAAGGACCCCAGCTTCTGGGATAAGAACTCATTGTTTGACAAAAATTGCTGGGAAAACTGGATAACAGTGTGGCAGAAATTAGACATAGACCCATACCTGACACTGTACACAAGAATAAAGTCCAAATGGGTACATGATTTAGGTATAAAGATTGATACCATGAATAAACTGGAGAAGCAAGGAATAGTGTATTTATCAGATCTATGGAGAAGGGAAGAATTCTTTACTAAAGGAGAGATAGAAAGCATTATGAAATGCAAAATGGATAACTTCGATTACATTAAACTGAGAAGTTTTTGCACAACCAAACCCAATGCAACCAAAATCTGGAGGGATGTAGTAAATTGGGAAAGAATTTTTACAGCTAAGCTCGGGGATAAAGGCCTCATTTCTAGAATATACAGAGAACTGACCCAAATGTATAATCATACAAGTCATTCCCCAATTGATAAATGGTCAAAGGATATGAACAGGCAATTTTCAGAGGAAGAAATTAAAGCTATCTATAATCATATGACAAAATGCTCTAAATCACTATTGGTTAGAGAGATGCAAATCAAAACAACTCTGAGGTACCACATCACACCTATAAGATTGGCAAACATGACAGAAAAAGAAAATGATAAATGCTGGAGAGGATGTGGGAGAGTTGGAACACTAATTCATTGTTGGTGGAGCTGTGAGTGCATCCAACCATTCTGGAGAGCAATTTGGAACTATGCCCAAAGGGCTACAAAAATGTGCATACCCTTTGACCCAGCAATATCGCTACTAGGACTATATCCCCAAGAGATCATAAAAATGGGAAAGGGTCCCACATGTACAAAAATATTTATAGCAGCACTCTATGTAGTTGTCAAAAACTGGAAGTCAAGGGGATGTCCATCAACTGGGGAATGGCTGAATACATTATGGTATATGAATGTAATGGAGTACTATTGTGCCATAAGAAATGATGAACAAGAAGACTTCAGAGAGGCCTGGAAGGACTTATATGACCTGATGCTGAGTGAAAGGAGCAGAACCAGGAGAACTTTATGCACAGCAACGACCACAGTGTGTGAGAGTTTTTTCTGGTAGACTTAGATTTTTGTAATAACACAAGAACTTCTTACAAAAAAAAAAAAAATCCCAATGGTGGATCTCAAGGCAAAATGCCTTCCACGCTCAGAGAGAGAAATATGGAAGTCACTCACATAATGTAGCAGATCATGTTTGTGTATGTGTATGTGTTTGTGTATCATGTTCTGATTTGTTATACTATTTCTTTCATTTATCTTAGTCTGACTACATAGCATGACTATAGTGAAAATATACTCAATAGGAAAGTATATGTAGAATCTATACAGAATTGTATGCAGTCGTGGGGAGGGAGGGGGGTAGTGGGGGGTAGGTGGGGGGGGATAAAATCTCAATTGTATGGCAGTGATTGTTAAACATTAAAAAATAAAAATAAAAAAAAAAGTGAGAATGTTAGTAGACAGATGGAGAGAGAGTTGGGCCTAAGAAGAGAGGGACTATATTCCAGAATAGATTTGATTTTCTAGAGAGAAATCTATGCTAATATATGTCTCCTGTCATATTTCCCATCATCCTTCAGGATACCACTTGGTGCTAGCAGAAGAACCACATGACTCCAAAGATGGTTATAGGAATCAGGTACAGAGCAGTGAGGAAGTCTTGCCCTAGCCAGGAGTTATAAGAACACAAACCTGCATCAGTGGAATGGCAGTAGCAGATGACTGGACAAATTCTTTGACCATTAATTCTTAACCCAACAAAGAAATTACTGGACCAAACAGAACCTGTAGTCAAGGCACATCGAAAGAAATAGAGTTCACATGTGCACTATGGTAATAGCCTTTTGTTTCATCTACTTGTGTCAAGTCTCTTCTCTTTCCAGTTCATCCTCTACTCAGCTATCAAACTGACCTTCCTAAAATTCAAGACTGATCATGTCATCCCCCTTCTTGCCACACTCAATAAATTCCCATGATTCCATATTATGTCCAGAATCAAATGTAAAATCCTCTGGCCTTCAAAGCCCTTCATAACTCTTTCTACTTTTCCTAGTCTTCTTATACCTTAGTCCCTGCCATGAACTCTATGAATCAGTGACTCTTTCTTGCTGTTCCTAGAATACGACACTCCATCTCTGTCACTGTACATTTTTCCTGACTCAGCCTATGCCTATAAAACTCTCTCTCTCTCCTTGTCTCTTACTTCCTTCAAATCCTATCTAAAATTTCATCTTCTGCAAGGTTTCCTGATCCCCCTTAATGCTAATTCCTTTCCCTTGATATTATTTCCAATTATATGTGTGTATGTATGAATATCATATATATAATATACATATGTATTTATATATATATACACATATATATGTAAAATTTGTATATAGGTTGTACAATTGTCTATCTTGATTGTACCTCGTTGTTTTCATGTAGTCTCTCCTTTTAGATTGGAAGTTTCTTGAGGGTAGGGACTCATTCTTCATCCTCCTCCTCTTCTTCCTCCTTTTTGTATCCCCAGTACTTAGCATAGTATCTAGCACACAGTGAGACTTAATAAATGTTTATTGATTTTATTTCACTTAACTTCAATGACATAGAGAATATTGTGAACTATATAGGTCTCACTGGATCATGGGACCTCCCAGAGGGCAGGATTAAAGGACATTTCAGCAACTTTGAATGCTTCTCCTACTTGGGAAAGGAGGGTTTTCAAAATTTGTGTGTCAGTATAAATCTGCCTTGACTATAGGTAACAGGACAGATAGAGGTCATTGTTTTTTTTTTTTTCCCTTCCTTTCTTTTTAGCAGTTGTGTGGCTTCCTCTGGAGTATGTGACTCAGTTTAAAGTTAATATAATGGGTCTGGAGAATTATATAAGTTCTTGAGTAAGGAAGAGTTCCCTAAAGAAGGAAGCAGATTCTTGACTCATTATTCATTAGGCCATAAGTCTTTTGTGTTTTTTGTCAGATTAATAGGACGTGAATTTAAAATTAAAATGAACCATAGGCACCATCTAGTCTAATCCTCTCATTTTATAACTGAGGAAATTGAGACTTAGTGACATTAATTTTATTGTCTGTGGTTATAGATATAATAAGTGTCTAAGGTAAGATTTGAATCCAGGTTATCTGGATCTAAATTCAGTGTTCTTCCCCCTGATAAATAAAGCTTAACCAATACTTTATGTTTTGTTAGCTATAATGATTGTATGGGAGATGAGACAAATATTCCTAGTGTGTGGAGACCTGGTCGTGACCCAAATTTTGACGTTACCAGGGAAATCTCTGAATTGCTGTATGATCCAAAGGCAGGGATATTAGAGATATCCCAGTATTAAAGCTAGTCTATGTAAGTTTACAACTTCAGTTTGGAGTCATGAGTTACAGTTTTGTGCTTCAGCTTCAAATAGACTGAAACCAAAGACCAAGAATCTTCTTCAGTGATCATTTCTATCATTTTCCACCCAAGTATGCTAGCTAAGCACTCTATAATATTGTACTTGTCTTTAGACTCTGTGTATCCTACTCTTAACTGGTTCTGCTTAGGAGGTCAGAGGAGAGAGGAACTGAAAGACATGAGGAGGTTTAGGGCAAACCCCTAGCCCCAGTCTGAGTATTGGTTAGAAAAATAGGAAGTCCCTCTTCTTGGGACATAGAGCTCATGCTTCCAACCCTTGCTTTTTACATTCCAAGATGAGTCTTGGGAAGTAGATGTGGCTTCTGTGAGAGTTAGACCCATGTCCTGGGCAAGGGTCTAAAAGCTTAAGGAGTCCTGATGCAGTACCAGAGCTTAGGCACATTAAGGGGAATTCCAGTGGAAATCTTTTAAAATGTGTTTAGAGTCACTACAGCAAGAATTGTGGGTGGGACATGCATAAAGTAAGCAGATTTATTTAGTACACAGTCTTGGCCTGAAATAGCTTGGACCTGAGGAAGGATGCTGGGGTTGATTGTACTTGGGTAAAGGATAGTATCAGAGATTTGGTCATAAAAAGGGACTTATCAAAATAGAATGAGAATGGTTTCCTGTTTCCCCCAGACTTAGGGGATTTTTCCCCAATATTCAATGTCTCTTTGAGGTAGGGTGACTCCCAGTAGAGAGGGGACAATAGGTTGATAAGAAAGTACTGAACTTGGATCCTGACATAAGGCCGTTCTAAGGTGGCAGGGAGATAGTGATGGGACTGATATGATGGCTCTACAGAGTTCTCCAGGGTAGGTGGGCCAAAAGTTTGCTGTTCAGTCATTTTTCAGACGTGTCTGACTTGTCATGACTCAATTTGGAGTATTTTTGGCAAAAATACTGGAGTGGTTTGCCATTTCCTTCTCCAGCTTATTTTACAGATGAGGAAACTGAAGTAAATTGGGTTAAGGCACTTGTCCAGGGGCACACAGGTAGCAAGTATCTGAAGCCAGATTTGAACTCAAGAAAGTCTCCCTGTCTCCAGGTCCAGTACCATATCCACTGCCACCTAGCTACCTGGAGCAAAAGTTTATACACCCACCCTATTTCATCCTCCCACCTCAACCCTTCCTTAAACGTGGGCTAGCTGTAGGTCTGGTATGGTCTAAATCGGGGTTGGGGTGGGTGGAGGAGAAGGTGTCTGAGGTCACATTTGTCCTTCTGGATTCTCAAGTGTGGCCCTTTGACTGAATCCAAACTTCACAGAAAAAATCAGCTGAATAAAAGGATTTGTTCTGTAAAGCTTGATGTCAGTGAAAAAGGTTGAATCCAAGACCTAGAAGGCTAAATGTGACCTGGAGGCCACAGGTTCCTCACTCTTGGAACTCTTTGTCATCTGAGCCTTAAGATTACTTTCCATCTACTTTTTAAAAAAATTCTCACCTTCCAATATTTCTTTCATATTTATTCTTGCTGTCAGAGTATTCTCTGGCTAAATTCTAAGACTTTAACAGATTAATCTCCATAGAAAGCAACCTTTTCAATTATTTTAGAATGATTAATTCATTCATAAAGAGTTCACAGTACAGTGGAAAGAACAATGGACAGGGGTTAGAGGACGCCTTTTCTAATCTCACCTCTGACCCTTAGTATCTGACTTTGTGCAAATCACTTAGCCTCTGTGGCCATTATTTATTTTCTCATTTATAAAATGTTGAGGTGGATTAAATGGCAGCTAGGTGAATAAAAGACTGGGCCTGGAGTCAGAGAGACTCATCTTCCTGAGTTCAAATCTGGTCACAGACATTTACTACCTGGGTGACCCTGGAAAAGTCATTTAACCCTATTTGCCTCAGTTTCCTGATCTGTGAAATGAATTGGAGAAGGAAATGGTCAACTACTCCAGTATCTTTGCCAAAGTCCAAAGGGCTTTAAAAATATCTGAGGTTGAATTTGAGCTCTGGTCTTCTTGATTCCAGGTCCAGTGCTTGGTCACCAGAGTCAGATTCAAGTCCTGACTGAAAGAAGCTGCCTATGTGACCTAGCACAAGTCACTTAAAGTCTTAGTATTTAGGCAACTCTTTAAGACAAAAGATACATAGAGGGTGCTGACCTGCACTGGTGGAGGGAGTTTACTCATCCAGGAGTTCTTGGTACCAATTAAATACACAAGGCCAATTCTTATATTCTTCTCCTAGCTAATATAAATTAGCTAGATTTTTACAGTCTGATATCATATTTGGATAATTGTAAAAGTGAGTTTAGTTGATCATAGATTTGAGCTCTTATCCTCATCTACCAGGTAGTTATTTGCAATCATTCTCATTTTGTGAGTCCATCAATTCTGTTGCTTGAAATAACAGGGATGCTGAAACTGTGAAAATATCAGAAAATTAATAATTTATGCTAATCAAAGTGCTAGAGTCAGGATTAATAGCTAGCCTCCTTACCAGATTGTCCTTTCTTCCTTCTGACCTATACTACTCATTTTTTTTAAAACTTCTCTCAGTATATTAAGCTAAATTCAGGTGTTACTGCACTAATAACAATAGTGCCACATGCATAGCCTGAGGAAGGACTAATTTCCCTTCCTCCTTTTCTCATCCATACACACTCAGGGCCATATTATATACCATTCCATCTACCTCAAGAAGTACTAAATTAGTGAAGTATATCTAGAGTTATATATTTAACTTATGATCCCTCCTTGTCTTGACCATTTTCCAGAATGTTGATACAGCTATCTTCTGTCAATCAGCCATTTATCTGATTTGGCTTCTGTCATTATTAATATACTACATAGATCTAGGTGAGATACATAATATACGGTAAAATGCAATGCCGTAAAAGAAATGTAGAATAATGTTGCTTATACCAGTAGAACTGAGGATAAACAAAGCTTGCTTTTTTCTGGATGAGAAAACATCTGGAGCCATGTGCAAATTGTTCCCAAAATAAAATTCATCTTAGAAATGGCATTTAAATCTGAATGATATTAAAGTTTTGAAAGTGTAGGGTGTATGTGTATATATATATGTGTCTGTGTGTGTATGTGAATATTTAATTTTTTCTTGCTCTGCATTTTCTATTTTGCATAAATTGACTTAGGAGCTAGATAGAATCAGAGGTTTTTGTGGATTTAAAAAAATATTATTTAAAAATGTTACCTTTTCCCAGAACTCTGCACTAGTCCCATAAGACAGGCCCTGTCTCATAACAAAGTACAGATAGGCACAACAAATCATGGTTGAGAGCATAGGCTTCATTCCCTACTGCTAGTCCACCACCTCCTTACCAAGAGAAAGCACAATATGTCACTAAGAACTTTGTTTCTCTCTAAACTCTAGCTTCTTCTCTCCCTTTGACATAAAGACACTTTGTCATTGAGGAATCTTCTTTAAGGAAAATTTTATTTTAATCCCTCCTTGTCTTTTAGTTTAAATTCAGCTTTAATGTACCTTAGGAAGCTAGACTGGTTTAATAAATACCTGCTGAATTTGAGTTGTTCTTCACCAATTAAAAGAAGGTATGTAGAAAGGGATCTTAATATGAATTAAGAATGTCTTGTATTTCTTAGATTCAATCTTTGTCCTTAGTATATGGACCACACACAGATCTAGATTCCTGAAAGAGGAAAGGTTGTCAAATGAGACTTCTAAAGGAATTTACTGATCATGAAGTGGTAAGAAAGGGATAGTAGAGGGGAAGATCCAATATAGAACCTCTTTCATTGCATTGTACTATACTGGTTTCTGCACCTCCCCTCCTCCCAACTTTGTTATCCCCATTCACTAACCAGCATGATACAGAGGAAGGAATGATTTGGAGACAGAGAATAAGTTATGTGACCTCAGGCAAAGAACTGTCTCAGTTTTCTTTTCTGTAAAATGGGCAAGTTGGATTTGGTGACTGACAAAGTCACCTTTTAGGTCTAATTACTATGATGTCAATGCATTTTGGGACCATAGGCCACTAGAAAAGTGTTCTCACCATCAGAGCAGTCATCTCTAAACATTTTTTTGATCATGTATCCCATCAGTAAAAGAAAAAAAGAACAAGTACTCTTTTTTGTTGTTGTTCAGTGGTTTCAGTTGTGTCCAACTCTTTGTGACTCCATTTGGAGTTTTCTTGGCAAAGATACTGGAATAGTTTGCCACTTCCTTTTGTAATTCATTCTACAGATGAGGAAACTGAGGCAAACAGTTAAGTGACTTGACTTGAGCCACACAGCTAGTAAGTGTTTGAGGCTGGATTTGAACTCAGGTATTCCTGACTTTAGGTCTGGTCCCCTATCCACTGTGCCACTTAGTTATTCCTATAATTGTATATTTTTTATTCATTATATGCACACTTCTGGGTTCCAAAACTAGTGGATGCATTGTTGAAAATCCATTAAATTGTGAGCTCCTTGAGAGCAGAGACTGTCATTTGCCTCCTTTTTTATTTCCAGGACTTAGCATAGTGCCTGACACATAGTAGATTCTTAATAAGTGTTTATTGATTGAAAAAATAATCTTCCAGAAACAGGAACCTAGGGAAATAGACCTGGATTTCTTAATGGAGCAGAGATTTGAATGAAGATCCAATGTGTAAATCCTGAGCAAACTTTTAGTATGGATATTCTTCATTTCTTTTTGGCTAGTATCAGGCATTAAAATGCAATAGAGATATTAATGATCTACTTTTGGAAATCTTCTGAAATTACCTGGGACATAAACTCACTAAAAAATAGTAGTGACATTTGGATAGGTGAGTTTTTTTTCCTCTCTAATATGATACAGCATTTCCAAACATGGTCAAACATATAGCAGCCTAAAGAACACATACCCTACATACTAGCAGGTATGACATATGTTCCGTCCAAATTTCAAAAAGAGTTAAACATTTAAAAAAAAAAAAACAACACCTCTCCAACTAATGAGCAGGGCAACCCTGTCCAGAATCCTAATGGCTTCTCAATGAAGTAAACAATGACTCTTAATTAGAAGCTAAAAATTTTAATTAAGACGATTCTGCTGTAATTATCTCAGTTGTCTGCTTCAGTGGATTTTAATGAAAAAGATTGATTAGGTATAAAACCAGTAGCATAATTAAACATTCGGGGTCTGCATTGGTTATTGAGGTGAAAGCAATATGGTTAACTTCCAAAGAACATTTTTCAACAAACGATGTTAGATGGGAAATTCTAGCATCAGGAGGCTCCATTCTTAATAGGGACTTCTTGGACACATCATTTAAGGGAAATTCTGACCCTATTAAGTGAAAATATGAAAAGAACATTTGAAGGCAAAATAAAATGCTGCTACCACTGTATATTGAGGACCATGCCAGTATGCACATAGTTTTGTTTTTTTTAAATCTCACTAGTGGTAGGAGGAATATTTTTTACTTTCAATTCAACTTATTAAGCACTTACTACTTACTTAAGTACTTGTTAAATACCTACCATCTTCTGGGCACTGGAAAAAACCTGAGGCATGGTTATTGTGTCTTTTGTCTGTCATGATAAATCTAGTAAATGCCAGAGGCAGGATTTGAACCATGTCTTCTGGAGCCTTAAGTCCAACAGATGTTTTTACTATGCCACTAGTTTTCATGTCATTCTGTGATAACTATTCTAAGTCATTCATCTAAGTCAGTTGGCTAGTTGGTTAGTCTTTTTCTCCCTGCCTCCTCCCATCCCTGACCTATTCTTAACATACAAACAGCTAAGGAGTATGACAGGTAAAAACACTAGAATTGGACTCAGGAAGACCTGAGTTCAAACTCAGTCTCAGACTCTTATTAGCTATGTGGCTCTGGGCAAATCATTAACCTCTGTTTGCCTTAGTTTCTTCATCTGTAAAATAGAGAAATAATAGTAGCTAACTCCTAAAGTAGTTGTGAGGCTCAAATGAGATAATAAAGTGTTTTACATAGTGCCTGGCCCATAGTAAATGCTATGTAAATGTTTGCTATCCTTATGAACTATTACATAAATTCATTCATGCTGGAGACACTTACTACTTGTGCCATCCTGGGCAAGTCACTAAAATTCTTTGTGTCTCATATGTAAAATATGAGTTACTTCCGATTACTTCATATGTAAAATAAAGGAGCTGGACTCAATGATACCTCTAAATCTCTGCTCAATGAACCTAGGATTCAAAGTCAGTCAGCGAAGCTGAATTCAAATCCTTTCCAAACCCGGATTCAGAACCTTTGCTTCTTATGACATCTGTGCCTTTGGCTAAGTCATCTAGCCTCTCTGAGTCTCTGGTCACTCATTTGTAAAACGAGGGGGGTTGTATTAGTTGGTCCATCTCAAAATCTATGGTCTTTTAAAAACAAATAGAACACCCACAAAGCCACTACCACCACCACCTCCACCACCACCATTAAGCAAACGGAAAACAAGAAATCGACTACAGGAAATATTCTGTAATTGTTAGAGTCTAAATCAAGGAAAATAAGTAGCCTAGATGTTATTCTCTTTCTCTCTGTGTCTCTTTCAATATGCACAAATGTGCATATATTGATATATATATGTATATTCACACATACATATATTTAAAGATGAATAAACTACATATTTGTTATAGTTGTAGCCAACGTTTGGAAGCTTTACTATCATCATGAAAGCAAACAAACCAAACCCTGGAAAGCTATGGAAAAACCTAGCACTAACTAGCTTATGCTCTCCCTGGAAAAGCAGAATAATTGACTAAAACAATTACTTCATTCCTCATTTGCTTTAGAAGGCAGAGTTCTATAACTAATTTCTGGAACTCAGTAATCTTTAAAAACTTCCATAGGCCTCCTTCAATTAACTGAACACTTTTGTATTAGCCCTTGTCAGTAGATGTAGATAAGGAATATACTTGTAATTATAACCTGAGAAATCTCTCTCTGGATTTTAAAAGGTGAAAATGGAATAGATTTGCCAAGGATTGTTCAAGCAAGTTTTTATCTTCAAGGAAAACTATGCATCCATTTATGGAGATGCTCCCTCCGTGCACTGGTTCGGTTGCAGTAATTTCTTTGTCATTGCCATTATTCTGTTATCACTCTTCTTAGCAGAAATCAGAGGATTGTTTCAGACTTTTCTTTCCTTTTTCAGTCAAATCACAGAAGGAAATCTTCATTGTATCTTGTACAGACAGAATAACAATTGCTAGTAAGAAGATAGCGTTTCATAACCTGGCTTTTTTCTACCTTTCCACTATCCTCATACTTTGATTTCCCTCCAGCAGTGATACTTGACTCCTTGCACACCATTCCATCTCCCACCTCTGTGCCCTTGTACTGGCAGCTCCGCAGGCTTGGAATTTTCTACTGCCCTTGCCTCTGCCTCTTGGTTTTTCTGACTTCTTTCAAAACTCAGCTCAAAATCTACTTACTCCAAGGGGCCTTTTTCCATCCTCCTCTAGATGTTGTTGACTACCTCTCTCAGATCACTTTCCATTTCTTATATGATTGTTCTTATTGTTTATATATGATCTTGCAAAGGCCACAACTTCCCTGGGTATCTGGTCCCTCATCTGTAAAATGTATATTTGTAAAAAAAATTAAATTAGAGATTTTAAGAAACTTTATGCTCTTCGTCACAACCAAAGACCAGTCTAGCTAAGTCAAGAGAGGTTCATCCATAAGAATTATGGCCTCCAGGGAATAAAAATTTTATCCACATCAACTCACAAAAAATGTTTATTCAGATATGAATGTGATGAACACAATTGTCCATCACTGACAGTTGTGCCTACATTGAGATGTTTGCCAAAAGTGGTAATTATCCAGTATATGACATGTTTCAGGGACTGAAAATGGAAATGTTTTATTTTGTTCATGATTAAGTTTGCAATTAAAAAATGATTAGATAATTCAAGAAATGAGGACGTGACCCTCTGGGATTTATACACTATTCTTTAGAAATATGCCACTGTTGAAGGGATTGCCAGAAATTGGAGGTATACAATGGAATGTTGTATTATATGATAAATATTTCCACAAAGATACCAGGAAGCAGTTGGCGCTACTCACAGCACTTTGATCAGTGCTGCGATTTTTGTAAAGACTTGGTTCAAGAGAGGATGCGTGAAGAAAAAAATTCTGTTTGTCCAAGCTGGCAGTAGACAACTATATGAAGAGTAAGACTTGTACTCAATGTGCTCCAAGAAAAGTGCTAACAAACCAATCAGGCTGTATACAGAGAAAGTATAAATGCCAGTAAGTCTTTGGTGCTTCTGCACATAGACTTTTTATTTGTGAAAGAAGACAGGAAGTATTTAAGAGACATCTTAATGGCGAAATAGCACTTCTTTAGATATGCATGAGGACACTGCATCAGGAATCTAGAAAACTTTTATGCTACTAAGGAGTATTATTACTCTGTGTTCTTTAAAGTATTTATCTGAAAATAGACTACCAGGACCCACTCTGATCAAAGCAAAATACCAAAAGAGGTATTAATTTGTGGAGAAATAAACAACTGAGAGCATTATTCATTCCATCCCTATATGGTCATACCATACCATGACTTCCTTATAACTCCAGAATACCAATACTCAATTTCCGCTTCATTTGATTTATTGCCTTTTGAGTTATTATCTATTTCTGAGTCTCTGTTCCAAGTCTCTTTATTTTAGAGTTTGCTTGACTGATTTTCCATCAGTCTTTCCTCCTTTTCCCCAAGAGTATGATCTACTCCCTTATAGGCAATCTGTGGTTGTGATATATATTGTGTTGGTAAAATGATTAACAAAATATGGAGCCATCTTATAGACTTTCAAGTTGCCTGATATTTTAATTACTTGTTATGGTATAGTGATTCTGAACAAATCATTTCTGCTCTCAACCTCAGTTTTCTCACCTGTAAAAAGAAAAACTTGGATTTTTGTGATCTTTTTAGTTTTAAAATTGCTTCCATATGTCTTTTTAATAGTCTAATATTTTGTGTTCCCCATGTGACATGGTTTCTTAGCAGAACTCTGTGGCCTTCCTGAGAACTTTAAGAATGAACTCAAGAATCATACCAGTGCTTGATTTTAGTAGAAATTTTCTGAGGTGATGCCATCCATGTTTAAGTGATTATGTTAGCCAAGATGTACTGATCATGAAGGCCTATGTCTTCTCCATCTTTGGATAACTCCAAAGCAAAAGTGGGTAGACAAACAAAACCCACTTATTGGGAATTGGGAACACTTACCCAAATTTCTTTACAGCTGAGAACACAGCAATACCACAAAGGGTTAGATCTAAGGGAGAGCTTTACTGAGAACCAGAGACAGGCACAAAAAATTTGGTGGTTACCCCAGAGCTCCCTCTGGTGTTTTATGGTACACAAGAAAGGAAAGGCTTATTTATTAAGTGACCATGGCCTGGGTAAGGGGCTCTAAACAAAAAAGAAGTGAGAAAGTCCTTCAAATAGATATGAAGCCTTCTTATTATGAGTCCTTAACGTGGCACTAAGACCTATCCAGCTTATCAGACCTAATACTATCTCTAAAGGGTTTCAGGTAAAGAAGTTGGTTACCCTTTAGAAAACTTCCTTTGGAACCCACTGTTGTTTAAGAAAGAGTATTGCTAATTATCTGTGAATCTTTTTTTTTTTACCAAATAGCACTTCTTACTCTCTCATTTTACCACACCTAGTCCTGAAGTCCTATTGATCTTTTTTGTGGCAAAACATTCCCTGAACCACTCACCATTTTTGTAAAGTTGGAATACATTTACTGTACTTGCTACCATTATGTTACTGTTGCCTTAATTGTGCGTTATATTTTCCCAGTAAAATGTAAGCTCCTTGAAGTCAGGGACCATTTTTCATTTGGCTTGTACCCCTACCTCCCACCCCACTCCCTTGAATGTAGGAGGCACTCAGTAAGTAGTTTATTCAATTAGATTGATGTGAGAACTTGCTGAAAACCACTGAGGGGAGAAAGATATTGAAAAGGTGTCACAAAGAACATTTCTGCTCAGGTTAGCATTCATTACTCATGCTGACCATTTAAAATCAATTGAAATATATTTCTTTTCAGGCTGGTGGGGATGACAGATTTGAAATACTCACATGTCATTTGTGCTGTGCCAATCACTGTCTGCTGCAAAGTTGAATGGAACGCTTTTTAATTGTTCTGATTTTCCAGCTGCACTTTCTGCTTTAAATGATGGCCTGAAGAGGAATATACATACACATTTTTCTCTGGTAGCTATTGTAGCAGTTAATAGCAAGTCCAATAAGGTGATAACTTTAAAAGGAAAAGTTTAGTCTTCCTTTTTCATAAATATATAATGTATGGGCATAGTGAATTGATATGTGGCTGGATAAGAATACAAGAATGTGGTATGATGTAGCACCTGCATATATGCACACATGTACACACACACACGGATTGTTTATCCAAATTAGCTCTCTTCACATTCTAACAGGAATATACACACATATACACATATGTACACATACACACCACGTTCACAAGGTATATAGAGTATATGTACATGTATGTGCACATATGCACATGTCTACACCAGATTGTAGACATGCAGATACATATATATATGCACACAATGTAGATCTGCATAAATGTACACATATGTATTATACACATATATTTTCACTCATGGTCTTTAGCAGTTTTCAGGAAGAAAGGTCATTTGTTAACTTTCCAGTGACCAAATGCCCACATATGAATAAGGAAATACCTCACACTTACATGTAACTAGGAGGGAGGACTAAGCATAATGAAGAGACTCAGTTTTCATGGGACGCATGTAAAAGAAAGACACTTCATCAAATGAATTATATGGTTCCACCAAGGAGGTTTAGCCAGGAGGGCAGAAGACAGAGGTCAGAGGGCAGATTAAGGGCCTATAGCACAGAGGCTGAGATTTTTAGAGACTGCGGTAGCTGTCTGCCTGAGATAGAGACAGTGGTTTGAGGGGAACCTTTTAATAGTCAATCAGCCATCAACAAGTAGTTACCAAGTGCTTATTACATGTTAGTTTCTTCACAAGGGCACTACGGATATGAAGACAAATACACAATAGTACTTACCTTCAAGTAGTCTATATTATAATGGGGTAGACAACATGAATGGATATGTATATCCACATGTATGTATGTATCTCTATATACACACATCTATTCACACACAATTTATACACAAACATATACAGAATATCTACAAAACAGATACAAAGTAACTTTGAGAGGGAGTGTACTAGTAACTGGGCTAGACCAGAAAAGGATAGCATTTACATGGAGTACTTAAAGGAATATGGAGAAGGGAATGGCAAATACTTCTAGTGTGTTTGCCCCAAAAAACCAAAATGAGGTCATTAAGAGTTGGACATGACTGAAACAACTGACCAACAACAACAATGTTGGAAAGAGACAGGATTCTAAGAGGTAAAGGGAAGGAGGGAGTGAATTTCAGGCATGGGGGGACAGTAGCAGCCAAGGTGTGGAGAGTGAAGTGAGTGAGGAGTATCAAGAAAGCTAAATTTGATTGAATTGTAAAGTGAAGGGAGGAAACACGTAATAAGGCAAGAAAAGCAAGAGGCAGCCTGATTGTGAAGAGCTTGAAATGCCAGAGGAGTTCCTATCTGATCCGAGAGGTAACAGGAAGCCCCTGGAGCTTATCCAGTAGGGGTGTGATATATCATCACACTATGCTTTAGGTATCCCTAAAGTTGCAAGAACTGCTTTGTCAGCTGAGTGGAAGATAGACTGTAGGAGACAAAGACTTTTGATAAGGACGTCAATTCGGAAGCTAATAAAAAAAGTCTGTATGGAAGGTAATAAAGCTCTGAACTAGGGTGTTGGCTCTAGAAGTGCCAGGAAGGTATTTTTTATGTGCAATATAGAATCAGAAATGGCAAGATTTGGTGGCTTATTGGATATATGACATGAGGGAGAGTGAGGAATAGAGAGCGCTATAAAGATTGCAAAGCTGGACAAATGGAAATTTCCATAGGGAAAAATAAGGGCATTCAAAAGAGAAATGCATGTATAAATGCATGTATGTATGTGTGTGAGGGAAATGAATAATATTCCCGCATATTGGGTCTGAGAAACTTATGGGACATCTGGTTTGAAATATTCAATATATAGTTGCTGAGAGACTCAGCTTGGGAGAAAGAGCATAGCTCAGTGAATCATCTGCACAAAGACAATAGTTTAACCCATAGAAGCTGATGAGATCACTGAGGGAATGAATATAGAGAGAAAAAAATAAGAGAACTCAAGACAGAGCCTTGGGGTATATCTATAGTTAGGGGACATAATACAGATGACCATCTGGCAAAAGAAACTGAGCAAAGACAAAGAAGAGTCTCCAAAAACTCAGAGAGATGAAAATTTAGGAAAGGTTGGCCAACAGTGTCAAATTCTGCAGAAGGATAAAGATTGGGAAAAAAATTCAATGTGGGCATTAAGACATCACTGGGAACTTTCAGTTGAGCAATGAGGTTGGAAACAAGACTGCAGAAAGTTTGGAAGATCATTAAAAGAGTGAAAGAGAAGAGAGAATCTGTAGTCTCAAGGAGTTTGGCAGAGAAAGAGAGGAGATAGAGGATGGTAACTTTTGGCGATGGTACTGTCTAGTGAGGATTCTTTAAGGATGAGTAGGGAGGAAGGGACCAGTAGAAATGGAGAAACTGAAGACAGAGTAGGATTACATCAAGGGTACATAAGAAAGAGTTAGCTTCTACAACAGGAAAGGTCATGTCTTAAACAGGCTGGACCCCTTTTACTAGGTAGGCAGGAAGACTACTAAATGATTTTGACTATCTGGCTTTTCTCTTCACCAGGTTTGTTTATGACACAGTGAAACAAAAAATACAAAGTAATTTGGCTTTTCAGTTGTCCATCTCCACACCTTCTCACTTCTTGTGTAGGGTAATGTTTGCAAATATCACCGTGGATGTAAAAAGGAAAAAAGTCAATGTTGTAAAACATAAATTGGTTGAGTACTGTGGAAAGAGTGCTTGATTTGGGGTTAGAGATATGAATTTGAAACCCAGTCTTTTTTTTTTTTTTTTGAAACCCAGTCTTTCTACTTGTTGTCTTTGTGGACTTAGACAAGTTATTCAACCTCCTGGACCTCAATTTCCTCATCTGTAAAATGAAGATGTTGAACTAGATGATCTCCATAGTCCCTTTCAGTTTTAAATTTATGATCCAATGATCTCTAGTCTCTGACATGGAAACTTGGACTGATACATGTATACATACATATTTCTGGAATTTCTAGGTAATTCTTCATTTAGAATGCTATGGGTTGAAGAAAATTAGAAGACTGGAGAGATGATCAACATTAACAACAATGTGTAGATTTTGGCTACTTATAACGCATGTGAATTTTTAGTTATGTTGGTCTGTAAATGAGAGGAAGTATGTCATAGTGATTCGGGAACCCAGACTTAGAGTCAGCAAACCTTGGTTCAGATGTTTCTGATACATAGTAATTGTGTGATTGTGGGAGGGTTATGGGCCCCAAGTAGTTCTCTAAGACTGTAAGTTACCCCGGAAACAAAGTAGATGCCTATTGATGAGGAGAATGACAAAGTAAGTTGGGTTCGTGAATGTAGAGGAATATCAATTCAGTGCAAGAAACAATATGAAGAGTACAGACAACCATGGGAAAACTTATGTAAACTGAAGCAAAGTAAAGCAGTATTAGGGAAACAATAACTGGTAACAACAATGTAAATGGAAAGAAAAACAAGAACAAAAACAACCAAAAGGAAATTAGATACTGCAGTATTACAGGATTGAAGTTTGGTTCCGAAGAACAGAAGAGGGAAATATATATACATCTCCTTTCCTTTACATGTGTGGGGGACTTTGGGTGTGGGGCATTGCATGTACTGTCAGATTTGGCAGATATGTTGATTACTTTTGCCAAACTACTTTTGTGTCCTTCCTCCTTTCTCTTTCTTTTTTAATTCTTTCTCATGTGGAATGACTCTCTGGGAAGCAGAGGAGGGAAGGATATATCTAGAAGTGAATGTAATATAAAAACAAAAAATATCAATTAAAATTTTTTTAAGACTATATGGTACAGACAGAGTGCTGGCCTGAATAGGTAAAGGAAATTTCTATATGAGGAATCTTAGAATTCTTGACATTTAAATCATAAGTTAGGTACTCTGCCCATACCGTGCCCACCCCTCAAAAAAAAAGGAAGAAAGAGAAAAAAAGAGAGAAAGGAAGAAGGAAAGCAAATGATTGATAATGCTGAGATTTTTTTCTCTGACTTTTTTTTCTTTGCTAGAATATCTTTATACATTTTTCATTACTCTATTACACAGAACAGGATATTTGTGCTTGTGGCATGGAGGAGTTAATTGTCCTTCTCCTGTAGGCATTAACAAATGTGATACCATATGGGGAGTGAATGATTATTTTCCATAAGTGACTAAGATGGAGGCTTTTCTATTAACTTATAACAAACTTTTTTTTGCAAGCATAAGTGCAGAAATACATAAAGGTTTGCTTGGTCACAAAGAGTGGACACTTCTTGAAAACATACTTGAAAAAAACTGAGGATGTTCAATATCAGTAACACATTTCTTATCTCCAATATTTATTTTGGAAATTATGAATTATGCTTGGTATCCAAAAGAAAGGAGAGAATAACTCAATAGGGAAAATTATTTGATTCTGCTTTTGATTGTTTCTTCAGGTTGATTGTTTATAATTTTTTAACACTAGTATTGCAATAAAAATACTACAGGCAATTTAATGTCCACCCTGTCCCTTTGTTTTGGGTATTTCAAATGACAGAGAAAGCTCATCTCTCACTACTGCCTATTAACAAATGATCTAAAATCTTAGTTGATTGGAAATATCAAGATTGCATGGTAAATTTTTCTAATGGTATAAAATTGGCAAATATTATTTTAACTGTAAATTATATCATAAATTCACCAATATTTAGATTTGAGGGTAACATTTTTAAAGTTGTCTCTCTCTTCAGAAGCGACTTCCTTCCTTCCTTGAGTAGAAAATCATAGGAGATTTTCTTTTCACTTATATAAAAGTAGGACATATCTTAGCCCTAAATGTCCTCAGGATTCCATTTGCTGTTTGTAAACTGCCTGATTCGGAACTTCATAGGATTCTGGGCAGGGAAAATACTCGTCAGTGCCAATTTTGGAGTCATTCCTAAAACTATAGCTTGCTGGTTAGGCATCAAATAGATGTATTACTTTGAAAAAGCAGCACTTAATGAAAATGAAACAACATGCTAGAGTTTGTCTGTAGCCTTCTTTGCTTTTGTCCATACATCCTCTTTCTCTTGTTAATCCCATAGCTCATTTCTATACAGATGACACTCAGAATTTTATGTCCACTCATCCTCTCCTTTGAGCTCCAGTCCATCACCAACTTCCTGCTGTCTCCAAAAGAAAGTCCTTTAGGCATCTTAAAAATCAACATACCTAAATCAGAACTCATTATACCTCCCTAAATCCATCACTTCAAAATTCTCTATTGCAACTGAGAATACAACCAATTTTCCAATTACCGATGTTTGAAATCTCAGAATCATTCTTGACATTTCACCTTCCCTTAACTGCTGTATAACCAATCAGTTCATTTTTTTTTTGTCAGTTGTGTTAACAAAACCTCACATCTTCCTTCTCTCTACTCATTTGGCAGCCACCCTTGCTCAGAGACTAGTTATCTGTTGGCCATGCTAGTGTGATTTCCTCCTAAATGGACTCCCTATGCACAGTGTCTACTCTTTCCTGTCTATCTTCCACACAGCTGTCAAAATATTCTCCCTAACTATATTTGTCTCCTGCTCAATGATCTTTATTGAGTCCTTATTGTTTCTAGGATGTAAATCTAACTCCTAGATTTAGTATTTAGATCTCTTGAAAATCTGGCTGATGCCCACCTTTACACTACTCTCCATATAGAACGGTGCTCGAGCAGTTAACCATTATTTATGTGAACTAGCGCAGTGGAAGAAATTAAAATTGTCTTAAAGAACCTGCATGTACAAAAATATTCATAGCAGCTGTTTTTTTTTGTGATGGCAAAGAATTGGAAATTGAGGGGATACCCATCAATGGGAAAATGGTTAAACAAGTTATGGTATATGTGTGTGACGGAATACTATTGTGCTGTAAGAAATGATGAGCAAGCAGAATTCAGAAAAACCTGAGAAGACGTATATGAACTGAGGCTGAGTGAAGTGAGCAGAACCAGAAGAACATTGTACACAGCAATGGCAACACTGTGTGATGATCAACTATGATTGACTTAGCTCTTCACAGTAATACAATGATCTTAGACAATTCCAAAAGAATCATGACGGAAAATGCTATCCACATTCAGAGAAAGAACTGTTAGAGTCTGAATGCAGATTGAAGCATACTATTTTTACTTTGTTTTTTTTCATGTTTTTTTCCTTTTATTCAGTTTTTTTTTTTTACAACATGACAAATGTGGAAATACATTTTACATGGTTGCACATGTATAACCTATATCAGATTGCTTGCTGTCTTGGAAAGGGAGAGAGAGAGGAAGGGAAGGAGGGAGAAAAATTTGGCACTCAAAATCTTATAAAAATAAAAATTGAAAATTGTCTTTGTATGTAATTGGAAAAAATAAAATACTATTTACATTAAAAAGAATTACTTTTCTCAATGCTAGCAATCACACATGATTAATTAAAATATGTAAACATTAGTTTGGGCAGGTTGGTGGCACAGTGGATAGAGTGCCAAGCCTAAAGTTAGGAAGACTCATCTTCCTGAGTTCAAATCTGGCCTTAGACACTTACTAGCTGTGTGATCCTGGGCAAGTCACTTAACCCTATTTGCCTCAGTTACCTCTTCTGTAAAATGAGCTGGAGAAGGAAATGGCAAAGCACTTCAGTATCTTTGCCAAGATAACCCCAAATGGGGTCACCAAGAGTCAAACACAACTGAAGGATAAACTGAATGGCAACAATAGACCTTAGTTTATGTATCTATTAGAAGTGATAAATATTAACTCAACACTAATAACAATAGTAATGATAATTATTGCTAACATTCATATAGCACCTGCTATGTGCCAAGTACTGTGCTAAGTATTTTGCCAATATTACCTCATTTGATAATTTGTCCCACTAGGAACAAATCTTTAATCTGATTTTCTAGGGCTTCCCAGTAAGCATATCTTATATTGGTTCTCACTGACAAGGTTCCCTCTCTGCCCAGATGAAGCTCATATGTCTCCCTCTGAGGTGGTTGTCTGGCAAATTAGCAAATTCCCTAGATCCTCAAGTGCCCTCGAGTGAACATAGAAGATGTGTGAATCTTATTTGTAGGGAGTGCAGGAGCTAGCCTTGGTCTTGACATAATGTCTTGCTAAAGGTTGGGTTTCTCAGGTGATTTCATTAGAATTCTAGCTATGGGCATTAGTTGGTTATGCTCAAGTTCTGATCAGTGTTTAGTGACCTAAATTGTTTACCAATTAATTTGATTGATGCATGATGACATAAACTAATGAAAAAAATTCTTTGCTGAATATTTGGGCATCCCATATGTTTACCACTTTTTTATGAATACATACATGC
The DNA here is from genome assembly GCF_028372415.1 of Notamacropus eugenii. NCBI lineage: Eukaryota > Metazoa > Chordata > Mammalia > Diprotodontia > Macropodidae > Notamacropus > Notamacropus eugenii. The sequence continues at coordinate 183,455,346 of NC_092873.1, read as the reverse complement.
TGTTACAAAGCTATATCATAGCTTATCTCACTATTGAAGAACAAATAATGAAAACAGACATCAAATCACATCATCACAAAATGGTGACAATACAAAATGTCAATTCAACAAATTTATTCTTACTACACTTACCTTTACATATGCTATAGCCCTGCCAAATTGGACTATTTACTATTTTTTTTAATTCCTCATTCCATTTCCCACCTCTCTGTGTTGGTATAAGCTGTCCCTATACAGTTGAGAAGTACTCACTCCTCATATCTTAGTCTCTTTAGCCTCCTTTCAAGCTCATTTCAATGTCTACCAGGAAACCTTTTATAATCCCTGTATTGCTTTCTAATCTCTTAGTTCTTTCTTCTTCTGGAAGATATACATACATACACACATATTATATGTGCATATAAACATATGTGTGTGTATGTTTATATATGTTCATTACACTTGTGTGTGTGTGTTCGTCCTTTGTTACTGAAGAACACCATGACATCAGAAGAATAATGACATGACTTGCACTTGATTTTGTTTTGAGTGAGGGAGGGCTGTGCAGATCACCAGCCTCACTTCTTCTCCAGAGCCATCTGAATCCAGTGACCAGATATTCATCAGGACGACTGGAAATGGCCCAGGATGAGGCAGTTGGGGTTAAGTGACTTGCCCAAGGTCACACAGCTAGTGCGTGTCAAGTGTCTGAGGTGAGATTTGAACTCAGGTCCTCCTGACTCCTCCACTGGTGCTCTATCCCACTGCACCACCTAGCTGTCCTTCATTACACTTATCAATTGTAACAACAAGGATCCCCATATACACAGGGGGGCCTGCTGTACAGGTTTTTAGGTCTGCTTTTCTAAAAGGAAAGCAATTTTTGAGGGGTCAACAATCTTCTTTAATCAAGCACATATATCATTCACTTAGTTCAGGGGGAAAAGTCAGCATCCTAAGTTGCAGAGGCAATACAAACAGAGAAATAAAGATCAACAGACAGGACTTCCAATTGTCTGAGCATAAGGAATACATACATCGCAGATCAACAGAGAGATCCAGCTATCTGTCCATTACATACATACAGAGTTAGCAGAGAGAGAAGCACCAGCATCTGGGTTTTCAAAGCCAGGGGGCTTCTTAGCAGCTGCCCAGAGTCTCATCTGGCCAAACAAACACTTCCAATGAGTAAGTCCCAAAGTAAAATCTCACCTCAGAGTATTTATACACTTTTCAGAGGCAGACTGCATGACCCTCTGACCCAGTGCCTCAACAGAAATTAACAAAAGGTACTGAGGTCTATTAATGGGTGGGGAAGATTTTTAACTCTTCCCCCCCATTAACCTTATATTAACATTATATCAATCAATCTATCTACATGTCTAATTGATCTGTCAGAAAAAGAAAAACTGTGGTTTCAAGTCCCATTTCTGAGACTTATTTTCTCAGTAACTTTGGGTAAATCATTTAACCTTTCTATGGCTATAAATTGTATAGAAAGTGCTGATCTGCATTGGTAGAAGAGGGTTCTCAATTAAGAGCTCCCTAAACCTATGATATCACAGGTACAGTAAAAAAAGTATTTAAATCATGTATCTCAATAATAATAACCATTTACAAAGTGCCTCCTATGTGCCAGGTACCATGTTAAGAGCTGGCAATACAAATAAATACAAATAAGAAAAAAGAATTGGTCCTGCCTTCAAGGAGTTATAATCTAATTCAGTAACACACAAAAGGAAGCGGAAAAACACGATAGGCATGTGTTTTCACGGAGTTGAAATCTACCGATGGAGAATGGATTTACCAGGAAGGTGGTGAGCCCTCGGGAAAGTTTGGGAGGAGAAGGACGTAAGGACAAGGAATGCTTTTTGTTTTGTTTTGTCTTTATTTTGTCATTGCATCCCCAGTGCCCAACACAGTGCCTTGCAGAGAGAAAGAATTAAAGAATTTAAAGAATTTTAAGTCAAATTGAAAATCGGTAACCTCAAGATTCTCATTTGAGAATCTTAGAATTGACAAAAAATAGACATTTATCAGTCAGTTTACAATGGGAACAATTAAGAATTGGCATAAACTCATTTAAACATCATCTTCATATTATTTTAAACAATTAGACAGTGTAAACAGTATGTGCCTTAGGAAGTGAGATAGATTAACCTTGAAGGGTTTTGTGTTAACTCCCTTATCAGAGAATTAGACTGGAAGCCAAAGGAGTTTGCCTGTAGCCAGGACTCTACCACTCCCTTATGTGACTCGGAACCGTGAATTCACCTCTCCAAGCCTCAGCCTGCTCATCTCTTTGCAGCTGTATTAAGTTATGTTTAAAGTCTCTTCAGGACAAATATTCTATGATTGTTAAAGAAACGTCTGAAGCAATAAAAGCAGTGAGATGTATTGGAACTCTCAGTACGTCCAATTTGCCCCTTTTCTGGGCACATCACGGTATTTTTGACACACACTTCATGCTACAATTTGTGTCCTTCTATCATTATTTGGAACCCAATTCCAAAATCTGAGGGAATTTTGAAGCTCCTGGACTATAAGTTGTAATAAATGTTACATTTTTCTTCAGTAGAATTCCTCCAAGTGATTAATTGGAATGAATTCAGGAACCCTAATAGGTACATTGGAGACTCATGTTTTCTAGAGTGTTGGTGCCAGAAGCAGTTACTTATGAGAAAAGCTAATGTGTGTACCTGCCTCATTTCCCATATTGCAGTTTGTTTATTCCACTAATCTCTCTTATTTCCCAAAGCAGCCTCTGAATGCTTTTAGCATGAAAATATTTATAGTCTTCTAAAATGTGACCAGAAATTGGAAATGTAGGTAGAAATTGGAAATAAATTTTGTTGACTTCTTTAGGAATTCTGTAAATTGTTGTTTGGAGGATTCAAGAAAACCCAATCAGGGAACTATATTTACATTAGCAGCCTCAGTCCCACCCCTGACTCATATTAACTTCATGACACTAGGCAAACCACTTAACCTCTCAGTGATTTAGATACCTTTCTAAGATTATAAATTGAATATTGGTTAAGATCATTTCCTCATTGGAAATTTCCTTTACCACTGAAATCACAGATTTAATTCCTATTCCTATCCACAATAGTAGAATTGTTCTAGATTTACGTTAGTTGTGGGGACAACCATTCATTCATTAAATGTTTTTTTAATTTTTTTTGATCAATAAAAATATCTCTTCTTACACTTTCCAACCCCATTTGTCAATAAATTACTATTATATACACTATGCTATGACAAGATATTTAAAGTTAAGTAGTAATAGTTCTTGCCCTCAAGGTTCTTAGTCAACTCATGTATATGGTAGAAGAGATAAGTAATATTCAGGTCTAAGTAATAAGTAAGAGATAAGTAATATTCAGGTCTATAGTTGATCACCCTTTCCTACTGGATACTACTTCCACCCTGGCATCAGAGACATGACACTCTTCTAGTTCTTTTACACCTCTAACCATTCATTTTGTCTCCTTTACTGGCTCCTCATCTTATTCCTAACCTCTCTAATGTAAGTACTCTTCAAGGTTCTCTCCTTTGCCATTTTGTCTTCTTTTCTTTCTTTCCATTTGGTTCCTTGGAAATCTCATCCATCCCTTTTCAACAGCTTCATCTGTCACCTCCATGCAGATGGTTCCTAAATTTATATCTCAAGTCCTAACCCTCCTTCTGAGTTCCAGGCCTGTATCTATGATTGCTATGAGAGCATAGGAATATAGATTTATAATTGAAAAAGAAATTTGGAGTCTATCAAGATTAGTCACTTCACTTTATTGATGAAGAAACCAAAGCCCAAAGGGGTAAAGTGACTGGCTCATAGTTACGCACCTAGTAAGTGAAAGAGCCAGGATTCATTCTAAGATATTTGACTTCACATCTATCCTTCTATCCTCTCTATCATTCAGTCTTAACATATACTCCCTGGATGTCTTCCTGGAGTCACATACTCAATGTATGCAGAACTTAATTTATTCTTTCCCCTATAAATCTACTCTGCCTTCTGATCATCATTTTATCCTATGGCATGATATCACTCTTCTTTTCTTTTACTTCTTTCTCTCACTCACTTCTCATTTTTATTCAATCTCTAGGACCTGTTGATTCCATGTACAAAAGATATCTCACAACAGTCTCTTTTATTCTATTTCCACTGCCATCATCCTAGTGCCTGCTGTCATTACTAATGTAGTGCGACCATAGGGACCCCTCCCTCCACAATCTTACAGGTGCTGTTAGCTGAGCCTTTAGAGAGGTGGCTGATATTACTCTAAGTGTAACACTTTGACTGGCTCACCTTATACTGTAGCTTACAACCCCAACCAAGATCTTTCTCTTTAAGGATTAGCCAATAGTCTCAGTAAGACAGCTGGTAAAAAAAAAAAAAAAAACAACAACAAAAAAACCAATTTGTATGCTAGTACTTTGTTCTAGGTACTGTGCTAAGCGCTAGGGATGCAAAATAAGCAGAATAGTCTCTGACTTCAAAGATCTCACATTCTAACAGAGGAGAGATAATATTCAAATTACTACGTATATACAAGATACATGCATAGTAAACTGGAGATAAACTCTAATGTAAGGCTCTAAGTTAGAGCGGGAACAGGAAAAACTACCCTAAAAAATGTAAAATTTTAGCTGAGTGTTAGAGAAAGAAAGATAAGCCAGAAGGCAAAGATAAAGACAGCATTCCAGGGATGGGGGTAACCAGTCAAAATGTATGGAGATGCTAGATATAGGGTCTTGTGTTCATCCTTTGTTGTCAAAGAAGACCACTCCATCACAGAAAAAAATGACATGACTTGCACTTGACTTTGTTTTTGAGTGAGGGAGGGCTGTGCAGGTCACCAGCCTCACTTCTCCTCCAGTGACTAGATATTCATCAGGATGACTGAACCCAGGATGAAGCAATTGGGGTTAAGTGATTTGCCCAAGGTCATACAGCTAGTGAGTGTCAAGTTTCTGAGGTGAGATTTGAACTCAGGTCCTCCTGACTCCTACACTGGTGCTCTATCCACTTTCTTACCAGGAACATCGAGGAGGCCAGTTTCACTGGAAGGCAGTAAGGTGGAGGGAAACTAGAAAAGTCAGAAGGGTCCAGGTCAATAATGATTTTAAATGCTAAAAGAAACTTTTATATTTAGTCCAGGTGGTGAGAGAAAGGAGTTTATTGAGTTAGAGGGTGGGACTGAGAGATCTGGGATTTAGAAAGATCACTTTGGTAGCTGAGTGGAAGATGGACTGGAGTGTTGTGAGGCATGAAAATTAGGCAGAAGTATTATAATAGTTCATGAGGTGATGAGAGTCTGCATTTGGGTGTTAGCATATGGAGAGCTGAGCATAATAGCATTTAAAGTCTCAGTGACTGAGAGGATGGTGGAATTCTCTATGATAACAGTAAAGTTTGGAAGAGGGAAGAATTTGGGGGGAAGGTAATGATGATAGTTTTGGATATATTGAGTTTGAAGTAACTATGGGACTTACAGATGGAGAGAGCCAATAGACGTTTGGAGATACAACACTGAGGTCATTAGAGAGGTTAAGGGTGGATAGACTTATCTGTAAATCATCTGTATAAAAGAGATGGAAAGGTCAAGTGTGAGGTTTGTTTGTTTTTTTGGAAGACATAGGGATTTTTGTAGGCAGTAGGGAAGTGGCCAATAGTCTGACGATTAGTTAGAGTGGAGAGGTCAGAGAAAGCAATCTGCTGGTCGTGGTGGAGTGGGATGGTATCCTTTGTATATGTAAAGGAGTTTGCCTTGGCAATGATGTGATGGCAATAAAATTAGGATCTTTTGCTGTTTTTGTTTTACTAAAAGTGCCTCTGATTGAATAATGTGATTAAAGAAGATCTTCCCCACCCATTGATGGGCCTGCCCATTGTGGGAAGCTTAATTAGGGAAGCTTGTTTTGTAGGAGGGTCCCAAGTACCTTTTGTTTTTTCTACTGAGGCACTGGGTCAGAGGGTTATGCCCTCAGGCTCTGAAAAGTGTATAATTACACCGAGGATGAGGTTTTACTTTGGGGCTTACTGACTGGAAATGTTTATTTGGCCAGAAAAGGACTCTGGGAAGCCTCTAAGGAGTTTGCTCCCTCCCTCCCCCCAACCTTTGAGAAACGTAGATGTTCCCTCTCTGGTAAAGATGTGTGTATGTTAATGGTCAGACATTTTGGAAGCATGCCTGTTGATTTTTTATTTCTCTAGATTTTCTCAGAAGTTCAGGGTGCTGACTTTTTCCCCTGAACTAACTGAATGATACATGTGCTTGATTGAAGAGATTGTTAACCCCTCAAAGGTTGCCCTTCCTTTTAGAGAAGCAGATCAAAGAACCTGTGGTAGCAGGTCCTCTGTGTATGCTGGGGTGGTTACTGATACAAATGAGAAAAGTGACATCAGTAGGAGGCAGGAAAAGACATGGGATTGGGAGAAAGAAGAGCAAACACTCAGTGAATAGCCTTGAATTTTTCCATGAAATATGAGGCAATATGCTAAGCTGAGAAAATAGGGTGAGAAGAAGCCATGGGATGTTTGAAGGATTGTGATAAGGTTTAGAAAGGATGCTATGGTAAGTAGAATAGTGACTAAATTAGGGAGGTATAAAATGATTTACCTTGCTGAATTGAGGACCCAGTTGGGATTACATAAACAATTTTTTTTTTTTGGCGTAGTCAAGAGTTTTGCAATTTTCCATTCAGCAGCATGGGAAAAGGAGAGCAGGCAGTGGATGGTGTGAATAATGCAACAAACGGGGTTAGCAGAGCATGATCAGTGTTTCCTAGAGAGCAGAGGGTAGTGTAGAGTTGAAGTGGTTCCTCAAGAAGGGGAGGGGAGGCATGAGCAGCCAGTGCATAGTTAGATGAACTGGGAAAGAACTAAGCAAAAGAGATTGGAGGTTATAGTGAGGATAAAGAACATGGTAAGAGGTCTAAGGCACAGGGAAAGATGGAATTGTAAAGGGTTTTGATCAGATAAAGGGATTTCAGTGTTTATGGAAGTACAATACTTGTGGATGATGGCAAGTTTACAGGTATGATCATTTCTATGCATAGCTGAGGTGTTATGAAGGAGAAGGTCATGGGGAAAGAATAAATTGAGCAACATGTTTGAAGGAGTATCTATCTTTCTATCTCACTTTGCCTCTATCCTCTCACCATCTGTCTATTTCTCTGTCTGTCTATTACAGTTACCAGAATCTTGACTGGATCATGAATATGAATTGAATGAATCTCAGAGTCTGAGTTAGTTATTAGCGAAGGCATTTGCTCAAACGACATAGAAAGAACTATAGTTCCAAAACATTCTCTCTCCCTTACTTTCCAACAAAAACACAAAAGCATTTGTGGTGAGAAGTGTAGAAACTACCTTAAATATAACATACATATAAAGAACACACATGAGCAAGGAAATTAAGAAAGCTGGAACTGCAGGAGCTTGGCATTCTTTCTTTCTCTTTAGGTTTCCCTCTGAAGGGTACATGTATAGTTCATTGTGGCCTGTAATATTAGTGATAGATGAATTACTCTGCTCCTGGAAGGTCACATTGTCTCAGGTGGACAGGTGAATCTTCTGCTTGGCAAGGTCAAGAAAGTTGCTTGGCTACAGAGCTGGTTCCTTTCCAGAAATGGCTGCTGCTGCTCTGGTCAGATCACTTTGCTTCCAGTCCAGTAGCAGACTTGACTGGGCAGGCCAATAGACTGTTGGGCTGCTGTCAGATTACGTTGGGCAGGTCTCTCTGCTTTTGGACTCTTCACAAGGTATGACATCTCTGTTGGCTGGACCAGTCTGCAGGATTTACTGGGTCTGTTCTTTAGGCATCTGTAGTCCTCACCACCTCTAGCCTCAAGCTCAGCTCAGCTGAGTAATACAGCTTTCTTTCCAAATGGAATTTTCCACCTTTTTTCTCAGCAAGGGAAGTTGCCTTTAGTTTAAGATTGGTAGATGTCTCTCCTCTTTGACTCCCTCAGAATTTTATCTTTGAAATTTGTCACCTCCATATAGGTCTAGCCTCTCCTGACTGACAATCCTTTGGGTTCCGTGTTGGCTTCTCTTAGAGAATGGCCTCTTCAAATGCAGTTGAGTTATTAAAGCCTGCTCCACTTCCTAACTTGTGGAATGTTTCCTTTAAATCTGAAAGATATTTAAAAAAATATTTCAGTGTCTGTTTTTGCCCCTTTATGATCTTTAAAATCTAAATAGGGTATGCCTTTATACTATCTTTCAAGATTTTTATAATAGCTTTTGTGACAGGACTAGTACCTAACCACTCTCAGCATGGCATAAGACTAGCCCTCTTCTACTTTTCTCTGAAAGGAATCAGTTTCCCTAAAAGAAAAAAAAAATAGAACTCCCCAGAAGCTTATTGGCTCCAGTTTCTCTGTTGAAGCTCTGAGTCATCTAGTTAGTGGTGTACCAGAGCTGGATTTTCAGCTCAAGGGAACGGATTATTTAATTTTCAGGAATTTTGAAAGATGACTATTTTAATACCGTCAGTATGCAAGTTCATTGAGCTCCTGTACTGGTAATGCTATTTGTTGCTTTAAAAGAATTGGTGTTGATAGCACAGTGTATTTTTAATACATTATTGTTAACTTTAAATGATTATGGCTTTAAAAATGAATATTTGGAAGTGGTGTTAATTGTGTTTTTTTCCCCTGATGGGGCTAATATAATACTAGGAAGAAAGTCTGGAGGAATTATGAAGTCTTTAGGAAATTTTCCTAAGATCATCATTTGGCACTATTTAAATCATTAATTGTAATTATCACTTAGCAATTCAATATCTTAAATAAAACAAGTTAATAATTTAAAAGTATTTCTGGATGAAATTATTCTATTTATTACCAGTTTAAGAAAAACCAAGCTGAGCATGAAACTGAAGTTTAAGAATTGGAAACTGAAATTATTAAAATTGGTTGAGTTCTAGTACTGAGATGGGTAGCATGTCATTTATGAGTTGCTACTGCTGAATGACATATGTATCCTGCATTATATATGCATTATTCTTTTTCTTGTTCTGGTTTGGCAAAGGAATTAGCTAACATTAATATGTTGCAAGACATTGCTTCAATGATTGACATTTTCAAAAAATTTTCATTACTTTCAATTACATGGCAGTCAAGATTAACATTCAGAAAGTGCAAAAATAAATCAAATGTACTGTAAGAATTTTGTAAAATTTAAAGATTGGGAAAGATTGGAAAATATGAATCTTGAGTAGAAGATTGAAGTCAGATAAATTTAAAGATATTCCATTTAATGAAAATAATAAAAGTAATGCTCTTTCTAGGAATATGTTACTAGAAAATATATTTCAACACATGAACTTACATCTTTTATTGGACAGAAACAATTATGAAAGGATTTTTAATTATTTTGATTTATTAGAGTCATCTACTTGATCTTATAAAGAATTAACTTTGCAATGGATAGTTATTAGGACATTGTATCATTTCAGTTAAATTTTAAAACACAAAATTAATGGGAATGATTTTCAGGATAATATTGTATAATCAAAAAACATTCCAAACCCTGGAATTACATAAAAAGCTACAAAGATATCAGTATTGCAATTAGCAAAGCTGATACTGAAAGAAGTCTCACAGTTTAATGAATATAATTTGTGTGACTGAGAAATAGTGTAACAGTAGATCACAGACCAGATTTAATAACAGTAAATATATTTTAAAAAGTTAGCAGACTGGAATGCATTTCCATTTGTCAAATTGTTATTGAACCATAGACTGGTTATAGATGTGAGTTCTGCAAAAATCAATGAAATTATTTTGTGAAAATCAAGTGTCCTAATGAAGTTAATAATAAAGAGTATTATATACTTTATTATTATTTGTAAATCATGTGCTACACAGTCTTTATATCAACGAAGTTTATAATAAATTTATATACATATACACATATACATACTTTTTGAGAACAAGTTGTTAAATATTTGCCAACATACCACTGCCCAAGTCCATTAAAGAGTCCCAGCCACATGGAACCTAGACCTCTCAGACTTGGTGAGCACTTGTGACCATACAGGCTAATCACATTAATGACTAAAGACTAGACCCATTTCTACGAAGAGGGGAGATCACATCTAGCAAAAATAATGATTTATCCTTGTTTCATATCTTTACTGTGTTAGGGGAAAAAAACTTCCTTTTTTCAGTCCTAAATGACTTAAGAATGCCTTATTTCATTCCCAAACCAAGAAAAAGGTTGTTCTGGAACCCCTTCCAATAATTTTCTAATAGGTAGTTCTCTCTCTCTTTTTTCCTACCCCCAATCCATTCACCACTGCCAGAATATAGATCTTATATACATATATGTATACATATAAATACACACATATACCACACATATTATATTCATACATATGTATGTATACGTGTGTATATAAAAATTGTCATATCATTTCTCTGATCATCAGTGACTTCTTGTTCATTATCTTCTGTGTAAACTTCAGTCATATATTATTTCTCTTTATGCCCTTGATGCTCTAGCTTAACAAGGCCACTCCATTTCCCCTATCCATGCCCTGCATTTCTACCTCTGTATCTTTGCTCATTCTTTTCCTTCTACTGGGAAGACCCTTAGTATCTTAGATCATATTTCTAGAACTGAGAGGTCTTCTAGTCTAATTCCCTCATTTTTCCTCCTTCTTCATCTGTTGAGTTCAACTCAAGTGATTCCTCTGATTTCTCCATTAGATAATGATCTTCCCATCAGAATTCACATGATATTTAAAAGTAACTCTATGGCTTTATTGTAACATTTTCTACTATAGTTATGTATTTATGCTATATTTGCCAGTAGACTATAATTCATCTCAGGGCAGGAGTCATGATTTATCTCATTTTTTATTGTGACATTTAAAAAGTCTGAGAGACATAGTTTCTGGGTAATTAGTCATTTTATTAAAAAGTGTTAGCCTACGATCAATAAAATGGGTCAGTGACACCCTTGAATGCTAAAGATGAATCGTGGCAATGGGCTCACAGTTTATATGCTCTTGGAAGAATGGGTGTTCCTGAGAATGGCAATTAATTCTGATTGGTTAACAATAAATGAGAGAATGAATATTATAATGAGAGATGGACTTATTTCAATAAGGGTCTTGAGGTACATGACACCGACCACCCAAATCTATCAGTTTTCAAAATGCCTGACAAAAGGGAGAACCCACATTGTCCCAGATCCGTTTGAGTAAACACAACAAACAGGAATCCATCCATTCACCTAAACTTACAATTTCTTTGATTAGGTCTTCGCTTTCCCGGTTGGGTAAGTCTTTGATTGAGATTTACCATACTGGTTTATTTCTGGATGAGAAGGTAGAAAAGAAGAAAAACCTTGGTCCTAACTCAGTAATTAGTTATTAAATGTAAGAGAGAAATAATCATTTCTCCCAATATATCATTTAGAGACTAACATAGTATTTTTCACATGGTGCTTAATAAACATGTGAATCACTGAATGAATTAATGAGAGGGCTTTGATTGACAAGAATGATGTCATCAGGTATAGACAGAAAAGGATGTTCCATATGGAGAAACCATAAACACAGGATTGGTGTCAGGAAATCACATTGTTTTAGGGTTAAGTGGAATACAAGGCTTCAGTTTAACCAATAGGCAGAGTTTCAGGTTAACTGAATACAGAATACACAAGAGGAATTAATATGAAAAAATGGTAATGGGGTAGCCTGAAGTCAAAATGTGGAGGTGATTTGACAAAAGACTAAATAGAACTTGCTCAGCCATTCATATATTACTACCTGCTCAGCCATTCCCCAAATGATGGACATTCTCTCAATTTCCAGTTCTTGACCAGCACACAAAGAGCTTTTATAAATACTTTTGTATATGTGGGTCCTTTTCCCATTTTTATGATCTCTTTTGGATACAATCCTAGAAATGGTATTGCTGGATCAAAGGGAATGAATATTTTTATAGCTCTTTGGGCATAGTTTCAAATTACTCTCCATATTGGAGATCAACTCACAACTCCACCAACAATGAATTAGTGTTTCAACTCTCCCACATCTTCTCCAACATTTGGTATGTGAATGTAATGGAATATTATTTTGCTGTAAGAAATGATGAACAGGCAGACTTCTGAAATACCTGGATAGACTTATATGAACTGATGCTGAGTGAAGTGAGCAGAACCAGGAGAACATCATACACAGTAACAGCCATAGTGCAAGAGGATTGTTTTTGATACTTATTCCTCCATGGCAAGGTAAGGGCCTAAAACATTTCCAGAGAACTCATGATGCAAAATGCCATCCACATCCAAAGAAAGATCTATGGAGTCAGAATGCAGAATGAAGCAGTCTATTTTCTCTTGGGTTTGGTTTTGTTTAGTTTTACTCATGTTTTCTCCCATTCATTTTAATTCTTCTATGCAGCATGACTAATGGAAAAATGTGTTTAATAAGAATGTTTGTAGGGAGCCCATATAAGATTGCATGCTGTCTTAGAGAGAGAGGGAAAAGGGAGGGGGAAAAAAATTTAAAACTTACAGAAGTGATTGTTGAAAATTAAAAACAAATAAATAAATAAATTTGAAAAAAATTTTGAACTCCATAACATGCCCCTCCGCCAAAGTCTAAATAGAACCCATCAGTGTTCTTTCAATTTATTAGAAATAATTGCTTCAGTTAAAAAAAAAATCAAACTTTAAAATATTTTCCAGAATGCAGAAAAAAAAAAAAACAGCTGAATAATTAAGTTTTGATTTTTCAGACTTATTTTGGGGGATTTAGGGAATCCCTGACAAATTAGATGATAATGGTTAGGTTCATATGATCATTGATTAAGAAGGTAGAATATCATCTAGTTCCACTCCCTCATTTTAGAATGGGAAAACTGAGACTCAGAATGGTTGTGTCTTGCCCAGGTGCAATGGGATTTGAACTAATGTCCTCAATATAAATCCCGTACAGGAAATTCTGCTTTATTCAAATCGTCATTATGCAAATTTGATTTTAGGGAAAGAATTCTGAATAAATCCTAATGAGGATTCTGGATAGAGCTCTAATTGAGTTACTAGATGTGATGATTTCAGAAGAAGGGAAGCTTCAGAAGCCAAGGTTAAATAAAAAAGGTTCTCACCAAAACACTTGGCAGAAGCATTTTATCATTTGAGTTTTCTTGTATTGAAAACACGGATCCAAATACTTCAAGATTTTTAAAGTTCAAAGACTAATTGAGGATAATATCACTTGCTATCATCAGATACATGCAGGAAAAAAAGAGAGCTACTATTCAAACATCTCTTGATATCTTCAAAAAAAACCCCCCAAAACATTATGCAGTCAACCACCAGCAATGAAGGTAAAGTGGGTGGGAAATGGGCAACATACTACAAACTTATGGTAACTTTACCATGTAGTATTGTGCCTATTGTTATTGTTAACAATTGTTAACTTTGCCTTTTATTTCATAATTCTGTTTACTATCATGGTACAGTATTTAATATGCTTACATTTTAGTACATTTTATGACTTATGCAAAGATATTTTGTGTATGCCTTTGTTATATAGGCTACGTGAAGTGGGTAGCTAGGGGTAAATTCACATTCTATAAAAATTGCTTTATGTAGGGGTCTGCAGAACATTCTACTTATGTAAAGCAAAAACTGTCTATACTTTTTTTTGGGAATACCAGCTAGTGCTTCCATTGTAATGTTTTATTAATTTCTTTAATAATGGCTATCTCCATTAAATACTTTTAGAAGCTTTTTAAAGTTATTGTTCTTTGAACCTGTGATTTCAATGGTCTGTTAAACTCTGGTGTGGAAAGTCCTTCTACTAAGGAAGATCAATAGCTTCTCTATAGATTATAGTCTAATACATAGCTCCCTGGGGGACTGAAAGGTTATATGCCTTGCCTTATCACTACATAGCAGGCATTTGTTAGTATGTATTATAGGTAAGATACAAACTCATGTCTTCATGCTTCAGAGGATGGCCCTTCATCCATTTAACATTTCATCTCTTCATAATCCTATATTTGTTGAACTCAAGATCTTGTACTATCTAAAATTTAGAGATCACTTGAGGTACCCCTTAGTCACTATACAGATGGAGAAACTAAGTCACAGAAAAATTAAGACTCTTTCTTAAGTTTCTAAGGGAACTTAGGTCACCCAGTTAATTAGTTGAGGGACAAGACCCTTTGAATATGTCTAAAGTATATGTCAGAAATTTGTTTATTATTAGTTTTTGTAATGAAAAGTCCCTAACTAGTCCTACTAGGGAAAAAAAAGGTATTTCATTGTGGTAATATGGAATATGTGCATATTTTATTGTTCAGGTCATTACCTGAGGTACTTTTAAAATAAAATACTCTCCATGTAAATACAATTAGGATGATTTTTAATAAGAATTCTAGGAGGTTTCACCATGGCATTGCTGAAAGCTATCTTGACGTGATCTTTAGTAAGTCATACAGACAATGAAACTCCCTGTTCTCAAACAGTCACTTACTTGTTCAAAGGTCTAATGAGTCTCAGCTTAATTGTCAGGTAGTGATGATAGGAAATGGGCAAGCTGCAGCAGTCCCTTTCATGATGACAAGAACATGTCTGAGAGCTAATTTTAGTTTGGTCTCCTTGCTGAAAGGCATGAGAAAGATCTTTGTGGAGAATTAAACAAAGCTTTGAGTTGCAAAGGAAGGTTCATGATGAGTAAGAAAGGATTTAATATACAATATTCATGATAATTACTGTAACGTAGCAAAGCCTTTCATCATTTCAGAAGTCATATGTACTGGCATACATGCTTCCCAGAAGAGTCACTTAAAGAGAAAAGATTAATGATTACAAAAGGGCATTCCACAGAACATGGGACAGAGACTCTGATTAAGTTAGAGTTCAGCAGCAGAGGTCTCATATAAGAACCTTAACATGTCTAAATTCAGCCCTATGGCTCCTAAGGAGAAGATGCAAAGGAGATATCATGACTTAAATGACTTGGTAAAGCAGGCATCTTAGCTGTAAGTATGCTCATTTTTACGAATAATTTTCCAAAGTAAATTTCCACTAGAGATTTCATCCTTGCATCTCAGGAAAATGTTGGCAGTATTGGTACTTTGCTTGGATAGTGAGTTTGTGATATTTTGTATGACACCATTTGAGACTTGGGAAGCATGCCTCATATGAATCACAGCATATCAGAACTGAAAGGGCTGTCAGAAACCATCTAGTTCAACCTCTACCTGGCCAAAAATTCCTTTGAAAAAGTGTTCACAGAATCAGATATTCAGAGTTCTGAGGGGACCTCTGAAGCCATCAAATCTGACTTGTCCTTGACCAAGTATACCCTTTTACCAAAAATGGTCATAGGGCCATAGTTGTAAAGGTCCTTATAGTCCCACCTGTACCAGAGCAATAAATAAACCTCTTTCCTTCTACATATCAACCATCTACAGAGAAACCTTTCTACATATCAGGCCATTGAAGGAAGGCAGCATTGTAAAGTGGAAAGAGATCTGGCTTTGGAGTCATAAAACCTGGCACGATGACCAAGTAATTTCATTTTTCTAGGCCTGTGTCCTCCTCTGTAAAATGAAGCGACTGAACTAGATGGTCTGTAAAATCTCTCCTATCTCTAAACCTATGTAAGATTTAAGTAGACATGTAGTCTTTGTTTGAAGGTCTGAAGTGAGGTGGAGCCCAATGAGAGTCAATGTTCTTGTGTGTACCATTTTCCTACTTTTATAAAACCTTCCATCTGCATAGTACTTGACACTTTTCAGATTGCTTTATTTCATTTGATTGTTACAACAACTTCTCTCCCTTCGTTCTCCTCAGGAAGGTTAGGGAATTGAGGTGTAAATGCATTACAAGTAAGTTTATGTTTGTTTGGAAAAGGCAACCAAACCCTGGAAAGTCTAGCGGGATTTCATTGAAAGAAAATGGGTAGGAGATGTAGATTGTGGGTGAGAGATGAAGAGAAAATCATGAAAAAAAAAGCGAGACATTTATAGAAGCATGGAAGAAACTGTGGGATGATCTGATTGAGATTAGAGATCCTGGAGTTAAGAACCCAATTAAAAAAAAAGACATTAATAGCAGCGAGGGATCATTATGGCTGTATCTGACTGCTTAGTGTTTTAGTAATAATAACTGACAGTTAAGTAGTGCTTAGAAGTTTGAAAAGCACTTTATATACATTATTGAATTTGTTGAGCCTTGTGCCAACCCGGGTCATTGCTATAAGTATTATTAAACCCATTTTAGAGAAGAGGGACTTGATCACTTACTTGATAATGCTCACACAGCTAGTAAGTATCTGAGGCAGGATTCAAACACAGATCTTCCTAAAAATCTTGTGCTGCACTGGGAGGGAGAGATTATAACATGAGTGAAAGATAAATGACCTTGAAAACTATGGATACATTTGTTGGAGTAGAATCTTTGATAGCATGCTCCTCCTTCTTTCCCTATAGTTTAGTGCATAGAATAACAGCCAAATTAAGGGGAAGAAACAAACATTTTTTAAGCTCTTCCCATGTGATAGGCACCAAAAATAGTGGCAGAAATTAATTAAGGATCTTTCTGGTTGGTGGCTGCCTTGGGTTGCATTTCCTCTAACACTGTAAACAGAGGAAGTGCTGGGAGATTTAAATTATTAGGAAAATATACCCACACCCAGATGAATAGATAGACATTCATTTCAGTTTAATTGGAAAAGTATGTTTGGCTTTATTTGAAAAATGTGTTTTATTTTCTTTCATGAAAGTGTTGCTTCTTTTACATTGGATTCTTTGGGAGCTTTCTTCAAATGAAGCTTGTGAAAACCTTACTCTATGACACGAATAAAACAGAGTCAATCAATCAGAAAGTACAAGAATCAGGAAAAGTGTTTCTATGTGCCTAAGTATAAAAATAAATCCACAGAAAGAGGTTATACAAGGGGCAGAGTCAAGATGGCAATAGAAGGACTGGCTTACTCTAGCTCTCCCCCCATAACCTATAAAATATCTGTAAAAAATGACTCTAAACAAGTTCTATAGCAGCAGAAGCCACAAAATGACAAGTGAAATAGATTTCCAGCCAAGATAGCCTAGAAGGCCGATAAGAAAGTCTATAGCACCAGGCTCAGAGCAGAGCTCCACCCAGCCTGGGTCACATGACACAAATAGGACTGGAGGAGGTTTCAGGGTGTGGAATCACTGTTAGCAGCTGTTCCCAGATTCTCAACTCACAAGTGCCAAAGACAGCTTCAAAGGTCAGTAAGAAGTTTCTTTCACCTGAGTGAGAGGGGGGCATGGTCTGCCCCCATCCCTGGCCCCAGGGCAGTGGCAGCCATTGTGGCAGGAGTGACCACTTTTGGTGCCCTCGACTTAAAGACCCTGGGGGAATCAAAGAGTTGATCTACGTCTCAGTCCTGAGTGGTGGTCCTGGAGTGAGGAAGAGTGCTGGTGTGGTGGAGTTGGTGGTCGCTGTGGATAGGGAAACCTATTCGCAGCTCCAGAGCAGAAAAGATTGCTTGTGGTTGTTCGCAGACCAGAGCACAGGCCAAGAGAGGAGTAAACTCCTCTCGCTTGATTGTGCCACCTTGGAGAAACTGAGAACTTATAGATCCCTAGAGATATCCCAGAGAACAGCTGTACGAAACCTCTGACACCTAGGGTAGTATACCCTCCACTTGACAAAGGACTCAAAACTCAAATAATGGCCTGGGAAAAATGCCCCCCAAAAGGAAAAAAAATGACTATAGAAGGTTACTTTCTTTGTGAAAAGGTATTTTCTTCCATCCTTTTGGATGAGGAAGAACAAAGCAAACCATTAGAGGAAGACATCAAAGTCAAGGCTTGTACATTCAAAACCTCCAAAAAAAAAAATGCAATGGTCTCAGACCATGGAAGAGCTCAAAAAGGATTTTGAAAATCAAATAAGAGACGTGAAGGAAAAATTGGGAAGATAAATGAAAGTGATGCAAGAAAATCATGAAAAACAAGTCAATAGCTTGTTAAAGGAGACCCAAAGAAGTGCTGAAGAAAATAACAAAGAAGTGCTGAAGAAAATAACACCTTTAAAAATAGACTAGCCCAAATGGCAAAAGAGGTCCAAAAAGTCAATGAGAAGAAGAATACTTTAAAAAACAGAATTGGTCAAATGGAAAAGGAGATTCAAAAGTTCACTGAAGAAAATAGTTCTTTAAAAATTAGAATGGAGCAGATGAAAGGTAATAACTTTATGAGAAACCAAGAAATTATAAAACAAAGCCAAAAGATTGAAAAAGTAGAAGACAATGTGAAATATCTCATTGGAAAAAACAACTGACCTGGAAAATAGATCCAGGAGAGATAATTTAAAAATTACTGATCTACCTAAAAACTGTAAAAAGAGCCTAGATATCATCTTCTAAGAAATTATCAAGGAAAACTGCCCTAATATTCTAGAACCAGAGGGTAAAATAGATATTGAAAGACTCCGCTGATCACCTCCTGAAGGAGATTCCAAAAGGACAACTCCTAGGAGTATTATAGTCAAATCCCAGAGTTTCCTGGTCAAGAAGAAAATATTACAACCAGCCAGAAAGAAACAATTCAAGTATTGTGGAAATACAACTGGGATAATGCAGGATTTAGCAACTTCTACACTAAGGGATCACAGGGCTTGAAATATGGTATTCTAGAGGTCAAAGGAGATAAGATGGAAACCAAGAGTCACCTACCCAGCAAACTGAGTATAATGCTTCAAGGGAAAAAAATGGAATTTCCATGAAATAGAGGACTACTAAGAATTCTTGTTGAAAAGACCAGAGCTGAATAGAAAATTTGACTTTCAAATACAAGAGTCAAGAGAAACACAAAAAGGTAAACAGGAAAGAGAAGGTTTAAGGAACTCATTAAAATTGAACTGTTTGCATTCCTCCATGGAAAGATGTTATTTGTAACTCCTGAGACCTTTTTTAGTATTAGGGTAGTTAGAGGGAATAAGTGTGTTTGTGTGTGTGTATACATATACATATACATATACATATACATATACATATACATATACATATATATACATATATATATAGAGAGAGGTGTGTATATGGGTATGTATGTGTATATTATATATGTGTAGGTATGTATGTGTACATAGATGTATATATGTATATACATACATTCACACACACACACAGAGGGTGAGCTGAATATGGAGGGAGCATACTGAAAAAAATGAAATTTATTGTTGAATGGAATGTACTAGGAATAAGAGAAAGGGAGAGAGAATATACCAAATCATCTCACACAAAAGAGGGAAGAAAGAGTTTTTACAATGGAGGGGAGAGGAAGAAGATGAAAGGAAATAAGTGAGCCTTATTCTAGTAGGATTTGCCTTAAGGAAGAATAACAGACACTTGACTGGATATGGAAACCTATTTATCCTGCAGGAAGGCAAGGGGGAAGGGGATAGGAGAGGGAAGATAATAGAAGGGAAACCAAATTGGGGACAGGGATAATCAGAAGCAAACACTATTGGGGAAGGACAGGTCAAGGGAGAGAATGGAATAAATGGAGGACAGATAGGACAGAGGGAAATGTGGCCAGTCTTTTACAACATAACTATTATGGAAGTGTATTCCATTGTTACACATGTATGACCTATATTGAAATTGCTTGTTTTCTCAATGATGGTGGGTGGGAAGAAAGGTAGAGAATATGGAACTGAAAGCTTTAATAATGAATGTTAAAGATTGTTTTAGCATGCAACTGGAAATTAAGATATACAGGCAATGGAGTATAGAAATCTATTTTGCCTTACAGGAAAATAGAGGGGAAGGAGGATGGAAGAAGGTTGGGTAAGAGAAGGGAGGACAGACTGGAGGAAGGGGTGGATGGGGTGCATACTGTCCTGGTGTGTGGAGTGGGGAGAGATGTTAAGAAAATTTTGAATTCAAATTCTTGTGGAAGTGAATGTTGAAAACTGAAAAATAAATTATATATTAAAAAGAGAAAAAATCCAATCACTTAGGAACTTATTATGTATAATTAAACATGTTGTTTAGAAATAAAAAAGAAAAGAAAAGAGGCTATACAACTGCACCATACATTGCCAAAACCAAAAGGCCATTATAAATGGAGAACATAAAAGATGTTATCAGTAAAATTTCACAATTTGAAAGATATTTACGTAGGGCTTTGGGGGACCCAAAAGCAGAAAACTGGGTATCTCAGGGATTACACCTCCTGGGTTCAAAGTATTCTGTGAGTATACATCCCCTAAAACTATAACTCTTGAGGCCCTTATAATGTATATGCTTTTAAGTATCAGCTATAGCACATGCAGTAAGTTAAAATAAAGACATTTAATGAGTCTTTAAGAAAAGTAGGAACAATACCTTTCTCCCATAAACCTGGAGTTCACTTCCAGAAATTGTTATTCATTCATTTCAGTTGTATTTGACACTTCATGACCAAATTTTGAGGTTTTCTTGACAAAGATACTGGAGTGGTCTGCCATTTCCTTCTCCAGTCCATTTCACAGACAAGAAATGGAGGCACACAGGGCTAAGTGACTTGCCCAAGGTCACACAGCCAGTAACGTCTGAGGCCAGATTTGAACACAGAAAAGCGAGTCTTCCTAATTCCAAATCTAGTTCTTCATCCACTGTGCCACCTAGCTACCCCCACTTCCACAAATGCAGCATTCATATGAAGAGAGAACATATGCAGCTCCACACCTGGAGAAATACATATACGTAGAGTACAATGTGGCCAAGAAGACTGCATGCATAGGGAAAAATGTGGAACCAAAGCACATAGAGTAGCAATTCACACCTCTGATGCTACAGGATCACTGCTATTTTCTTCTGCTATGATCTGGGCTTGCTTTCCACTGGGCTGACAACATTCACATGGTGATCAGAAGACCTGATACAATGACACTTTTAAGATCTATCTTAAGAACTTTGAAAAGGATTGAGTGACATGGGAGAACCTGGCACAGGATTGCCCAGTATGACATGCCTGAATCAAAGCAAGAGTTGTGCTCCATGAGTGAAGCAGAATTGCAGTAGCTCAAAACAAACTTGAAATGCAAAAAATTGAGAGACATCCCCACTCCAAACTCATTTGGACCATTTGTTCCCAACATGTGGCAGTGTTCTGACCTTGTATTGATCTCATCAGTCACAGTTGGACACACTGTCCTTTGACTCCAACATAGTGATGTAACTTCGGTCCTCTTTGAGAATGAAGGGCAACAATTAACTAACCAACTAACCCACCAGCCTAGCCAAAATAATAGTGTACTCAGAGGTAACCAACCAATCTGTGCTGCACACTGTTCTCCTGGACATATTCTCTGCTTCCAGAGGATGCTGTTCTGGATACATACAAAGCCTTTGAGAGTTTTTACTCTGCTGGACACATTACCTCCATCAGCTACCACTTAGTTGTTTTCCTGAGCACAGCTAACATCTGAATCAGCTAAAATCCATGGCTATTACTTACTCACAGAGGAGCAGGCACTGCAGTGCTCTTCCTGGATTGTTTTTTAAGAAAAGGATAAAATCTCTGGTCTGGGCACTGGAGAATAAAATAACAAAACAAAAAGAAACAAACAAAATCTTCCAACACTTTTCTCAGGTATTTCTGTCTTGTTCCCTAAGAGTCATTGCTCTCAAACCCTATCATTTCTTTGTTAGGGAACTCAGCCTCAGACACTAAGCTCTTTAGAACAGAAATTGCCTTATCTAGCCGATGTCTTTAGGATTAGTCTTTTTCTTTGGATTCTCCTTGATTTCCTTGTATGTATCTTTCAGAGATTTCACTTGAATGTATAGTGAGTACTTTGTATACTTCACAAATTTTAATTTCTGAAGGCTAAACTATGAACCAAGTTGTACTTTATTGGCTCAATAATCACCAGATAGCTCTAGCCTTTGGAGTATTCAGACCCCAAGACTTTTCCATTCTTCCATGTAGATTAGTGGATAGAGATAAGGGTCGGACACAGGTTAAGCCCAGGGAAAAAAGTAATTGTCTCTTCTACTTGTCTAATCTCATTCATGACTTATGAATAAGCATATACTCTTGGCCCAAAGCCCACAAGGACACCCTTAATTCTTTTAGGATTCAATCACATTGTCATTACATGAAGAGATCTCATTGTTAAAATGTTACTTGCACACACAAAATTAAATTAGAACAAATAAGTGAGTTTTTGCATGATATTTCTGTAAGGTTGTTTAATGTCCTTCCCACCCCATTTGGATTGTGACTTCAATTCACTGAACATTTACATATTTCCTATATATTAGGTGCTGGGGGTAGAAAAATGAAAACTGAAATGGCACCTGCCTTTAAAGAAATTGTAGTTTACTTGCAGGTGAGGAGTCAGTCAGAGGTACAGGTATAAGGTAGATTGTTGTTTGTCCTTTGTTGTCACGGAGGACCTTGGCATCAGGAAGGTGATGCCATGACTTACACATGAATCAAACTTAAGTGAGGGAGGGATGTGCACATTTACCAGCCTCACTCTCCTCTCCAGAGCCATCTGGGTCCAGTGGCAAAATATGAGGTAGATATAGTGGGTACGAAGAAAAGATCCAGACAAAGCATTCTGACAAACTGAGAAGAGAAAGAAAGGTCACTTTCTTCTGGGTGGGATTAGGGAAGGCTTCATGGAATACATCACAAAAGAATTGAACTGGACCAGAAAGGAAGAGAAGGGTTCTCAAAAGAGAAAATGAGGAGATGTATTCCAGGGAATGTGAGAAGAGCTTTTGCGAATGCATGGAGGTAAGAGATGGCATGGGAGCTAGTAAATCTAACCTGGCTGGAACATAGAATGTGTGATGAATAGATAACTTAATGAGAATGGAAAGTTAGGTTGGAGTCATGTTGTGGAGAGGTCTTTTTTTTTTCCCTTAGCAGGACGATAATAACCTCAGACTTGTGCCTGAAAATGACTATTTTGGCAAGCATATGAAGAGAAGAATCTAGAAACAGGTAGCAGAGAGACTAATTAGCAAGTTATTATAAGAATCTAAGCTACAGATGGGCTCACATAGTGACAGGGAGATGTGGTAGGATGTCAAGAGATATTTTAGAGGTAGAATCTTTTTGGACTTGGAAATGAATTAGAGGTAGAGTCTTAGGGGGAACTTGGGAACAAATAGGGAATGAGAGGGAAGAAAGACTTAAAGATGACTGAGATTTTGAGCCTGAATGACTAGGAAGAAGGTGATATCTTCAACAAAAACAGGGAAATTGGGAAGAAGGACAGTTAAACTGGTAGAAGGGAGATGGGTTTAGTCTATGGGTATGTTAAATTTTTGGTACAGCAGGATATCCCAAATAGAAATGTCTAGTACACATTTAGAAATGTGAAACTACTATTAAGAGGGGAGGGGATTAGGGCTTGACATTATGTATTTGGTAGTCATCTCTGGAAAGGCAATAATTAATTCTGTGGGAAGCCAAGGGGAGAGGGAGAGGGAGAGGGAGAGGAAGGGAGAGAGAGAGAGAGAGAGAGAGAGAGAGAGAGAGAGAGAGAGAGAGAGAGAGAGAGAGAGAGGACCCAGGACCCAAAATGGAGAGTTGAGGCATCTCTACATTTCAGATTTGGAAGAACTAAAAACTACTTAAGAAGGCTGAGACAGGATTTTAAAGAACCAATATCTTCTTGACTTGACCCAGATGGCTCAGGAGAAGAAAGTGAAGTTGGTGACCTTGCACAGCTCTCTCTCAAATCAAAGTCAACTGCAAGTCACATCATCATCTGGATGTCATGGTTCTCTTTGAGGATGAAGGAAGGATAAACACAATCTTCAAGATTTTGAGGAACACAGCTAATAAATTGATTTAATTATTCAGCATTTATAGGATGCTTCCTATGTTAGATATTACTGAGAAGTCTAAAAACTCTACAGACTCTCAGAATAGTAAGTCAGCAAGTAGTTGCAGTCTAATCTGTCCCATTATTTGCCTCAAAAGATTGGGGAGGGGGGAATAAAAAAAAAATGGCATTTTTATTGTGGTAGTTTCGAGTTTCAGATTAGATGTAGGATGTAAACTATTTTGTAACTAGTGAAATACTAGCTAAATCTAAGCTATTATTTTTATTGCTATTGTTTTTCCACCAAATTTATGCAGAGGGACCCTGAAATCACCTAGAAATGTGAACACCTGTCTTTCTTTTAGAAGTCTTTTAGAAAGAGGACTTAAATTGTCCTTGTTAAATACCTCCCACTTTAGAGGGCCATGTCTTAAACATTTGAAGACCCTAAGAAACAAAACAAAAACAGGGATTAAATGTCCTTGGGGAAGTAGCATGCAAAAGAATCATTTATGCATTCTTACATAATGTGTTTTCTTCTTCATTTTGCATTATCGAGCTTAGCACAGCTTTTGTCCTTCCTCTATGGTTTCTTGTTAGATACAATTTGTTGAACTAGTCTAATTCTATGCCATAACCATTTCCAGTACAATGACCATCTCTGCAAAGAAAATAATTTCCAAGTCCTTACTCAACAGGCTATTGATTTGGAGATAATGTTTTGGTATCAAAATTTTAGTGCTAGAAAGGAAATTAGAGACCATTTAGTGCACTTTTCTCTATCTATTGGATGGGAAAACTGAGGCCCAGAAAGATGAAGGGGCCTGCCCAAGGTCCTTCAGCTAATTTTTGTTGGAGACAGAATTTGAACCCACATTTTCTGATTCACATTCTAATATGTTTTTCCCATCATACCACATTATCTTCCAAGACAATCAAATTCTACAAATACATAAAGTTTTGAGCAGTGTGTTGAAAGTTTGTTGTTAACAGAAGTAAGCAAGCTTATATTTGGAAACATTGATTTAAGGTGTCAACAAAAGCACAGTTAATATAGTTTTGTGTGCTTGATCTTTTTGTATTCTTTTGAAAAATAAAATGATTGTAGGGAGAAGTGACTACCATCTTATCCATAGCTATAGTCAGAATGTCTCCAAATGCTCTTTATCAGATAAACAATATTGGGCTAACATAGTTTCAGTGACATCCTTAGTGTTGCATTCCAGCTTGCATAGCATCTTAATCACTGAAATAGTGGGGAAATTTTTCCATCTTGGCACCAAGTAGAGTGTGCTGATTGCATTAAGACCTTCATTATTTGGAAAAGGCATAGTAACAAGGCCAAGGCAGCCATCTGTATATTTCCTTTATCTATCTCTAGGGTGGCCAGCTAAATATTGGCTTTTCATCTTTTAAGATATTGTTCACTAGTAAATACTAGCCCTGAATAGAAACCAACATGTAGAATGAAAGATTAAAAATAAATGCATTTTTCACATCAAGAGAAAGAAAGAAAAATGGTCCAAGTTGATTCTTCCCTTTTCATTTTTTTGCTGAATCTCTTACTGAGGCCTGGGAGAATACCCAAGATGGTACTGAATGATGCCTTCTGTTTAATCAGACATTTGCCTGTTTACATAGAATGAATGAAATATGGGCTCCCAGCTAATGGGTTATAGATATCTAAGGGTAGATTTCATTTTCTGCATATATTCCAGGAGGCTTTCATGATTAGGTACAACTAAAATAACTGCAAACATGGCAAGGATTATATTTCTTTCCAAACTTTTAATTCTTTCTGTAAGAACAGCAATGTGCGACGTTACTGTAATCTTATAAGTGATACTTCTTCCTAGAACTCTGTTTCTCCATAGTATATCACTTGATGGCTCTTCTCATTTTTCTTTCAGTGAGTACTTCTTAGAATCTCCCTCTCATGCCTCCACTTTCCCTTCCCTCCTCATCTCTTTTGAGCTTTGTCTGCTTCCCTGACTTTAATCCCCAAAAGTAAGTTCTCAGATTCAGTTTTCTATCCTAAAATCCAGTATGTAGGAAATGATCAAACTGATCACCATTGTTCCCACAACAAGAAAGGAAAGCTCTTGATACATGGGTCAGGAAGACAGAATTTGCTTCCAGTGACTCTGATAAGCCTCTCTTGCCTTCTTAGCCTGGCCATAGACAGTATCTAAGAACATTAAGAACATTTGCTTATGGGATGATGCATAGACTGACTTATCACAGTGCTGTGGCAACAATATAGATCTGGGGCTTTTCCTTTGTATTTGATGTTATTCTGTATTGGAGGTATTGTTGGATGATAATAATTATGATGGTGATGATTATGAACAATAACTAATATTTTCTAGAGCTTTTAGGTTTGCAATCTGCAAATGTTATTTCATATTATCCTCCCAATAACAAGGTAGGTGCTATTATTATCCCCATTTTAAATATGAAGAAACTGAGGCAGAGAGCGATTAAGTGACTGGCTGAAGTCACACTGTATTTCTTCAATGAGCTATAAAGTAAATTGCCTGGAGTCTTAGGCAGAGAATAGATCAAAGATTTGGTCAACAATGGCTCTATGTCCTAAGAAAGAACTGCATATTTTACAAAACATTTTCACTCTTCCTTTTTCTCTAGGGCAAGGATTCTTAACTTTTAAAAAAATTATATTATAGAACATTTGTCAGTCTGATGAAACCTATGGACCTCTTGGAAGAATAAAGTTTTAAAATGTACAAAATAAAAAAATACATTTGAATGCAAAGAAACCAATTGTATTGAAGTTCAGTTATCAACATATCTTAATTTATAGGTATAGACAAACAAGTTTGCAAATGCTCATGTTAAAGGTTAGAGCGCCCTCACAATCATTCTCTCTCTAATCATTAGTCCCTAATCCAACTATAAAAAAAAAAAAAAGACATCTTCAGAATCAGGATCACTTCACAGTTAATCTGATCCAATTTTTGAGGTAGCTAAAATAACGATATCAGAATAATGTAAGTTTGGTTATTTTGGCTAGTTTAACAAATGAAGTTGCTCAGTCCTGCCAGGAGCTGGTTATGCGTCAATTAGTTCATTCTGCCTCTTCCAGTTATGTATAGGCCAAACCTGTGTCATCTAGTCTTTGAGTTTACATGAGCTCCCATGACTATATTTTGTTGTTTCTATTGTGCGCAATGCTTCATGATCCCATTTGGGTTTCTTAGCAAAGATACCAGAGTTTGCCATTTCCTTTTCCAGCTCGTTTTACAGATGAAGAAATGGAGGCAAATAGGGTTAAGTAACTTGCCCAGGGTCACACACAGTGAGCATCTGAGATCACATTTGAATTCAGATCTTTCCGACTGCAGGTCCAGTACTCTAGCTTCTCTGATGATAATAACAACACTTACTCATAGGGATGTGAAGATCAGATGAGATAATGAGCATTTACTAAACATTTAGTAGATTTCAAGTATTATGCTATAAAACTGAGGATATAAAAAATAGAGTATTTCTCATTAGAACCTTATATTCCACTGGGGAACTAAAATAAAATGTTAATTTATAAGGAAATACATGAGTACTTTGGGACTTTACCTGTGATTCCATTGATGTAGTGACTTCCTGGTAAGGAACTTCCTCGGCCAATGCATATTGACTCTTTTTGTGTAACTTAGAGAATTAGAGTTTTTCCTGGGGTCCTCAGAGCTTAAGGGACTTGTTCAGGGTCAGAGAGGGAGCATGTGCCAGAGCCAGGAACAGAAGCTAGATCTTCCTAACTCTGAGGTCAGCTTCCTCTAGATAAATATGTATGGCATAAAACAAAGTAATTTGGGGGTGCAACACTAATAATTGGGGGAGGGAGAATAAAAAAAAAGGCCAGCTGAATTAGGTGATACTTGAGTATAGAGCCAGGTATCACAGGAGACAGAGATAAAGAGACAGGAGAGAGAGAGAGGGACTCATGAATGAAAGATAGTTTCTATAAAGACACAAATGGGCAGGATGATGTATCATGTGTAGGAAATACAAATTAATTAGTACTTATTGATTATGTATGTTGTACCAGGCCTTGCACTAAACACTAGGGATACAAAAAAAGAGACAAAAGTTAGTCCTTACCCTCAAGGAGCTTACAGTGGTGGAAAGAACCTGCCAATTTGTCTGAATTTAGAGTAAGTAAGGGGGAGTAATATGCAATGAGCCTGGAAAGATAGTCAGGGGCTAGATTCTAAAGGACTTCAAATGTCAAATAGAGAAATTTATATGTTATATTATGGCAGCAGGGAATAGTTAAAGCTTCCTGAGATGAAGAGTAGGCATGGTCAGAACAACGATTTGGTAATATTAATTTGACAAGTTTTTGGAGGATGAATTGGAGAGGGGAGGGGCTGAGAGGAGGAGAAAGGGGAGGAAATGTATTTAGAGTGCTTTTTAGACCTTAAAGCACTCTATTACTGTCTGCTATTATAGGAAATTTAGAGATTAAATGCCTTACCCAAGGTCACAGTTAGTAAGGAGCAAAGCCAGACTTGAAAACCTGGTCCTAGGATAGTAAATCCAGTGCTTTTTTCAGCTCTATCTGAACTACCAGAGTGACCATTACAGAAAACTTATTTTGTCATACACATACACACACACATATATACACACACAAATATATGCACAAATACAATATATACCTACATGTTACCCATGCTATGTGATCTTTCTGAAATTCTACTTCTTTTTTCTCTTTTATTGTTTTCTTTTTATAAATCTAACTCAAAGCCAGTAATGTAGAGAAGAAGCTTTAGGCTCATGGAATCACAACTTTTAGAGCCAGAAGGAAACTTTGAGATCATGTAGCACAGCTCCTTAGTTTTAATAGATGAGGAAGCTGAGGCTTAGGAAAATGAATTTCTTAAGGTTCCCCAGACAGTAAGCATCAGTACTAGAATTTAACTGTCCTTTAACTTCAAAAATATTTTAACAGACTCTGATGATAGGACAAATCTAATAAAATGATATTTAATGGGACTAAAGTCCTGCATTGAAGTGGACAAATAAAAGCTGGAGATATATTTTATTATTTTGTTAATGGGCTCCTTGAACTTGTTAACTCTTAAGTTGCCATATTTTCCAGAAACACTGGACCTGGAGTAGTTTGGAAGGTCCAGCAGCACATGTCAAGGATGAAGCCTCCTCCCTCCCTAGCTGACAGAACTTGTTGTTTGCACTCCTATCTGGATTCCCTGTATACCTTTGAGAGTCAAATCAGCTACAAAGACAGGTGGTAGTGAGTCTGCACCACACTGAAAAACTGTGCTTCTGGGACCCTTGTAGATAAGCAGACCATCCCATCTTCATGGTCTAGCACAAGGATGGAGAACCTGCCACCTTGAGGCCTCATCCCTGGCAGTTCCCAATGGAAAAGAATGCTGTTTTTGGCCATCACTTTTCCTTTCTCCTTTGACTTTCCCTTTTCCCCATTACTTAAATACCCAAGACTTCCCTGCATCACTGAACTCCTTGTACCTCTATAGGAGTTCCACAGGCAGGTTCACTTCTCTTGTAATAAATCCAGTTACATGTCTCATGGATTTGTGATATTTTTTTCTGGTTAGCAATATCTTTATATAGATAACATTTCATGTGAAAAAGATATGGAGGTTTTAATGCCAAACTCAGTATGAATCAATAGTTTAAAATGGTAGTCAAAAAACTAAGGTAACTTTAGACTATTTTATAAAAGATATAAAGTTCAGATTTGAGAGAAATTAGAATACCTTTATACTTGGTCCTGGTCGGACCCCATCTGGAGTTTGATCCTTATCTCAGGGCACCACATTTGGAAAATGGTGGTGATAAACTGGAGAATATCAACAGCAGTGTGGTGGCAGGCTGTAAGTTGTTCTTATGAAAACTGACTCAAGGAATTGAAGAAATATACCCCAGAGAACACCTAGAGTAGATAGAGTAGATGCTGTTTTCAGTTATTTGGAGCCCTAATTTATGGAAGAGGGATTAAATCTGTTTTACTTTGCCACAGAGGGTAAAATGAAGAGGAAGTGGGTACAAGATGAAAAGAGGCAGATTTCTAATTCATATGAGAATAACTTCTCAACAATTAGAACTATACGAAAGTAGAATAAGTTGCCTTAGGATGTAGCCGATTCTGTCAATGGAGAATTGCAAGCAGTGGCTTGATACCTACTTGTTGGAATGCTGTCATTGGGATTCTTATTTGATCATACGTTGGATTAGATGAAATACAGAGTATATATTTTAACTTATCTTGAGTTATAGTGCTCTTTGGCAATCTGAGGTTGCCTCATGTATCCCTTGTTAAGATCATCATCATCATCATCATCATAATGATGATGGTATTAAAAACTGTATTTATGTAGTATTTACTATGTGCCAGGTACTGTACTAAACCGTTTAGAGTAATTACCTCATTTGATCCTTAGAACAACCCTAAGAGGTAGACAACATTATAATCCTTATTTTACAGATAAGGCAAAGGCAAAGAAAGGTTAACTGATTTGCCAAGAGTCACATAACTAGAAAATGTTCAAGGTCGGATTTGAACTCAGGCCTTTTTAACTTCAGGCACAGTGCTATATCCATTGCACCAGTAATATATGATAAATTTAAGTCAGAGGTTAGTAAAAATAAAAAAATGTGCTTTTTACTCATCCAAATTCATGGACACCTTGAAATCTTTATGTGGATCTTTTTGGAATCCATAAGTCCCAGGTTTAGAATTACTGGATTATACAATATCTGAGTTCCTTGGCAACTCTTGAGTTTCTATGATTCTGTGACTGAATCTAGCACTCTTCCCACTATACCATAGTGGCTTGGAGTCAGGAGACCAAAACTTGAGTGCAATGGAAAAAATCTTGGTTTATAAAAGAACCAGAAGACCTGAATCCAAAACCTGATTTTGCCACTTGCTAACTGTGTGAATTGGGCAAGTCTCTTAATCTCCCTGTTTTTCAGCTTTTTCATCTGTTAAAATAAGGAGTTAGACTAGAAGATGACTTCTAAGGTCTCTTCCAAGTCTAGATCTAAAATCTCATAGACAAGTAAATGAATGGTAAGTCTGACACGTGTGTAAGCATGGGTAAATTACTTACCCTCTCAGAGCTCTGGTTTCGTCATCTGGCCTGGCAGATAATATCCACATGCTGGGGATAATGATACTTGTCCCATCTACCTTACAGAGTTGCAGAGGGGAAACATTTTGTTAATTTTAAAGGGTAATGTAAATGTGAGGTAATATTTTCAATTAAATTCAGCCAATTCTGCCTGATGCTTTTTCTCAGCATCTTCTTACCACTCAGCATGTGTTAATAGGATTTTCTATAAGTATTCAAGTTCTTTTTCATTGCTATTTCAGCTGTTTTCTTAGATACCAAATTCCTTGATGGCTGACAATCTCTTCTACCTCTCTTTAGTGAACAAATATCAGTTAATTGATTATGTTTTAAGATTGTGTTGGTTTGCATATATAATTGATCAGTTTCACTGAAAATGACTAATCTGAATCCTGAAAGATAATGGAAGGTTTAGAACAGCGAGGCTAGGGATAACCTTTAGAATGAGAAACCAATGGCATTGAGAAGCTAACAGGCAAATGAGGCAGTCATTTTAATACCTGTTGATAATAATATCAATAATAAATTGAGCATATATTTATGCAGTACTTTTCCTTCAAGGATTTGAGGGTTTTGTTTAAAATCATAATACCTCCATGAGATAAATGAAATGTCTCTGCTTAAGTAATTGAGAAACAGAGGCACAACAAAATGAATTACTTGGCAGGAATTACGGATATCTAGTTGATAAAATTCCAGATAAAAACAATGTTTGCTAATTTGGTTTTTATCACCTTACTATCCATGCAGAGGTTAAACTTGGGTGGCCCTTTGTACTTTTGTATTGTCCCACTGTTATATTGGATTGTTTCCCAGCATGGTGACTGAGGAGTCATCATTGAATCTAAGAAACAAATCTAAATTGAATTTACTTTTCCATCAAAACCTATTCCTCCTCCTGACTTCCCTATTTTTGTCTGTGGCACTGCCATTGACCAAACCACTCATGCCTGAAACTTTAGTCATGTTTGATTCTTTTCTTTTCCTCAACTTGCACATGTGATCAGTTAACAAATCTCATAATTTTACTTCCACAGTAGTTCTTATATCCATCCCTTCCATTCACACAAAGGGCAGCTAGGTGGTGTAGTGGATAGAGCACCAGTGCAGGAATCAGGAGGACCTGAGTTCAAATCTCACCTCAGACACTTGACACTCACTAACTGTGTGACCTTGGTCAATCACTTAACCCCAATTGTCTCATCCTGAGTCATCTCCAGTCATCCTAATGAATATCTGGTCATTGGATTCAAATGGCTCTGGAGGAGAAGTGAGGCTGGTGACCTGCACAGCCTTCCCTCACTCAAAAACAAAGTCAAGTGCAAGTCATGTCATTGTTTTTCTGATGGCATGATCTTCTTTGTCAATGAAGGAAGAACACACATTCTGTTCCAGAATATCATTGCCTTGACTTAATATAAAAGCCTCCTATCTGAATTCTTTGACTCCAGTCTTGCCATAGATAGAGATCTGAAGTACACAGATTCTCCCTGCTCTTCTTCAAAGGGGTCCATGTATATATTTCAAGGGGTCTGTGAAGTTGGATAGTAAAAAAAAAAAAAAAAAAGGATCTTTTAAAACTAATTTTTGTTTTCCTTTTTAATATCATGTAATTTATTATATGCATTTGAAAATCATCATTGAGAAAATGGACCTGTAGGTTTTACCAGATTGCCAAAAGGGCCTATGATACAAAAAAGATAAAAAACCCAGTTCTTATCTTAGAATCCCTGGTTTCTTTTGATGGGGCTCAGGCACTATTATTTGTATAAGGTTTTTCTTGGTTCCTCTGACTGCTGTTGCCTTTTCCTCAAACTGTTATGTTACATCTGTTGCTTCTGATAAAAAAGAGAATATTTTTATAAAGTACTTTGCAAACCTTAAAGTGCTATATAAATGCTAGCTCTATTATTATTATCATTATTAATGGGTTTTGTATTTGTTTTTCATTTGTTATCTTTTCCAATAGGATATAAGTTCCCTGAGGGCATGGACTTGACTCCTTTTGACTGCAGGCTATCCATTAGGCTGGAACAGTGCCTGTGGTGCTTAGTAAATATTTATTAATTGTTCATTGATCAGGTTAATCTTCCTTACTCACAAATGTGATTATGCCTTGCCTTTACTCAAAACCCTCTAATAGCTTAGTGAATAAAGTACAAATTCTTTAAAATTGCTTATAAGGGTTCGTACAGTCTGACTCTACCCCTTTATGTTTTAATTATATCCTGCCCCAGCATTAACTGTTCACCATTCCCCAAACAGAACTCTAATTCCACGCCTTCACTCTCACTATTCCTTCTTACTAGAATGCCCACCATTCCACATCTCTGCCTTTTGAAATTCTACCCATATTTTAAGACCACTTCATAGGACAATTTTGTGCCATAAGGGAATCATTTTGAAGGGATTAGGAGCTTTTTTACTTCAGGAAAGAAAAGAGAATACATACATAGCTTTCTTTGAGAACTTGAAAGAAGTTCAAGTTGAAGAAAAATTAGATGTGTTTTACTTCTCTCTAAAGGGCAAGATTAAGAACAATGTGTAGAAATTAAAAAGAGCCTAGCAATGCAGAACAGTTCCCTAAAAACTGGAACTATCCAGAATGGCAATGGGTTGTCCCGGAAGGTAGCAGTTTTCTCCTCATTGGAAGCCTTTTAGCAAAGACTGAATGAATAATTTGGTAGACTTTGGAGGAAATAGTTTTTCAGGTATAAATTGGATTTGATGACTGTTGATCTTTCTAACTGAAAGGTGTGATTATGGGACCCTGTTCAAATCATACCCTTTTCACAAAGCTTCCTACTTCTGCCTCCATATACTCTTCCCAGTCCCCTTGTCCTGATATGAAATTGCTTCTCTTTCCTTGGATATCCTATAGCTCATTCTTTGTAAGTTGTACAATCATCACAATATATTTTGTATTACCACTTTTTTGTGATTGGGCTTTATCTCCCTTACTAGACTATATGTTCCTTGAGAGGAGTGACCATATATTATTCATCTTAATATGTTTAAAAGGAATAATAGTATATTATCTTTTTCTTTATTATGAACTTAAATATCAACAAGAATGAAAATCTCAATATATGAAGAAAAAGAAGCTTGGATATATGCAATTGTAAACTGTTATTATGTACAATTTTAATATATGTGTATATATGTATGTATGTGTATATATATGTATACAGTATATATTTTCGAAGCATGTATCTATCTATATCTATCTATCTAGTAATACAGTATTACCAAACTTACTGTTTGTTTGTTTTCCATTTGGAACTCTCTGCATTTCTTTTCTTTGTAGTTTTAAAATATTTCATTGATATTCTTTTCTTTTCTTTTTTTCATTATCACTATTCCCCACCAAAAAAAAATTGCATCTTTTACCTGGATTATTGTAATAGCTTCCTAATCATCCTCCTTGCATCTAGGTTATTGAGTCTCTCCTTCATCCTCCCAGCATTGCCCAGGTAATTTCCAAACATAGATCTATTACTTGCTTCTTAAGTTTTAGGGGTTCATTATAAAATACAAGCTCCTTCTTCTCTTTGGCACTTGTAGCTCTTAGCGACCTAGCCCCACCTAATCTTTCTAGAATGATTGTATATTTTTCTACCTCAGACACTGTAGGTTCCAAAACAACTGGTCTATTTCCTCTATAAAGCATATGTAATTTCATTTTCCATATCCGTGCCCTTGTATAGGCTGTCCCCTCCATGAGTGAAACCTTGTTTCTTCTCACTTCCACCTCTTGGAATTTTTGCCTTTGCTCATGTTTTAGCTTCATGTAACCTCTGACTAGAGCCATCTTCTGATTTTTTTCAGCTGTTAGTATTCCCCCCTTCAGAATTTATTTTTATTTGTTGTTGTGGTTCAGTCATTTTCAGTTGTGCCCAGTGCTTCATGGTTCTATCTGGCATTTGCTTGGCAAATATAATGGAGTGGTTTGCATTTCCTTCTCCAGCTCAATTTACACACGAGGAAGCTAAGGCAAACAGGGTTAAGTGACTTGCCCAAATTCACATTGTTGTGTTTGTCCTTTGTTGAAGAAGACCATACCATCTGAGAAATGATGACATGACTTGAACTTGACTTTGTTTTGAGTGAGGTAGGGCTGTGCAGTCACCAGCCTCACTTCTCCTCCAGAGCCATCTGAATATTCCTCAGCATGACTGGAGATGACCCAGGATGCACTGGGAGACCTTGGCCCCTTTAGGCAGGTCTGTGCAGCAGGTACTCACTTAAGATGAGGTAACACCCATTCATAGCCAGTGATTGATGCTGGATTTGAACCCAGGAAGATATGTCTTCCTGACTCCAGGCCTGGCACTCTATCTACTGTGCCACCTAGCTGCCCTTTATTTTTATTTACTTGTTATAATTATTTTATCTCTATCTGTTGTTTGCTCCAAGCAGAATGCCAATTCCTTGAATGCAGGACTGTTTTATCTTTATATCTCTAGTGTCTATACATTGAATTGAATTGTTGTATCTCCTGCAGTGTTTAACACCAGTGCTCAGTATGCAAGTGTTGCTTAATAAATGTTTACTAAATCTAATAAGGGTGAAACTGCTTAATTTACATAAAAGATTTGAATGACATTTGAATTGGAGGCAGCAGTGGTATATTGGAAAGAACACTAGATTTGGAGTTAGAGGACATGGGTTTGAATCCAGCCTCTGTCACTTGGTCTTGGATAAATAATTTTACTCTTTCTGGACCTCAGTTTCTTCATCCATAAAATAAATAAAAATATAAAATAAAGGGGTTGGGCTATATGATTTTCAAGATATCTTCTCTTCTAAATCTGTGATCCTTTGATCTATAGTATAATTGGAAGATCACTAGTCTGAAGATGAAAGTTCAACTTATAACTTTGACTGTGTCTATGAAACATAGATGGATAATCTTCAGTTTCTTCTGTAAAATAGCATAATCATATTTGTACTACATACCTCACAGGTCAGTTTGCATACCCCACAGAGTTATACAAATGTGAATCTTATTAGAACCATTGGTTAATAGAAAAATCTGATACAATATCTAAAAATCCCATTTTTAAACTATAGTTATCCTTTCCACATTGCAGTTTTCCAATCGTGCTTCCTATATATTGCAGTTTGGCATAAGAAATTAAATGGGAGTTTTGGGGGAGTTTTGCAGAAGCCACAGATGATACAAGAAGGCTAGCAGATGTTACAGAAGAAGTTTAGAAACTCAGAAATGCATAAAATACATGTATAATATAGTATAATGTAATCTGTGACCAAATACTTATTCCAAATTTTACAGTGAGGTATAGTTAACACCCTGTAAAAGAAAAAGAAAAAAAATTCCAACTTCTCTGGTAGGAAGGGAGGGCTGAAAAATTTTACATGGATTTTCCAGATTGCAGGGTCACTGTACCTCTATCTCCCAGGATATGGAAGGATGACTGTATAGTGCTTTTTTATTATTATGTTCAAATCTCAGTGGTGTAGGGGCTCTGAACTCTCATGGATAATAAATTTACCATTATAAGAGAATAGTTGGAAATATTTTCCAGTCTTAACGAAAATAAGAGCAGCTTTATGGGTTAATCATTATACTGTGAGGAAATATAGCTCCCTGAGGCACAAACTGTATCCTTCTGACTTGTATACAGTGGAACACAGTGTCTTTATCTCCAAAAAGATAAATTGTATCTTTAATAACCATGAATTATAATTAAAATAGAATTTTTCCAGAGGAACTTTTAAAACTTTGGAGTTGGATTTTTTCACTGAATCTCAGGAAACTCATAAATAAAAACAGCAGAAAATGTAAAAGAATTGTCCTCAGCACATAGAAATGCCTAGTAGAAAATATGGATTGTTTTTTATTTTCATCCATATTTTAAAATTTAATGAATTGATCTATTTATGTTGAATTTTACTTCCAGATTTGCATATTTATGGAAAACAAAATTCCAATCTGCCACTGTAAGTCACAAATCTTGACCTTACTGAATTAATCTTTCTTCTATTATCTCTCCAGCATGGTGCCTAGCCAGGCACTAATAGGTGGAGGCCACAAGAGTTGATGATTTGTATCAAGCTATGTTCTTGATGTGCTTTTGAAGTTTGCCCTGGATCCACTGATCTGGAGTTGTCCTTCTCCTCAATCCAGAAAGGAGAATCCCTTCACTTTAATTCTCCTCCCACCTCAAATTCCTGGGGGGCAATTCTATTTTTGGTTCTAGTGTAAGGAGTCCTCCCCAGCAAGTGGGAGGCTGGAGGGGAGGCCAACTGTGGCTAAGCATCACAAACCCAGTGCCTCTTCTACATTACAGCCCTTTAAATATTTAAAGTCTCTTATATCCTCCTTAAGTCTTTTCCTCCAAGACTAATTGTCTCTAGTTCATTTAGCACATGCTGTGTGGTACAGAAAAAAAAAAAAAAGAAAGAAAGAAACATTAGATATGTAGTCAAAGGACCTGGCTTTGAAACCCAGTTTTGCTATTCATTATTTGCATGACCTTGTACAAATCAATTAACCTCTCAGGGCCTCAGTTTCATTAACTGTAGATGAGGGAGCTGAATTAAAAAAGTCCTTCACAATTTTTTACCTTCCTACTTTTTTTATTCTTCTTTGCTCCCCTTTACATACTTTACAATCCAGCTAGACTGACTGTCTGGCTGCTCCACACAAGAGACTCCATCTCTTGACTCCATGCCTTTTCAAAAGTTGTCTCTTGACCTTCAATCATCCCCCTTTCTAACCTCTATATCCTGGATTCCCTGACTTCCTTTACAGACGCAAATCAAATTCTACCTTCTGTAATAGGCTTTTCCTATTAGGTACCCCTTTCAAGTGACTCATTTTTGAGAGCACCTTTCATCTACTCATCTTCTGTATATTTTATGTATCTAACTGTTATGTATCTACTGTATATTTTATTTATTTAAGTACTTGCACTTTGTCTCCCCCATTACAATCTGAACTACTTTGGGACAGGGACTGTTTTTTTTCCTTTTCATTTCTTTGTATCTCTAGCACTTAGCACAATGCCTGGTTTATATAGTAAATACTTAAATACTTGTTGACTGACTTTCATTTGTGAAGTTGGGAGTAGGGAAGGAAATAGCTTCTAAAGTAGTTTCTAGCTCTAATGTCTTCTGAACCAACCGGTTTCATTATAAAGAAGACAAAGGCCCAGAGTAGGTAAATGATTATCTTGAGGTTAAATAATTAGTCAATGCAAAGGTAAAATTTGAATTGAGGTCTTCTGATGCCAAACTCAGTATTCCTTCCTCTGTACCTCTTTCCTCCTTAAACTGAACTGAAGCCAGATGTTTTGGAATGGGAAATGAAGACCCAAAATGACTTCTAGTCTCTAGACTAGAGTGAAACCAGATCATGAGTTTAAATTAGGAAAAGTGAAATGGAGTGGAGGACCACCAGGTGGCACTGAGATGTGCTCACGTGGTTCATTCTTAGAACAATTTGAAGAAAACACTGTCCAGCGGAAGGAAGGCTGGCTTTGGGGTCGGGATCTAGTTTCACTTCTCTAACAGTTCAGTACAGAGTTCTGTGACCCATGAAGCACATTTTTACCACCCTGTTTCTGTTTTATGAATTAGTCTACCTCATCCACTCATAGGAACTTGCCTTGCCATTTCCTGGAATTTTACCTTTCTCATTTTTATTTCTACATCTGGTCCATGTAAGACCCTCGAGCAGAGTAGATGATGTTTAACATAATGCCAACCCTGCTTGTAGAATAAAGGGCAGAAACACTGTAATCTGACTGACTGGAAACTTTACATTCACACTGACATTTTTGTAACTGAATTGCAGACCATGCCGTCATTAGAGGCTCCATTAGAACATCCTATAACTTATTATTATTTTTTTTTTGGTGATACTGAAAAGCTTTTAATTTGTAATTTTAAATGTTGATTGATTTAGGACTGAAATATTTGCTGACATACTATTAAGAACTAGACAGTGTGTTTCCTGGCTGGAGATGAATCCTTTAGGGATGGGGGAGCAGGGGTAGGGAATTACAATCTGAGTTGTAACAGTGAACATTGTGTCCATCAATCACTCAACTAAGCATACCACTACCACTCTGGGGGAGGACAGATGGCTCCAGCCAGGAGCAGATGCTTTATTGTATTCTGGGAATCTGAGGGCTAGAGGTGATGATGAGTGGAGTAAGTACATATGTTCTGATTACAATTTTTATTGCGTTTTATCATAACAACAATAATTATTTTTATGTTAATATATTATGATAGCTAGGCGGCATAGTGTGGAGTCAGAAAGACTTGAGTTCAAATTTACCCTCAAACACTTGCCAGTTGTGTGACCCTGGGTAAGTCACTTAATCTCTGTTTGCCTCAGTTTCCTCATCTGTAAAATGAGAATGATAATAATAGCACTTAACTCCCAGTGTTGTAGTGAAGATCAAATGAGATATGATGCTTTATAAACATTAAAGTGCTCCATTAATTCTAAAAAGAGCTAGTCTATTTGGTTCCTTCAAGATCTAAATCTATGGTTTTGTTATCTTATTGAATATTACTGACAATCTCTGATCAGCTGAGTAGTATTGTTCAATTCCTTCTATGACTTAAAACTCAAATTTGCCTATAAGTCTTACTGGGCCAATGTAGCTGATTCAACAATCATTTTACTGGTTTAGGGAGAATCGTATAAAATCTCATTTCTGATGCACATCAGCCGAGCAAGTTACCCGATTTCTCTTTATTCAGTGTGCTGATATATAAAATGAGAATAACAGATGTAGCACCCAATTCATAGGTTGTTATACAACCCTTATTGACTGTGGGACCCTAGGTGAATAAGTAACCTCTCTGATCCTGTTTCTTATTACATAAAATGGGTATAATATCACATGCCTTATACAGTTGATTTGATGACCAAATGAGATACGTAAAGCAAAGGACTTTATAAATGTAAACTATTATTATTGCTATTATTAGTTCACATTATTATGGTTTTATATTTTCCAACAGAATTCAGATAAATGATCCTGGGAAAAATTGCTATACTACTATATATCTTTATCTAAATATATTATATATCTGTATATAGATATATATCATGTATGAAAAACTATGTATCTTATCTTTTATAATTTATTACAACTATGCATTATTTTTCTGTAGACTATTGAACAAGTGGATAAAATGACATTTAAAAAAATTAAATGAAGGTGTTAGAATGAAAGTTTATCTTCTTAGGCTCATTGTAAATCCTTGGTACAATTTCAGTAGCAAATAGATTGTTGTGAATTATATGTACATTATCCTTTTACCAGAAAACTTTGATTTATTCTTATAGGTTCTATATTTCAAAATTGTATATAACTTTGAGATTAATTATTGAATAGAGTGAGATCTACTTAAAATGTTTGGTTTATGATGATCCTTTTATTCAATATAATTTAGTTCTCAAGGATATTTTGAGGTCTGTATTTTTATTATGTGGTGAATATGATATTTGTTAGTTTATGAATGATAGTGTGCTTCTGATATAATTCTAAGTACCAGATGGTATCTTGGTAGTTATTTGATAGGTGCTAGTTTTTTTTCAACCAACAATGATATGTTGACCACTTTCTGCTATTTCCTTACATAATTTCTACATTTCTCAATGAGTCTGGGCTCCTTTTGGATAAACCTGTATTTTCTGATGCTGATGACTTGAACCTAAATTTCCATCACAAATCCCTGCATGAAATCTGCATGACTTAGATACTTGTTCAAAATTAATTTGTTGACAAATCATCTGCTGAATTTATGTGGGTATCTCTTGTGGACAACTTTTTTGATTCCACGCTTAGATTTTAGCCACTTCATAGCCTCCCTGCAGAAATACAAAACTTTCACTTATATTTTACAAATTTAATTATTTTATGAAGTAATTTCTCCCTGTTTCTGTAAGTTTTTAATCATGTATTCTGAGAATATATATGTGTGTGTGTATATACATATATACATATACATATATGTGTATACACACACACACACACACACACACACACACACACACACACACACACATATATATATAAACTGTTCTCCCTCCCTTTTGATGACAGAGGGTTAATCTTTCCCTAACTTCATTGTGATGAAGGCATGTGTTTCATTAATACTGTTAAGATACTTTCCAATTTTGTTATTGTCTATTTTTTTTACTTCTGAAAGTGTACCTTAAGGCTGACACCATATAACTGTTAATTTCTTTAAGCTTCTTTTCCCTCCTTATCTTCCTCTTTATTATAACAATAATTATTATTTCTATTAATAATGTTATGTGGTTTTGCTATAATTCAATATTTGAGCATTGCAGTATATGCTTTTTATTTTTCTTTTTCTGATTTAATTGATGTAAGAACATATAATAACCAAAACAGAAACAAAATTTCACAATTTATAGTCTCAAAATTGTCTGCAGATATTGAGAACTGACATGATTCACCAATGGTCAGGCAGCTAATGCATTTTAGAGGCAGGACTTCAACCTAGGTCTTCATTGTTTCAGTGTATGCTTTCCTCTGTCACTTAGCAACTAGTAAAGATTTAATGTATGCTTGTTGTTTAACTGATTGCCTGTCTATAATGTAGACAGTTGCCACTAGTAGTGCTGGTGGTGGTGATGGTAGTGGTGGCCGTAGCAGTATCAGTCTAGTAGTAGTAATAGTTGTTATTGTTGTGATAGTAATATTAATAAACACCAACAATACTAAATTTGAGCAAATTCTATCCACAATGCAGATTTAGGCACCAGAGAAACTTCTAAACAAATATCAGCTAGTTAGACTGTATCAAAACAAGGTAATTTATTTGGGA
Organism: Notamacropus eugenii; assembly: GCF_028372415.1. Classification (NCBI taxonomy): domain Eukaryota; kingdom Metazoa; phylum Chordata; class Mammalia; order Diprotodontia; family Macropodidae; genus Notamacropus; species Notamacropus eugenii. The sequence continues at coordinate 183,413,577 of NC_092873.1, read as the reverse complement.
AGGCAGGATGCTGATTAGAAAAGTCCATGACCAATTTGATGAGTTCTCCAATAAGCTTGATGAGATATTAGGGTATATAGTCTTTTGACAGGAGGCAATTAAAGGTCACCTCTTCATGAAGCATGGAAATGCCCATTTTCACCTTGCTTAGAGGACATAGAGAATTGCTTCTGACTGGTTGACTGAATTATAGGAAAATGGATTCTTTTCAGAGGAGCTGTCCCTGACAGGACAACTCTCTTTCTCTTGGACTTTGAGAAACTAAACAAGTACAGAGCAGAGTGGACCTGCCATTTTGGCCAGGTGTATGTGGTGAAATTGCGTCCATGCACAGCAGACCTCCTGTTCCAATTCCAGTGAAATTATAATGGTTGCTTTGGGGGTAGAAACATATGGGATTATGTGTGCATGCCTGCAGTTCTGAATCTAGAGAGCCTAAGAATGAACTTTTCCTAGGTAAAGATGATAGCATTCAAGCATTCTTCTAAAGAAGAAAGTCAGGAAGGTGGTGGAGTAAAAGCAAGGACTTGCTAAAGTTCTCCTCAGAAACCCAGCCAATTACCTGTAAAAAATGATGCTAAACAAATTATGGAGATGCAGAACTCATGGAATGATAGAGTGAAGCATATATCCAGCCCAAGCTAGCCTGAAAGTTTGCTGAAAAGTGTCTATTGTGGCACAATGGGAACAGAACACAGGCCAGTGTGCGCCACTGGCACAGGTGGGACCTGAGCAGGCTTTGGAGGAACTGAATTTCGGGCATCTCTGGTGGTTTCCAGACTTCCCGACCCCAAAATGATAAGACAAATTAGATGGTCAGTGAAAAAAACCTGTGAGACCTGTGTGAGAGAGTACAGTAGTCTGGCCCCTGACGCAAGGTGGCAGAGGGGGTGGAGGAGCATGATGAAGAAGAGTCTGTGGTGGCAGCAGCAGCAGCAGCAGCAGCAGCAGCAGCAGCAGCAGCAGCAGCAGCAGCAGGAGCAGGGGCATCAGCAGGAGCAGTAGCGACTCTTTCTGGAGTTCTAGACTCGCAGATTGTTGTGGGAGGGAGAGTGATTGAGTGGTACTGACAATACAACTCGAACCCCACTGGAAACAGAGAACTACCTTGACAAAGAGCTCAAAAGTCAAGTAAATAGCTGAGAAAACAAGCAAAAAAAGGAAAAAGAATCAGACTACAGAATCTTACTTTGGTGACAAGGAAGACCAAAGTAGACAAACAGAAGACCACAAAATCAAAGCTCCTACATCCAAAGCCTCCAAGAAAAATATGAATTGATTGATCTCAGGCCATGGAAGAGCTCAAAAAAGATTTTGAAAATCAATTACGAGAAGTAGAGCAAAAAATTGGGAAGAGAAATGAGAGTCACACAAGAAAAATCATGAAAAACGAATCAACTGCTTGTTAAAGGAAACTCAAAAAAAATGCTGAAGAAAATAAAACTTTAAAAAATAGACTAACTCAAATGGCAAAAGAGATCCAAAAGTCAATGAGGAGAATGCCCTAAAAAGCAGAATTGACCAGAAGACAAAGGAGGTTCCAAAGTTCACGGAAGAAAATAATTCCTTAAAGATTAGAATGGAGCAGATGGAAGTTAATGACTTCATGAAAAATCAAGAAATTATGAAACAAAGCCAAAGGAATGAAAAAATAGCAGACTGTGAAATATTTCTTTGGAAAAACAACTGACCTGGAAAGTAGGTCCAAGAGAGACAATTTAAAATTTATTGGATTATCTGAAAGCCAAGATCTAAAAAGGATCATAGACATCATCTTGCAAGAAATTATTGAGGAAAACTGCCTTGACATTGTAGAACCAGAGGGCAAAATAGATATTGAAAGAATCCACCAATCACCTCCTGAAAGAAATTCCAAAAGGACAACTCCTAGGAATATTGTAGCCAAATTTCAGAGTTCCCAGGTCAAGAAGAAAATGTTGCAAGTAGCCAGAAAGAAACAGTTCAAGTATTATGGACTTGGAATATGATATTCCAGAGGACAAAGGAGCTAGGATTAAAACCAAGAATCACCTGTCCAGCAAAACAGAACATAATATTTCAGGGGAAAAAAAATGGTCATTTGGTGAAATAGAGGACTTTCAAGCATTCTTGTTGAAACAACTAGAGCTGAATAGAAAATCTGACTTTCAAACATAAGAATCAAGAGAAGCATGAAAAAGTAAATAGGAAAGAGAAATCATAAGAGACTTACTAAAGTTGTATTGTTTACATCCCTACATGGAAGGATCATATTTGTAACTCAAGACTTTTCTTAATATTAGGGTAGTTGGAAGGATTATATACATATAGACAGAGAGCACAGGGTGGGCTAAATAGGTAGGGATGATGTCTAAAAAAATAAAATAAAGGGGTGAGAGAAATATATTGTGAAGAGAAAGGGAGAAATAGAATGGGGCAAATTGTCTCACATAAAAGAATCAAGAAAAAGCTTTTTCAATGGAGGGAAGAAGGGAGGAGGTGAAAAGGAAAGAGTGAACCTTATTATCCTCACATTTGGCTTAAGGAGGGAATAACATGCACACTCAATTTGCTATGAAAATCTGTCTTACACTACAGGAAAGTAGGGGGGAGGTGGATAAGCTGAGAGTGGGGAAATGATAGAAAGGAAGGCAAATTGGAGGAGATGGTAGTTAGAAATAAACACTTTTATGAAGGGATAGGGTCAAAAGAGAGGATAGAATAAATGGGAGGGGTAGGATAGGATGCATTGAAATATAGTTAGTGTTTCACAATATGACTGTTATAGAAGTGTTTTGCCTAACTACACATGTATAACCTATATTGAATTGCCTTCTCAGTGGGGATGAATGGGGAGGGAGGAAGGAAGAGTAGTTGGAACTCAAAGTTTTAAAAATGAATGTTAAAAATTGTTTTTACATGGAACTAGAAAATAAGATATTCAGGCAATGGGGTATAGACATCTATTTTGCCTATAAGATAATAGAAGAGGTGGGGATAAGACAAGGGAAGGGTTTGATAGAAGGGAAGGCAGATTTGGGAAAGGGGTAATCAGAATGCATGCTGTTTTGGGGTAGATGGAGGGGAGGGATGGGGAGAAAATTTGGAACTCAAAATCTTGTGGAAGTGTCTGTTGAAAACTAAAATTAATAAATTTTAAAAAAAGAATAAAAAACTAACAAAAAAGAAGAAACTGTCAGAAGCAAAGCTGTACTTGCAAATAGGATCTATGAGAGTATTTCAAGAACAATATTCAAACTTCAGCTTCCTATATAGAGTGTGGAAGAATTTGATTTCTTAGGTAGCATGATCCCAGACACTAGCTAAATAGGCTAAAGGAGGGTGATTTGTGGGGTATTGTCAGTAGCGAGGGTGCTCCTTAGTCTGAAAGTTCCTAAGTTTGAGAGTTCCTAAAAATTCAGGGATCAGATCTTCTAAAGAAAGATTTCCTAATGCTAGATAATCCTGGGAGAAAGAGGGTCACTTCTGTGGTTCCTCAGCAGCATATTATAAGAAAGGCAAAGTCAGAGAATTATTTGGATAGTATTGGACTGATGGGAAAGTGACTGCTTCTTCAGCAGCCTTCAGAGTATGTTGATCTTTGGAGGGTAGTTCAAACCACAGAGAAGTATTATGAGTCTGGGAGGGATTGTATGAGACTGTGAAAAGCAGACTCATTAGAACATGAGAAGTTTTCCATGTTTGACCATTATGAGCCTCTGTTCTCCTTGTATTGTCCCATTTTTAATATTGGAATGTGACCTGAAATAATGGCTTAGATGGTGTCATTTAAGCAGGAAATAAATCTGAGACTGAGCAAGAGGATACGGTTTGTTTGTTTTTTTTTATCATATTTATTGAGGATTACAGATAGAGATGTGATTGCTTAAAGAGGACCAGGAAAATGTACTTATAGCTATTGTGTAACATTTGCCAAAAGCCAGCACAGCACATTCGTTTCTGAGCAGATAACTGCTCAGACTGGGCACCTCACCAGAAGACTGAACTCAAAAGATTGCTTCAGGAGATAAAACTGTTTCTAAACTGAAAAAGAAAGATTTCTTTAGTTTATAGCTCTGTCTATAGAATCCATTGTTCTTGTTCAGTTGTTTAAGTCGTGTCTAGCTCTGTGAATCCATTTAGGGTTTTCTTGGCAGAGATACTAGAGTAATTTGCCATTTTCTTCTCCAGTTAATTTTATAGATGAGCAAACTGAGGCAAACAGGGTTAAGTGACTTGCCCAGGGTCACACAGCCTAGTAAGTGTGCAAGATCACATTTTAACTCAAGTCTTCCTTACTCCAGGCCTATCACTCTACCTACTGTGCAACCTAGCTGTCATAGACTCCACTATATAAACAAAGCTTGTAAGATAGTCTGATGAGAATAAAGCTATGTCTTCAGACAAAGTCGTTGTCCATATTGACTGTTTCATCTCAAATAGCATGATTAAGTTTATACAAAACAATAACAAACAAAAGGAATTTCCCTAGTTATTAGCATTCTTCATCTTGAAACAATTTTGCATTACATTTGAGGTAGCAGGCTAGCCTAATAGACAGTTCTGGTTTTGGCATCTGGGAAGACCTGCATTCAGGTCCTTCCTGCCTCCAGCACATATTGTCTGTGTAACCCCTGGCAAGTCACTTAGCCTTGCAGGGTCCCAGACAACTCTCTATGACTGTGTATCAGACTTCCAACCAGGGATGTAGGCCATTTTGCATGCTACTAAAATATGTGGAGGGATATGTTATATGAAACTGATGGAGAGAATGCTGAATGTGACATGACACTACTATGTACATTCTCAAGTGGTGTTGGGGCCAGAGCTTCTCTGGGGAAGAAGAAGACATGTTTTTGTAGATATTCTTCAGGAGAGATGCGAAGAGAGATGAGAAACTAGATCCTTCTCTTTTAATTTGAGCTGACAATATCTCACTCCCTGATGAAGATCTCTATCACTCATGTAGTTCCTTCTATATTCTAATCGAGAGAGTGTTTCCAATTTCTATTTGTTACTTTGCTTTTGTAAATAGGTTTATTTACTTTTAACTATTGATAAAAGTCTTTTGTATAACCAATGTTTATTGGAAAGGGCCTGAGCTGGTGAATGTCAGCTTGGGCTACCTTCTCCCTTAAGAATGAACATGGAAATAGATTACCTTCTAAACTTAGATTTGTGCTTTCAGACTAGAGATATCTGATGGAAATGGACAAATTCTAGTTCATCATTCTTTTCGAAGAGGAAAGGAGAAAAGAAAACTCAGCTACATGATGTTGCTGGGGCTTTCCTATCTGCCTCCCTCCTTTTATCCTTTATACTTCTAAGGTAACATGCTGATAGAACAGGCCTTGGTCTGGCTCTCTTCCACTCCGCAGAGGCTATCCAGGTCCCAGACCACATATGTTTTAGCCACACAAAAGCCACAACTATACATTTAGAAAACCCATGTGGACATGCCCATCATATATATATATATATATATATATATATATATTAAAGAATAATTGCTTACCTGCTTTGATAGTAGCTGTCTATATGAAATCACACGTTTATACTTTTCCTTTGGAGGGGAGTCCAAATGACAGGTGAGCATATATTTATGAGCTTGGGAAGGATGGTGGGAGATTTTATGGGAAAGAGAGACTAACTGGAATGTCAAAGGTTTGCCTAGATAGCAAATCCATTCCCTTCTGGGCTAGAGTTAATGGAAGGTACTAAGGTACTTTTTTTTTCTGCAGCTTTTTATGTGTTCCTATGAATCCCTTGTATCTTTTGCACTTCCTGTGGAGGTGAAGGAAAGTAAAAGAAATATTTTTCTCTCTCTCTGATGTATACATATATATTCACACACACACATGCATATATGATCTAATGTATATATGTGTATCTGTGTATAAAGACTCAGGATAGGAAAACAAAAGTGAAAATAATCTTCTCAAAGGGTTTATATTCTTGGTCAGAGATAATATTTTCATATGTGTATATATGTTCATATGAATGTGTATATTTTGGGAGTAATTTTTACATTGATGTCCAGGAGTATGCTAGAGCCAGTTCAACCCAGGTCTTATATTTTTGGTGTGAACGTTTACCCTTTGGAAATCAGCAAACACTACAAATCAGGGCTTCATTTATTTTATTGTTGATTGTGTAAACTTAAGAAAATGATGGAGAAAATGTTAATAATGCAGATTAATCTTTGAAGTGTGTTATGAGTACATTTTTTTCCTGGAGAGACTGTTGTTAAATATTTACTAGCAGGCCCCTAACTAGAACTTACCATTCTTTATGTTTACAGTTTAAGAGGCCAGTAGAGCTCCAGTAGTCAGGAAACTTTTTCTGCCATTGCAGTTAGGCACATATCTAATTTAAAATCTTATCAAGTTATCTGTTTTTTAATTGCTCAGGGTCACCCAGTGAGGCTTTGTCAGAGACAGAAGATGAATGTCTTCTTGACTCTTAGGACATCCCTCTCTCCACACTCCTCAGATGACTCTTAAGTCTAGCACCAAGTAGGGACTTAATAAAGGTTTGTTTCATTAAATTTGACAATAACCAAACCAATTCTTAAAAAGTGAACCGACAAGTCTGGTAAATAATATGATATCACTGGTTTTCGTAGACTTAGTCTTAAAAAATTAAAGTGAAGAAAGAGTTAAAAAATAGAAAAGTCAAAGAGCAGATAGGAAAGGAAATATTGACCCGTGCAGCTAGGGCCTGTCTGGGACACTGGAATACCACTTCATCAGCCTAGATTACAAGGTAAAACTTTCTACTTTCAAAGGGAAATCGTCTTTCCCTCAAAGCCTTGATAGCTTCCTGGTAGTCTGGAGGAGGAAAAATAGTTATTTTTGAGAAACATATTTTTTAGTAAGTTATTCTTGTTTGGTTGTTTTCAGTCATGTCCCACTCTTTGTGATCCCACTTGGGATTTTCTTGGCAAAGATGCTTGAGTGGTTTGTTATTTCCTTCTCCAACGCATTATATAGATGAGGGAACTGAGGCAAACAAGGTTAAGTGACTTGCCCAGGGTCACTGAATAAGTATTTGAGGCCACATTTGAACTCAGGAAGATGAATCTTCCTGATTCTCGGCCAGGGACTCTAGCTGCCTTTCTTTAGTAAAACCTTTTTGTAGTAAGTGTTACTTTGTGGAGTAGGGTATGTGGACAAGGATCAGTCAAACGTTCATGAATCACATGTTATGTGTACATCATTGTGCCAAACCCTGATGGGAGTCCAAATTCTGCAAACCTTTAAGTATGTGAGTTGTTATTACTGTTAATACCCTTACCTTTAAAGAGCTTATAGTGTGGTGGGAGGATGAGCAGATCATTGCAATACACACTAATACATGATATATGCATCAGAAAGTTGCAAATAAAATTCTATGGGAAGTTGTAAAGGAGTTTAGTAACTTCCCTACCCACCTAAATAAAAAAGCTGCTAGGGAGGCTCAAATCCTGAGTCACCCAGCAGAAGTGAGTCTCAGCATGATTGCTGAAAATTTTCTTTTCTACCCAACAAATCAACCAGTCACCATATTTTTTGAGATCTTTCTTCCTCCCCCTCCATTCCCCAAGCATGAAATAGCATCACTCTCTAAACACCAGGTCCAGGTTCCTTAATTCTTTACCCCAAACCTGGTTTTGTTTGGCCCAGATAAGGATGTTGCTAGACCACCACATTTTATTAGTTTGGGTACCTGATTCCATTAGGGATCCCAGCAGACCTGACCTGCCTCCATATTCCTCAATTTCCCCTTCTTATTGTATTTCTCCTCAGTAAAGCTTGCTTGTTTTATTTGCTTGTTGTCAACTCCATGCTCTGTATCGTGGTGTTCTGTGCTTTCTTGTACTGTACTTTGGCATTCTGAACTTCACACAAACCACATTAAGACAAAAGTTTAAAATGTAAGATCATTTCCAGCTGTGGGGATCAGGGTTATAACACAACATGAAGCATATATACCCTCTAAAGACAATAAATCCTACCTCAACACTCAGTCTCTGCAGTACTGTGGTCTAGAAAACTCCATTTTCAATGTCATGCTTTACTTTTCTTAGCAAATCCAAGCTTGGCTCACTAGGGGTGACTATTGCTCAGTCAGTCAATAAATGTTTATTAAGGGCCTAGTATGTGCCAAGTATGGGTGATAAGTCCTGGGTGTACAAAAAATGGCAAAAGACATTCCCTGCTCTTAAGGAGCTCCCAGTCTAATGGGAAAGACAGCATGTAAACAACCATGTACAAGCAAGGTATAAGCAGGATAAATTGAAGATCATCAACAGAGAGAAAGCACTAGAATTAAGGGAGGTTATGAAAGGTTTCCTGTGAAATATGTGCTTTTTTGTGGGATTTGGAAGAAACCGGGAAAGCCAAGGGGAAGAGACAAGGAGGAAAGATCTTCCATCCGTGGGGGACAGCCAAGAAAAATACCTGGAGTTGGGAGATAGAATGTCTTGTTCTGGGAGCAGCAAGGAGGCGAATTAGATTGTACATGGCTGAGAGTGGGGTAGGGAGGGAAAGAGGGCAGATTATACATAGCAGGGAAAATTTATCTTCATAGTCCGTAGCATTTAAAGAAGGATAAAATCCAATTCCTAGCCTAGATTATTAGCAGGAAGGCATTAAGAAGATAAGCAGGAATCATAGGCAGTCAGTTCTAGTCATTATCTGGGCAATAGGAGATATAATCTAGGATCAAAGAAAACAAAGCTCAAGCCTGGTTCTTCTGTAGAATTCTATGGAGAAGAAGGCACAGTTCAACAGAGTTTATGCTTAAACCATAGTATTGAAAGTTTACAATCCAGTTTGCTTTAGTCAAGGTTTGCTGACATAACAGAATCCATGTGTTTTCCCCTCCCTCATCTCAGGGAATTTCCCCAGGATTCAGGGGCAAGGCTTATGTAGGCATTGTTGAAATGGTTGAACCAATTTGAACTTGTAGCTTGTGTGAACTCATTCATATCCTGCTAAATACACCAAGTAGTGTTCTTGATTGTGTCTCCATTGGGAATATCCTTTCTACCATATGTCCAATTTCTCCCAAATTTTCCATAGGTGCTAGGGAAAACAGTGGTTGGCATAACAGGCACTAAATTACACCAAACTGAAGGCAGTGGTTCCAAGGGGAAGGTCACCACACCTTTTGCCTTATGTAACCAAGGAGAGACAAACAGTCTTGTTCTCTAGTATCTGTCATAGATAGTCAACCTTGAGGTGCTTTGTAGATACCCATTCCTTTCCCCTATTTATTAAGACTTGCCAGTTTTCCAGTAGCAGTCCTTAGCTCACTTTTAGGTGAGAAACAGTGGTATAGTGAATGGAGTTGAAATTAGGAAAATTTGCTTCAAATCCCACACTTAGATCTGTGATCTTGGTGAGGTCACTTAGCTTAGCTAGGTCTCATCTGTAAAATGAGAAAGTTGGATTCAATGGTCAGTATTTCCAACTGAGAAACATATATATATACTTTATACTACATATATATGTATGTATGTATATATATATATATATATATATATATATATATATATATATATATATATATATACACACATATATATGCATCTGGTACTAATGCAGTGTGCAAATTCCAGAAATTAATGTGGAATTTTAAAATTGGCTGGTATCCCCCACTATAAGACTCTATCTTTCTGGGATACCATTCTGTACTCAGTTTTCCATGAGAGGCTCATGTCATTCTGCCCAAACAGTATTTTTTTCCTTTGGGTTCGTAGGTGATTTACTTAGGGATGTCACTTTACTACCTAACAGAAGTTTTTATTTAACATTGACTAGATAGTCTATCATCTAGATATTTAAGACTCAATCAGTCAGTCAACATGCATTTATTAGGTGTCTATGATGTGCCAGGAGCTATGCTAAGAGTTTAGGGTGCAAAGGGATATATGACATTGTTCCTACCTTCAAAGAGCTTACATTATTCTGAATCTATACCTCATATTTGGAGATATGTATGCTATTTATACGCACATACACAGAATAAGATTTTGATGGGGGACACTAAGAAATGAGGAATCAGGAAAAGATTCTTATAGGAGGTGGCATTTTATCTCATCTTTAAAATGAATTCCAAGAGGTGGAGATAAGGAGACAGAGTACTCTGGGTAAAGAGGACATTCTGTGCAAAGACACAGAGGTTGGAGGCATAATGTATGCTTGGAACAGAAGGTAGACTAGTTCTGCTGCAGTGTAGAGAATATGAGGGAAGAAAATGCATAATCATCTTAGAAAAATGGATTGTGGAAGGTTTTAAATGCCAGAGAAGTTGGCCTCTGTTTTGTTATACAGGAAATGAGGAACTTCTGTAGCTTTTGGAGTGGGGAATGGAGGGAATTGACTCTAAGATTGACCATGTTTTTCATTATATCATCTAAAGGACATGATATGATATTCAAACTACCCCACAGCAGGTCTGGAACACTTTTGTACGACCTTATGAAAAAGTATACAAAAGTAGTCCTGTTCAGATCCATTTTGGTGAACACTATAGCCTACCACAATTGGTAGAACACAAGTGATTAAAAGAAAAGCTACCAGTCCCAAATGACAATTATGTACATTAAAATGCTATCTAAGTGAGTTATTCTTTTTATGAAGAGTGCATAGGCCCTGAAAGCAGAGAAGGAAGTTTGGATCAATTGTAAGCTGGTGTTGGAAAATTTCATAGTGTCTGGGTCTATTCCGGTAGCTGTAAGCACCCTTTCAAGAAAGGAGTCCCTGGAAAATAATCAGTTTTGTAATCAGAACACACAGCATTTATCTAATACATATGTTTCAAATTGAATTAAATGTGGAGGTAGGAGTTTCAAACAGAACAATAGATGTCTGGAGGAGAGACATGGGTGTTATCATACCCCTAACTAGTGCTCTTTGTTTAAAGAAATTCTCGTTTGTTTCCATGGCTGAGGATTATTTGGTGGTTGAGCTGTTTACTCTCCCCTATAGATCTATATTGATATCAGATGTCCCTTTTCTCCCCAAACCCGGTCATCTCCATGTGGTCTGCTACATTTGGCCATCTCATCTCTCATGCTGTCTTCACTGAATCCCCTTCTAAAACTGAGATTCTCTTCCAGTTCAAGACCACATTTATACCAAGATTATGTTTCTGGTTTTGGCAGTGCAGACATCACTGATAGGATATTGATGAAGGTAAATGTACTGTATGTGTACCCAGGTATATCATAAATTCTCCAAAAAATTGGTATTTTGTGTTTCATTTTTAAGTTTATATCTTAAAAATAAAGTTTAGTTGTTATTTTATAAAATTTATTTAACACTTCGAAGCTTAGTTTGCTTGATGAACATATTAATATCCTTCATAAAGAATATTCAGCAAAACTTTGCTTTAAAAATAAAGAAATTAAGCTCCCTGGGGCTACACCTAGAGTTGTTGATAATAATGGACCATTAACCTAATCTGTCAACTACTTCTGTGTTTGCTTTAGCGATTTCCTTTACTTTATCCCTTATCTCCAAACCTCAGAAATTTTCTCCCTCCTCGTCTCTGCCTCCTCATTTCCTTCAAGTCTCCACTAATGTCCTACCTTCTGCTAGAAGTTTTTCCCACTCCTCTTTAATTCTATTGCCTTCCCTCTGAAATTATCTGCAATTTAACATACACATATCTATATCTACATCTATGTATACATGAATGTATCTGTATGTATGTATGTAGTATGTTTAGATGTTTTCTTTCCCATTAGACTGTGAGCTATTTGGGCAAAGATTTTTTTTTTTACCACCAGTTTTTGTATCTCTAATGTTGGATACCTAGCAGGTGCTTAATAAATGACCTTTGACTTGATTCTGTGAAAAGGGATATATTAAACTTAAGATTTTCGTATCAGTAATTAAAGTTGAAGAAATGTTTCTCCCACTTTCTCCATACATTCTCCTTACCTTTTATATTCTATAAAAACAGATGTTAAGTTCTAGTTGCTATCATAAAGGGGACTACTGGACTTGTGTTTCTAGACTCTTTCTCTCTAGAATTAACTTTGAAATGCAGAGGGAGTAGAATATCCTTTAATCTAATTGAGTCATTTTACAAAGAGGACAATAAGGACTACAGAGCTTAAATTACTTTTCCAATGCATTACAACTATTTAATGGCAAGAATGAGATAAGAGGCTGCCTACTTTCCCTCTCTTCTTTCTACTATTGCTCATGTTTCTTTGGATCAATGTCTTTGTATCGACTCTTGTTCTTGTGTGGCTGAGCAGAGCTAGAGAAAGTCATGCAAACCGAGTTGACTGGATAGATAACAAATTCATGTTCTCTTATTGCGATTAAATCCTCACTGCAACAAGGCAATCCTTTTACTCCTGGTTAATTGACTCTATTCTTCTATCAATGATGGCTGTTCCATATCTTCTCTTCTTTTTTTAGACCTCATATCCCACTTATCTCCTTATTCCCTCAGTTGAGATGGCCATTTCCCATTGTCCTGACCTATATCTTGCCACTGGACCCAGATTGCTCTGAAGGAGAAAGTGAGACTGGTGACTGTGCACAGTCCTCCCTCTAAATCTAATTTACTTGCAAGTCATGGTGTTACCTTTCTGATGTCATGGTCCTCTTCAAGAATGAAGGACAAACTATAACACAACAACAACATCCCTTAGCTGAGAACTTTGCCTCATACTTCATAGAGAAAATCAAGACCACTTGCTGTTTTTTCCCCTTTTCTTCCCTTCTACACATTTCATAACCCCTTGAAACATCATCCACGACCCCATTCAATTTTCATTTAACCTAGTTTATGTTGAAGAGGTGGTATTTCTTCTTATCCGGGTTAACTCCTCTCCTTTTACTCTTGACATTCATGTTTTCTCTAGCATATGGCTCCAAAAGTGAGGACCATCTCCAGTCGTCCTGATCTACATCTTGCCACTGCACCCAAATGGCTCTGGAAGAGAAAGTGAGTCTGGTGACTTTGCACAGCACTCCATCACTTAAATATAATTCACTTGCAAGTCATTGCATCATCTTCCTGATGTCTTGGTCCTCTCAAGAACAAAGGACAAGCAACAACTTGTGAGTAGTATGGAGCTGTCCCACTGGGGACTGAGCTGACCAGTTTCAGTTGGACAACACAGATTCTTCCTTCTTTTTCCTTTCATTTCTTTCTCTCCCTTCCCCTCCCCTCCTCTCCTTTCTCTCCTTATCTCCTCCTCTCCTTTCTCTCCCTATCTCCTCTCATTGCTTCTACTTTCCATGCTCTTATTCATTCCTTAACTCACTGTAGTTTCTCTTCTGCCCTCATCACACATTTGAAACTGCTCTTCCCCAAGTTTTCAATGAATTCTTAATTGCCAGTTCTAATGTTATTTTTTCAATCCTTCATCCTTCTCTACCTCTCTGGATCACTGGGCACTGTCTACCACCTTTTCCTCCTGATTGCTTTTTCCTGTCTAGGTTTTTAGGACATTGATCTCTCTTAGTTTTCCTCCTGCCTTTTAAAAACTAGTCATCCTTGGTTTTGCTGAATGATATCTATATCATGCTTCCAAACTATGAGTGAACTCATCTTGGGAGTTCCCTCTAATCTAGTGACCTCAGTTTCTACTACAGTTTAATTATAATTTCTATGTTGATAACATCTAGATCTCTCTCTCTCTCTCTCTCTCTCTCTCTCTGTGTCTGTCTGTCTGTCTGTCTATCTATCTGTCTATTGTGTTCAACCTTGGTTCCTTTCCTGACCTCCTATGAAATTTCAAAGTGAATATCATATGTTGTTGTTCAGTCATTTCAGTTATGTCTAACTCTTTGTGACCCCATTTGGGGTTTTCTTGGCAAAGAAACTGGAACAGTTTTCTATTTCCTTTTCTATTCCATTTTATAGAGAAGGAAATTGAGGCAAACAGGGAAAGGGATTTGTCACACAAGTCACTTCAGTGACACATGGCTAGTGTTTGAGGTCAAATTTGAACTCATGTATTTCTGATTCCAGGGCCAACACACTACCACACCTCTTGTTGCATCATCATATAGAAATCTCAAATTTTACATGTCCAAAACAAAACTCTTTCTTCCCAAACTGACCCTTATTCTGAACTTTTCTGTTACAATTAAGCACTATTCTTTCAGTTGCCCAGGTTTGCCATCTCGGTGTCATTTCTAATTCCAAACTTTCCCTCTGATCATTTGTCAAATCTTGCCATTTCTACTCCCACAACAGCCTTCAATCTGTCTCCTTTTCTCTGCTCATGCAAAGTCTAAGTGCCCAGGATCTCTTACCCAGACTTTTGCAATCGTCTCACAATTGGCCTTCTTTGCACTGTTTCTTCCTATCCTAATCTCTCCTCTTCATAGCTAACAAAGTGATTTTGTTTAAGTGTAGATCTGAGCATGAACCCTAGCCCCTTGCCAATTAACTTCCAGTCACTTCTAGGATCAAATATAAATATGAATTACTTTCTTTGTTATTCATAGCTCATAATAACCTAAAGCAGTCTTATGACACATTGTCCCTTTAATTCACTTCACAGTCCAGCTAATCTGTCCTTCTCCTTCTTCCTCATGCACAACACTCCATGGACAGAGTACAAAGACCATCCCTCAGCCTTTACACTGACTATTCTTATTCCTCTCTCCTTACCTCCTTCTCTAAGAACCCCTAATTTCCTTCAAGACATCCCAGGGACCACTTCCATCATCATGCCTTTTCTGATTTTTTCTATCTGCTCGTGCTGTCTTCTCACAAGTTACCTTTTATTTATTTTGTATATACCTATATGCCTGTTTTTCTCCCCTGATAAAAGTATAAGCTCCTTGAGGGCAGTGATTATTTCACTTTTATCTATGTATCATAAGAATCTAGCTAAGGCTTATTGATTTATTGATTGAAATGGTGTGCATTTAGATTGTTCTAATTTAATCCTCAAGAAATCATGAAATAATGTATCATTTCTAGGTTATCAGCATCAATCAGGCTTTGTTGAACAGTCCAGGCACCCAAGACATCAGAGTTGCAATCACTGATTTACCCTTGAACTAGTAGTCATCCAACCTCTTTACACCTTGAGTATATGCCTGATCATAGCCTCTCTAAAGTTATAGAAGTGAAAAGGAAAGAAAGGAGGCAGTGATTCAGTGCTCTTTATAGACATACAAAAGTATTTTTTCCCCTGAAAACAGGATGTAGTCATGTTAAGACAAGCAAATGGGTCTGCCATTTGTGCTACAGTTGTGGTTCCCAAGCTAGTCACCTAATTAGGTAGGGTCTGCCTATGATTCGTGGGCCATGTTAATACAGTAATTAAGCTTAAAAACCTGCACACTAACTATAATTACACCAGATTCTTCTTTTAGCCTATGTCTATATATCCATATTAGCTAGAGCTGACAACTAAGAGACCAATCACAGCAGGATTTCTAGTCCACAAAAGACTTTATTCGCAAAAACCTGGTTTCACTCTTAAAAATACCTTGGATGATATCGTCTAGACTAGAAGTCTCTCAAGTATGGAGTTTGTCTTGCTGAGCAATGATGATGGGACCTTAAGGAATGTTATCACTTAACTGGAGAGTGAGAATGTGGTGTCCATAACACTGTCTTCATGATTGCCGATTGTGGGGCTTCTCTTTAACACAGACACATTTATCCATTTTTGTCCTCTCCTGTCATTTTGTGAGCTCCCAACCTTCTCCTTCTGTATTAGTCATTGGTCTCTTAGGAAAGTTATAACCTAATCATAACCTGGGCACCCAAAGTAGCAATTTTGCTGATGCCAATGAGAAAATTCCCAACATCATGGCTAGGGCAGTTGCCTTTAGAGGAGATGCATAGAACTATGTATCAGGGATTGGTGAACAAGAGCTCTCCAGCCCTTCTTCATTTTTCATTTTTGGTGGCGCAGAGTGAATCTCAGTATGAGCAGACATAGTTGGGTGTCAGTCTCCTCCACAGATCTCAGATTATCTTCTCCATTCCACATACCCATTAGCTGCTAAATCTTTTTGCTTCTGTAGTCATATTTCTCAAGTCTGTTCCTTGTTCCACTTATCCATCAACTACCCTAGTTTAGACCCTTATCACTTACGATGCATAATGCAATATCCTCTCAATTTGTCTCCTTGCTTCAAACTTCTCTGCTTTCCAACCCATCCTCCATAGCCCTACCAAAGTTATTTTCCTAGGGAGTACTCTGATCATGCTATAACTTTCCCTACCCCTTACATAAATATAACAAAAACTATTTGATACCCTGTCTCCAACCTACTTTTCCAATATTATTATACAAATTACCCTACATCCTGCAGTTTGTAATTCAAATTGGCTGTCTTGATGTTCCTTACACACACATAATTACACAGCTAAATTATCCAAACATTAATAAATAATTAATCTATTGTAAGATCTACTTAGTAGAAAACACATAAATAATATTGAAAACTATCTGAAGGGTTAAAACAGCATCAATTAACTCTTGTTGCTTTTGCATTGTGGATAGTGACTATATTGAGAGAAACAAATCTTATGAAAAGTTGTTAGGTTCACTGATTGTGATTACTTATAATTTGTTTCCTATATTGTTTATTTTTCTATGAAAAAGTGCCTTTTAAACAATATTATTTATTGATTTTTATCATTCTTAAAATTTTTTTTTGATTTCCAAATTCTTTCTCTTCTTTCTCTCCCTTATCCATTGAGAAGGTAAGCATATCAATTATACATGTGAAATCATGCAAACCTTGTTTTCATAGTAGCCATATTGTACAAAAAAAAAAAAAAAGAAAAAGAAAAGAAAGAAAATGAGAATCTCTGCCCTCAATGAGCTCACATTCTAAAAGGGGAAGACATCTCAGAGAAGGAAGCTAAAAATCAGGGATGGAATGATGATACTTGGCATAGGGCCAAGAGAAAAAAAATCCAGGGATGCTCAGGATTACAGCCTGGACAGAATCGCAAACACAGATGGTTTAAATGTCTTTCTTAAAATGGAGGTTCTGGGAAGAACCAGTCAATCAAAGGGAGAGGTCATAGGGGAGGAGGATACATCTAGTGCAAGGGTAGGAGGCAGCAGGTTCCCCACCTCTGATCTAGTGTGAGAAGTATAGTTGTTGAGTTTACTGCCAAGGTTGAGAGGTTACTGTGGCACAGTGAGAAAGCCTGGGGCAGGGATGGGGAACCTGTGGCCTTGAGGCCACATGTGGCCCTCTAGGTTCTCAAGTATGACCTTTGATTGAATCCAAACTTCACAGAACAAATCCCCTTAATAAAAGGATTTGTTTTCAACTCAGTCAAAATGCCACACTCTAGGACCTAGAGGGCCACATGTGACCTTGAAGTAACAGGTTCCCCACCCCTGGGGGAATCAAAAATACAGCCTAGAGAGAAATGAAGATTATAATATATTAGTATACAATTACATGTATATGATTTTTACCTTTTTGAGACTAAGTTTTTTCATTTTTAAAGTGATGGGATTGATTAGACTTCAGAATGTAGTTTTTGATTGTTCAGGTTTTTATTGTTGAAAAACCTTCAGTTAGGACAAAGGAATGAATGCTACTTATCGGATAATTTATTAGATATACAATATTCACTTCTCACCTTGGGTTTTGTAGCTATCACAGTGGTAGCTTGAGAAGAAAGTTCATAGAACCCTCTTATAGATTTTTGAACTGGAAGGAGCTAATGTTTTATCTAATCCACCCCACTCCATTTTACAGAGCAGGGGAATGAGATCCAGGGAAGGGTAGTCACTTGTTCAAATCTACTTTTCTCCTTGGTCAAAATGGAAGAAAGTTTAGTTTTAGTATTCATTCAGAGGAGAGGAAAAATACCTTCTTCACAAAGGTTTTCCCATTGAATTGTGCAAAATTTTATTCCACATGTTGGGTGATGCTCCTTTACCTTCTGTAATCACTTTCATTAATCACAAAATAGATGTTTGTCTTGTAGATTTTTTTAAAAAAATTCTTGATCAGTAATTCATTAGTATGAGGAAGTTTCATTGGGCTAAGTCCCTTCACCTAAGCAGGTCAAGCATATTTTGATAACACAGTCTTAGAGAATTGTCTGAGGCACTGAGATGCCAAATGACTTGCCCAGGGTCATCCAACTATATGTATCTGGAGCAAGACTTGAACCCCGGTCTTTCCGGATATGACAAGCTCTTTAGCCACTATAACATGCCACTTCGCACACATATTTTCTAATTGGTGTATCTGCCTGTGAAAAATCATCTTACTGACTCCAAGTCTGACCTTCTTGCCCTTACACTAGGTTACTTCTCCACAGGAGGGTTATAAGGCTCAATTACTTCATTTCTGTTAAGTGTTAAAAGTGGTGGTGAAGTCCTTAACCTGGGGTTCAAGAAATTTGCTTGTTTTAAATATTTTGATGATATTATTTCAATATATTGATTTCCTTTGTAATCATACATATTTTATTTTATGTATTTAAAAACCTTGGGGCAACTAGGTGGTATAGTAGATAGAGCACTAACCCTAGAGTCAGGGGGGCCTGAGTTTAAATCCACCCTCAAACACTTACTGGCTGTGTGACCCTGGGCAAGACATTTAACTCCAACTACCTAAAAGAACCAAAACTTTTTCTGAGAAGGGGTACAAATATTTTATCAGATGGCCAAAAGGATCCATGACACAAAAATGGCTAAAAACTCCTAGTCTAGACATCCTTACCTGAGAAACTATAATCTTCCTGCTTTGCATAGTTAAAATATATGCAAAGTACAAAAGATCTTTTAGTGGAAAGAAGTTGGTATGAATAAGACAAATAAGACAAAAATCATTTAAAAAAAACTTCTTGTCAATTTTTCTTGCTGCAGTGCCATATGTACACAGTTCCTAGATCCCAATGAGGGGACTTAGATTCTAAATACAGGAAAACACAGAATCCATAGTTTGGTCCTGGATTTTTAAAGAACCCATTGATTTTCACCTTTGGACCTTGTAGATTTTGTTAGTAGAAAACTGGTAGGAAAAAAACAAAAATAATATTTTGGGCAGCCAAAGTTCAAGGTAGTTTAGATGAAAACTGAAAATAGAGCTTTGACAAAGTAGAAGTAAATTTTTAAATGAGTATAAGACCATTGTAAAACCATATTGATGTTTTGAATCTTAAATTCTATTTTAAGATTGGGTAATGGCTTAGTGTTTTATGAGCTTGGGCCATGTTGTCGGCTCCATCTCCTTAATCTTAACTTTGCCTCAAGCCAAAATAAATCTTAATGCTGTAAACTATATGGTAACAGAACTGCCTAGTTCAGTAGCTAACATTTCCCCCCACTAAATGTCACTAATATCTTTCTGTGGTAAAAAAAAAGAAAGAATAAAGGGGAAAATACTTTCCTTTGTATTTGAAAGTTCGATGTGTGCTGTGATAGAATGACATTAGGGATGAAGGCTATTGCAGTTTCTTCTTTTATTTATCTTTTATTCCAATAGCAATAAGAAACATGAAATAATAAATTTCAATAAAATCTTGACTTTAGGTGTTCCCTTGCCTTACCTTTGTTTCGCTTCCTTTCTTTTTCTCCAGTAAAGAAAATTAAGAGATATTTCTATTCCATTGTAAAAGAGTTCGCTCTATGGTAGAACCCAAATTAGTGAGGATACAATAAAAGGGCATTCATGATGAGTTGAAGTCGGACTATATCCTATGGAAATGAAAGAAGTAGTGATTGGAATTTCTGAGTTACTACTGTCAGTGATCTGTGAAAGACAGGAAAGAGGAGAGGTGCCTAAGCACAAGGAAAAGGCAGAGAGAGAGAAAGAGAG
This sequence comes from Notamacropus eugenii, assembly GCF_028372415.1. Classification (NCBI taxonomy): domain Eukaryota; kingdom Metazoa; phylum Chordata; class Mammalia; order Diprotodontia; family Macropodidae; genus Notamacropus; species Notamacropus eugenii. The sequence continues at coordinate 183,393,814 of NC_092873.1, read as the reverse complement.
AGAGAGATAGAGAAGAGAGAGAGAGAGAGAGAGAGAGAGAGAGAGAGAGAGAGAGAGAGAGAGAGAGAGAGAGAGAGAGAGAGAGATTTAGAATCTGCATTCTATAGACTAGCGAGTTTGGCTTCAATTCCTTGTAGAATTATAGAACATGCTATTTATCAATTAATTAATAAGCACGTAAGTGCCTACTATGTGCTAGGACATTCTAGGCCCTGGGAGTCACAGACATATACAAAATCCTGACCTCAAGGAATTTACATTCTGACATTAAAATAACATCCAGATCCAGAATAGAAAGCAATGCTGAAAAATCATTAATCAATAATGAGGACTTCATCAAGAAAACCAGACTAACCTCATTTTCTTTTATTGACAGGCTGGAGTGGAGGAGGGAAGGAAAGGGAAGGGAATAAGAATCTATACAGAACCTATTTACATACCAGGCACTGTGCTAAAGGCTTAACAAATATCATCTCTTGGTTTAATCCTCATAACAGCCCTGCAAGGTAGGTGCTATGGTTATCCCCATTGTATAGTAGATGAAAAGGAGGCAAACATTTAAGTGACTTGCTCATAGTCACACAGCTAGTAAGCACTGGAGGTCAGATTTGAACTCAGGTCTTCCTGATTTGAGACTCAGCACTTCAAACATTATAACCCAGCTGCCTCAGAATTGTTTACCAGTAATTTACCAGGACTGGGAAATCAGAGTAATTCTATACATATAATTAATTAAATTTGAGCACTATGTATGACAAAATTTCTCATGTTTTTCTCAAGGAAAAAATACTAAGAGATTTAAGCAATCCTATAGTATAATGACGTGGATATAGAATTAAACGTCTAAACCTACTTGGTAGATCTCCCAACTCTGACCATTTTCACTGGCTGTTTCTCATTCCTGGAATGCTCCCCCTCCTCATCTGGTTTCTTCAAGTTAAAATTTCACATAGGCACATATTCCCAATCCCTCTTAATTCTAATGTCTTCTTATCATCAATTATTATAAATCTATCCTATATTTGTATCTTTATATCTATTTATCACTCTTTCTTGTACAGTTATTTTCATGTTGTCTCCTCCACTAGATTGTGAGCTCCTAAGAACAATGACAATCTTTTACCTTTCTTTGTATCTCTAGCACTCAGGACTGCATCTGGCACATAGTGGTTATTTAGTAGATGGTTATTGACTGACTGACTAGTCCAACTTGTCCCTAAACAGAAATTCCCTTGACCATATCCCTAATAAGGGGTCACTCCGACTATTCTTGAAAAGATCTTCAGTGGGAAAATGCCCAACTTCCCCCTGAAACAGCTCATTCTACTTTTGTGAAGCTCTAAATTTTAGGAAAATTTTCCTTCCACTAAACTCAAATCTACCTCTCTCCAGTATATACCCTTGGCTCCCTCCAGGGCCAAGCAGAATAAACTTTATCTCTTCCTCATGATAGCTGTTCTAATATGAAAAACTGTTCTACCATCTGTCTTAGTCTTATCTTCCCCAGGTTAGTAATTCCTAGTTGAATTTTTGTAGGATATTTGAATGGTGCGCTTGTCAGATTACATTAATCTACTCTCTTTTTTCTCTCTGTTGTGCTCTCTCTCTCTCTCTCTCTCTCTCTCTCTCTCTCTCTCTCTCTCTCTCTCTCTCTCTCACTCTCTCTCTCTCTCTCTCTCCCTCCCTCCCTCCCTCCCTCCCTCCCTCCCTCCCTCTCTCTCTCTCTCTCTGTCTGCCTCTGTGTCTCTCTGTCTGCCCTTCTCCCTCTGTCTCTGTGTCTCTCTGCCTGATTCTATCTCTCCTCCCTCTTCCTTCCTTCCTGTCTCCCTCCCTTCCTCCCCTTCCCTCCTTCCCCTTCCCTTCCCTCCCTCTCTTTCCTTCCCTCCCTCCCTCTACTCTCTCCCTCTCCCTCTCTTTCTGTCTCTGTCCCTGTGTGTCTGTCTCTCCCTCTCTCTCCTAGTTTTTTAATATATTATCATCTTTTTTCCTCTGTTAGAATGTAAGCTGTTTGAGGGAAAAGGCCTGTTTTTAAAAAACTTTCTTTGTATCTCTTATGCTTGACTCAGTGTTGGCACAAAGTAAATGTTTAATAAATGCTTTTTGATTGTGAGTTTAGTTTTAATGAGACCAAATCCAAGGGGATGCCACAATCATGCACTCTTTTATGGCAGAAAGAATGAATGTATTTGGTTCTACAGTGAGTTCAGTGGCTATCATGCTGAATGGCTATAAATTATAATAATGAAATGTAACAATAACTTGAACTTATACAATGGTTTACTCACAATGCTATATAACTTTTAGGCTCTCTCTGCTGCAAAGCAATTCTTTTACATCTCTTAACTCACTCTCCTACTTACCACAACAGCATTTCTAAACCTATCTATTGTTTATGACTCCCCTCTCCCCCCTTCTCTCTCCCTTCTCAGGTGAGAACCTTGTCTCATATTTTACTGAAAGAACTGAGGTCATTTGCTGAGAACTGGTTCTTCTCCTTTCCTCCTCGTACCAAATCACTCACACACCCTCTGCCCCATCTGCTCATCCATTTCTCAATCATATGAAGAGGTCACCCTTCTTTTTGCCAAGGCAAACCTCTCTACATGCACATATGGTCTCATCCTATCTCCTCCAGTGGATTATCCCTCATGTTATGCCCACTCTCCCTCTTCCTTATCCTCAGTCTTTTTGTCTACTTGTTGCTTTAGAACTCCCTGCAAACGTGCCTATTTCTCCTCCATTCTGAAAAAAAAACAACCCTCACTTGATCCACTCATCCGCGCTTGCTATCATCCTGTAGCTCTCCTCCCTTTTGTGGCTAACAGTCTGAAGAAAGCCTTCAACAATAAGTGCCTCCACTCTTTTCTCTCCCTGTCTTCTTAAGTGTTTACAGTCTGGCATCTTAGCCCATCATTTGACAGAAACTGCTCTTTTCAAAGTTATTAATCTCTTAACTAACAAATCTAATGCTCTCTGTTCAATCCTCACTATTCTTGATCTATTTCACTGACATAGTTGGTAACTCTCTTTCCCATGATATTGTCTTTTCACCAGGTTTTTGTAGCATTACTCTCTCTAGGTTCCTCTACTAACCTATCTGACCAACCTTTCCAGACTCTTCTGTGAGATCTTCACATATCTCATGTTTATCCATGAGTTCTGTCCTGTGACTTTTTTTCTTCTCCTCCTATACTATTTTAGCTGGGGAACTTGAATATAATATAATTTCTTTGCTAATGATTCTCAAATTAATTTATCCAGCCCCAATCTCTTTGCTGACCTCCAGTCTTGCAACTAGACTGATCAATATAGATACAAAGTGGCATAATGACAGGACTTTGAAAAATCAAGAAAAATCTTACAGGAAGTATGTATAGGACCTTAGTGAAATCGTTTCCACTTTATGCATATTAATACTCATTAAACTGTGTAGTTATTACTTTCTGCTGCCAAAACATGCATTGTAGTTTGTATTACAGAAAATGTATTAATGTTAGTAACAATCAATTGCTTTACAAATGAATTTATGAAATGAGTATAGGACAAATTACTGAGATTCTAGTATCTTGGCTAATATAGGGTTACTCTGAGAGAATTTTTAATAAGTTTTGTATTTAACTTGTATATTAATGGGTTTGATCACCATAGCAGAAAGGCATGGTGCTGATGATAAAGCCAGGTTTGCTGTCTGATTAATGAAAAGAGGTGGCAAGAATTTGCTACAGGAACTGAGCTACTTTGTCTAGAAGCTCTAATCATTATAATTTATTAAGAGAAACTTCTTCCAATACCCTGAGTCATAGCTACTACCAAGTTTGCTGAATTCCTTCTCAACATAATTTATTTTCTCACTTGCCTAAAAAGTTTCCCAGGGAGATTTTTTTTTCAAAGGATAGAAATAGGAAAATAATAGCACTATCAAAATGAAAAAAAATGTAAGCAATGAAAGATGGATCATAAACTCTGGCATTTTCTGTAATAGATTCATGTGGCATATAGGAAAACACAGAAGAAGAAAACATGTTCATTGATGCCCTTGTTAATTTGACTGGGGATTTAAATACAATTTTATGGCACATTCTTTCAAAATATCTAATAGCCCATAAACAGCATCCCTATTTCACTCTATTCTTGCCTTCTGGAGCCTATCCTGAAAGATAGCACTTGGTATTTCTCTGTGATATGGAACAATTCACAAGCACATTATATTTGTGTCTCAAAGTCTATTTTTATGCAGTAACAAGTTTTGTGTGATTGCCTCATCATGTCAATGCTTTACATATAGGTCTTTAATAAGTGTTTGTTGATTATTGATTGATGTGTGCATTCTAGACCTTATCTGGCAATGGGGACAATGCTGGATCACCTCAAGAAAAGCCTCATCTTCCTCTTCCTCAGAACTCTCATCTTCATCTGCTTGCTCCACACTTTCTTTTTTTGTCTCATGCTGCTTCTTAGGCTTTGACTGCCTACTGACATCCTTCATTATCTGCCACATTTTTTTGCCTCCCTGGAGGTTTGCTACCCCCACTCCACTTCAATATAAGAGATGGGAAAATCTCTTGCCTCAGAGTTGAACTTTAAGGACATTCATTAAAATGTGCCCAAATTTATCCTTATGTCTGACATGATATTCCCTTGTTAAATTCTTATGAATTCCTTAAAGCTCAACTCATGTGTTCTCTCTTCTCTCCCCCAGAGTGGGTGATTTTTTTCTCCCTTTCATGCTTCACATATCACTTTCTTTGAACTCTTTTATGCCTTATAATGAACTGATTCGGAAAATGATTGTTTGTGGTTTGGCCATATCTGTCTCTTGAACTGTAAGCCCCATGGGGTCAGGGAGTCAAGGTATATCTGAACTTTGTATCTCCCCCAGAGTTTAGTATACTGCTTGTTACAAGTAGACAATGCATTTTTATTTTATTGAATGACAGGTATCTGTGATACCAACAGGTGCAAAAGTTCCCTTCTTCTCTAGAGAGTTGGTATTGGGTGACTATTCTAGAATAGGATGGATTATAGGATTATGCATATGGAACTTGCAAGGACCTCAAAGAACATTTAGTCCATCCTTCCTTTTCATTTTACAGATGAGGAAATTGAGGTCATGTAGGTCAAATGGGTGGGACTTGAACTCAGGTCCACTGAGTCCACAGTCAGTGTTTTTTTTCTTATACAATGTTAGTGAGGGCAAATTATAACAAGATTCCTTATCCTGTCCTCTGTTAATTCATTTTTAAGATAAAAAGTATTTTGATAACTATTTCAATATAATTGATTTCCTTTGAAATATTATATATTTTATTTCATGCACAGAAAAACATTTTGAGTTGGAATCCATAGGATTCACCAGATGCCAAAGGAGTCCTCAATGTGACAAAAGACCAAGAACCCCTGAAAAATAATCACTTTAGCTTGGATTTGTTAGGATAATTAGCACCTGAGCTATCCAAAAGCCAAAACTGATTAGCTTTTTATATACTAACTAAATTTTTCATATAATTTCCAAAATGTCGCTTCATAATATGAGGTGAAGTTATAGATTCAATGAGTATAAATTAAATTATGTCATTAAAATCATTTAAGTTCTTGCCATGATGTTGGTGTTATTTAGTCTTTTCAGTTATGTCCAACTCTTCATGACTGCATTTGAGGTTTTCTTGGCAAAGATATTGGAGTAGTTTGCCATTTCCTTTTCCAGCTCATTTTACAGATGAGAAAGCTGAGGTAAAGATTTGTCAAGGATCACACAGCTAATTAGTGCCTGAGACTGGATCTGAATTCAGGTCTTCCTGACTGTATGCCTGGTGCTTTTTCCATCATACCACCTACCTGTCACATCATCATGTTATTCTCCTTCAAAACTTGAAGATTTCAATGGTATAGTAGAAAGAACACTGAACCTGGAGTCTGGCAAGATGTGCATTTGGGTTTTGCCTTTGAGACTTATTGGATATGTCTTCAAAGATGTGTCAGTTAAATACTCTGGTACAACATCTAAAAAAGGATGATAATACCAATAGGGAGAAGGAGTATGGCAGATGGTTAACTGGTCTTAGAGTCAGCATGACTTGTGTTTAAATTCCACTTCTGATACATACTATCCTAGTGAACCCAGACAAGTCACTTACCTTTTCAGCAGTCCAGGAAGTTGCAGTATAGTTACTGAACCAAACTGAGAGGAGGGCATCACTTTCATGGTGAGCTTCCTAAGCTGGTTTAATTATAGGTGTGAACAAAACAAATACCTGTAATCCCTGTTTTATGGCATGAGCATATTGATGAAATGAGAGAATACATTTAATACAAACATGCACACACACATATATATCTTTTTAAATCTTAAAATGCCAGCTATGCTTATAGCATTCCAGGTCTATAATTTAATCTGGCTGTGTTTTCCCTTCCCCTGTGTCCATCTGTAGCACTAATGCAATATTCACAGCGCCTACAGAGGCCATGGATATGTCAGTGCAATTCTGAATTGCTGAACACAACAGGCTTTCCACATGGAAGAGACAGCCAAAATATTCAGACACCAGAAAGCCAAATCTCTGCACCAGAAAGCCAAATCCTTCATAGTAACAAAGACATCCATACACACTAACCATGCCAAGGGCAGCACCATCCCCAAGCCTTCCCACAAACCAGCTCCATTAAACAAATCACAAACAAGCTCTCTCCCTCACACTAGCCAGCTGCCTTTCCCAGCTCTGACTGCTCTCTAACTTCTTCTCCTCTTTGCTCTAGCTCCGCCTCTTCCTGTTCCACCCTTTCTGCCCCACACCTTCCTGCTCCATGTGATTTGACTCATGTGACTCAGGCTTCCTTGTGACTTAAGCAGGTCATGTGGGCCTATTAATGAATGGGAAAGATCTTCATATTAAGAAGCAAAATGACATCAATATACCACCAATTCCCTTCTCTGACTTTAGGAGATGGTTTCAGAAGGTTGCTGGGTCCTGCAGATTCCTTACCCTGTAGCCAAGCTAGTGATTGGCTCTCTTAGCTAGATTGGTCCTTAAACAATAGACCCATGGTCCTTGATTAGGTCCCTGTTTGCAGCTTTTCTAGATAAGAGGTTCCTATAGTAGTGTGTGTGCTGCTGACTCAATCCAGGGTAACCTCTGTCCCAGGATTGAGCAGCAAAGGAAGAATTTAGTGAAGATATTGTGGCATTATGATTACTGGAAAAATAAAACCATGCTAGCCTCAAACTGAGGCCCGTGGAAGTCTAGTGATTTGCATAGTTAGTAAGTGCCCATGGAGGTCTTTTGGAACTAGTTCTTCCTGACAGTACATCTAGTGCTCTAGTCACTATACTGCCTTTTCACCACTTTATATTAATGAAGTTCTTATCAGCTAGCTACCCATATAGATGAGTGTTTACCTCCTTACTTGGCTTTTATTGTAGGCTATTTTATTGAATGTACAATCACTAAGTGAAACATATATAATAGGATTTAGCATTGACAGTTACATCTATTTGGAAGATATTATATTTGTTAAACATTAAAATAGAATTTCAAAGAATTTTAAAGATGTGCTTCATTTTTGACATTTAAAACAAATCAAATAGATGTCTACTCTGAACTTTAGCTTCAGTTATTAATGTTGTTTTGTGTTATCATTGTTTCTAAGTAACTTCATTTTTAGGTTCAGTGCCCTCTGAAGTATTACAAGATTAGAAAAAATGAATGAGGAGCTGCCAGAAGCCCATTGCTGTATCTTGACCACCATCTTAGCCTCAAATTGAATTTGAAACTAGCATCCTGTTCAAATGGCTCCTCTGTAGAGATATTGGCAATCAAGAGAGACCCTGCTTTGGCCTCCGCTTTCTGTTGGTAATACTTCCTCTGCAGAAGGGAAATAATTCATAGCATAATTGAGTAAGGTCTACAATTTCTTGAGTATTTCAGGCTGTCCTTTCCAAAGTGTAAGGTCAAGGAATAAATCTACCCGGAAGAATGTCATGAGCACCATCAGCCAGAGCTTTTTGTAAAAATGAGCTTGACATCCTACAGATACACAAAGACAGACATAAAACTCAGATGCAGCAGACATACATTGAGAGAGAGAGAGAGAGAGAGAGAGAGAGAGAGAGAGAGAGGGATGCTAGGAAGGTCAATGTTAAAATCCTCATAAAATTCCAGCATTTGTTTTGGAGCAGCATTAATATTGGCTATTGCCTTAATCCTTAGTGGTAGCTTTCATTAATTAAAATTGTTTTTGTTAAAATAGCACATTTTAAAACTTTCTGAATAAAGTGATATGAGAGGAAAACATTCTTCAAGGCTGTTTGGTTCTTATTCTTGATCTTTTTTTTTTCTCCTGCAGTTTCCTGGTCAAATGATCCCAGTAAATTTGGTGTTTTAAATGTAATTATATCTCTTTTTCATTTCTAATGGTAATGATTCCTTAATACTTCAGTTTATGTGCTGAGCTCTAAATTTCCCATTAGGAATCTGTGCCTCCTCAGTCTGTAGGAGTGCCTTATGTAACTCAGGTTGAGCTTGACCTTGGCTAGCTCCAGTGGGCAATTTGGACTACATGGATGTTTTTCTAAGTCTTTGATAACTGAGAATAAATGAAGAGACCTTGTACTATACCATTCTCATTGAATGACCATCAATTCTGAAATATTCTAAGGCTGGTATCAGAAAGACAAAAAGGTAAATTAGTCCCACTCAATGTGACACAAGAAGAAAGACTACTTGGTTCAGAAATAAAACTAAATTTATTTGTGTCAAACTAACCTACTTTCAGAAGAGAGTCAAAAAAAAAAAAAAGGCTATCTCAGAAGAGGGATAGCCTTTTTCGGGTATCTAGGGGAATCTTTGATGTTCTTTCCCAAAGACTTAATTTCTTTTAAAATTTCCTAAGCCACATAAACCAACTATTTTTACTGAAGATGCACTGTGACTGTTGGTGCCCTATGGAATAAAAATCAGGGTAGGATTTCAGTCAATGGGTGCAGATTGACACATATTAAGATGAAGCTTTTGGGTAAACTTATTCATGAAGTATTTTTATTTTCTGTTCCAAAGTGTGAGTTCATTGGTGTAGGGAACTATAATTATGGAAGTCCATCATAGCAGAAGGGTAAGTATCTAAAATATTAAAGAAATATGTGAGACGATGAGAGTTAAAGCACCCTGCCCTGGATCCCCTAGTTAGTGTGTGTCAAAGGAAGGATTTGAACCCAGGCCTTCCTAACTCCTTTCCCTCTATGTATTATGCCACACTTTCTCTCATATACTTGTATTATACATTAGTTTAACCAATAGATCTATGTAAAGTGAGAATGAATCCTTAATCTCAATTAATTAATATCTTTTCTTAAGAGGAATAACTTGTGTTTACATGGATTTTTATAGTTATGAAATATGCTATATGCATTATAGATTTCGATACTCACAACAACCCTGTGAAACACATAGTACAAATATTAATTCCCCATCCTAGTGCAGCGAGAGTTCAAATTTGCCCCATAGTTAAAACTGAGGCTCAAATCCTTGGCTTCCAAAACTGGGTCCAGTTTGGCTCTGGTCACTGAAAACACAAAGTTTTTCTTGTTATATAATGACCTATTTCAGTAAGACATATGTTTGACTTTGTGAACCCAGGATTCACTCATTGCAAATTCTCATAGTCAATCAGATCAGCTATACTGATGTAAGAACTAATTCATTCAGAAAAGTGAAGCTTTGGGTTTGCTTTTAAACAATGGTTCTCTTTCCAGGTTTGGATGAGAATCAAAAGCTCCTGGAGTTTTTCTTTACCTGCAAATAGTATTAGAGAACCAAGAGCTATTCTTTCCTTTTAATTATGTTGCTTGGTGAAAGAGGCTCTTCTAGGAGATAGGGGATGGGGAACTCAGGAACATGCACAGAGGCTCCAGGCAGTATTGTTAAATGAAAGCCTGAATGCATAGTAATAAAAACCGGAGAATGAAAAGTTTTTTCCTCATTTAATTCTAAACGTGCTATAAACCAAGGGTAGTTTGGGGAGTCTTTCCACATACAATTAGACTATTGCTAAGTGGGAGAAAAAAAAGAGTAAACTGAAGACCAGGAAAGGACAGATAAAAGGAGGCTAAATTCCACTGAACATTTTTAATCAGCTTTCTTTTATTCTCTCAGCAGGGAATGATAAAAGGGTGAAAAAAATCTGGTACTTAAAGGTCCTTATGAAAAGCTGAACATAATCTAATAAGCAACTTATTAATTATCAACATCATTATTTTCTCTTCAAAAGGAAGTTTGTGTTTTCAACTGCACAAATGTTGCTACTTTGGATGACAGATTCCTCATACTACTCTGGTGCTATAGAATGTAGCCATATATGTGATAACATACAAATAATGTTATGACATATTAGAATTAAATGGGGACCGGTAAATTCACTGGCCATTTTAGACATTTACTATGGTTTTTATCAAGCATGTTTGCTAATGGTGTTGGTGGACATTATGGGCTTACTATTGTCTATGGCCAAAGCCACATATTTATATGTACCACCCCAACCTACTTTTCCAGCTCTTTTCTATATGGCTCCTTTTTATGCATCCTATAGTCCAGCAAACTAGCCTTTTTTGTTATTCCTTAGATATAATAATCCAGCTCCCATTTTCATGCCTTTGTAGAGGTCATCCTCAATGCTTGGGATATACTCACCTTTACTCATGTTTCCTTCAGTACTCAATTTAAGCATCAGTTTCTTCATGAAGCCTTTCTAGATCCCATCCCAATCCCAGTTATTAGCATCTTTCCCACTCTCACCCCAATGACCTGTATACACACACACATATGTGTATGTATGTATGTATTCATGCATGTATATATGTACACTTATATGCATATTGTCACTGCTGGAATATGATAATCTGCTGAAGGAAGTAAATGCTTCATTTTTGTCTTTATATGCTTAGTGTCTAGAGCAGTGCTTGGCACACAGCAGACCTTTAATAAATATTTGCTGAATGATTGATTGAACATCTGGCTCATCTCCCTCTTTAGCTGGACAAAATGAGGTTGAGTGTCTTGCCCAAGGTCATAGAACTATTTATCATAATATAACTTCCACAAGAGCTAAGTGCCACATTTTTCTCCCATCTTCAAAAAATAGCAAAATAAATTCTACAGCTAATTTTCTTGTGGTAAATAAGTTTATAGTTCCCCTTGCCTAAATTCTGCTGGCTATATTGGTATTTTAACAAAACTAATTATTTTTTTCAAGGTCCATCCTCAAAATCACTGTGAAAGTCTTAAATTTGATATCTTGCATAAGAAAGAACAGTTCCTAGTGCAGCTTTTTGATTGAATCCAAACTTCACAGAACTTGTTCGGATTCAGTCAAAGGGACGCACTTGAGGACCTAGAGGGCCACATGTGGTCTCGAGGCCACAGGTTCCCTACCCTAGTCTTAGAGCCTACAAATTTCATTCAATCTCACAAGTTTTCAGAAACACCAGTTGTTATTGGTGATTTTTCCCCCATCATATCTGACTCTTTGTGACCTCATTTGGGGTTTGCTTGGCAAAGATATGGAGTAGTTTGCCATATTCTTTTCCAGCTCATTTTACAGATGAGGAACTGAGGTGAAAAGGATTAAGTGACTTGCCCAGGGTCATATAGCTATCTGAGGCTAGATTTGAACTCAGGAACATGAATCTTCCTGATTTCAGATTTGGCATTTTATACACAGTAAAACCTAGCTTAACCTTAATAAACAAACCCAGAAAATGTTCTTTAACTAAACAGAATTTCTTTGGCTGGTGAAAAAGCAACTAGGAACATAAAAAGGTCAAGTCATTTTTTTAAGTGTCAGTTACTAAGGACATTTTCCCCTGTAAAAGTGGTCCTTGATTGACAAATAAGTTTCCCAATAAATCAGTAACTTGGAACCTGGGACACTTTCCTCCTTCTCTCCTCCCCCCAGCCCCAACAACGTAATTAATGGAGTTAGGTTCCCAGCCTAGCCTAAAGAAAATTCTTTAACCTATAATTTGGTTGAAATATAATCCTATTGCAACAATAGTGATTAAACAGAACAAAAAATAACGTTAAGAATTAGTTTGGAAAAATTGAACTGACATGGTAGTGCTTGAAGGAAAGTGAATTTAATGATAGAAATGCTCTATAAATTTGCAGACATTCTGAAAGGGACTTTTGGAATTTTCAGGGACTTTAATAGTTTTTGGTATATATATATACATAAACTGAAATTTTCTTTTTCCTTGCTACAGTATCATGAGCACTACTCATTCCTTTCAGCCATGATTAGGGTTATCAACTGACAAATGGATCTAAAAGGGAGACAGTGATTGGAAGAAAGAAAGGGAGTAATTTTCTTGACTTTGGTCAGATCGGAAAGAACTAGAAAGAGATGAATCAAATATATGGGACATTATATAAAAGTTGGATACAGGAAAATTAATTGAACTGTGAAAGATGAAAGGAAAAAGAAAAGAAGGGTATATTGCAAATTCCCCCATGGGGAAGAAATTCAAGAGAAATTGTTCCAGAATAATCAATCAACTAATGTATAATTGGCACATATTTATTAAGCTTTATTAAGTGCCAGGATCTATGCTAAACCCCAGGGATATAAAGAAAAAGCAAAAACATTCCTTGTCCTCAAGGAGCTTATATTCTAGGGAAGATTCTCTTTCTCTTTCACGCGTGTGCGCGCACACACACATACACACGCAAACACAATGTAGGAGACAAACACAGAGTAGATGGGCAGGTAATTTGAGAGGGGATGGCACTAGTCGCTGAGGGAAGGTCGCAAAAGGTCTTTTGGAGGAGGTGGTACAGAGCTGAGCTCTGAAGACAAAGATTCCAAGAGTCTCAGACTGGGAAAGAAAGCATTCTGTCACACATTGGATTGAACCAGGACAGATCAGTTGCTGTCCCAAGAAAGCTAATATGTGGAAGTGAGGAATTAGAGAAGCATCTTGATTGGGCTGAAGGAGAGGATACAATATAAAGTATACAACCAATATTTCTTTGTGTATTTGTTACTTGGGTGTTCCTAAATGAGAGAGTATCAGCATCTTCAAATTCTAAGGATTCTCCAGCTATAATTTTGTATATAAAGAACTGTAATGAGAGAGCTGAACTTGGAGTCAGGAAGACATGAAATTGAATCCTTTCTGAGATATTTAATAACTGTGTAATCTAAGAAATTCACTTAGCCTCTCTGACCTTTGGTTTCTTCTCCTGTGGTTTGTCAGATGATAATTTGTACATAAATAATCAGATGATATTTTGTACATAAATGCTTTGCAAAACTAAATGTACTATATAAATGTGAGCAATTATTATTAGAGAAAGATGTTTCCATTTCAAGTTATGGGAAATTATGGGAAAATAAAATGCCATTGAGTGTAGTATATAGAAAGCTATCCTTGGCCTTACAAACAAGAAGTTGTGGGTTAAAGATCCATCTCTGACATATAGCACCATTGCTACCTGGGTAAGTAAATTATTTAACCTCTCAATGCTTGGCAACTCTCCAAAAGAGTAAGGTGCAGAGAAGGTGCCAACCAACTTTAGAAGAGGGATGCTCCTCACCTGGGACTTTCTGGCACTGAGGAAATCCTAAGTCCTTTCACTATTCTGCTATTTAGTTAGTTTGCCCCCTGATTTCAAGGTGTTTTCAAGCATTTATTCATGGTCAGAATGGGTACTCCTCCGGTATTATAGATTGCAACCTCTCCATCCCTTCTCATCCTGGGAAATGTTTGTCTACATCTCTCTATGAATATTCAATTAAGTATTCATGTAATGTGCTGAAGGTCGTTGATTCTTTTAATATTTTGTGGGTTCCCGTGCAGAGGATGGACTGACTCTGTCCGTCTCACCCTTCTTACCTGCCTGTTTGATCAGGCACTATCATTTATGCATGCTTTCTAGTGTAGAAATCATGGCTGGTAATTTCTTGCATTCTACGTCTACCCTGCATCTTTCCATTGCTTTCAGTTTTAATTCTTCTGAGATTATGGTGTTGCCAGGAGAATATTGGTAGTAAACGGATGTACTTCTTTGCCAACAGGTTGCTTGCATCACTGAGAGAGCTATGCACTTTCCCTTTTTCCCAGTCTGACTTTAAACTCAATTTAGGGCCTTGCTTCATTATTCATTTGTAGCAGTTGCTTATGAAATCCTGACTCAACAGTCTGCCTGTCCAATTGCGTACTCTAAAATGGATAAGTATTTGTTTTTCTTATATAGTGGTCATAGAATTAGACTAATTGGTTTAGTGCTATAAGAACTTCTGAGGTCAGTGATGTCAACCTTCACATTTTGCAGATGAGCATCTATTTCCAGGTTCAGAGAGGCTAAGTGACTTGTTCAGTGTCATAGAGCTAGTGAGTGTCTTGAGGGTGGATTTGAACTCAGGAAGATGAATCTTCTACCACCACCATGACCACCACCATGACCACCACCACCTCTGACTCCAGAGTCAGGGCTCTTTGCAATATACTGTGCTGGATAGGGGCAGCTAGGTGGCACGGTGAATAGTGGAAGACTCATCATCCTGAGTTCAAATCTGGCCTCAGACACTAGCTGTGTGACTCTGGGCAAGTCACTTAACCCTGTTTGCCTCAGTTTCCTCATTTGAAAAATGAATACTACTCTAGTATCTGCCATGAGAACTCCACATGGGGTCATTAAGAGTTGAACATGATTGAAATGACTGAACCATGCTGGTCAGGCTGTCCTTTATCAAATAATAGAAGGTTTTTATTAAGGAAGTTTTGTTGTGTTTTGAGACTTTACAAAATTAGTATAATTAGTATAAGTGTCACTTGTAAATTGAGTATTTGGAAACTTTGCCATTAATACTTCTATTTGCACTCTGGGTAGAATATTCTTTAAGACACTGAAAAATGCCTTAGGGAATGGGATACCAGTTTTATGTCTTATGTTGATACCCAGTGAGTCGTTGGGGAAAAAAGCTACCTACATGGCTCCACCTGTCACAATCCTTTCATGGTGTAGCAAATACAATACTAGACTTGGATTGGTGAAGACCTGGGTTCAAATTCCCTCCTTAGATACTTTCTAAGATACTTTCTAGCTATTTGAGTCTGGGTGAGTTACTTAATCTCTTAATCATTTACCTCACAATGTTGCTGTGAGGATCTGATGAGCTAGTGCATAGACCTAAGTGGTATGATGGCAAGTTGTTGTCATTTAATTGTGGCAGTTGTCTCTGACTCTTCACAACCTCATTTTTTTACTGAAAATTTCTTTTGGGGGTTTGTCAGTTTCTTGGTACTGCCATTTTTCTTCCTATTCAGTAGAGTTTTTCCTTTTTTGGAGGTAATCAAGATTAAGTGACTTGCCCAGTGTCACACAGCTAGCGTCAAGGGTCTGAGGCTGATCTGAACTCAGGTCCCCCTGACTTGAGGTTGGGTGCTCTATCCACTGCACCACCTAGCTGCCCTTGGTTTTCCTTTTAAACTGGACAACAAGAAGTGATGGGAAGGAAAGCAGCCAAGTCTCTGTTTCCTATTCTGGTCAGCCAGTTTCAGCATCCCTTGGTCAAACTCCAACTTGCCTATATCTCCCTTCTCTCTCCTTCTTGTCTGGGAAGTATAAAAATATGAATCAATAATTCTTTTTCTATAGCTTTGAGTCTTCAGCCAAAAAAAAAAAAAAAGAAAAGAAAAGAAAAAAAGGATACTGGCAAAACATAGACCGCAGATGTAAAATCTATTTCTCTTTTCTTCTAGGTATTCCCCTTTACCTCCCACTTTGTCAGTCTCTGCTGCATATAAGACTAGAAATGCAGGGGTTTGCCACATTGATTATGATAACTGGCTCAAAAGATAAATAATAAAATAATAATAATAAATAAAAATAAACAGGAAGGTCTTAAGAGATGGAGATAAATTTCAGAAAATAGGTGTATGTTATTTGAACAGGAAGAAGGAAGGAAAAGAAGGAAGATTACAGAAATCACCAAAGGTCTGCAGACCAAGGTGGGGGTGGGGAGAGGTTTCAGTAATACAGTATCTAATCACCTCAACATGCCTCCTGCTCAATTCACATGTGCAGCTTTTTTTCTAGAGTCCAGCACAGTAATCTCATGGCTGGCACTCATCGCCTATGATAATTTTTGTTCTTGGGATGTTTCTGTCCCTACCAATTGCTCTTGGCCAAGCTCACTCATTGCCTTTTGGCTTTAAGCTTACCTGCTTTCCATTCCTCTATGTTGGGATGGTAGGTTAATGAGTGCCATCAGCCACCTTCCACTAGTCCTCAGGCTAGTGGAAATGAAACTGATGCTATTTCTGTCCAATTCAGCAGTTACCCATTTCTAACATCCTTAGCCCCCTTGGCAATGAGAAAGGGTGTACTATTTGTAAAGTGCTTTACAAACTGAGAGTGCTATACAAATCTAAGCTATCAAGATTGAATGATGGCAGTATATGTTTTCATAATACTTGGTTTGAAAAGATTCTTTAAAGTACATAAGAAAAGTCTATGTGTAGAAGGCATCCTTGATAAAAATATGAGAAAGTGATAGGAAGGTTTTTACCACTGATTTTTCCAGGAAAACACACCTTCACAGTCATATGGTTGAGGGGGTACATCTGAGGTCTCATTCAGCTTTAGGTCCATGATGTAAGGATCCCATGAATGAGTTTCTGCTAATCTTATCATTGGTTGATTTTCTGAAAAAGCTATTCCTATAGAACATGAGTAACTAAAATCTGTGTTTTGTCTTTAGAGAATCTGGGAACAACGTTCTCTTTTGTGATCAAAGAAGCAGAAAAGAAGGAGCGATCATCTGCTTCCTTAGATAATCTTCAATTGTTTCTTAGTAGTGATAGGTGATAGAGTATAAAAACACTGGCTTGGTCTTTTGAGGGGTAACAAGGTTACTATGAATTTCCAACATCTTTTCATGCCAAGAATTTCTGATGTCTATGAGAAGTTTGGAAATGTCTTCTAGTGTCTGAGCCATGGAGTTAGTTTATTTCAATGAATTTCAGATTGGTTCCAGAATTTAATGATTTGTGAACGATTAGCAAAAGCAGAGGGATCTATGGGAATCCAAGCAGATGGAATACAATTTCACTTTATAACCTTATATTCCCAACTAGCAAATTGATGTATGTATTATTACATGGAAATCAGGTCATATAAATATCTCCTCAATGTGGCTATTCTACAGAGTTATGTTGGATATATGTTAGATAGTTATTTTTTTGCTCTTGTTAAAATGGATATGAGTCAGAAATATATGTGTACACATGCATATAAAACAACACAAACACTGGGAACAAATTGAGGTAACTTTTCTTTTTCTTTAGATCATTTGGGGTGGGAAGAGTTGTACCTCTGGTTTCACTCTACCTATGAAGATCAGTAACAATTCTATAATTTACAGTTGTAAAGTTGTCTTTGATACCCACAGGTAACGTGACTTGCTTAGGGTCACACAGGTAGTATGTCAGAAACAAGACTTGGCCCATCAGTTCTAATCAGCTCTCAGGCTAGCTCTCTAAAACTCAAATCCTCCTCTGGGTAACCTTGGGGAAGTCACTGACACTCTTTTTGACCTCAGTTTTTTCATCTGTAAAATGGCCTTTTAGATTCCTTACAGTTCTGTTATCTTGTTTGTAGCCTAAACTAACATGATACCAAAGCAAAAGTGGTAGAAATTCATTCAAGCAGATATTGGTATGTTTTTCACAACAGCAAATAATTTTTAAAGTATATAGTATTTCTTAGAGTGCTATAATAGGTTCTAGGAATATATTTTATTTTTTAAATTCAATTTTATTTTATTTTTGGTTCCAAATTGGGATTTTAATTTTTAAAATGAAGCTTCCCTATAGTGAAATTTAATTTAAAATTCTTTTTAAAATCCCTCGATCAAAATGTTGTTGAGTTGTGTTTGACTTATGACTCCATTTGAAGTTTTTTTGGCAGATATAAAGGAGTGGTTTGCTATTTCCTTTTCCAGCTCATTTTATAGATGAGAAAACTGAGGCAAAAAGGGTTAAGTGACTTGCCCAGGGTCATACAGTTTCTAAGTGGCTAAAGCTGGATTTGAATTCAAGATGAGTCCTCTTGACTTCAGGTCCAGCATTCTATCCACTGTGTTACCTAGATGCCTATATTGCTAATACAGATGTCAATATTTTTAATTGGAATCTATTCTTTGAAATGATGTTGAAAAGAATGGTTAACAGTTAAGTATTTTCCTATTATTATTATACAACTTCTTTGTGATCTGAAGTTACCCTCTTTCACCAATAGATGGTGATCTTGTTTTAGCAAGGTGAATCAATGAACAAAGTCATAAAAGACTGACAAATTGTTGTCTCAGAAGCTAAAAGTGCCAAATGAGTAAGTCAGATTAGAAAAAATTGCAATCTATTTGTGTTATTGGGGACTATTGAGTGAACATATTGGAAAAATTCGAGGTATCACAGAAGTGAAAATTGTCTGTTCTTGTTTTAAATTTATACGTTCTGCAATTTTATTGGAGAGGAGGAACTCAGATGCTTACTTTGTGAGGGGCTTTGAGAGTATGTAAATTACAGATAATTTGACAGATATTGTTTCTTGTCAATAGTACCACCTGATAGTAATTATTTTTTCCTCCCCAATGTTTCCTGAATTCACTTTTACTTCATTTATTTATTTGTTTGTTTTTTTATGTATTCATTCATCTATTTATTCATTATCCATCATCTATCCATCTATCTATCTATCTATCTATCTATCTATCTATCTATCTATCTATCTATCATCTATCTATCTATCTATCATCTATCTATCTATCTATCTATCTATCTATCTATCTATCTATCTATCTATCTATCTATCTATCTATACTTATTTATTGCCATTGCCCCATACTTAGTTTAAATCTTCATAATTTCAGAGCAAAATTAAATCAGGAGCCTCTTAATCAATCTTCTTGCCTCCACTTTTCCTCACACAAATCTGTCATGCATATCACTGTCAGATTATTCTTTCTAACACATTTCTTTTAACACATCACTTTCCTCCTCAAGCAGCCACACTGGCTCACTACTATCTCTGTCATGAAGTCTAAATCATTTCTTTCTCCCATTTCTAAAAATATCCCCTCTCTATTCCAGTCAGGATGAGATGTTTTAATTGCCCATCATGCTCCTGCCTTTCTACTCACCATTATTCATACAGTTTCTTCCATCTTAATTTTCCTCCCTTCTTTCCTTTGTCTGTTTTAGTGTAATGGACTCTGGACAAAGAGAACCCAGTTCTTAGAGCATACTCTGACTAAGGACTGGCCAATAAAAACTTATTACTTAGAGCATGCTTGGATTTACCCTCATTTATGGACATAATTATCTTTTTGAAAGGGTACTGTATGACCATATGGTCACATAGTTGACAAAATATTCCCCTTTTCCGCACCTTTAAAATCAATGACACATTTTCCCACTAGTACCTAGGGAAAATCCTTACCTCATGTTTACAAAGAGGATAACACAGTTCTTAGAAGTTCTTTTTCTAGATTTTTCAAGATGCTCCCCTTAGGCATGGTATAATGATAATGTGATTGTTGGACTTCTTCTGGAGTCTTGAATCTGCCTTTCCTTATCACTTTCACTCTGCCCTTGGCTCCTGATGTCCTGGGAGCACTACTAGGATGCCAATGAAACAGTCAAAATCTCACCCTTCAGAATTCACAAGGTCCTCCAGCCAAGAGTAGAAGAGGATACCACCATCAAGGCTTTGACTGATCTTCTCTCTTCACTCTCAACTCCAAGTGATTCTTTCCCAGGGCTTGCTGGAAATTTCCAATACTACACTTCCAGATCTTCCAGTTCTTTGGGATTTGAACTGGTCTGCTGTTTTATTAAAGACCTATAACATTTGACTAAGTCTTTCACCAAATTAAAAATGACTTCCTGAGCAAAGTCATTCCAGGTTCTCCAATGGCTATTCACTATATAAATGTTCGCTATTATCACTATTACTGTCATCATCATCCTAAGTAAGCATCCTTTTATGTTATATGTCATAATGTAACATGTTTAATTCCGGCTGGATGAGAGAGGAGGTTGTTTGAGGGGAATATGATGGCTTATAAATAATAGTTTTGAATAAATGATGGACTTAAATAAATTTCAGGAACTTAATTGTTCTATTTCTATTTACCACCAGCCCTTGGTTACTGTTCAATGGATTGTGGTGTAATTGGGAAACTTTGAGAGAGGAATATGAAAGGTATATGCCAGGTTGTGCAAGTCTTTTCAATAGTTACCCAACTTTCAAAAAATTCACAGAGATGGGGAAAATAGCAGAACTTAAAACAGTATTTAAGATAAATAATTTGTTGAAAATATTGCGTGAAAATACTTAAAAACTAAAACATATAACCTAGGGAAATGATATTCCTTAGGGGAGAGATTTCTTTAATTCTCTAAATTCTAAAAAGGAATATGTTCTTTTGGAAAATAAATTTTTTTTTGAAATATTAATAAGTAGTATATCCCAAATTGGAATGAATAGTTTTTTTCAAAGAAATAATGAATTTTAATGAAATTATTGGGTTTAGGGGTTCTTTTTGGATCTCACCTGAGATTTTCATTTATAAAGGGAAATATTAGTGCAGAAACTCTATCTCCCAGAGCATATTAGCACTTTCTCTATAACCCACAGTGTTGCCTAGGAGATTTCAAGGTTAAGTGACTTGCTAGGGTCATAAAATCAGTATGTGTTATATGTTAGAGACAAAACTTCATCCCAGTTTTTCCTGATTTTGACAACTATATCCATATAGCCTCTACTTACTGGTAGGAATTATAAATTAGTAGTATTTGACAACAGCTATAAACTCTAGTTTAATTACTTAAATTTTGCTATGGTTAGTTTCATGGATATCGTTTGTTCATTCATTTATCATTCATTCATTTATTCCTTCATCCATCAATTCATTGAACTTTAATGAGTTCAGGACACTGTTGTTGTTCTGGGTTAAAATATCTTATGATTCAAAAAATTATACTTGCAACTTTTCATTGCCATAAAATGAATGAATCTGTTAAAAATCACCTACCAAACTTCCTTCCTCAAAGCATCCTCACCAAAAGAATGCGAAAAAGTTAGTTCAGGATAATATATGAGTGAGGGATTTTTTCATTATCTAGCTGTGTTCTCTAGCTTTCAGCTTCTTCCCCCCATCCCCTACTGCATTCCTGTAGTCCCAGAACTCTTTTATTTACACTTGTTTGTTAGAATTCATGAGGAGACATTTCCTTTGAATGAGAGTATTCACAGTAAGTGAAAGAATTAGTCAAGTTCAGTAGAAGCTGGTTGCCTTTCTTTGTAAAATGTGTATGGTGAAAATATACTATTCACTGTCAAGTAGGAAAAAAGTACTATTTCTGTTTTGAAGCAAAACTTTAATACTTTTTCAAGTGTATCTTAGCACAGGTTATGGGTTGAATTAATTTACTTCAAATTTTTGTAGAAAACAGGCATTCAGCTGTGCTCTGCTTATATGGAATTCTTCCATCCATCCTCAAGGGTACCTTTTCCATGCTACTAACCACAACTGTGTGAATTTCTCCATACAATGGATATTTTTAAAACCTCCATCTGAATGAAACTTCTTTGATTAGTCTGTATTATTTACTGAGAGTGTATACAACTAGCTGCTAACATAATCTAAATAAGCCATTACAAGTCCATTGGGCATGTTGTTTTTCCTACTCTTTAAGCTTTAGTGCCTGTGTTGTATGGATTTGGCATTTAATAAATCACTTGAGGGCCAGCAAATACATTATATTCCAGTGGTATAGACTGTCTAGACAAAAGTACATGGAGAGAGCTTTCTGATTTAAGTAGTGGTATAGCATTTGTTTTCTACAAATTGGTTCTGAATCAATTGTTCAGAAACTCTGCACATCCCAATGTACCTTTTTTGCGGGAGAAGGGTATAAAGAAAGGCAGTTTTCTTCTACATGCTTAACTTAAGACTGAGAAATAGCTGAAGAAACTACAATCCTAGGGGAAAATGCCCTAAAATCATATTATTTTCTTATGGTGAAATTGCTTGGAGAGACTTTTTCATATGTGATTTTGATTTTTGGATTTCATTAATTCCCTGCTCCATTCCCCTTTTCAAAAAGAAAATCACCAAATGATACTAATATATTTTTATATACATTTTACATATACATTATGTATATATGTACATGTTTATACATATAGACACGTAATATATAGTTGTATAGTTTATGGCCTTTAGCAGGAATGGGGAACCTGCAACCTCAAGGCCACATGTAGCCCACTAGATCCTCAAGTGTGGCCCTTTGACTGAATCTAGACTTCACAGAACAAATTCCTTGAAAGGCTTTTTTTTAAGGCTGCAGGTTCCCCACCCCTGGGCTATAATATATACAAATATACCATATGTAATATAGATTAAAAAGAGTATGTTTGTATGCATATGCATATACATACATGTATACAATTTGTTCAGTCTGGAGTGGTTTGTCATTTCTTTCTCCAACTCATTTTACAGATGAGGAAACTGAGGCAAAGAAGATTAAGTGACTTGCCCAGGGTCACATAGCTATGAAGTGTTTGAGGCCAGATTTGAGCTCAGGAAGAAGAGTCTTCCTGACTCCAGACTCAACACACTATCCCTGAACCACCAATTGCTCCTTATATACAATAGAGACATATATATGTTGTATAAACATATATGTGTGTTTCTTAGGAATTGCCCGTACTGATAAAATTATGACTACTTTTAAAAGGTGATATGTGTATGTGTGTGGATTTTTTCAGCTAACTTCCTTTCCTAATGAAGCCTCCTTCTTGAAGAAGAGTGATGCAGTGGAGAGAGTCCTAAATATGGAATGAGAGGAGCTGGCTTTGACTTCCAAATTTGCCACTTTGGTCTTGGGCAAGGCACTTAATCTCTTTGTGCCTCAGTTTCCTCATTTATAAAGTACTAGAGGGAGGTTGGATTAGATGACCTTTAAGCTGCTTTTCAGCTCTAAGCTTTCTCCTTTTTAACATGTGTGAAATATTTTTAGATCCTTTAATGCCTTTGCTCCCATCTAGATTATCAGGTCCACTATGGGCCATTTAAATAACTCATTTAAACTTTCTATGATCTCAGTGCCTAGCTCAGTATTCTGACCATAGTGGATGTATTATAAACATGTGTTACTATTATGTATAGCATCATGATGCTTCATTTATGTCTCCTACTCTTCTTAGCACATGAGAATTTTGAAGCAGTGGTGCCTAAGTAAATAAATGAAGTTATTTGGGAGCTACATTTTTGGGCATTAATGATAAAAATAAAATTGAAACCAGTGGAGATTGAATAACACATATTGTGTCAACAGTACAATATGCGAACACCATAAAGTTTAGGGGGGTATTACAAATCATGCGTGATTAATTTCTTTTCTTCTCCAAAGAAAAAAAAATACATTTTTAACTTTATGTTTTGTTACTTTTAATATCACTTTTTATTATATAGTATCACTTTTATTATATCATTACTGATTCTATCACTTCAATCAAAAGCTTTCATCAGGATATTTGCGTTGTTGAATGTACAATTATGAGCTGTGCCTTCTTGGCAAGATATCTTTCAAGTAATAACGTACATTTAAAAAAATGTAAAGATATGGTATCATTTCTCTGATCAGTTTTCTTTGTTTAAACCAATATTTTATGGAATTCTGAAATCTAACAGGAAATAACTTTACTTCTCTTTATTTCATATATACATAATATATATATTTCTCATGAATTAATAGGCCCATATGATCTGCTTAGATAGCCTGGAAGCCTGGATCACCTGTGGTGTGAGGCGCTTGTTGAAGAGGCAGAACAGGAAGGGTGGAGCAGGATCAGGAGGAAATAAGTGAGTGGGGTCAGGTCAGAGGGGGTAGAACACAGGCCGACTGACACACTGTGACAGTTGATGGTGAGAAGGTCCTGCCTGAGGAAGGTTTGAGAATGGCTTTGCCCCCTGCTGTGATCATGTTTATTAACTTCTTGGTCACCGTGGTGGATTTTGCTTTCTCATTCTGGGATTTGGCTTTCTAGTGCTTAAATAAATGTTTTTCTTCTATGGAGAGTTTTTTATATCTTGTGATTGAGAACTACGCTGGCATATTCATAGTAACCATCAGTGTTGTGAATATTGCCTTGGCGATACACATAATTGTCAAATTTTAGCACATTAAAATGCCTCAAAACTATACAATGTATAGTTGTAAATGCCCATAAAATGTACAAAGTTAGCATTCAAAACTAAAACACATTTTCAAAATCACCCTCTCCTTACCAAAATATATAAAATCAAGTTTATTGTTAATAGTGCAAAAGCCTAGCATGTTTTCTTGTTTAAATTTTAATCCTATCTCGTACATCTATTAACACATTGTATAATGTACAAAGATATTGAAGTATTATTTGTCATGCCTTCAACAAAGAGATGTCATAAACATGGACAAACAAAAGCAAGCAATAAAAATAGGAAAAGTTTTGATTTATCAAAGTACAATTTTAAAAAAGACTTTTCTAATTAAAAAATTTAAAAGAGAGTATGAAGAATACTTTCTTTTGTTGTTGTTCACTCTTATTAAAATTATTTGAAACATTTTTATAGGAGACAGTGCCAGAAAATAAAAAGAGACACAGGTATCATTAATTATAATTGAGAGAGGGTATAAATTAATTTTTATCCCCCTTGATAATAGGCTTTCTAGACTAAGCTGAAAATTCAAGTCGTCACTGGAATAACTGCAGAAGGCAATTATTATAGTTGTATCCTTTAAGCCTTTGTCTTTTAAACTCTGATTATAATTCACCTGTTCAATAAATGACAGAAAGCTTGATTTCAATAAACCATAAACTCTTCTATGATCATCTCTCCCACTATTATGTTTTGAAGGTGTTTTCACTCTTATAAATATCACTCTATATTTATGTCCATGTCTGCAAGAGTTTATTGTGCCAGATTTAGATGTAAGTAGAACAAGTTGTTTCCCACATAATCTGATTGGGAAGACCACTCTCTGAAATTACCGTCCCTATGTAGGTCCTGGCAGTAAAACTGTTGGAAGAAGAAGGACATTTATCATTACATAGCCATCACAATTGAATTTTTGGAGCACATTTTTAAAAGAGTAATTTCCTCTTTGAGGGAAAAAAAAATAACAGAGCACTGAATGTGAATTAACTTATCAGATTACTTTCTTCTTTGATGACAGGAAACAGGCCAAGGTGAAAACACTGAAAACCTGGAGCTTATTTAATAGAAGAGGCAGAGGGAAGTAGGAAGGAGAAGTAGGGTGAGGAGTGGGGAAATCAGAGCTTGTAACTAAGGCAGAGCAACTGGGACTTTGATCCATAGCAAGAGGAGTCTGAAAGCACAGACAGACATTCCTTCAGCACTACAGAAACAACTGGATAAAAACTGCAAGAAAGCATCATTTAAGAAAACTTTGTCATCTTATATTAATGAGTTCATGATCAATATTTGTAAAAGGACAACAAAGAAGATAATTGAATGGTGTATTAACATCTGCTGAGGAAGAAGAAAAATTCTATAATCTTCTCATTCTTCAATATTCTGGGTTTTTTTGATGAAGGTAGAAATAGAGAGGATGGCAAAGTAAATTCTGGAAAACAAGGTTTAGGACTAACAAAAGAAAGCCACTAAAGTCTTAAGGATTACATGGATGCTTTGCACCTATACACCATGCATACTTTCTCAAAGAAGAGATTTAAGAGTGCTGGACAGTTTGACTGTGAAATAACACCATAAAAAAAACAACAAGCTATTATAACAAAAAAAATATTACTAATGTAGCATTTATTTCTGAATTAGCCATCTTTGTATATTCAAGTTGTAATCTTATTAAAGAAAAAGATAAAATAAATAATAAATGTGTCAAAAATAAAAATTAGAAGATGTAGCACATAATGGAGGTAACTGTTTCAGAAGAGGATGATGGAAGATTGTGAGCAATATCACTTCATAATACAGTAAGAAACAGCAAAGGGAAAAATAGGTGGGCAGAAATTTTGGTAAAACACCCAATTATGAAAGCATTTCAGAATTGCTGTTGTATTCATCCTTCATTGCCCAAGATGACCATGCCATCAGAGAAATGATGACATGACTTGCACTTGACTTTATTTTGAGTGAGGTAGAGCTAAGCAGGTCACCAGCCTCACTTCTCCTCCTGAGTCATCTGGATCCAGTGATCTGATATTCCTCGGGATGACTGGAGATGGCCCAAGATGCATTGGGAGACCTTAGCCCTTTTAGACCAAGGTCTATGCAGGTACTCACTTAGGGCAAGGTAATGCCCATTCATTGAATAGTCCTGTTTAAAAGAAGTAGTCATGGCATGACCCCTTTAATGAGTCAAAGAAGAGAAAGACATCAGGCTGGGAGGGAAACAGCAACAGTTATTACTGATATTCACTCTGAAGCCAGGGGGATCCAAAAGAGAGATTTTAGGAAGGAGCCAGGAGCCCCATGGTGTCTGAGCTTCAGAGTGCAGTAGGTGAGAAGGGAAGGGAGAGGAAAGGGAGGAGAGGGGAGGGAGAGAAGGGAGGGGAGGGAAAGAGAGACTAGCCAGTAAATAAAGTCCAAATCAACTGGGCATCTTTTGGCCATCCAAATTACCTTCCTTTGGAGAGGAGAAGGAAGGGGAGGGGAAGACAGATAGGAGAGGAGGAGAGGAGGAGCTGAGTCTACTCACAGGGTTGTGTTCATCCTTCCTTGCTGAAGAAGACCATGCCATGAAAGAAATGATGACATGACTTGCACTTGACTTTGTTTTGTGTGAGGGAGGGCTGCGCAAGGTCACCAGCCTCACTTCTCCTCCAGAGCCAGAGCAAAAATCTTGGTAAAACACCAAATTATGAAAGCCTTTAAGAATAAAGCTGGAAAGAAGACAACAATAAAAAAATGGAAAGACATCTGACGTAAATTGTGCATCAATGGCAGTAAAATCACCATAATTGGATTCTAACATCACAGTCCCTGATATAATTCATGAGGAAGTAGTGATCATAAATACACACACACACACACACACACACGCACAGTTAGGGAAAAAAGTTGGATCAGATAAAGCATGCACAGAGTTAATTCATGATGAAGTCAACACAATTTTAAGTGTATTGGCATTAGTTCTCAAGACATCTAAAAGAGGAAGTGGAAAAAATCATAGACCTTATTATAAATGAAAACAAATGTATAATAGAATATCAATAACTACCAACTCATATTCCTAGTTTCAACTCTACAAAATATTTATAAGAATAATCTACAGACATTGATGACAGTCTTGAGAAAGGAACAGACAGACTTCTGTGAACAATGTTCTACAGTAGGACATTTCTTTATAGTTGCAAAAATTGCCAGCATGCTAAAGAGAGCACAGTATCTTCTCTGTTTGTTATTTGACTTTAAAAATTGTTTGAAATAATGGAGCTGAGAATAAGGAAAAGAATAAAGAATGTCACTAAGGAATTCAATGATAGGAGGGCAAGATGGAGATAGTCATGTGGTAAGAATAAGAGATGACAGGTGGACAGTTGAGTGCTTTTCAGATACCCTTTTGGTAGTGGAAGAAAGCAGGAAGTCCCCCAACATATTAGTTGGCCCATCTGTGGCAAATTTTTGAAGGAATATGGAGAAGAGTTACATAGGTTAGGCAGGCATGGATGAGTTGCAATCAGCATCATTGCTTGAAACTCTTAAATTGATGCGATTATAGACCAGTTGGAGTATTTAAACATAGTAGAACAAATCTTGCTAGTAAGGCCATGTAATATATTCCATGAATATGTTAAAATCTTAACAGTCTTTGAAACATGCATCAACACAGAAAACTTTGATGATTCTCTCATTATTATCTAGTAAACCTTAAGACTTAGAAATAGATAATCCTCATGGAGGCAGCCCAGAGAAGAGTTAAAATGTCAGAAAGATCCTTATGAATGATAAGGTCCTTCACATATTTCTTTTCTCGTATGACATTGTATCAATTCCTATAACATACCAATGCTTTCCATTCTTTCCCTTCCCTTCCCTGCCTTCTAAGTGAAATTGAAAATCTCTTAAAAGAGTTCATGCTAACTATCCACATAGGAAAAAAAAAAGTGAACAAAAAATCTCTAAAGTGGTAGATCAGCCAAGAGGCAGCAGAAAGGTACTCTTTGGGTTTGAATAGGCTGCACCACATTATCAACAGAGATCTGGCAGGAAAAATGGTGCTTAGGACATTATTGGAGAGAGATGTTGTTTGTCCATTTTTGAAGAAGACCAATGACAGCTGAGAATGATGTCTTGATCTGTGTGTGAATTGGATTTAAGTAAGGCAGAGTTGCACAAAGTTGCTCTCTCTTCCAGAGTCATGCAAGTCAAATGGCAAGAAAAAAATCAAGATAACTGGCAGGGGCCCAGGATGTAGTGGATGACGTTGGTGTTTTCATCATCTGACTAAGCTCTAAGTGCTACATAGCTCCTGCTTTAGCTGTTTTTATGGCCATTGGAACAAATTGTTCTTGTTCACCCATTCCACTGGGGGAAGTTCTCCCATGTTTGGGGTAGATATCATGCTAACTCATAGAGGGACTAGAGGCTTGTCAGTTACCCTCAGTCTAGTTTATCCTGTCTGCCAAGATGGTTTACCTGGATGTGACCATTCTGCAGGCTACAGTCAGAAAGAGAAATATGAACATTTTGGAAAGTGGCCATTCATGAAGAAAGAGGAAGAAATAACTTGCATACACCATTTGCATCATTGCACTATCAAGAAAACTAGAGGAAGGTTCCTAGTCTTGGGTGAATCTACTCTCTCCTAATGGACTACTTTTAGATAAAACATGGACAAGCTTTATGTAAGATGAAGCATAGTTGGGTTGTTATTTTCTCTTCTAGAGAGAAGACTCATTTTGAAGAGATCACAGATTAACCAAAGTACCTAAGTATAATTTAGAAGAGTGCTATTGACAAAGGCAATACTCAGTTAAGATGATTACAGTAGCTACTTTTCCATTGAAGTCAAAGCACTACTTCATAGAATCATATATTTAGAACTGGAATGGACCTCATCTAGTCTAATTCCATTTTACAGCTGAGAAAATTGAAGTATGGATGTTTAGTAACACAAGTATTAAATAGTAGAGTTGGAATTTCAACACATATCCTTTGATTCCAAGTCAAGCATTCATTCTGCTATATACCACACTACTTTCCAAAATCCACAAATTTTCCATTTCAGTAAAGCCCAAGAATGTAAAACTGTGAAAACAAATTCATAGGACAACAAAGTTTCTCTTAAAAAGTAAAAGTCAGAAGTCTCTCCTCACTATTTCAGGTTTGTTTTTTCAATCTGTTTTGAGCATAAGGTAGACTGGAACAGATTCAGCCCAGACACCGTCATGAAAGGACTTCACAACTAAGACTTTATGTGCTACAAATAAATCCCTGGAGCACTCATTCAGAGGAGTGCTACTAACCAAGGAATGCTCAATATCTTGTCCAAATTAAACAGATTGAAGTGATGGCCCAGTTCTGAGGCTTTCCAACAAGTGAAAGTAGAAGCTGGCAACTCTATAGAGAATCTGGTTCACTCACACATGCAGATGAAGCCCTCTCCCCCTCCATACCACCATCATTTGAAGCTCAAAGGTACCAAATATAATTAGCCTGATTT
The DNA here is from genome assembly GCF_028372415.1 of Notamacropus eugenii. Lineage (NCBI taxonomy): Eukaryota > Metazoa > Chordata > Mammalia > Diprotodontia > Macropodidae > Notamacropus > Notamacropus eugenii. The sequence continues at coordinate 183,364,068 of NC_092873.1, read as the reverse complement.
GGCAGATGGAAAACTTGAACCCAAGGAATATGAGCGGTGCCTCACAAAATGTGGTACTATATTGTTTTCAGCTCAGTGGTCATATGTTCACCTGACTTTGTTATTTCAGTATGGAATAAGGGGTAGTGAAACACTCGAGTTGTGCAGATAGATAGGAGAAATATGGGGAAAGCTTCAAACAAGAAAGAAGTACATCTTCCACTTATCCACTTTGTAATTTACTCTGTGATCTAGTGACATTGGCTTCCTTGCTTTTCCTTGATTAAAACACTTATCCTAATCCTAGCATTTTCAATAGCTGTCCCCTGTGCCTGGAGTTCTCTCCCTCTTCATCTTCATCTTCTGGCTTCCCTGGTTTCCTTCAAGTCCCAACTAAAATCCTACCTTCTATAGGAAACCCTTCCCCAATCCCTCTTCCTTCTAGGGTTTCTCTCTGCTGATTATTTCCAATTTATCCTGTGTTTAGATTATTTGTACCTAGATACTTACATGTAATCTCCTAGACAGCAGGAACCGTTTTTACTTTTTTCTGGATCCCCAGTGGTTATTGGAGTACTGGGCACAGATTAGGTGCTTAGTGAATGTTTATTTAATGACTGACTTACACTCATACTTGTCCACCCTGTTCATATTGAAATACATTCTCAATTAACTATGTTAAGAGAAAAAGGAGAGGCATATATATACTTTTCTGCATGCGTATTTGTGTGTATATGTATCTGTGTATCTTTATGTGAACTTCCTAGTCCCTGAGACCAGCCTTTGGGCTAATAAATCAAGCAAGCAAAGTTGGTCTTTACAGACACTATGAACTTGAGGTTAGCTTTAAAAGTGAGTCAAGACCCCAAAAGATCTTGACATGCTGGGATAGTGTGCTAAATATTACAAGATGAAATTTAGTAGAGATAAAATAATACATTACATTTAAGTAGAGTTTATTGGTTTGTAAATCGCTTCATATACATTAATTAATTAGATCCTCACAAAATCCCTGTTAGGTAAGTATAAATGTGACACCTCCATTTTACAGATGAGGAAAGTGAGGTTGAAAGAGGTCAACTTTCACTGGGACCACTCAACTGCTAAGTATCTGAAGCAAGAGTCAAAGGTCTTCCTGGCTTCAAATGACCACATAAATACAAGAGATTATATGACTAGTCAATAGTTCAAGTGAAAAAAAGATAGGGTTTTAGTGGATTGTAACTTCTTGAAGAATCTGAAGCATAAATATAGAAGCAAAGCCAAAACAGTACGTAAATGGGTTCTTTTAGTGGCAGTAATAGAAGTGTAATGTAGAGGAGAGTTAAGTGATAGTAATTCTGTATTTATTCCCTGGTCAAAACGTATCTGGAGTTCAAGTCTAGGTGCTTCCCTTCCTATTTGTCTTTTCTTGTCTCTTTCCCTTAACCCTCCTTTTCCTCTTCTTTTCCTTTTCATAATTTTCTTTTATGATTTTTATTCATGCCTTTTTTAATAGCACAGGCATTTCCTGATGTTTTTAACAATTAAAAGCATCTATCAGTGGAGTAGGTGGTGTTATAAGGCATTTCTGTTTGGCTTAACTGCACTTTTTTGTTACAAGATATTTTATTGGAGGCATTTAAGCATAAACTATGTCATCATTTCTTAGGGCAGCTTTAAAGAGATTCCTGCATTGGTTGGAAAACTGATACAAATGGTTTATAAGGGCTATCTCAATTCCAACATTTGATGATATTAGCAAATAGTCACTGCCCTTAAGAGTTTGCCATCCAGAGGGTGAGCAAAAATACGCCATAATAATTCATATAATATGTTGGGTAGAGGGTTGGCTTCAGAGTCAGAAAGAACTGTGTTAAAATTGTGCCTCTGAATCCGTGTTACCCCAGGCAAGTCACAATCCCTTAGTGCTCTAGGCAACTTGATGAAACTAAAAGTTGCCGGGAAGATTCCAACTTGACCTGGCAGAGAAAATGTCTTCATCTAAGAACTGCCTACACTACAGGTCCAAAGTCTACTCTTCAATAATGTTTTAAGGCATGTACCTAAGAGACCAATAATAATCCAAAGCAGGTTATGATGAGATCCAAAGTAGTTAAATATGTGAGAGTTATATGTGTTTAGAAGATGGAGAAATCACTGTGGTTTGGAACATTTGGAAACGGTTCTTGGGAGAGATGGACCTTGTAAAAAGTGTGAGATTTAAATAATCCTGAAAGATGGTCGACAATATTTAAAACTGGAACATAATATAAATGTAGCTCCTAAGTTTTCTCATCCACTGCCACCCAGAAAGCTAATGCAAGGCTGAGGTGCTTCGTAGGTTGGAATCTTCTCCTAACCATTGCTTGTGACTTCCAGTGATATGTTTACTTTTGTTTTGTCAAGCTATGGTTATGAGATCAAATAAGCATTGAAATTCTGTTTGTATTTCAAGATTACAGAGGTACGGTGCTGGTGTCTATTCTCTTTGTGCTCATGTTTGTGTTTTGTCCGTACTGAATTGAACCAAATAGAAAAAAGTTTTGAGTTTCTGCAAGTTTGTGTTGCAGTCATCTTGGGATATGGGATTTTACCTAGAGGGATTTTTGCAGTGATAAAGGCTAGTTGAAAAAAGGCATTTCTTCCCTTGCCTATTACTACTCCCTGAAATAACAATAAATCCACAGAAGGAGGAGAAATTATGTCCTGCAGAGAACAGGAGTAGTCGACTATGGCTTTATTTCCTCCTTTTGGATCAGTAGAAAATGTTTTCTACTGAAAATGTTGGAGAAAAGTTAATTTTGATTTTGAGAGGATTGATAGCTAAACTTGGATGATGCAGACCAATCTTGTCTCCCCTCCTCCCCATTCACACTTTATAGTATACCTGGAAAGGGTCAGGGTAATATAAACTACATCTTCCATTAACAGAGATTTAAGTTCTGATGCTACCCTCACAATTTTATGTTAAAGTTTCTCTCATTCCTTGTTTATCCTTGTATTGTCAACCAGAGATTGCTAACTCTCCAGATAAGGACCGTTCTTTTAAGAAAGAGCACAACCATAGAGGTGGGGGCTAGATTAGGTCCTTTGTCCCAGAGAGAGAGGAATGGCAACATACTAAGAGAGGAAAATCTATAATGACTGATGAATGTACCCCTGATGCCAAAGAACTTTTCTTACTTTTGTGTTTAACTTTATTGTCTATTCATAATTTGTATATTAAAGGTGAAGTATTTATTACAGTTTGAGATCCTTTCATTTTCCTGAGAACAAGAAAATAAGATAGAGTTAGTATCACCTCCCCTAGATTAATCAGAATCATCCTGTATTTTGGGCAAGGTTGAGTTTTCTGGGTTGGGATTAGTTAATGACTTCATTTTTTTAAACTATTGTCACTTTCAAGTCTCTTCCCACTATCCTAATAAATCTTCTCTTGTAACAAGGAAGTGCCCTTAAACCAAACAAATGAACCCATTAGCCATATCCAAAGATGCATCCCTCATTCTCTACCCTTTGTTCCCCATTACTCTCCTGAGAGTAGGAAGGCAGACTTCCCCAACAATCTCTCGAAATCATTACTGTTTTTGGATGCCTTTCAATGTGGTTTTCTTTGAATAATTATAGTAAGTCTGGAAATTCTTCTCCTGGTTCTGCTTACTTTGTTCTGTATTTGTTTAGACTTCATTTGGTGGATTCTTTTCTGAATTCCAAGTTTTTCTAACTTCTTCATATGTACTGTTTCTTCTCTTATTCTGATTGGTGTTGTGTTCATCCTTCGTTGCCTAAGAAGACCATGCCATCAGAGAAATGATGACATGACTTGCACTTGACTTTGCTTTGAGTGAGGGAGGGCTGTGCAAGGTCACCAGCCTCACTTCTCCTCCAGAGCCATCTGGATCCAGTGACCAGATATTATCAGGATGATGATACAAGTACATCAAATCCCCATTTTTATGCCATCTGGGGTTATAAAAATAGCTATCATTTATTTAGTCCTTTAAGGCTTGCAGAGTATTTATATATGCTCTTTCATTTGAGCCTCATGAAACTCTGTTAGGCAGGTGTTATGATTATCTTTATTTTACAGATAAGGAAACTGAGGATGAGAAGTTAAGATACTTGCTCACATCCACACAGCTAGTGTATGAGGCAAAAGTGTTTCTTGAGTCCAAGTCTAGCACTCCATCCACCATGCCACCTACCTGCCCCTGCCATTTGGTTAGTACTGGTATAATTGTCACAGATATAATACCATGCCCTTACTCCCCTCATCCATGATTTTAAAATAAATAAGTTAGTCAAAACCAACCAATAGAACACTCCTGGTGGCTCTATACCATTGGGTCCTGAACTAGAGTGGTTTCTAGAGATGGGTAGCATGTACCTGGAGGTGAGGAGGAGGAACCCTCTACATTCTGGATGTTTTCTTCTTTTAAGTCCTGTAAATCCTTTTTAGTCCTTTAGTCCATAGAGAGTGCTCTATGCTGGCTCTCTGCTAGCTAGCCATCTATTCCTTCTCACTCTTCTTTGCTGGTTTCTCAACCATAATATCCTGGCCTTCTCATCTTTTTTGCTCAGCTGTCTTAGTTGCTGATCTTGTCAGTTTCTAAGGATTAAAAAATTATCTCAGTGAAGATTATTTCCAGATTCATATATCCAGACCTAGTATTTTTGCTGAGTTATAGTCACATGTCTTCCACTGCCTCTTGGACATAGTTATCTAGATAAATCACAAGAATTTCAATCTCAACATGTCCAAAATGGAACTGATTCTTTTTACCCACAAGCCTTCCCTCTTCTTGTTGTTGAGGTTACCTCCTCTCCCAGTCACCCAGGCTCACAACCTTGGTGTCATATTCAATTTCTCACTCTCATTCGACCCAAATAACCAGTCCATTGCCAAGTGTTGTCATTTCTATTTCCATGACTCTATTGTAAATTCCTTTATCTCTACTTATATAGCTGCAACTGAATTCAGGTGCTCATTGCCTCTTGTTAGTATTACTGAAATAGCTAATTTCTAATTGGCCTCCCTTCCTCAAATCTCTACCAGTTCCAATCCACCTCCAAAACAACTGCTATGGTGATTTTTCTAAAGTACAGGTCTGATCAGAGGTGTTAAACACGCAGTCTTCAGGCTACATGTGTCCTGCAATATTTCCCAGGTCCCTGAACCACATTAAAATGTGATTGGGAAATATTTAATAAAAAAATAAAAATACAGCAGAACACAGATGATGTTTATATGTGTTTTTCTAAGTCAATATGTAACTTGTGCAGAGACTTATGTATCGTTAAATGGCCCAATTTCTATTTGAGTTTGACACCTCTGGGTCTGACCATGTCATCCTATTGCTCAGTGATGATCCAGTGGTTCTCTCCTGATGTTCAGGATCAAATATAAAATCTTATGTTTGGCATTTAAAGTACTTCACATACTTGCCCCTTTCTATATTATCTTACTCTCCTCCATCTATCTTTCTATCTATCTATCTATCTATCTATCTATCTATCTATCTATCTATCTATCTATCTATCTACCTATCTATCTATCATCTATCTGTCTATCTATCTATCATCTATCTATCTATCTATCTATCTATCTATCTATCTATCTATCTATCTATCTATCTATCTATGCTATAAGTTATTTTTACAAGTTGTTTTTCTCGATAGAACGTTAGTTCCTTTCCCCCCTCTTTTTTTGTCTATAATGTTTAGAGCAGTGCCTGGAACACAGTAAGTGTATAATAATTGCTAGTTGATTGACTGACTGATATCAGCCACATTTGACAGTGTATGAAATATTCCATACCCACAGACTCTCTATTTCTCCAAAGAGTTGTGTATTTCCTCATTTTTCTCCATTTCTAAGATGTCGTGATAATTACCTAACTTACAGAATAATTTTATTTTCATTTTTTGTTTATATTATTGCCATCATAGTGTATGTTGTGGTGTATTTCTTACTGTTCAAATAAGTTTCTCTAGTTTTCTCTGAGTTCCTCATTTGTCATTTCTTATGGCACAATAACATTTGAACATTTGCTACATTCTTATAGTACAAATTACTTAGTAGGTCCGTGGATCAAAAATAAACCAAAAAAAAAAAAATTCGTTGTGGGGTCTATGCTTTAACAAATAGAAAAGAATCATTTGTTTTTCAGCATCTCAGAGTTGCAGCCTGTGTAATTTTAGTTTCAACTTGGAAGATCACAGAATCTTAGAAATGGAAGGAATCTTCAGGTCATCTAGTCCAAGCTGTACTGGAGCAGAAATCCCCTCTATGTCTGACAAGTGGCCATCCATCCTCCATATGGAGATCTCCAGTGAAGGGGGCTTATTACTTCTCTAAGGCAGCCTGCTTTACTTTTGACCCATCAGATTTTCTCTTTTCCATGATAGCCCTCTAAATATTCAAAGATATTTCTTACCTTGTCTCCTAAATACTATCCAAGCAAAATGTGAATTCTTTCTGTTTATCCACTGAAGCAGGAATTCTGTCTCCCTATATGGGGTTACCTTGTTCAGGACATACACTACCTTATTTGTCTTTCCTCAAATATTGTGCCCACACCTGAATACAATCTTTTTAGAAGTTGTCTTCCCAGGGCAAGGTACAATCAGATTATGACCTTTCTCTTGTACAAAAGTATGAGATTAGTGTAGCTTTTTTTTTCTTTTTGGCACCCTCTGGCAACATCCTTTTTATCATGTAAGTGGCCGTAAAGTGTCTAAAACAGGTTGTTCTCTTTGTTTGGTATTCATTTTTACAATCCTGTTTACACTATCACTGTTTAGTAAACCCTCTTTAGTCTCTTGCATATTTCAAGAGTCAATGTTAGCTTACTTCCTATCTGAATTCTAATAGATTTCCACTTACTGAGATTTGATTACATGGGTATTTAAAACCCTTTTTATCTTGACTGACTGAAAGCACTGTGGTCAAAAACTTCCTCAAGAAAAATAAACTATTTTAAAAGGCATTTTGGCTTAAAAAACGACATTGCTTTCACATAAGAGTTAAAAATATGCTAGGCTAGGGGCATTCCATATTTCTGCATTTTTGTACAAACTCTCCAAAGTTTTCTTAATTATTTCAGTTCAAACTAGGACATAAGCTTTACGATAGTCGTTCTTAATTCTCTTTCTTTCGTGTCATCACACACAAACACACAACACACATAGCAACAAAACCTCATCATTATAAATGTTTTTATGTTTTATTTGTTTCTTATGTTTAAGAGGGGAAAAGGAGATTGATTGCAAGGGTCATAAAAGTAATGATGCATTTAATGAAAACATACATTTTATAGATAAAGTAAATTTTTTAAATGACTTGAAGCTACTACTCAAGTTAATGAGATGAAATGACCTTCAAAATGTTAGTTCTTTGACCTTAGGTTGTCACTTTTGTGGTTTTAGCTTCTTAAATATTTATTTTATTTTTGAGATCTTTAGGATACTTGTTCTTTCCTTCTATCATATGCTTGACTTTTCTGTAATGTCTTGGGTGAGCCGCATGGAATTTTGAGTTTTATCAAATGATAGAATTTCAGAGGGTGAAATCTGAATGACTCCATGTTAGGTATCAAGTATTGATTGCCTGCTTTCTTTTAATTAGGAACATGGGGAAGGACTGAGTCTGTGATTCCACTAGTGTAGGAAACTTTTATTAAGGAAATCTCTATTCTACCAATTCAGCTTGGCACCTTCTATGCTGTATTTTGGGGGGGGGGGTCTAAAGGAGTGGCTGAGAATGTAAGGAGTTCAGTGACTTGCTCAAGGTCACACCCAGTCGGTCTGTGACAGAGGTAGGATTGGAACTCAGGTATTCCTGGCTCCAACATCAACTCTTTATTCACAGCATTTGGGATCTGGCATCAGTGATTTAGTTATGAACAGACGAACTTTTTTTTCATTAATTGACCTAAATTATGTCACTGAAAACACAATTAGAAGATGCTCATTGGAAAGTCTTCGCTACTTAGGCACATTAATGACTATGTCTACATGCGCATACCAGTCTTTGTTGACTTGGTCAGCAGCTTTCACATTACAGGAGATATATCAATGCAATAAATAATTATTAAGCATCTAATGCTTGTCAGACGTTGTGTTAGGGCTGGGGCTACAAACACAAAAGCGAAATTCCTTCTATCACCAAGGAGCATGCTACATTCTACCACAAGGATACAACACTGTGCAGGAGTCAGGAAATACAAAGTATACGCACGGCAATAGTAAGTAATTTCAACAGGGAGAGAGTACAAGGGGAGTGAGAAGTCTGAATGAGAATTCAGGCAAGATATAGCTACTACACTCTGCTCTGGAAGAAGCTAGGGACCGCAGAAGGAAAAGGTGAAGAGGAGCAGGGGAGTATATTCCAGTCATGGGAGACTATTTATGAAAAGGTATCCAGGTGGGAGATGGATTGTTGGATATGGGGAATTACTAATAGGCTAATTTGCCTGGAAGAGAGCATACACGTACTAAGATGAGCCAAGATTGGCGAATAATGTTGTTTTGCTTTTTTGGAGGCAATTGGGGTTAAATGACTTGTCCAGGGCCACACAGCTGGCAAATGTTTGAGACTAGATTTGAATTTAGGTTCTCCTGACTCCATGGTCAGTGCCACCTAGCTGCGCCTCACAAATACTGTAAGAGCCTAATTGTGGAGAGCTTGTTGGTGTTCCAATTGGTCAAATGAAAATGTCATAAGGCCTTTCTTGATGATGAAACTAAAAAAACCTATGAACTTTTCGGTTATGTGAAAATTCCCTCATGACTCTATGCATAATAATTCAGAAAATTAATAAGGCTGATTATTTATTTTTTTTACTTCTACCTCCCCTCCCCCATTCTGGGAAAGAGCATCAGAGAGTGAAAGGAAAACAGCATTGAGCTTGGGATTATAGGCCCCAAGTTGGAATCTTGGTTCATCCATTTACTGTTTTTAAAGCGACATTCAGCAGGCCACTTAACCTTTAGGGACACAGGTTACTTATCTATAAAATGAGGGGGTTGGACCAGATCAGGAGTTCTTAAACTGCAGTCTCCACATCCTGAAATGATCATAGAGAGATCTGAGGGGATGGCAGTTCACAAACCTTTATGGAAAAAATACAACTTTATTTCAATGAACTATCTCCTTTATAATGCTGTATTTTATTTCATGCATTTAAAACATTATTCTGAGAAGGGGTCCACAGATTTCATTAGATTACCAAAAGGATACATGGCACAAAGAAGGTGAATTACCACTAAGCTAGATGATTTCTAAGGTTTCTTCTAGTTCTAAATCTCTAATCCTGTTTTGACTGTTTTGACTAGTTGAGAAGGAACAGAATATCCTGTCCTCTTTTCAGAACTCAAAATCTCTTGATCAACAGATCAGAACAAGTCCTGAGCCCTAGTCTAAGACATTGACTCACTTTTTAAGTTTTTGGAAGACAACCTGCAATTCAATTTAATCAGGTATTTAATGTTACGGAAAGGTTAAATTATTCTGATTTTCAGCAACTTGCCAGGGCAGCATGATTAGCAGGAGAACCGATATTTCTTGGTCCCTAATGCTCACAAGGGTTTATAGATAGCCTGTGGCAAATTGGAATGACCTAATTTTTAAGATGCATTCAATTCAACTGTGTGCCTCTAGACCTAGCCTTAGTTACAGATGATAAATCACAAGAAAAGAAAGTGAATGAAAGAAGAAAGCCTGATGTACATACGTCTCCAGAATGTAGGTACAGTGAGCACTGTTCCCATTGAGGGGCAGGAGCTTTGGAGAAAAGTGCCTAGTTAGTGAATGCTTTGTGCTATGCCTGACCACTTCACATGTATAGGTTATTACATTCAGAGAATCCCAGACTCACAAATTTAGAATTGGAAGGCACCATTCATCTTAGATTGACTTCATTTTAAAGGGTTCATATGAATTCATAATACTTTGTAAAGTAAAATCAGAACGGTATTTATATTTGGAGACAGAGACATGCAGTCTTAGCAATTACATTATAAAGAAATGTTTAAGTCAAGAAAGGGGTACCAGGTTAGTCTCTTATCCTATGAAAAGAATGGAGAAATTTCTCTGAAATGATCATTTCTTTTCTCTTTCCAAGCAGTGAAAGAAAAACATTCATTCAAAAATAGCCATTAAGGATTTCTTAAAGAACAAAATGGGCCAAACTTCTATCTAAAATAGTTTAGAGGATTCTTATTTGGATGGAGCTAAATGGACTAGAGCAGGACTTTTTAACCTGGGATCCATGAGTAGATTTCAAAGAGCCCATGAACTTGGATGGGGAAAGAATTACATTTTCATTTTCACTTTCACTAACCTTTTTTTCTTTGCAATGCTAAGTAATTTTTTTATGCATTAAAAACTCTATTGAGAAAAGTTCCATTGGTTTCACCAGACTGCCAAAGGGGTCCATGATACAAAAAGTTTAAAGGCACCTGAACTTGGAACTTCAACTTTGGACTTTTTAGGCCTGCATCAGGCTACTTGAGATCTCATTACATGCATTTCCTTCCATCTTTTTATTTAGAAGTACACATAACTGTATTGAAAAAAAAGTAAAGATTTAGATGATCGTAGTAAAGATCACTCTAAAAAAAAGAGATAATTCAAGTTTGTAACCCCTTAGGTTAAATGTCTTCTAGTGAGTGCTACATTCCTACCATTTTCCATGATCCTACTCTATGAAATGACTTTCTCTATAATATGAGCAATGGAATGAAGTAGCAATTCATTTTAAGTACAACTTCTCATTTCTTTTCCTGAAATGTCTTTACGCATTGTGATGGAAACAAATACCTGATGCCTGAGGATAATGGAATGCAATATCCATTCTTATGAGAAAATGACGCTGCTTATCCACCATCGTTTGGGAATGATAACTCTACTTACAGAGATGGTTATTGCTTGTGAAATTAATAGGTATTCCTTTAGAGCTCTTGGTTCTATCCCAAGACTGATATATTTTCCCAACTCCATTTTAGAAGCAGGAGAAATAATTTGTGTCATATGAAGGCTTTAGGAGACTTTAGTAGAATTTTACAATAGGTTACCTCCTGATTTCATGGCACATATATTTTTCAAATTCAGGATGGAATTCAGAGATTGTTTTTTCCAACTCTCTTATTTTACCGATGAGGTAAATGAAGCCTAAGGAGATTAAATGACTTGCCCAAGGTCACAGTTGAGATTTGAATGCAGGTTCCCTGACTCCAGAGTCAGTGCACTTTCACTTGTGCCACGGAACTACATTATCAATGACACAGCTATTTTCTCAAAGAAGACAGGTCAAAGCCCATTCATATTGTCTCATACTAGGCAACTTATCCACATATTCTTATGGATCTACCAGAAGTCCAACTCATCATTCTGGGTGCTTTTCTTCAGTCATTACATGGATATCAGTGGAGCACATACATTTCTCATCCTCTTTCCAAGTGACTGACCACTTTCTTTTTCAATCAAATATTGTGCTGATGACATATTTTATGTTACCTCTCATGAACAATTCTTGGATGGTGGTGGGTTACAACCTAACCATGCCCACTATGTGACTGTCCCAATTGCCTTTTGGGCGACTCTACTTGTTTGGACATTGTCATATTCATAACCATATAATGTCACCAGAAAAATATTAGATGGGCCTCATTTGCAAGCCATTTCAGTGACCTTAAATTAGGTTAGGGAAAACAAAATTGACATTTCTCAGCTCTCCAAGGCATGCAATCTCTAGAATATGAAAACTCAGCTTTTTCAAATGACAGGGTGATATAGTAGATGGAGTGTCCTTGGAATGAGGAAGAGAAGGATTTAAATTGTGCCTCTGACACATACTGGCTGTCTAACTCTGGTCGAGCCACTTAACTTCTCTGTGCTCTGAAGAAGCTATTTTAGACTTAAAGAAGCTGCAACAGAGGCATTGGTCTGCATTGGTAGAGGGATATTCTTCACCAGAAGCAGCCTACACTGCTGAAATCATACGTCTAGACAAAAAAAAAAAAGAAAAGAAAAAGTTTTACAACTTCATTTTCTCTTTCTTCATGTACTGAGTGCTCTGCCTTGCACATATTTCTTATGGTCTTACAGATCTGAGTTCAGTAGCTTGCATGCAAGGATTCTTAAATTGCCTGCAGGTGAGCTGAGGGCTCCTTATATCCAAGATCAGTAAATTTCATGGTACAAACACAATAATAAATCCATGACATGTTGGTAGTGTTGGTACACTTCAGAATGGGGCTTATTTTGTTCCCAAGCTACTTGGCAGAAGAACCTTCAACTTCCCATTCTCTAGAATCTTTCATCTCTGGAAATCACTGTGGTTCCAACATAATTTATTGCATCTTCCACAGAATTTAGAATGTTCATTTCAAAGTTGGTTTTTTATTTTCTTCAGAGAACCTGTAGAGGAATTCTGGGGAAACACTTGGAAATAAAAACACAAGATAGTTTAGTCATTTTTTTTTCTCTTCACAATCACTAACATATTTTAAAGGACCGTGCATACTTAAGTGTTTTTCTTTCAGAAATTTGAGGTTTGGAAGCTGTTTGGAGTTTGGAAGAAGTCTGTGGAACTTTTCAGAAACTTTTCAAATGAATTCCTGCTACCAATCTTTGAAAATACTACCCCGTATTGTATTGTTGTAGAGGCCTGGAAAGATGGTGATGGGGAAGGGTGAGAGACATTTATGTGAGAAGAGTGCAGTGAGAAATGGAGGAAACTGTACCTAAGCAACAGTACTTGATCTAGAAAAGTAAGTTAATCATCTATCTTCCTACCTGGCATTCTCTTCAATGTACTTACTTGTATGGTATAGCTGGGAAATCCATGTCCTATATGTACCTAAAACTTTTTTTTACTATGAACTTAAACACACTCATTAAGTGTCATTATGTATCAGGCACTCTGCCAGGTATAGAGATCACAAATATAAAGAGTTAAATAATCTCTACCCTCAGGAAGCTTATATGCATATAGTAAGCACTTAATAACTGACTTGAACTGAATTCAATTCATTCTACACTCTGGCATCAATTTATCATATGAGCCTTATTCCATAATGCTCTCTTTCATGCACCTCATGTTCTAGTCATCCTAGACCACTTGGTGTTCCTCAAGTTCAATACATCATCCCATATCTCTGTATTTTTACATAAGCCATTCTTTTTATTTACCTTCAGTAGAAATTTGGTTATGTCATCATCCTGGGTACTAGAGACTTTTCATTCAGTCAAGAACAAACCTGAGCTTACGGTTATTCTTTCCAGTAGATATAGTATTGATGGTGACACAATTATCTATTTCCTAACCTAAGTATTTCCAATCCAGGTAAGAAAAGTTCCAGTAGCTCAAAGTCTATTTCTCATAGTAATATGCAGGCTGCTGTTCATTACCAATCTGTTTCTGAGCCCTGGTACCTAAATAACAGTACCTAGTCTTGAAAAATAAGTTAATCATCTAGCTTTTCAAAGGTGTGGACTTCCTCTTCCTACTTGTGGCTCACCTCGGTGCACTTACTTACATACTACAACTGGGAAATCCATGTCTTATGTGTATCCATTTACTACAAAATTGAAAACAGTTTTATAAACATGAATCTTTCAATATACAAAGAAGTTTGCATAACAAATCATGAAATCTTCAGGTTTTTTTAAAAAAAGATATGTATTAAATTTATATAGTAGGAACAACATTGTTCTGCTTATCGCTGTCTCCTTCTGAATTTCTTCTCTTTTTGTGTGTGTATTAAAAAAAAATATTTCATTGGTACTCCTTTCTTGGCTCCTAACTCTCCATGTCCTGGTTTTATTCATCTCTAGATAGTGCTGTCTTCGTGAAGATTTTTGCTCAGGCTATAACTCATGTACTTTACTTGCCTGAACGACTTTTGCTGGTAGGCTATAATGAATGTGCAGTCGATTTCCAGTTTCCAAAATTTCTTCTATCACCTAGTGAAGGCCAGACCTTGGTCCAACTTGATAATTGGGACCTTATCATTGATGAAAAAGAATCACCCATACTTCAGCAACAGTGGCCATATCTTCCTTTTCTGTACCACATTGAGCCTCTGGATACAAAAATCTACCATCACTAATAAGAACTGCTTTAATTTTGAGAGCAAGTTGGGTGCTAATGTAATTCATTTGGAGCTTTTTCTAAGATCTGTCCTTTACGGCCTATTGAAAGGTACAAAATGAATTAGAGACTTTAGGGCTATGTCAAACACATGCAGACAGTCTTTAGACACACTTTTCAAGTCATAGTATCACATTATCATAGATCGATAACTGGAGAGGTTATCCAGTCTAACCCATTCATTTTCCAGATGAGGAAATTGAGGTCCAGATGTTTTAAGATTTTTGAAGAGGGTCACAAGAATCCAAGTAAGAAGTAGAACTCATATCTTTTGTCTCTAGAGAAAGTTGTCTTCTCATTGTATCTCACTTACACACCAGGGTTATATGAGGTGTGCAAGGAAACCTTCATTGAGAACTTGATATCTCTTCTTCTTTTTCCTTCTATCTTTTTTTCCAGAGAGAAGCTGAGTGTGAAAAGTGTTTGTTTTCTCTCTCTTCCCCAAGGTTTCTCTTTCCCTCTTCTATTCCCCAAAGTTTCTAACAAATGCCTTATAGCAGAAACGTGTAGAGAGTTGCATGTACTGCTCCATGTGGACCAAGAGGGGAGTTTCTGGACAATACCATACTTACAATTTGCCTGGTATACAAGTCCAAGTTTATCAATCTGGTGATACATAGTGTTAGACAGAAAATGGAGGTTCCCTAGGCAGATGATCTCAGAATCTGGCTCTCTAACCAGAAAACTTCCATTTATCAACTATTACTACCCATGAGAATTAGTCTCTTAATACCCTCAAGCTATAGTTTAGAAATAGAATCTTCCATTCAAAGAAAGGGAATTTCTTCAACATTGGCTCTTGAAGAGAGGAGGCATGGTTTTTGTGTTGTATGGAGTATTGGTGTGAGACAAAAAGTCATTATGTGGAACTGAAAAAGACCTGGAATTTGTACTCTACTATGACTGTTAGCTATTTGAATAATGTGGAGCCAAAGGAAAGGGTGCTAACAGCAGCCCCGAGGATTTTTTCTCTGCCAGAGTAATTTAAATCCTAAGACAGAACCACATGTCTGTTAGAAATGGTCAGGAGATGGGACTGTAGGATCTTGTAAGAAGATGGAAACCAATAGAGAGGAAGGAAAATTGCTCTTATTATGGATTATTTTGAGTCATTTAATAATATTTCCTCATTTCCTTATGGTCACATATTTTCATGTCTTCTGTCTTCCCTAAGGGAACAAAATAAAGATGGTTGTATACATACGTGTTTGTTGCATTGAGAGCTTGTATGAAATCTGATGGATACTGAATTGTCCTCATTTGTGCAAACTTAGACATGAGCTTTGTTCTGAGATGTCCCAGATTAAGATCTGGGTAAAGACAAAAAAAAGGATCATCTTTTAGAGTAATCCTCTCCAAGTTAGTCAATCAATAGGCAGTCAATAAATACTAATTAAGTGCCTACTAAGTACTAGATATAGTATGAGACTCTCCACGTGATAGAGCTGAAGACATTGTCCCTCTAGTGTCAACTGCAATTAGTCTGTGAATCATCTGTAGCCCATGCTAACCATCCCTACCATCATATACATACATACATACACACACACACACACTCATATGTATCTATATCTATCATCTATCTATGAAATTCCTAAACAGTCATACTTTGTATTTATTATATTCTCTCAAGTTTTATTCAAGCATATCCATTTATTTGTCATATTAAATTCCCTCCTCCCACCCCATCCCCTTATCTTACCAGTGCTTTTAGAATGTTCTTTTAGGAGTAAACTACTTAGCCCTTAACCTATCTTAAGGGAAGTCTGTGAGACTGCTCAATGGCCCCTGACAAAGACCTTGTCTATACATATTATTTGAAAATTATATTTTTCATATCTTTTCACCTGTCAATTTTCATAAATCTTCAGACTGTCCCAACAAGCCTATTGATATTAATGGATAATTCTGACTCCACTAATGGGTATGGAGCACCTTACTCCCTTATTGACCCTTCTGGACCCAGGGAAACCTCAGGAGTCCACAGTTCATTTCTTTAATGAATACTATTGAATTCTGATAGTGAATGTTCAAATTACTCATGTGGAATAACTAATCCATGAATTTATTTAACAATTTAATACCCCATGGTAGGTATATCTAGAATCCTGCCACAGAAAATAACTTCAGATCTGATATAGGTTGCCAATTCCATATCTGCAAATATAAACCTGGTTGGTCTTCTAGATTAATAAATAGCCAAATTACCACCCCAGAATAGGTGGGAACTTCTTTGCCAATCAATGACAGTCCATTCAATATGTTACAGAAAATTAATTTCTTTCCCAAGTGATTAAAGAGAAAAAATAAAATTGTTTCAAAACAGAGTTTGTATGTAACTAAAACTTTATAATTCTCCAAACTAATCAGATCATTTAAAAATTCACATTTCAGATGTATAGTTTCTTTTGTGTAGCCCTTATGAAACTTTATCAAAGTTTTTTTCTCCCTCTGTTTTATGTCAGTAGTGACATCATATATATCATAGACCCAGAAATTTAATTTTTTTTCAATTTCCCAAATTTAAGCCCATTTAGTTGATAATAATAAAATGGCATACTGTTTACTAAAACCAACTGGATATTTCATATACTGATGTACTACATATTAAACTCTCCCAAATACACGTGTCTGTAGTCATGTACATAAGCACATACACACACACACAAACAACATTCAACCATGGAATATTTCAAAGTAATCATTTTTGTGAAATATGTTGCTAAACACATCAGAAAATATGAGCCTAATTACTCTTCTGACATGATATATTCATCAAAAATTTTAGAGCTTGATGTGTGATGAGTTAGGCCACAAATATTTATTAAGGATCTATTGTATGCCTGGTTTTCTGCCACGTAATGGTGATACAATAAAAATAAAAGCAAATCCAAAATGAAAGAAAACAAAATATCCCTAGTGGGGAAAATGATTATGTGAAAGCAAGATATATAGAGAAGAAATCTGAGACAGTGAAGAGAGCAAAGGCAAAAAGAGAGAGAAATGAGTGTAAACCATACTTGTAGAAGGGGGGATTTTGGCTGGGACTTGAAGGAAGCCAGGAGAACCAGGAGATAGATGAAAAGAGAGATTTCCAGGAATAGTCAGTGAAAATGCTGTAATTCTGTAGTAAAGGAATGTAGTATACTGTTTGAACAACAGCCAGGAAGCAAGTGTCATTGGATCTTAGAGCAGATGAAGAGGAGCACTGTGTAAGAAAACTGGAAAGGTGGGAAACAGTAGCTTATGAACAGCTTTGAATGCTAATAGGCTTTTATATTTGATCCTGAGGTTTACTTAATAGTGGGGCGATAGTGACATGGTCAGACCTGCATTTTAGGAAGAACAATTTGACAACATGGAGGATGTACTGTAGTGGGTACATACTTGAAGCAAAAGGACCAGTTAGAAGGTTATGGCAGTAGTTCAGCCATGAGCTGATGAAGGTCTGCATTAAGGTGGTGGCAGTGCCAGAGAAGAAAAAGGATTATAAGAAGAAATGTTATGAAGGTAGACTCAACAGTACTTGAGAAGAGATTGTATATGGGACGATGAGAGAAGGAGGAGTTGAGGATGGCCCCTAGGTTGCAATCCTGAGTGACTGAGAATAGTGGTGCTCTTGACAGTAATAGGAAACTCACCACCCTTGAAGCCTGCAGATTTCAATTTTGAACACTTTGGGTTTAAGATGTCCATGGCAGATCTACTTCAAGATGTCCAATAAAACACTAGAGATGTGAGACTAGAGGTTGGGAGAGAGGTTAGGGCTGGATAAAAAGGTGTTAGAATCATCAGTATAGAAATGATAACTGAATTCATGGGAGCTGATGAGATCACCAAGCAAAATAGTATATAGAGAGAAATGATGAATGGAATGCTGAAGGATGTCTGAAGTAAGTGGGTGTGACTTGGAAGAAAATCCATTAAAGGAGACTGAGGAGTGGTTAAAAATCTAGGAAAAGAAACAGAAGAGAGGAATGTCGTCATTATCCTACCCATCCTGAAGAGCAGAATTTTTCTTTCGTTTACTCTTCCTCTTGTCCCTGACAATTATGGTGTCCAAGGCTGATGGGTTTTTTCTCAAACCATCTTTGACTAGCCCGCACAGTCATAATCTTAATAGACATGTTGAGTTGCTATGTGTCTAATGACTAACTCATAGACCAAAAAATAGCTAATGATGAGAACATTATTATCACCTATGCCTTGCGGATGGTTCACTGTTTCATAACTTCTTGTAGTGGTGTCTGGGTGTGATTCTGAGCCACAAGTGCTCTCATGGCTACATCAGCTTCCATGATGCTGACACAATGTTCATGAATTAAATATTAATGAATTACAAATTATAATTAATTACACAACTAATCAATTACAAATGAAATGCAAATTAATGAATATAAATAAATTACAAATCTGTAGAGAAAAGATAATTTCTATTAAGCTGTCAGCATCTATAGACCTGAAGCAATGGAAAAGATATATTAGCATGACCTCTGTGTTTAATAGTTGGCAACCATACTCAGATTTTACTTGTGACAAATTTCATAATACAATTAGCATTTTGCTTTAAAAATATTAATTCTGTAGTTAAGGATGACTCAATGTCTATAAAGTATGTTTAGCTAGAATTTTAAAAATTTCCCACAATACCAGGGAAGTGGCATTTCCCTGCTCATCTCCCTCCCCAGGTTGTAAAAAGACTTGCCAGAGGCAATTTGAATAGTTTCATCTAGTGGATCCTAGAAGTATATGTGGAGCTGAGAGGATAAAAGGTATGGGGAGGGAAACAGAGTGTTTTTTTCCAACTCCTAGGCCTGGAGAATATGCTAATGCAGGTAGGAAATATACCTCAGGACCTGGAAAAATGAAGGAGTACTATAGGTTACATGTATGACACCTCTGATGTAAAACAACAAATGGTCATCTAGCCCAACCACTTAGGACAGCTCTAATTTTTAGAAAGTTTTTACTAACTTTTTCAATTTCTTAACATAACCCATGTTTTCAGATCTCCATTAATATATTAAAAGCCATAAGTTGCTCTGTGGCCAAATTAGTATAAGAAATATGGATCAAAGGTCTTTTTACGAGCCAAGTCCTTGGGAAATTATTATTTCCTTGTTCCAGGGAGCAGCTTATACTGGGTTATGGGATTAGTTAATAGTCTTATAAAATATGTTTTGTTTTTGTTAAGTTCAGATTTCAGTCTTTTTTTCTTATATATAAAAAAATTACTTCTCCCTCCTTCTACACCCCCACCCCAATTTTACGTGAACCTTCTTTCACCTTGGGTTAAATCTAGATATAGTTATTCTTCTTGAGTCTCTGTTAATGTAACAGAAAGCCAAATGAATTCAGTAGTGTTTTGGGATTCCTAATTATTAAATACAAGTACACTTAAATGCAAAAAAGAATTGTGATTTATACAAATAAAACATGTGGACCCAAAGCAGAAAATGTCTTACTAATCTCCAGTGCTTAAATTTTTCTCAAATTCTTTCCCTTTCTCTAATTTTTGATATTCCATTTTTATAGGCCTTCTGAGGTTGGTGTGCCTACATGATATTTAATTAATATTTATTTTATCCAACATGGGTTGTAGTAAAGGCAGCTCCTGGGCTAAGCTGAAGAGGGAGGCATTTTGGAAATTTGAATAATGTGTCCAGCTTAAGCCTTTTGGAAATTCTAATCTTGAATGATTTCTTTAGTGAATTTATGGAACATACAGTGCAAAAGGTCAAACACGAAGTATGGGTAGAAAGTGCAATCTCATCCCTAAACTCTAGGAGGAGCAAGAGAGAGAAATAGGTCAGAGAGAACATAAGGGAGGGAGAAAGAAGTATTTATGCATATATCAGTGTGTGTGCATGTGTTTGTATGTGTGCATGTGTGTAATTTATTAGGATGCAATTTATAACAATGGGCTATTGCTGCTATCTGTGTCTTAGCACCGAGAGCAGTCTTCACTTCATTGTATAAAATTCATTTCCAGTAACTTCTTTAATATTGAATAGCTTTCCTCTGTGCTTAAATCTTTCCGAAGTATGGAAGTTACTGTAAAAGGCTTGTATTATCCAAAGTATTCATGTCAAGACTCTAGAGCTGGCCTATGGCCATAAATGTCACTTGCTTCAACTGCTGAAACGTTTCATGTATGAATTTAGCTTCAACTCTGACAACGTCCCATTCTTTTAGAGTGTTGCATCATGCTGGACACAGAGTAAAGGGCTTAATCAATTCTTATTGATTGGCTAGCTCTCCAGGGTTTTCCTGCTAACTCATTGAAAGAACGGTAGGAGTGCTTTGAAGGGAAAAACAAAGAGGAAAAATAATCTTAATAGGCAGAGTGGAATACTAACTTGGGTCAGTATTTGGAGGATACAAGAATGTAACATAAAGGAGGGAGGGAAAAAGAATAACTACAGCTTTCCCTATGGAGAAAGAAGCTGGACTATGTGAGGAAGAAGCAGCTTCCAGTGCTCTGAAGAATGATAATTAGTTTTTACAGATGTCGACTGAAGGAAAGCATCAAGTCCTAGTCAAGCACATCAGAAAGAAAAGATAGATCACATTGTTGATAATTTTCTGGTAAGCAGCATTGAACCATATATTGGCTTCATGTGAACAGGCAGGAGTTATAATTGTTTAGAGGATATGGATTCAGAATATCAGCTTCCTGAGATATATCAAACCCAATGACTTCTACACGCTTGTAGTTATTCATGTGGAAACAGTAATAATTCCAGAAAAAACTTGGAAAGCACTTCTAGGGATTGAGTGCTAGATATGAAACTAAATATTTTAGGAACAAAAAAAAATGGCATTTTTATAATTCCTGCAGACTTAAGATCACTCTTCAAAAGAATAGTTAACCATATTTTTTCTCTAATGTGGTCATGAGGCTAGTCTGTGTACATGTTGCCTTCCACCTACTTCCTATTCCCCACATAATTATTTGTTCTTTGAAAGAAGAGATTACATTTTTGTCTCTGTGTTTCCATGTCCCAGTGTTGAGGTTTAGGTTGCTCAGGACCCCAGAATAACAACACGCTGGGTCTTGCTCGAATGAATTCCACTCAAGCCTTCTTTCAGCCAAAGTAAAACAAAGTTTGTTAAAGATTCACCGCATTGGGTTGACTCCTAAGGAACCTAATTTTGTAGCGCTTGTATTAACAAGTGGGTCAGATACAATCTCAGCTAGAGGTGAGAAGAAATTTATATACAGAAAGATTGTGGGAAAGATCTAGAGGTGGTCTAGTAGTCTGGGAGGAGGGTCTAAGAAGGATCTTGATGGGACTGGGGTAACTAGTGATGTAATCCAGTGTGGGAAACAGCTGGAGGCAATTGGGAGGTATCAGACAATGGAGGGCTTGGGTGGGAAGCAGGTGGGGCCATCCAGAGCTAACAGGCAATGTTACCACTGGTAACATTGAGGGCAAGTTAGGGTAAGTGTAACAGATTTCAGTTTGAAAGGGCAGATTAAGTGAGAAGATTCAAGAGAAGTTCAAGAAAGTTCCCAGAGTCTGAACCCCATCAACAGCACCATTCACGTAATGTAGTTAAGGCACATAAGGGATGATTATTGTATTAAACTGATCAATCATGAGGTTTCCATGTACTAAATACCCATTGATTTTAGAATGGCTAAAGAGTTTTGGTATGGAAACATGATAGGATATTAGTGCACTGTAAAAAATGTGGAAAATAAAGAATTTTGAGAAGCATGGAAAGACATTCTTTTTTCACTGCAAACTCCTCAAAGGAAGGGACTGTTTTGATTTTGTCCTTTGTATCTGTATCAGCTAGCACTCTGTTTGGCACTTATTGAATTATAACTATCAACAAATTTTATTAAAAACAATCTTAATTTTGAATTTAATTATGAATAAACTAAATTCAGACACAATGAATGTTCATTTACTCTTACGAACTGATGCAGACTGTTTTTTGAATACTTTTTGAAATATTTCCTGAACAAAGAAAATTGTAAGCACAAAGTTTTCATAAAATGTTGATATATTCTATCATGACAGTCTCATGTATAGGATGGGAACATTATGGACTAAATGGTAATTCAGTTAGGTGGATTAAAAACTGGTGAAATGATTGGACCTCCAAAGAGGTGACCAAATAGAAAGGTTTCCCAAACTCATAATCTACTACATTTATCTTGCCATCTGCAGTGCAGTGTGCTCCTGTGGCAATATTGTTTCTATTCCTCCTACATATCCTCACCTCAAAATTCTTCATCATACATCCTTGCTCCCTCCAATTTGTTGACCTGAGTGAGGATTGATATGTTTTATTGTTCCACTTGTTTTCTTCCTATTTCCTGTTGTCTTTCCCAGTATTGAGAAGCAGTTGCTCCTATTAGAAGTAAGACACTCTAGATCAGCCCTTACATTAATCGTAGGAGTGGCAAATAAATGAGATCAAGAGGAAAGAAAAACCCTCGCTATTTTCTGGCTTTTGCAGGGGGTTGTTTTGTTGATTTTTCCCCCCAAGATCTTCTCAAAGAAACTTAGTGTTAATTTCAGGAACTCTGGTTCCAGGCTTGGTCTGAGAATCAAGATGAAGGCTTTGGGACAGGCACTAATGAAAATGCAAGGTTAGAGGCAATGTTTTGCCTGAGACGGATTTCAACCGTGCACATTCTAGCCTTTCTTCTCTCTGCTGTTCAGGTCTGCAGTCATTTCTTGAGCGTAGTCATATTATTTCATGATTCTACTAGGATAATCCAGTCTCATTCTCAGCAGTGGTTGTCATTTGAGTGGGTACCCAGAATTTAGGAGGTAAGGGAGAGAATTTACCTCTTTCAGGGGTTGTTTCAGTCCTGTTTTACAGAACTTTTCCTCACTGTACATTAAGTAAGGTATAGTGAAAGACTTGAGTTGATTTAGCAGAAAATTTGACTTTTGAATTCTTCTAGTTAAAGCCAGCTGTAAGGTTAGACTTGTATCACTTGCCTCCTTATAGTGCTGTGCTGGCCCCAGGTAGGCCAGTATTGGTCAAAAGGTAAAGAGAATTTTATTATGTTAACTTTTTCCTCTGGAAGTGAGTTTACATAAATGAGATTTTTTTTGAAGATCAAGGACACAGGGCAAAGAAAGTGACAACACCATCTTTTGTTAAACTGGTTTCACTCTTAAGAACATTTTGGGGCTGAGGTATGTGACTTGTTTGTGAGTTAAGTCTTAGCTCTCCAGCCTTTGGTCACTGGGCTTAGGAATGGAGGAGTTGGACTGGGGTAGTTGTGATCCTGTCAGCATTTAAGTTCCAAGTTTTCTTTAACAAGTATTTAATGAACTTTTCCAAGAATGTTACTAAGATCCTGGTTTTGTAGTTTTTCTCATTAGAAGCTCCTTCTCCAGTAAGTGTTTCTTTTGCTGCTCTTGGTATTAGGAATTATTCCCCCTCTGTTTTAAACGTTTCATTTGACTGCTCAGCTTCCTCTATATATCTTCAAGTCTTGTGGATTAATGGAGCATTTTAATAAGCATGCTATATTGGATTTCCTCTTTAGTCTGGTCCACTGTCATCGTGTGGATATAAGCTAGAATGTCATCTTGCACCATTGTTCAGAGCAGTCTTTGGACTTGAGTTAGGGAGAGGAAGTGAAAAAAAAAGTTTCCCAAAGGAAAGTCAAGTGTCATCTATTCCTATTTTCAGACTATTTACAACCTTGCCAGTCCCTCATGCAAGGATCTGCACTCAAAATATGTCAACATCACTTCATCTTAAGCTTTAGAAGTTAAGTGCCTCACTTAAACCCCTTGGTTGTTCATTGTTGTTCTCATTTAAAATCTATTTTGCACCTGGGGAAAAAAAGAGGATATTGAGAGGACTGAAATTTGTCCTATTTGTTGAAAGAATGACACAGCTAGGTAGCGAAATGGATAGAGCACCAATCCTATAATCAGCAGGATCTGAATTCAAATCTGACCTCAGATGCTTGTTGGCTATGTGACCCTGGGCAAGTCATCTAATCCTGATTGCCTCCAAAAAAAAAGAACTAGGTATGTTTATTTTAGAGTATAGAAGACAACGAGTGAAACCGGAAAATTTTCTTTTAAATATTTAAAGGGCTATGATGTGGAAGTGGGATTAGACTTGTTCTGCTTGGCCCCAAAGGGCAGAATTTGGGGTCAATGAGTGGAAAATGGAAAATACAGAATGACAGATTTAGGCTTGATGTCAGAAGAAACATAAACAATTGGAGCTGTCCCAAGATATAATGGACTGCCTCAGGAGTAGGTTCCTCTTCACTAGAGATTTTCAAGTGAGGACTTGGTGGCCATCTGTTAAGTATTTTGTAGAGGGTATTTTTGTCCAGATACATATTAGGCTAGATAACTTCTGAAGTACATTCCAGCTCTGTGAAGGGTTCTGTGATAAGTCCACCTCCCAACATATTAGCTAAAATAATAACTTTGCTTGAGCTTAGATAAATTTCATTTTTGCTTTTAATGAACTGGACTAGAATTGGAGTCGGAGAACTTGAGTTTGAGTCCCATTCTGGCCAGTCGGTGGCTCAAAGAATTGACTATATATCAATTATCTGTTCAAATGAGTTAGATCAAATAAGATATTTGTTAAAAAAGAGAAAGCATTTAGTACAACATCTGGCACAGAGTAGGCATCATATAAATTTGTTTTTCCCCCTTTCCCTTATCTTTACTGTTGAACTTTGGTCACATCCCTTGATTGATTTGTTTTCTCAGTTTCAAAATGCACATTATTATCCTTGTACTAGCTGATTCATAGAGTTGGTATAAGACCCTAAAGAGATAATGCAAATTAAATGCTCTACAGTCAAATTGTTATTGTTTTCTAGAGTTATGAATTTATTCAGTATCAGTCAACATCTGTTGTATTTAGAGACTGTGCCCTCCCCTTTTCCCATTAGACTATGAGTTCCTTGAGACCAAGATCTATTTCTTTTGCTTTTGTTTTATCCTTGTTGTATAGCACATTGCATCACACATAGCAGACACTAAATACTTGTTGGCTGAATGACTAACTAAAGAACACAACCTTATAAATCATGATGTAAAACTGAAGAATGATGCTGGAGTGGGATTACAATTGGTTATGTGACTATCATGACATTTAAATCACTTTGGGTCATTAAGAGAGTAGCTGTTTGCAAACATTGATCTGTTTTTATCACTTAATTGGGTTCAATATAGAAACAGTTATGTTTTACAAATAGATGAATTTGAGGGATTGGCTGTCTTTACAGGACAATTTTATCCACTGGTTCCAGATAATGTTATAATACAAACAGTTCTACTTTGTCATGCATTCTAAGAGTGTCTGGCTCCTAGGACTCTGTAATAGGTCCTAAGAGACAGTCCAAGACACTAAAATCATCGATATGTGAATGATTGTGATAGGGATAGTATTAGAGGGTATATGTAGACCATCTTTCTATCTATTTGCATTACATTTGGTACGTTTATGGACAGTGTCAGTAGATAGGCCAAAGGCAATGTGTCTGGGTCCTGACCTGCTTTTAGATCTTGGCTGAGATGTCTTCTTTAAGTGACCCTTTGGAACACAATAACATTTCTAATGACAAATTTATGCTTCATAAATACAGGAAAGATAGCTTTAGGAAAAGAAAACTGTTATTGAAAACAGCCTACATCACTCTCAAGAGAGCCTTAAATTAGAAGGCTGAGAAGGTTCCTTTTTCAGCCTTCCTAACTCGAGTTGCTGCTTGTCCCCTGATCTGCACTCTGGGTATAGAAACTGGATTATCCTATACTTTGCCAATTCTGTATAGTTGTAGATGCTCATCGTAGATGGAGGTGCTTCCACACTGAGGTTTTTTTCCTTTCTTGTCTCAATATCTTTCTTTCTCCACAAAGGTATTTCTTTTTTTTTTTTTAGTTCATTTTTATTTCTAACATATAATTTATTTATTTTTCAATTTTCAACACTCATTTTCACAAGAATTTTAATTCAAAATTTTCTCCCCTTCTCTCCCGACACCCCATCCCAGGACAGCATGCACCCTATCTACCCCTTTCTGCAGCTTCTCCTCCCTTCTATCACCTCCCTCTTCCATCCCCCTTCCCTTCTATTTTCCTGTAGGGCAAAATAGATTTCTATACCCCATTGCCTTTACATCTTATCTCTCAGTTGCATGCAAAAACAATTTTTAACATTTATTTTTAAAGCTTTACATATTTTCTCCCTTCCTCCCTCCCCACCCACCCACCCTCATTGAGAAAGCAAACAATTCAATATAGGTCATACATGTGTAGCCATGCAAAACACTTCTATAACAGTTTTGTTGCAAGAGACTAACCACATTTCACCTCTGTCCTGTCCTGCCCTCCATTTATTCCATTTTCTCCCTTGACCTGTCCCCCACAATAGTGTTTGCTTCTGATTATCTTTTTCCCCAAGTTGCTGTCCCTTCTGTTAACTTCCCTCTCCTATCTCCTTAACCCTTGCCTTCTTGTAGGGTAAAGTAGATTTTGATACCCAATTGAGTGTGTGGTATTCCCTCCTTAAGCCAAATCCCATGAGAATAAGGCTCACTTATTCCCTGTCATCTCCCCTCTCTTTCCCTCCATTGTAAAAGCTCTTTCTTGCCTCTTTTATGTGAGGTGATTTGCTACATTCTACTTCTCCCTTTCTCTTTCTCCTAGTACATTCCGCTTAATAGTAAATTTTATTTTTTAGATATTCTCCCTTCATAGCCATCTCTGTGCCCTCTTTCTATGCATATATCATATATATATGTAATTTATGCACACATACATACATGTACATATACACACATACATATATATACCTACACATATATAATATACACATACATACGCATCTACGTATGTATATATATATACATATATATATATGTATATATATATATATACATATATATATACATGTATATATATATGTATATATATATTTCCTCTAATACTGACAAAGGTCTCACGAGTTACAAATATCATCTTTCCATATAGGAGTGTAAACAGTTGTATTAGCAAGTACCCCAACATTCACAAGAGGGTCTGCTGTCACAGGTTCTTTGATCTGCTTCTCTAAAGGGAAAGGCAGCTTTTGAGGGGTTAACAATCACTTTAATCAAGCACATGTATCATTCAGTTAGCTCAGGGGAAAAAATCAGCACCCTGAATTTCAGAAAAAACACAGAGAAATCAAAAGTCAGCAGACAAGCTTCCAATACGTCTGACCATTAACATATATACATCTTTACCAGAGAGGGAACATCTGAATTTTCAAAGCTGAGGGGCTCCTTAGTGGCTTTCCAGAGTCCTTATCTGGCCAAACAAATACTTCCAGTAAGTAAGCCCCCAAAATAAAACCCACACCTCAGAGTCTTTATATACTTTTTAAAGCCAGAGGGCATCACCTCCCTTAAGAGCCAGTATCTCATTAACAAAAGGCATGGACCTTCCTACAAATCTTCCCAGGCCCAACAATGGATAGGAAAGTTTCTCCTTAATTGCATTATTGAGAAGCACTTTTAGTAAAACAAAAACAGCAAAAGATCCTACTTTGCTTGCCCTTAAGCAGTTCAACTTTAATGAGTTCCTTATGACTTCTCTTTCCTATTTACCTTTCCATGTTTCTCTTGATTCTCGTATTTGAAAGTCAAATTTTCTATTCAGCTTTGGTCTTTTCGACAAGAATGCTTGGAAGTCCTCTATTTCATTGAAATTCCATTTTCCCCCCTGAAGTATTGTATACTCAGTGCTGGGTAATTTATTCTTGGTTTTAATCCTAGCTCCTTTGACTTCTGAAATATCATATTCCAAGCCTTTCAATTCCTTAGTGTAGAAGCTGCTAAATCCTATGTTATCTTGATCATATTTCCACAATACTTGAATTGTTTTTTGCTGATTGCTTGTAATATTTTCTCCTTGACCTAGGAACTCTGGAATTTGGTTACAATATTCCTAGGAGTTTTCCTTTTGGAGTCTCTTTCAGGAGATGATCAAGGAATTCTTTCCATTTCTATTTCACTCTCTGGTTCTAGAATATCAGGGCAGTTTTCCTTGATAATTTCTTGGAAGATGATGTCTAGGCTCTTTTATTGATAATTGGTTTTCAGGTAGACCAATAATTTTTAAACTATCTCTCCTGGATCTATTTTCCAGATTAGTTCTCTTTCCAGTGAGATATTTCACATTATCTTCTGTTTTTTTCATTCTTTTGGTTTTGTTTGATAATTTCTTGATTTCTCATAAAGTCAGTAGCTTCCATTTGCTCCATTCTAATTTTTAAATAACTTTTTTTCTTCAGTGAGCTTTTGGGCTTCCTTTTCCATTTGACCAATTCTGCTTTTTAAAGCATTTTTCTCACTGGTTTTTTGGACCTCTTTTGTCATTTGGACTACTCTCTTTTTAAAGGTGTTACTTTCTTCAGCATTTTGTGGGTCTCCTTTAGTAAGCTGTTTACTCATTTTTCATGATTTTCTGCCATTGATCTCATTTCTCTTCTCAATTTTCATCCATCTCTCTTACTTTTTTTTTTTTCAAAATCCTTTTTGAACTCTTCTATGACCTGAGACCATTTCATATTTTTTTTTGGAGGCTTTGGGTGTAGGATCCTTGACCTTGCTGTCTTCCTCTAGTTGTATGCTTTGGTCTTCCTTTGGTTGTATGCTTTGATCTTCCTCATCTGAAAGGATAGAAAAAAATTACCTTTTCACCAAGAAAGTAGCTTTCTATAGTTTTATTCCATCCTCTCACCATTTTGAACATTTTCTCAGCCAATTACTTGACTTCTGAGCCCTTTTTAAATTGGAGGGTAGACCTACCCAAAGCTTCAGATGTAGGTTCTCAGTTCTTCCAGAGTGGCATAATCAAGGGAGATGTGATTACTCCTCTCCTGGTCTACACTCTAATCTGTGATCAACCAGAAGCACTCTTTTCTGCCTTGAAACCGGAAGTAAGATTCCCTCTCTATAGCTGCCACCTCTTCTACCACACCAGCACTCTTCCTCACCCCAGGATCACCACTCAGGATCAGCCACTGGATTCCCCCACCATTTGTAGGCAGAGAGCTCTGGAAGCAGCCATTGCTATAACAGTGGCTGGGGCTGTGGCCAGACCATGATCCCCTCTCACCTAGGTGAGAGAGCTTTCTCACTGACCTTTGAAACTGTCTTTGGCATTTGTGGGTTGAACAATCTAGAAACCGCATCAGCTTCCCATGATTTAGTGCCTTGAAGCCTGCTCCAGTACTGTCTGTGCCAGTGTAGCCCATGCTGGTCTGTGCTGTGCTTTGAACCTGGTGCAGTAGACCCCTCCTGTCAGCCTTCCACGTTGTCTTGGGCTGGAAATCTGTTTCACTCTGTCATTTTGTGGTTTCTCCTGCTCTAGAATTTGTTGTCATTTTGCACAGGTATTTTAAGGGATTTTGGGGGAGAGCTTAAGTAGGTCCATGCTTCTAATCTGCTCTCTTGGCTCCACCTCCCCCCAGAGATATTTCTAAAGACATTTGATGAGAGCCATGAAGTTCTGAGAATCCCCCCATTTATTCTTGGTTCTTTAAAAAATCACAACAATGGTAAAAAAAAACACAAAACAGAAAACCTCCCTCACCCAAACCCATATGAAGCCTCTCCTTTAAAAAAATCAATGTAAATAATCAAAGTTTATTGTTAGTAAATATTTTCTATGTAACTTCTTTTTTTTCCTCCTTGAGCTACATTTGGTCAATGGCATCATTAACCTTGCCTAACTCTCAGCACTGGTGCTTAATACCTTTCTACCACATACTGGATTAGAATAACCAGATGGTGACTTGATTTAATCACTAATACTATTAAAATGACAAAAGTGATCATTTTATACTTTGACATTTCTTTCTTTCTTTTTTTTGGCCCTGTACTCAACTGAAAAGCTTAATGATGCCTTCCTGGCTGGATATGTGTTATGTTACAAGTGAATTCTGGACATATTTTTATTGTTTTTTATTACTACTTATTTTCCCATTAAAACAGAAAATAGAATACATAATGATCAATACACACTCTTTTTTTGATGTTCATGGCTATCATGTATGACAGATTCTTCATATGTAAATTATAAGGCTGGACTAAACAACCATTATGGTCCTGTCTATCCAGGTGTATGCTGGTAAATTTTTAACAGCCAATTTTTTTGAGGTGGGAGGCATGCCAGACATATTTTAAAGTTTATTCTGTATTATTAATATTTTCTCCATTACTTTTTTCAGTCTAGATAATCAACAAAGCACAAAAGTCCTGATTTGTTCCACTTGCTGATTTCTAGAGTTTAAATGTCCATCCTGAAAATTGTTTCTAGGAACTGGTTTGAGCTGGCTCCAGTATACCCTGGCTCCAATCTCTAAATCTAAGATCCTCTGATCCCAGATCAACATGATGATATAGCATAACCTCAAAAAAAAAAAAAAGGTCATAGTAGTTACAAGCAGCTTTAGTCATCATGTAGTCTGACCACCTTCAGTTTTCTGATGCACAAACTGAGACAAAGAGAAATTTAAACAATTTGAATTCTGGTGACTTGATTGCAAATTTAAAACATTTTGCTGTCTCCTTCCCCTCTCCTCTTCTGGAAATGGTAGGCAGTTTGATATGGTTTATATGTGTGCTATCATGTAAAACATTTCCACATTTTTCACAGTTGTGGAAGAAGAAACAGATCAAAACAAAATAAAACCATGAGAAGGAATAAAGTAAGTGACAAACATATATCTGCATTCAGTCTGCATTCTCAGTCTATCAGTTCTTTATCTGGATGTGGAAAACATTTTCTTTCATGAGTCGTTTGTACTTGACTTGGGTCATTGTCTTACTGAGTCATTCATAGATGGCCATCACACGCTATTGCTGATACTGTGTACAATGTTTTCTTGGTTTTGCTCATTTCACTTTGTTTCTCTTTGTACAAGTCTTTCCAGGATTTTCTGAAATCTGCCTGTTTATAATTTCTTATCATGCAATGGTATTCCATTATATTCATATCTCACAGACATTCCCCAATTAATTTACATCCCCTCAATTTCTAATATTTTGCTACCACAAAAAGGGCTGCTCTAAATAATTTTACAAATGTAGATTCTTCTTCCTTTTTTATGATCTCTTTGAGATACAGACCTAGTAGTGGTATTGCTGGATCAAAGCAGATGCACAGTTTGGTTGCCAAATGACTCTCCAGAGAGATTGGATCCATTCACAACTATACCAGCAGCATATGTGCTCCAATTTTCCCAGATCCTCTCCAACATTTATCATTTTTCTTTCTTGTCATATTAGCCAATCTGATTGAGATGAGGAGATGTTTCTGAGTTGTTTTAGTTTGCATTTCTCCAATCAAAAGTGATTTTGCACTTGATATGCACTTCCACATATGCCTATAAATATCTTTGACTTCTTCTGAAAACTGCCTGTTCATATCCTTTTACCATTTTTTCAATTGGGGAGTGGTTTATATTCTCACAAATTTGGCTCAGTTCTCTACATATTTGATAAAGGAGGCTTTTATCAGAAGCACTTGCTATAAAGGTTGTTCCCCAGATTTCTACTTTCCTTCTAATCTTGGTTGCATTGGTTTTGTTTGTACAAAAACATTTTAATTTAATTTGATCAAAATTATTTATTCTACATATTGTATGTTGTGTTTCTTGTAAGCAGTGGATTGTAGGATGCTGATTTTTGATCTACTCTGCCATCTGCTTCCATTTTATGGGAGAGTTCATCCCACCACATTCACAGTTACAATTACTACCTGAGTATTTTCTTCCATCCTACTCTTCCTTCTATTTGTCCTCTCTCTCCTTTCACCCTTTCCTACCTCACCAGTGTTTTGCTTCTATCTACCACTTCCCCTGATTTGCCTTCCCTTATGTCTGTCTTCAGCCCTATCCCTTTCTCATACCTTCCTACTTCACTGTTAGATAAGAGATTTCTATATTCAGCTCACTGCACATATTATTACCTCTTTGAGCCAATACTGATGAGAGTAAGTTTCAAGAAATGCTCATCATCCACAGTCTCATCTTCCCCTCCACTGTAACAGGTCCTTTAGCACCTCTTCATGTGAAATACTTTATCCCATTCTACCTCTCCCTTCCTTCTGCACCATTTGTACTCCTCTTTCTAATCCCTTAATTTTTAAAAATATTATTCCTTCAAATTCACCTTACACCCTCTGTCTGTGTATCCTCTGTCTGTGTATATTCCTTTTATCTGTACTGTGAGTGATATAATTTTAAGAGTTACAAGTTTCATCTTCTCCTGTAAGGAATAGTTTAGCTCTATTGAATCCCTTATGTTTTCCTTTCCCTTTTAACCTTTTTCTCTTGGATTTTGATATTTGTGGTCAAATTTTTGGTTTAGTTTTGGTCTTCTCCTTATGAAGCTTGAAATCCTTCTATTTCTTTGAATGACAATTTTTTTCCTTGATGTATTATGTTTAATTTTGCCTGGTTATAGTCTTACCTCCTTTGCCCATCAGAATATCATATTCCATGATCTCTGATCCTTTTATGTTGAAGCTCCCAGGACCTATATGATCCTGATTGTGTCTTTTCAATATTTGAATTGTTTCTTTCTGGACACTTGTATTTATTCACCTGAAAGTTCTGAAATTTAGTTATAACATTCCTTGGGGTTTTTATTTTGGGATATCTTTACTGAGGTAATCAGTATACTCTTTCAATGACTGTTTTGCAATCTGGTTACAGGATATCAGGGCAATTTTTCTTGATCATTTCTTGAAAGATGCTGTCCAGATCCTCCTTTTGATTATGGCTTTCAAGTAATCCAATGATTCTGATATTGTCTCTCCTGGATCTATTTTTCAAGTCAGGTGTTTCTCCCATAAAGTATTTTACATTTTCTTCCATTTTTTTTGAATTTGATTGATTCATGATCTCATAGAGCCATTAACTTCCACTTGTTTGATTCTGACTTTTAAGGTATTATTTTCCTCAATTAGCTTGTACTTTATTTACTTTTTGGCCAATTATAATCTTTAAGGAGTTGTTTTCTTCAATGGATTTTTGTATCTCCTTTTCCATTTGAGCAATTCCACTTTTAAGCAGTTTTCCAGGCTGTTGACTTTTTTTTTCATAATTCTCTTACATCACTCTCATTTCTTTTCTCAATTTTTCTTCTCTCTTATATGATTTTCAAGCTCCTTTTTTCAGCTCTTTCATGAGATCTTTCTGGGCTTGGGGTCACTTCCCATTTTTCTTAGAGGTTTTGCCCATAGGTATTTTGACATTGTTGTCCTATTCTGAGTTTGTATCTTGGTCTTCCCTGTCAAGTTGATAACTTTCCATAATCAGATTATTTTTCTGTTTTTTTTCTGCTCAGCTCCCTCCCTTTATTTTTGTTTTGATCTTTTTCCTTTCTTCTACATTTCAGCTCTGCCCCCAAGGTGGAAGGGGCATTGTCTCAGGCTTCTTGTTCTAGTGGCTATAGACCTTAGCTGTTTTACCTAGGCTGCACTGATGTTACCCTGAGGCTCATGAGGCACCCTTCTATCTGATGTGGTGCTTCAGGGGTGATGTGGGGGTTGTCAGCTTCCCTGGTGCTGACCTAAGATCCTTGTGGTGGTGTCTGCTGTGTGCTGAGGCCTGGTGGAGGTGTTTCAGGTTTCCCAGTGGCTAGGTTGAAGCTTGTGCAGTCTGATATCTGGAGGCTACCTGTTTGCCCATGGTTACACTGAAGAGTGGAGGGCAAGTGCTGGCTGGTGGCTCCCGGTTTGCTCAGGCACCTGTTTGGGAGGCTTCTACCAGATTGCCTGGGGCTATGATGAAGCAGGCCGAGATCTGGCCACTGAAGGATGCCTATTTGCCAGGAGCTACATTGAAGCACATGGTGATTCTTAGAGCTGGAGTCAGCAGTTTCCCCTGCCTATGCTAAGGCATGTGGAGGACACACTTGGGCTCAGGATCTTCTGCTGTTTTGCTGAGGTGGGGCTTGCTACTAGATTGCTAGAATGCTTCAAGTCCTGGGCTTTTATCTGAGTGAGATGGACCTTTTTTTGCCAATTTCCCAATTTCTTGGGCTAAAAGATTGTTTCACTCTATCTTTTTACTGGTTCTGTTGTTCTACGATTTGTTTTGGGGGTCTATTGTATGGTTGTTTGGAGGTGAATATGGGGTAGTTGCAGTGGTTTATTGCTTACTGTGACATCTTAGCTCCCAGAAGTAGAATGCTCCTAGTTCTTAAAAAAGCAATATACTGTGTTGGATGAGACCCTGGACTAGGATTCAGGGAAACCTAGAGGATTTCTTATATTTACTAGTTGTGTGACCATGGAAAAGTCACTAAGCTTTGCTAAATTTTTTTTCCTTATTTGTAAAATGGGGAGAATTATATTGAAATACCTAACTCATAGAGTTGTTGTGAGCATCTTTTTTTTATTATTATTTTTTAATGTTTAACAATCACTACCATACAATTGAGATTTTATCCCCCCCCACACCTACCCCCGCTACCTCCCTCCCTCCCCATGACTGCAAACAATTCTGTATAGGTTCTACATATACTTTCCTATTGAGTACATTTTCACTATAGTCATGCTATATAGTCAGACTAAAATAAATGGAAGAAATCATATAACAAATCAAAACATGATACACAAAAACATACACATACACAAGCATGATCTGCTACATTCTGCGAATGACTTCCATATTTCTTTCTCTGAGTGTGGAAGGCATTTTGCCTTAGAAAACCACCATTGGGATTTTTTTTTTTTAAAGAAGTTCTTGCGTTATTACGAAATTCCAAGTCTACCAGAAAAAACTCTCGCACACTGTGGTCGTTGCTGTGCACAAAGTTCTCCTGGTTCTGCTCCTTTCACTCAGCATCAGGTCATATAAGTCCTTTCAGGCCTCTCTGAAGTCTTCTTGTTCATCATTTCTTATGGCACAATAGTGCTCCATTACATTCATATACCATAATTTATTCAGCCATTCCCCAATTGATGGACATCCCCTTGACTTCCAGTTTTTGGCAACTACAAATAGTGCTGCTATAAATATTTTTGTACATGTGGGACCCTTTCCCATTTTTATGATCTCTTGGGGATATAGTCCTAGTAGCGATATTACTGGGTCAAAGGGTATGCACATTTTTGTAGCCCTTTGGGCATAGTTCCAAATTGCTCTCCAGAATGGTTGGATGCACTCGCAGCTCCACCAACAATGAATTAGTGTTCCAACTCTCCCACATCCTCTCCAGCATTTATCATTTTCTTGTTCTGTCATGTTTGCCAATCTTATAGGTGTGATGTGGTACCTCAGAGTTGTTTTGATTTGCATCTCTCTAATCAATAGTGATTTAGAGCATTTTTTCATATGATTATAGATATCTTTAATTTCTTCTTCTGAAAATTGCCTGTTCATATCCTTTGACCATTTATCAATTGGGGAGAGCATCTTGATAAGGTGTGTAAAACATTTTGCAAACATTAACATATCATTTAAAGTTCCAGTTATTTTTCCCATCTGAGAATGACTATTTTGGAAAAAAATTTTTTTTTCAGAAAGGTGATGCT
The DNA here is from genome assembly GCF_028372415.1 of Notamacropus eugenii. Taxonomy (NCBI): domain Eukaryota; kingdom Metazoa; phylum Chordata; class Mammalia; order Diprotodontia; family Macropodidae; genus Notamacropus; species Notamacropus eugenii. Next base: position 183,328,403 of record NC_092873.1, on the reverse strand, counting down.
ATAAGATAATGACAATAATAAATAGTATTTGCATTGCACTTTAACATTGGTAAGTCATTTTACTTATTTTTATTTGATCTTTGCAACAGGGCTTAGAGTTAGAAGCTATTATTTTCTTCATTTTACAGTTGAATAAACTGAGGCCAAAGTAGCTTAAGTCACTGACCTAGAATCACACAGTAAGAGGTCTGAGGCAGGATTTGAACTCAGATCTTCTGAGCTCCATGTCCATCATTCCATGCACTCTACCACCTAGTTGCCCTTTTGTGACAAAAACATGAAGCATGTGTTTGTTAATAAATCTTGACAGTAGAAAGAATAAAAATGAGAAATAATTCAAAAAGTCCATTTCCATATCACAATTACATTATCATACTGAATGTGCTCATTTTCTCAGGGTATTTTTGAAAACTTAACAGCATAACCTTCATGAGTTAGACCTTGCCTGTTACAGAGTTGAACCCTATGAATTTAGGAACATTTTGTGGAATATGCTGTAAAAAAAGATCATAAGCTCTATTAAAGACTTGACATTGACATTCATCTTAGTACATAAAGAAAAATGCTTCCTAGAGATGTTAAATGTAGGCACCAGAGCTAATAACAACAGCTGGAGAGGTGAATGTAAATCTGATGGATTCGTTCTGGGTGACATCCCTATACCATTGAATGTGCAAGGCAAGTATTGTGCAGAATTAATATGGTAACATTATAGGTGCCTTTTCTTATTAGAAGACTTCAACAGCTGATTGAATGCAAAAAGGTTTTCAAAATTTTGTTTCACCAGAAGTTAGCCTAGTAGTTAGAAACCTAATGTCAAAAAAAATGGAAGGTAATAACAGATTTTTTTTTTTTTTTTTGCAGCAGCAGAGTGTGGTATTTTGCTTTGAATTCCTTGGTAGATTTCTTTAAAAAGTCATATTCCATTTGCATGACAGGCAAGGGAATTTAAGAAATGCAGGCTGTTAGTTTTTTAAAAGGTTGTAGTGGACTAAAACATCTTTTCAAATGTTTATTTTGAAAATCATTTGATGCATTTGCCCTTTCATTCCTGAATTGTAAATCATGAGCTCAGGATGAAGAAAAATCAGATGAAAACAGAGAAAAGCTCTGTATCCTTTAATAAGGAAGCCCTGGGCTAGCACCTTTTCCCATGAAGATAGACAACAAAACATAAACAGCACTTGATAAAACTGCTCAAACTGGTATTTAAATTTAATTTTCACTGCAAGCACAGTTAGCATTCTTTTTCCACTGGTCTCTGACATGCGATTTTTGAGGTAGAAGGAAATGTTTTTGCTGCCATGGCAACAATACCCTTTCTTTTGCTTTCCTCCACAAACCATAGCTCCTGAGCATAACTAGGAAAATTGAAATGTGGGCAGCTCAGAATGATAAGGCCAAGCATGGTAAGTATTCATCTAAATGAATATTTGTATCACTGCTCTTGCATTCATCAGAAAGCTGAAGCTCTCAAGGTCAATACCTTGGTTGATGGTTTTCAGTGTTGTTAGCAAATGGTCAGTGGGGCTTTTGTTAAATTCCTCATTATTTAGATGTATCAAAGAGGTTTGGAATAATAACACTGATAATATCAGTTGGTGAAGTAGCACTTTTCAGTTGCAATGTGCTTTTTATTTTCCTTTAAGGTCTCTTTCAGCTCTAAACTCTATGGTCCTTGATTATATGCTACCTGCTATAAGAATATACTTCAATGAATATAACAACATGATATGAAATGATATGTCATAACATACCATAAGGTAACACAATGTAATGTAATTTCTATATTATGATTTTAAGTGGGATGATATAACAACATAACACATAACTGTATAATATAAGATTTTGGGATCTAGGTATTTGATTTCATTGGTATAAGGAACTCTCTGTGATAGGGTTCTTCTTTCCTATTACAGATCTACAAATTCTCTGCAACTTAGGGTCTTTACTGTCAAGGGCACTGAAAACTGAAGTGAATTGGCTGCTTCACAGTGTCACTCAATGTTGGGGGACTTCTTGATTCTCAAGCCCTTTTTGTATCCACCATAATATTGCTCTGTAACTACCCCCCTTTTCATACATACTTGTGGTTTCATTGGTCTGCAGAGTTCCCAGTGTGAGAAGAAATGGTCAATTATTCTGTAACTCATGTTTTTAGTGAGCTCTCTGTGGCCACTAGGAGGTTAAGTGACGCGTCCAAGAACAAATAGCTAGTATATTTCAGAGGTAGAACTTGCTGACTCCAAGGCTGATCTTCAATTGACTATACCAGTCTGTGAATAGGAGTAGAAAATAACAGAGTAGGGGAGAAGAGAATAGATTAGAAAATAATTATAAAATAAATTATAAAAAATAGAATAGAGCCAACTGCAATTGAATAGAGGAAGAATAGAACAAAATAGAGTAGAATAGAACAGAGTAAAAGCAATAGGATAGAGTAAAATAGAATGGAACAGAGTGGAACAGAAGAGGGTAGAGCAGAATGGAGTGGAGCAGGGTACCACAGAACAGAACAGAACAGAGCAGAATAAAGTTCAAGAGAATGTGATGAATAGGAAAAATTATAGTAGTGTAGAATAGAACAGAACAGAGTAGAGTAAAATAAAATAGAATGGAACAGAACAGGACAGAGCAGAATATGGCAAAGTAAAATAATACAGAACAGAACAGATACAGTAGAACAGAGCAGAACACAACAGACTAGAAGGAGATATAGTAGAACAGAACAGAGCAGAATAGGACTGAATAGATTAGAGCAGAATAGTATGGAATGAATGGAGGTAGTGTAGAGTACAGTAGAGTAGAAGTAAAGGAGGCCAGTGTAGAATGGAATAGAACAAACATGTATTGTTCAATACATTTAAAGCTCATGGAAGTATGAGTGTTCTCATTTTAGACATGAACAAATTGAAGCTCGCAGAGGTTATGTGACTTGCCCTACACCATCCAGCTCACAATTTGCAGACTTGTAACTTGGACCTAAGTCCTCTGATTCCAAATGAAGTTCTTCAAAACCCTATAATACAGTGGATGAGCATAGCAAAAACCGTATGCAAAGGAAAGTCAAATGAGGTAAAAAGACTATAAAACAGATTGAGCATTGTCCTCAGACTCATAAAAACTGAGCTTGAATACTCTGCCACGTAATAACTAGTGGATCATGGATAAGTCACTTTGACCTCTCTGAGACAGTTCTTGGACCACAGTGAAGATAGGATTTTTTAGAAAAAGCTATAAGGTATTACATGCAAGGAACTTCATGGAGCAGATTTAAAATATGAGCTCAGATTTGACTATGAGGTAACTTATACCTCACTGACCATTATGTCTATTGTGCAAGTGATTGGGAAAATGAGGGTGATATACTGTGTTCAGTCAGTTCAATGATCATGCATCCAGGTTATACTTACATGCCTAGTTGTAAGGGCTTTATAAAGCTTCAGACTGAGTCCTTATAGCAATAACAACAGGAATGCAGAACAATCTTTTAAAAAAATAATTTAATCATATTAAAGACTAAATAGATTCACCACATAGAAATTATAATTTAGTGACTGCTCATTTGTCACTTGAGTACTGAGATTTTCCTCAAGATTTCATTGCATCTTCTATTCTCCCTTGCACAGAATGGATATTCAATTCACATTTTTCATTTTTGAAAATTCTTTTAGGATATCATTGAGGACAAGGTGAAGAAATGTGGGCTGGAGGATAGAAAAGATTGATAGATCCATGAGTAGTTCAATAATTGTAACCAAAGGACTTAGATTAATGGCACCATGCCATCCCAGAGGAAGATTTTCAGCAATGTGTCACTGTACTCTGTCCTTGGTTCTGGCCAATTGGACTTTTTTTGACCAGTGATTTAGACAAACATATTACCAGTATGCTGACCAAGTTGTAAGTTGACACTAAGCTAGGAAGATGATAGAATCAGGATGTCAACATTTTTGACAGGCAATAATGATAGACTGGTTCCAATAGGTGATTTGGCAGAACAAAACAGACATTGCTTGATAGCAACTCATGTGAAAAAGTCAATAGTATTAATTGACCACAAAATATGAGTCTATGACATGACATGATACTCCTCCCCCGATCTCCAATTAATTCCCCCCAAACCTAATACAACTTTATTTTCTCTACACTAATAGGTGTCTTTCTTTTTTTAAAATTTATTTTAAGTTTTCAACATTCATTTCCACAAAATTTTCTCCCCATCTCTCCCCTCCCCCCACAAAATACCATCCATTTGGATTGCCCCTTCCACCAATGTGCCCTCCCTTCTAACTCCCCTCCTTTCCCTTATCCCCATCTTCTCTCTTGTCCTGTAGGGCAAGATAAATTTTTATACCCCATTACACGTATTTCTTATTTCCCAGTTGTAAGCAAAAACAATCCTCAACATTTGTTCCTAAAACTTTTAGTTCCAACTTCTCTCCCTCCCTCCTTCCCTCCCCACCCAACCCCAGTACGATGCAAATTCCTAGGGGCTAAAGACTTTTATTATTGTCTTTTCCCTCTTACTTACTAGCAATAGGCCTTGCCTGTAGTAGGCTTATTGAATTGCTGAATTATATTGTGTGGGAGCTTGAAGATCATCTTATCCCATCCCGTCCTTTTCCAGATGAGGAAAAAGAGACTCAGAATTGTTAAATTACTTGCCATGAATAGATTATTGGACATAGCATCCGGAAGACATGAGTTCAAATAATCTAAAAGTGCATTAAGGTTTTTGGGGACATCTTATATGCACATACACACATACATGCACATGTACATACTCATATATATGTATATAGATATATATATGCTTATTACATATTTCTATATTTTCATATACAAGAAATCATTATATATGAATATTACATTACAATTTAAAATAAACCCTCCTGAAACATGGAGAGTGGAAATTTTTGTCATTGAAATATGTGCATTGCCAAAAAAATAACATTATAAAGCCTCCCTCATAATATCTCCTTAGGCAGACACCTACCTGGTTTACTTCTAGTCCTGGATGTAATCTACAGATTTAGAAATCCTATTGTTTTGTGAAATCTAGATGCTTCAAAGTCTAATGCTGGCTACATTTCATTAGTTTACTAGATTTGAACTCAATTTCCTACAAATAAAGTCATTACAGGGGATTTCAAAATAAACAATGCTATCTGGTTCATGAATAATGTCATAGATTCTGTCCTTTCCCCCAATTGATTTTCACGCCTTCTGGAATATTAGAATAATAAAGAGAAAATAAAGATAGATGCTTTTGGCTAAAAATGATGAATGACTGTTTAATGGATTGACCTCTGATTAAAGTTAAAGTAGATTTGCAATTTGTAATCAAAAGAATATTTGAGAGATAGGATAAACTATTTGGCTCCTAATATAAAAAATCTTAATATTAGTAATCTGAACATCAGTTTCATTATATTAGGCTTCTAATATTATGAGTATTAGAAACTTTGGGGAATGTTGTCATTTTTCCCTTCAAAAGAATAATTTAACTTTTATATTTTTGATGTTTCATCATGCCAAGACATCTTAAGGGCACCTTGGGAAGAAAAAGTGCTATAATTTAATAATACATTCCCTTTGCCAAATGAGGTAAGAAAAGACAACGGTGGAGTTTGAATTTGGATGAAACAGCTTCTCTAAGTAGAGTGCCAGAGGAAATTACGTAAGTGTCATAGTAAAGTCAGATGGGTCCAGTTGCAAAGAAATTGACTGAAAAAAGTAAGAGTGAAATAAAATAAACTTAGATTCACAGCGGTCACATTGACAGAAAATTTTAATGGAACTCGTGAGTCAAAAGGAGAAGAAGTTGATTGTCTGTGCATTAGTCTCCAAAGAAAAGTTTTATTCTTATTTATATTTTTCAATTGAAATAATGGTCACATCTTGATTCAGAGGTTCATAATAGCAGAAAGAATATATGATATTATAACTTAATAGTATACAAAATGGAAAGCATTTTGAAAAAGATTCTTGGCTGCCCATCAGTGTCAGGCATTCTGGAATGGATATTGTCTCTGACAAAAAATTAGTGTCTGAATTATATATTAAAAAAATCCAGATATACAAGGGGACCATTTTCTTGGAAATATACTTGATGTTGTCTAGTAGAAGGGTCTGTGATATGGATATAATTAGGGAAATACTTCTCACATAAAAATGGTTGATTCTGATTCCAAGTTTAGTCAACTTGTTCTTTCTATTAAACTTTTAGAAAATTTAAAAAAGAAGTAACTGAATTCTTTGGAAGCAAATTTTTAAAAATGAAAAGAATTTATGACTGAATTAAATGAATAAATAAATAAAGCATTTTAGATCACTATATATATCTACATATATCAAGAATATATATATCTATATATCTCTAGCTCTATCTGTCTATATAGATATATGCTTGATGTTAAGTGCTGGGAATACCGATATAATATCTAAGACAGTTCCTATCTTCAAGAAGCTTATATTTTAATATTGGGAAACAATGCATTTAAACCCAGGGAGGGATATATTAATTTTGAAAGTTCCAGAGACTATGATCAGAGCCATAGAGGCAAATACTGATACGTTATTTCCAGGAGTAATGACAATGTTGATTTCATTATTGTTTCAAAACTGGAAACGGAGGAAGTAAGGGTGAGTATGTATACATGACAATCGCTAAAAAGAAGTCAAGTAGGTGAAATGAATCATGACTGCAGTCCTGGCTTTGGGTACAGTGGCCCCTCAGATAACCTCTATTCAGGTAATTGAGGCCCCAAGGTTAATTCCTATAGACTGCAAAGAACTAAGACCAGAACCTTAACCCTCTCCAAAAAATGTGATGTATAACTAAATATGTGCTTGGTGATAGTAATAGTGAGAGTTTCAGAGAGAGTTGCAATTCTATCCTGTTAACAATAGAAAGATTTTGTCCTTTTGGTGAAAATGAAGCTACTCTACATAATTTAGTCTACACTTACATAAATGAACTAACGTTTTTGTATCCCAAACGGAAAAGTCCCTTTAAAAAGCAACATCTGCAAAATATCATCAAAAGTTGGAAATGTATTCCTCGTATTTTTCTTGTAAGTTTAGGCTGAATGGACAAGTTTGATTGCCGTGCAGCCTTCACATACTTAGCTATCATTTTTCCATTCAGAAGAATGTTCCTTCTCCTCCTCCCATAAACCTGCCCTTCATAAGTCATGTCTCCCCTCCCCCTGGCTCCACGTATCCTCAACCTTCCTTCATTAGTGATTTGCTTCTCTGGATCCCTCCATGGAAAAATCAGCAATATGCCTCACAAGTGCTATAATTTGTAATATTTTCACTTTTGACAAAAACAAAGCAAAACAACAACAACAAAAAATCCCAACTGAGTAGAGCTGGAAGAAGTGGGTCCACATTGAAGAGGACAGGCTAAGTGTGGGTGCAATTATTCTGAAAGAGAGGAAGTCCAAGTTTCAGTTTTGTAGTCATTAGAAAAGAAGACAGAATATGAGAGAGACATCATGGGAACAGGAAACTAGGGAGGAGGCTTGGGAAAAATTATACCACCACGACAGAGACCCATGAGGCATGGGATGCGGATGGGTCTCTGTGGTATCCTGGGGTACTTCTCTAGGGAAGAAGGGTGAATCCCCATGTTGATGCTCTAGGCCAAAGCTCTGGGTACTCCATTCTCTAGATCTGATGTCCATTTTTGAATAGCGACTGTTTTTGTAATTCTCATATGTGTTATAAAATCTTTCCTTTTCTTTGTTTATTTTTTTTTTAAAGATTGAACATTTGGAAATAGTGATCTCTGAGATAACCTCTATTCAGGTAATTGAGACCCCAGGCTTAATTTCTATAGACTGCAAAGAATTCAGACCAGCACCTTAACCCTCTCCAAAAAAAATGTGATATATAACCGAATATACATAAATATTTATTTAAAACAATAGTATCCTTTTTAAACAATGGCTGCGACTTGCCTGCTCTGATGAAGTTATCTGTTGGCCTCTGAAAATCTGAATTTGATCATGCTTTTCTTATAAAAGAGTTAAACCCAGCTTCAGAATATTTAATACTAAATATTATACATCTGGGTCTGTTAGTTTAAACTTGACCAGGCTCTTTTAAGCTGTTATTTGCCCTTGTGGCCCAACTGGATAATAGCCAGTTTCTCTAAATGGTGAACTGAGTGAACAGATTGATGAAACTGAGCAACGCAGCCTAGAAAAACAAGCTATTAGTGCAAGGAAGAGTGATAATAGATAATTCTCATTCTTAGCATATTGCTGTGTGAAGGATCATGGTTATCTGTTTAGTATTCATTGTACAGTTTTGATATGGCTCAAGGGAAGCCAGAGATTCATTTTATAGGATGTAATTCTAGTATTTGCTTTGGGGGGTCTTACTTAGATCTCAGGCAATTCACTTTGTCAGTGGCTAGTAAGAGTAACTTATTGCATTTATATAACACTTTAAAAGTTTGTTAAGAGTTTTACATATTTTTATGTCGTTTGGGACTCACAACAACCCTATGAGATAAGTGCTGCAATGGATATTAATAACTGGCATTTACAGAATCACGTTTTTTTAAATCTGCAAAACACTTCGCATCAATTATCTCTTTTGAGCCTGGCAACAAGCCAGGGAGGTAACTCCCTGGTATTTACTATTCCCATTTTACAGATCAGAAGATTGCAGGTTAGGGAGGTTAAATGACTTGCCTTGGGTCACCCAGATATTGTTATCAAAGATAACATTTAAATCCAACACTCTATTATATCATATTACCTGGAGCATGTCAGTTCCAGTTTGTTGATCCTTCTTTTGGTGACTGGAACCTGCAGTGTTGGGCAGGAACTACGTATTAATGGATGAAATGGACAGTTTTTCAAATTTAAAAACAAAAACCTGTACAATTCTCTCTTTTTTCTTTTTAGGAATGTTGCCCAAATCTATAAGGCAGAGTTTAGAAAAGAGACAAAAAATATAATTATAGGAAGCGATTGGTTGTGAGTAAAGACTTAGCTATATTCATGTAAATGAAGCTTTTAGCAAATCCTCTTTCTCTTAGCCTTAATTATGAAAATCCTCTTGAGCTTTGCCGTGTGCTTTGAGCTATAGTGCATTCTCCCAACAGAGGCAATTTTCTGTTGTTATCTCGGGAATCTGGATGTTCCTTTAGCTGGATGCTGAGAAAACTCTTTTGGTGCTATGCTGAGGGTCAACTGTTCCTCAAACTGCTTTGAGAGTCTGTTCAACACGACAGGCCAATCAATCTTTTTTTTCCTTCTAGTGCTGATGTAATTCTATGCTGTAGAAATTATGGTCCAGAGAATATGAAATGAAGAGGTGATTTTCAGGACTTTCCCTACCACTTTATGAGAGTTTACTAGCATTTCCAAAAACTGGGGGCACTCAAGCCACAGAAGGCTTTTAACCAAGCATAGTCAGGTTTTCTAGAGGATGAGGCTTCTAGTCTGATACTTGGCAACCTAAGCAGTTATCAGCAGCAACAAGAAGAAATGAAAGATAGTAAAGGAAAAGAAGAGAGGACAGAAAAAAAGGAGGGAAGGAGAGAGAAAAGGAAGAAAGGGAGAAAGGGAATGATAAAGGAAGGAAAGGAGAAAAAAGAAAGGGATAGAGGAAAGAAAAGAAGGGAGGGAGGGCAGGAGGGAGGGAGGAAGGAAAGGAGAAAGGGATGAAGGGAGGGAGGAAGAAAGAGGAAAGGAAGGAAAGAAGGAAGAAACAGAATGAGGAATAAAGGGAGGGAGGGGGAGAATAGGACTTCTCCAAGATGGTGGAGTGAGCAGTAAATCTCTGTAACTCTTTCACATTCACCTCCAAACAACAATAAAAGAGCACCCCCAAATAAATCCTGGAACAGTAAAAACAACAGGTTGAGGTGAAATAATCTTTTAGCCCAAGAAACCTGGAATATTGGCAAGAAAGGTCCCTCTCACTTGCATAAAAGTTTAACCCATTCCAGGACAGGAAAGCTCCTAGCAAGCCAGCAGCAAGCCCTACCTCAGCAAACCAGGGAGAGATCCTGAGCACCAGTGTGGTAGAGCGGGCAAACATCAACGTGCCTTAGTGTAGTCAGGGGAACTGCAGGATTCCAGCAGCCCAGGGCAAACAGGCATCCTCCAGCATGACTAGAAAGTAGGCCAGACCTCCAAGTGCTTCCATACAGCTCTGGGCAAACAGGTATCCTTTAGCTGTCAGACTTTGATGTGCTTCAGCATAGCCCTGGGACAAACAGAAACACTCCACTGGACCTCAGCGCACTCCAGACACCACTGCTAGGACCCCAGCTCAGCACCACATAAGCTGCCAGATGCCTATGGCCTCCAGCAGCACTAGCCATCCCCTACTCTACCTCCTTATTGCACCAGATATAAAGGTTCCCTGGGGACCTTAAGGCAACCAGGTAAGCAGCCAGGACCTGCAGCCCCTGGCACAAGTAGCCTGAGACAGTGCCCCTTCCACCTTGGGTGCAGAGCTCCAATTTAAAAGAAAGGAAAAAGGCAAAAAAAGATGAGCAAGAACAACAGCTACAAAAAAGAATTTGACCAATGAAACTTATGATGACAGGGAAGACTGAGACATGAACTCGGACAAAGACAACAATATCAAAACACATATAGGAGGGAGGAAAGAAGAAAGTAAGGAAATAATAAAGGGAAGGAGGGAGGGAGGGAGGAAGGGAGGAAAGGAAAAAAGGAAGGAAAAAAGGAAGGAAGAAAAGAAGAAAGGAAGAAAGAGAAGGAGGGAAGGAAGAAAGGGAAGAAGGAAGAAGGGAGGGAATATAGCAGAGGAGATCCATCAGGATCATAAGTGAATACTATCAGGTGCATCCCTGCCGTTCTTTGTCTACTTCAGTTGTACCAATAATGACTTCAGTGAGACTACAGAGGATGAATTTAAATCCGAATACTGTTTATTCAACTAGAGAAAGCAATTATTTTATCCATGTGTACCGCAGTCTATAGAACATTAAATATCAATAATTACTCATAATAATGTTCAGCTTATAGAATGTCATGTATATTTGTACCAATAAATAATATGTATTTTATATAGCACTGTAAGGATTCGCAAAATACTTTATATATGCTATCTCATTTGAAGATTAAAGACTGATAATAGCAGGAAAGTGACCTATACAGGTTTGTTTCTATCTGGACTCCGTAAAAAAGAGAAGACAATGATACAACAGTGATGTTAATCACTCCTATCCTATCAAAGCCGAACTCATCATCCATGTTGTGAAGCAGAAGAGCAGCAAATTAAAGGAAGGCCTTCAAGGGAATGTTGGGTAGAGGAATGGATTGTGTCAGGAAATGTGTCTGGCTCAAAGCTAAGGAGTTTTTTCCAAATAATATTGATTTGCTTATCATATAGTGATTGATTTGTATATTTTCTTCTTTGTTTTTTCCTCTCTATTATCTATTTACTTATTCACATATTTTGCATGTATGTATGCATGTATTCATACACATATGTGTCGAAAAGGGAAATCCTGGGAATTGTAGTTTCAAAATTCCTGGGAATGAATACTCCAGAAATAATTTACCTGGCAATAAAACCAACATCCAAAAAACACATGAACAGTCAACAGATCTTTGGGATGGGATCTCCCTAGAGGTTTTTAATGGTCATGAAACTTTTTAAACGAAACGAAACAAAACAAAAAAACATCTTGGATCACTATTTTGCCACTCACAGGTTCTTTAAGTGCAAGTGAATTAATTTACCTTTTACCATCCTCAATTTCCTTATCTATAAAAGATGGAGTTGGTCTAAATAATTCTGAAGTCTCTATAAGCTCCCACATTATATGATTCTAGTGACTGACATAATGCTTTGAGGTTAACAAAGTACTTTCCTCAAAACAGCCAGTGAAGATATTTCAAGTATTAACTGTGATTATTTTACAGATGTGGAAACTGAAGCTCAGAGATTTCAATGACTGATTTTAAGTGACCTTCTCTGAGTCACACAGTAAATACCTGAGCTAGAGTTCATTGAGTATTTCACTACCTACCTGTTCATGCTCCTTCAAAGCTTGTTCAGAGGAATATCTGGGTTTTTCAGACTTAAAGGCTATTTATTAGGATTAATCCTGGCTCTCTGACTTTTAGTATACCTGAATTCTCTTGTATCTCAGTTTCTCCTATCTGTAACATATAGAAAGTAGGAAGGTGCACCTTCTATAGTTCCCCAAAAACATAATAGATATCAACAAGAATTCCCTGGTGAAAGTTGAGTGACTCTTTCCGAGTTCTAAGGACCAAGGGCAAGGAATGCCATTTCTCATTTGTTCAAATCAAAAAACTATAGGTCTGTGGAAAAATGTTTGGTTAACCCACAGTTTAATGAAATAACCATGTGAAAAAGGAGTAAAAAAAAAGGCAACACTTTTGGGCCCTGCCCCAAACTTTGAAATGGTCATTATGTGAAACTCTCTTTTAACTAATTTACATATGTAAATTCTTTATTCATCTTGGTCTCAGAGGGCAGAACTAGAAACAAAGGATGAAAATTCCAGTAAAGTATACTTGATATAGGGAAAAAACCAAACATACAAAACAAACCTCATAATTCTTCTTAATAATCAGAGAAGCCCAGAAATGGGATGGGCTGCTTTAAAAGTTAATGAGTTTCCCATTTTTAGACATCTTCAAGTTAAGGCTAAGTTGTCACTTATTGGAGAGGCTGTCTAAACAATTCTTCTTCAGATATAGGTCAAGCTATATAACCTCTGAAGCCTTATTTACCTTTGAGAATCTATTATTTTGTGATTCCTTAATATAATCAGAATATTCTGGCTCCTGATATAAAATGAAGAGAAAAGTGTTCAATCATTCCAAGGCACAAAATTATGACATTGGTTCATCAGTCAGTTAATAGATATTTATTAAGTACCTACAAAATGTTAAGTGTTGTACTAAAGGTTGGGGATGCAGGATTATGATACTCTGAAAATGCAGGATTGCTAGGTGGTTGTTGCCATTCTTATTACATTATAGAATCATAGATTCAGAACTGGAGGAGACCAGGAGTTACTTATTTTGTAGATGAGGAATTCAAGGCTCAGGGAAATCAATGAAATTTTGGTATGTGTCAGGTACTATGCAAAGTGCTGGGCATGGAAGGAAAAGCAAAAATAGCTCCTAGGCTCAAAGCACTTACCACATGATCCGGTAAAAAGATGTGAAATGACTTGCCCAAGTTGACGTTGTTAATAAGTAGCAGCTTTTGGATTTAAACCTTGGTGCTCTTACTCCAAATCTAGTATTCTTTCTATTGTACAATGCTACATTCTTATTTCAAATATCACAAGAAAAGCATTTTTTAAAAATGTTATGAAATCATTCTGTCATTAGAAAGATTTGGATAATAGGCCAAGGCTGGGAACTGGAAAGCAATGAAATTCTTGCAGTGTACATCTGTCACTTTCGATGTCTGTGGTTTGCATGGTTGATGGATGACATGGCTTTCTGTGGGTTGTTGGGCTTGAGAAAGGAGCAAGAAGTAACCAGTTATGGGATTTAAAAATATTGACAATCCTGCTTAGGAGAGAGCAAATTACAACCTTTCAGCAAGCAGATGAAGTGTTAATCTTTTTAGATCCCATCGCTGGAACAGACATTATGGGCATACCATAGAATAAAGCCACCCAGATCCAGACAAGTGACAATGATTATAACACGAAGAAGAAAGGGGAAAAGCTGGTCTTTCTTACGTCGGTTTGGTTGAAGACTGTGATCTTTTGATCCTCTGAGACACAGCGGGCTGTGGTTAGAACAGAATTTCCCACTTCCAGGTACATTACTTGATATCACAATATAACACGTGACAAAAAGATTTTTCAAACTTCCTACCAAATTCTGTCATGGTTGGGGATTTTCAAGGACTCATGAGGATACTTGTCTGTACTTTTTGGCAAAATGAAGAAATCAAGGCCAAAGATTATGAAGATATTTCAGCTCTTGAATTTAAGATAAGTTTAAGACACTATGCTTAGTGACAACATGGTATAATGAAGAGGCCCTAGAATTAGGGGAAGTATATTCATTTAGCCTCTTTTGGCTTCAATTTGTTCATCTGTAAAATGGGGAGGGGTTGAACTCTGGACACTAAGGTCTTTTATAGATTTTAATCTCTAATTCTATGACAGCTAGTACAATATTCGTCAAACATAAGGCCCAAGTCAGTAAGTCAACCAGGATCTATAAATGTCTTGTCATGCACTAGGCCCTATGCTAAGTGTTGGGGCTATAAAGAAAAGAAAACAACAGTCACAAACTAAAAGCAAATGGTCCCAACTTTCTAGGAGCTCACAGTTTAATAGATATAACATGCAAACTGGATAAAAACAAGACATCTTCAATGTAAATGGAAAGTAAGTGTTCATTTTTAAAATATATCTAGACTTCTTATCACCATGAGGCAGGGACCAGTTCTGTCGAAAATTAGATTTTTCCTAGTGCTTAGACATTTGTACACAGTAGCCACTGAATAATTGCTTAGCGAATTTTGCATCTTCCTCACCACCTAATGGTATCCATTTAGCAGGTTTCTGGTAAATATTTGTTGAAATTTTGAACTGAACTGCTTTACTGAGTATGGTCTTTCTGTAGTCACTCCATGTAATTTGTTTAATTGAAATTGTTATCTCTAAAGTGTAACACTAGCCAAATCACAATCCTCTTCTGCTTAGTGAGAATTGTTTATGGAAAATTGTACCTGCCTAATACTCCATTGAAAAGACAGAATTTTGGTCATAATCCACATTAAAATTGTTATAAAAATTGTGAGTGGTTTCTGGATAAAATTTCCAAGCAATTAAAAATTAGGACATTGACCAAGGAAGCAATGAACACTAAGGCTATACTTTTTTCTCCAGGGGAGCTGCATTTTATTTAAGGTCTCTTTAATCTGGGTTGCAGTTTCTTTTCAGAATCTAGGACTCTTCACCAAAAAAGAGAAAAAAGAACCACTAGATGTTGCTCTAAGACAACTTCAGGAGGAAAAAAAAAAAAGCAAAAACAGCACCTTGTCCTGAAGGTTTTCATCTCTCATAATTTCTGTAAAAAATGCAAAGATTAAATCAGAGACTTGGAAAATAAACTCTAAATAGTATCATGATCTGCTATTAAAACTTGCAGAGTATATTCATATATGGTATATATTTAAACTTTTATTAGTAAGAATATATGTACATATTTAAAAACCTATATGTCAGTGGCTGTTTATATAATACCTAAATGACAAACTTAAAAATGAAAAATGCAATCAATATATTTACTCTACATGATATCAAAGAATGAGTTATCCCTCCCCCATTCCCCTCCTTTTTATTTTCAGTATTCTGAAGTAACTAGTTGCTTGGGCTCCATGGAGATGCTACCTTTGTTGTTGTTTTTTTTCTTTTTTTAATAAAGCAAATTCTAAATAAACCCTGTTTCATAAAACGGCTTCTATGTGAGGGTTTCTGGATATAGCAAAATGAAAATTGCAGGGCTTCTATATTTGATTTTAATTTTAGTTTTCCTAGTGAACTAATATTGCCATACTAAACAGGCAGAAAACACATGGAATGAGTTTGTTTGGCTCATTGATGCTTCTCAGTCCGAAGACTTCTCTGTACTGCAGTCTGGCAAATTCAGACTGATCACTGCTGGAGTGGAAATCAGGACTGGAATATTAGAAATATTATAGTGTGAAAAATGAGGGAAAATGTCAGATTCTACAGGAAAGGAGAAAGTATTGGTTCCTGCTAAAGAGTGTCTTGTTTTCATGGGTTTTTTTCATTTGCATTGGGTGGATGGGGAGACAGAAATGCCACTCCAGTAAACATTACAAGGATATGGCATTACACAGTACCTGTATTACAGCATTCTGAGCACAACACTTTCACATTTCCTTATCTTTTAATTAATTTCAGGGTATAAAATGAGGATTAAGCTACAGTGAATCATAATTTCCCATCCGTTCCATTTCCTGCCAAAGACAAGACAGGCTGTTTTCCAAAAGAGATAGAAGGCTTTCTCCTCCCTCCTTCTCTACACCTCTCTTCTCTCACTGCCTCCCTGCACTGCCCCCCCCCCCCCCCCCATCCTTTTCCCTTTTTAAAAGTCCATTGCTGACTTCTCAGTCTTTGGCTAAGATCAAGTGCTGTATCAGTACATCGGATGTGTCCTCTGTGGGAGACTTAATCCTGTTCTGCCAGGGGAAGAGGCTCAGTGATCTAATGGGTTTTTATATCTCTGATGACTGTGATGTATCATCTACTAATAAATATGATTTAACATTTTTACTGCTTCTTTTATGCTGAAGGATACTAAAACATAGTTTGCAATTTTAAAAAATCTGAGCTATAAACCATTTGCATGTATCTTTGTGCACCATGTGTACAGTACTCTGGGAGAGAGAGAGAGAGAGAGAGGAGAGAGAGAGAAAGAGAGAGAGAGAGAGAGAGAGAGAGAGAGAGAGAGAGAGAGAGAGAGAGAGAGACAGAGAGAGACAGAGAGACAGAGAGAGACAGAGAGACAGAGAGAGAGAGAGAGAGAGAGAGAGAGACAGAGAGAGAGAGAGAGAGAGAGGGAGGGAGGGAGAAAGACACACAGAGACAGACACAGAAACAAACATAGATTGAGACAGAGAGACACAAAGACAGAGACAGACAGACATTAAGAGACTGACAGTATTTGTTAGTTGCAGGAAGAACTCTAGAGAAAGCATTCTCAAGATAATAATGTGAAACTATAATTTAGTTGTATGGAAAAATTTGTAGGAAGACATACTTCATTGCTGATGAATGATTTGCAGTAACCAGGGAATCTTTAGGCAGAAACAATTCAACTACTCATCATTATTGGGGAAGAAGATTTCCTAGTTGAGTGAATTTCCAAATAACTGAAACTCCTCTTTTGGTACCAATACGCTTTTATTTCAACTATTTCAGGAGAGGCTCTCTAATTGGCAAGGTATATGTGCTTTAGTGCATACACTCTCTGACTTCTGTTTTTGTTTCTAAGCAGCCCTTTTGTTTTTGCTTACTGACTGGTTCTTAGCTGTGTTCTAAATTGGCCAGTGTTTGCTGGATAAAAGAACAACAAATACCTGAAATATTACTACAAACTTATTGTGTGTCTCTTTTTTACTTTTGGTCCTAAAAGTAGGGGCCAAAAATATCATATTGATCTTTGCCCCAAAGAGCTCAATAGACCTGAAGAGAGGCTTGAACTAAGAGATACTTTATATTCTATCTAGAAAGGGTACAGTTGAAACCAGTAGGGGACATTAACAAATCTATGACAAGCCAGAATGCTAGAGTTGGAGGAAAAGTTGTCATGGCAGGGAAGGGCCAAACCTTAGTACTGAGGGCTACAGGAACAGTCAAAGCTAAAAAGCAACAAAGCTTAGAGCCACAATTTTGGAAGCACTATAGCCTTATGTTTTAAATATGACAGTGATAGCTGCTTACTTTTATTAATGTGTTTTGGGAACTGTAAGTCATTTTTGATTGGGAAGAAATAGTGTTAATAGACATATTTAAGAAGGAATTAGACAAGGAACTCAAAAATCTTTCCCAAAATCTAGGACATTCCTTTCCACATGCCATATGGGCATGCTGGTACAACTGAATAATAACCTATAGGATAGGCAGTCTTAGATTTGGGCTGTGGAAAGAGACTTTAATCCCATGATGCTAGATCAGCTGATGACTGTGAATTCCTCAGATTTGTAAATAGCCCCAGCTCTTGTGCTTCTGGTGCAATGACCTTGGTTACTTCACCCAGCAATGACAGTAAACTCAGACTGAAGGTGGTATTTAGACATGCTTTAGAAAACCAGTCCTATACACAGCTGGGACCCAGAGGAAGACTCCATTTTTCAGAGTGTGACTGTAGAAGGGTTGCTAGGCCCTATGATTTTGGCGCAATGGCCCCTGTCACCTAGTCTGGTGTGCAATCTCATCCTTTGCATTTAATGTTTCCTGGATCGGTTTTATAAGAACAGCTGTGTGATCTTCTCCTCAGTGGATAGTGTGCTGGACTCGGAGTCAGGCAGAACTGAGTTTAACTCTGGGCTCAGACACTTACTAGCTATATGAGCAAGTCACTTAACCTTGCTCTAAAAGAGAAATAATAATAGTGTCTATCTCCCAGGGTTGTTGTAAGGATCAAATAAAGTAATATTTGGAAAGAGCTTTGTAAATCTTAAAGTGCTATATAAATGCTAGTTATTGCTATTATTATTGATTGCCCTGGAGTAAGTGGAGCCCAATAGCAAGGTCACTTAGAGTAAGGTAATAAGACCTATGTTCAGAGTTGCCATAGACTTGATCTGTATCCTACCTTCCATTTAGGAATATGCCCTAGTGGAGAAGACCTTTCAATTCATTCCTCTTTCCCATAGTGTGAAGACCATGGAAAGGGAGAAATTCTAAGACATGGTAACATAGTACCCTTGACATGATCCAGAAGGGAGGATAGAAAAATACAATAGCCTATAGCAAAGCCCAATCTTTGGGAGAGGGCTAGAAAAAAAAATTTCTTGGGAAGGAGGGGCAAAGAATACACATGAGAGCTTTGAAATTATCACATAGGCCTGAAGTTATGCAAAATGGTCAAACCTGTAGAAGGTCATAATGACAATTTAAATGGGAAGATCTTTCCCTTTCATTAATAGGCCCATGTGACCTGTTTAAATCACATGGAAGCCTAAGTCACATGCTGTGGGAAGAGCTTGCTGAATGGGTGGAACAGGAAGGGGTAGAGCAGGAGCAGAGCTGAGAGGAAGTTGGTCTGACTAGTCAGATCTGGGAAGGAGAGAGGAGGCAGGCAGCTAAAATTGTGAGTGTTTGTTTGTGGAAAAGCCTGATAATGTATGTAGACTTCTTGGTTACTATGATGGATTTCTTTGTTGCTATGATGGATCTGGCTTTCTGGTGTTGGGATTCAACTTTTTGGTGTTTGAATAAATGTTTTGGTTCTGTCTTCCATGTGGAGAGTCTATTGTATTTTGCAATTGAGAACTGTGCTGGCGTATTCATGGCTGCTGTAGACACTGTGAATATCACATTGGTGCTACAAAGGTCCCTGACCAACAGCAGTGTAATGTGGTCAGCAAAGATAAACCTTTGGCAGGATGAATCTTAAGAAATCAAATTGACCATCCACATTGTACTATAAGGTGCAGGAAAGAACCACGCCTACCTCTGCAGGTGCTAGAAGATTCCCTCTATCCACAGGAGCATGAGTAAAATGGGATCATTTTTCCTACCTCTTCTTGGGATTTGGTGAGAACCATATTTAGAAAAATGGAATAGGGGTTGGAAATATGACAGCCTTTTGCATACAGTACAACATATGGATTTCTTTGCATTTAAAAATAACATTTAAGGACCTCAGCAATGTAAGTCTCGTCTATCTGTCCAACCTCACTTCACATTACTCTCCTTCACATATTCTAGATGTTCCAGCAGAACAATGCCAATATTTAGAATGTTCTTCAAAGGATCACAGATATAGAACTGGAAAAGATGTTACAGTAGATCTACATCATTTTTCAGAAAGGAAATTGAAACATAGAGAATCAGAATTTGAATTCAAGTCCTGTGCGTTCAAATTCAAGACTTCTACCTATCAATCCCTCTAACTCCTTAGATTTCAGCTGAGGTGGGCCTTTCCTGATCTCCCCCTAGATAAATAAGTTCTCTACCTTCTCAGCTTCTTCTGGAGCACTGTTAATGGCTCTCTTTTTTCCTTCATAAATGCTGCCCTCTATTATTCTCATCTCTGTATATATGTAACCCCTTTAATGGAAGCAAAGTACCTTGATAGCAGGGACTATTTAATTTTTCATTTCTAGTACCTTGCACATAGTAGGTGATTAAAAAATATTTGATTAATGAAATTGGATTGTTGAGGTGGGAGAACATAGGTATTATTACCTTATCAGATCTGGAATAGCAAATGTTCATTTCTCAATCTTTTTCTCCTTTGAGAGGTCAAACTAGCAAAATTATGGTCTTCCTGCTAATGTGTTACAGCTGAGGAACATAGAGGATTATTATCATAGCTGAGTAGACTTGGAGAAACTAGAACTCTTTTGTTCATTTGTGTTATGCTAATGTTTTTCTTTGCAGTTGATTTCTAGCCTCATCTATTTCCGCTTGTTCTGTTCTATGTCTAGATAAAGCACCCTACTTTTAGACAGGATATTAGATTTAGAGCTGGACAAGATGCTGGGGACCAACTTCTCACTTTCCTTATGTAATGTTAATTACAGTTAAAGATCTTCCCTGAAGCCCATTAAGGGAAGCTTTTGTTAATTTCAGTGAGGCACTGGGTCACAGCATCCTGATGCCCTCTGGCTCTGAAAAATGTATATATACTCTGAGGTGAGGTTTTGCTTTGGAGTTTACTCTTTGGAAGAAGGTTCATGTGCCAGATGAGACTCTGGGTAGTCACTAAGGAGCCCCAGCTTTGAAAACCCAGATTTTGGTGCTTCTCTCTCTTTTAACTATGTATGTATGTAATGGTCAGACAATTCTATCTGTTGATTATAATGTATGTATTGCTTATGGTCAGACAGTTATAAGCCCTGTCTGTTGGTCTTTATTTCTCTGCTTGTATTTTCTCTATTGGTGAATGTAATTAAAGTAGTTTGTTGACCCCAAAAGTTGCTTCCCTTTTAGAAAAGCAGATCTCAGAACCTGTGCACAGACCCTCCTGTATATGCTGGGGTGCTTGCTGATACACCTTATTTTAAAGATGAGGAAATTGAAGCCTCAGTGACTTATTGAAGGTCATATAGGCAATAACTATTTGATTTCAAATACAGTGTACTTTCCCTGCCCCTATATTTATTTATTTTTAAAATATTCCTTGGTTTGAGATTGAATAATTTGTAATCTTAAATCTTTCCCTTCTATCCACCCTTTTAGTTAAGGGAACAAGGTCAATTTACCCCTTCTGAGACTGCCAGAGGGTGTGTATGTGTATTGACCCATATGTGGAAAACAGACTTTTTTTGTGAATGTACTTGAAAATAAGTTCCACCTAAATGGGAGCAATGTGAAACTGCTGTTAGTGCTGGCCTTGCCTTAAGACAAACAGAACAAACAAAATTCTACAAAGTAGGAACTAGCTTTTCTGCTTTCTTCTGCCTTTCTAACTCAGCAAAGCCAAATTCTCAAAGCCCAACTGTCTCACAAAATGCCTTCTAATGGGCTTTGCTTATTGTGCTTGTCAAAACAGCAGATAACTTGACATTTGCATTGCTAATAGGCTGCTTTCAAAGCAGGTGTACTTTTCAGTTAGTTTTAGATTACCACATAGTGCTCTTTTGTATTTGAGCAGGGCTAATGAGCCCATCTGTAGATAGGTACATGTCTCTGTGAATAGACCAGTGTCCCCCAGTGGATCATAACAAGTTTGGAATTTAGTAAGGTTAGGCTTGTGCTAGAGATGTGCTGGGGGTGAGGCAAGTTGTAGGCTGACATGAGAGGCTGGGAGGTGTACAGATTTTTATTCATTTTAAGATAATATGTGTCACATTCTGGTTGCTAATGAGTAATAGTAATAATAATAGCTAATATTTATACAGGGCTTTAAGGTTGGTAAAATGCTTTACAAAAATCTCATCATATGATCCTCACAACCCTGTGAGGTAGGTGTTATAATTGTCTTCATTTTACAGGTGAAAAAACTGAGACTGATAGAGGTGAAGCTACTTGATCAAGGTCACGCAGTAACTGAAGGTGGATTAGAACTTATGTCTTCTTGATATCAGACACACTCTTCTCCTCATCTACTATGCCACCTAGGTGCTTTTAAGAAACTATATTATAAACCATTTTTGGGGGGCAAGGCAAGAGACCTGTCTTATTTATCTTCCCTAGCATCCAAAACTGGGCTTTACAACAAAACAGATGCTTAATAAATCTTGTTGGTTTAGTAAAAGGACAACTAACTCAGAGAAAAGGAAGGCTTCTTTGGCTGTTTATTTTTATCAGAAGAATTGAATTTTTATGCAACCTCTAAGGATGTCAGTCTTACAACACCTTGCATTTTTACTGAAGTGCATAAGCCAGAGTCCCGTAGGATGAACAGGTGTGGGTAGGTTACAATCTGTGCTGTTGGATAGTGTGTCCACATCAGTGAGTTCATGGATCTGTCAAAGCAGTACAGTATTAAAGGTCTAACATCCTTTACTTTTTTTATTGTAGGAAGAAAACAGAAAACAGGGAGACTAGGGTTCGACCACTAATTTGGGGAGAAACATTTCACTGTTGATGTGTTCTGATTATACATGTCTTTTCCCGTAGGGAGAAGAGGAAATTAACTGTCATAATTCCATGGCTGCAAGTCACAGAATATAGAAGGAATATTAGCAACCCCTTTTGTGAATTTTTGACTAGTTTACTCTAGGTTGATAAATTAAAAGGCTCTTAGGGTCTGATTACTCTAGTTCTGTGCATTTGTAAAACACTATCTCCTTTTGCTTTCCTGAGTATAAAACAAGTTAGTTCTGACCTTTTCAGGCCACTCAGATGTAGTCTGAAGTTTTGGTCAGTGTCGGGGCTGGTTCATAAGTTATTTCATCTCTTAGGTCTATTGCTGGGATTCTCTATGCTGGGGTATGTGAAATTGTTTTAACTTTATTTCAGCTGATTTTCCTCTATAACTCTATATTTTATTTTATTCATTAAGAATAAGTAGGGAAGAGATCTGTTCATTTCACCAATTGAAAGGAGCCGTGACACAAAAAAGATTAAGAACACCTGGTCTATAACAAATGCTGAGCCACAGGATAACAGTGAAGCAGATTGGACATATGTTTCTTTAATATCCTTTGTTTACCAGGTTGGTTCATATGCTATGACTAAACTGCAGTAATTATGTTGGTAGGGTCTGGATCTAAGTTTCTGTTCCTTGAAATCTTGGATTAGATTAACAGAACTTTTCTGAGTTTCAGTTATCTTGTCTTTAAAATGAGAAGGTTGTACCAGGTGATCTTCAGGAACCATCTGAGGCCTAAAATTCTTTGATTCAACAATTTAAATGTCTTCCCCACCTAAACCATTCATTGAAATCCCTTGTGAATATGGAGCTTGACTAGAGCCACCAACTCTCCAGGGCAAGGTTGATTCCTGATTTACAAATAGAATAGCCAGGACTATGGACTGATTCTTGACTTCTCAGGGCTAACAAAACTATTGACAGCAGCTACAGAAGAACCCCTTCCCCCACTTAGGTTCCCATTACTGTAGGTGATGCTTCCTGTTCTAGAATGTGCCTATTATATTTATTCTGTACATCTATGGAGGGGATCACTCTGAGGATGTTTTAGCGAGCTTTACTATACATTCAGCAGATACCACCTGACTGAAAAGCAAGCAGGTGGGGATCTCTATATGTGAATGTTGGAAAAAAGCATTTCATAAGCACTTAGTTTGTTTCAGGCACTGTGATGGGTGATGGAGATTTTTTTTTAAACTCAGTCTGTGATTTTATTGGCATAGAAAGCCATTCTACCAATGTAGTTTGACACCAACCTTAGAACTGAGTCTTTGAAATTTGCATGGGACAAGCTGATAGGCCCAAGGTGGGACTTTTACCCAGGACTTCCTGACACTGAGGTCAGATCTTTATTCACTATGGGACAGATACATGGCATGTGGATGGAATCCTAGGTCTGGAGTCAGAAGGACCAAAGTCCAAATGCAGCTTCAAACATTTACCCGCTGTGTGATCCTAGGCAAATAGCCTCACTTCTGTTTGCCTCAGTTTTCTCAACTTTAAAATGGGAAGAATAATCGCACCTACCTCATAACTTTGTGAGGATCAAATGAGATATTTGCAAAGCACTTAGCACAGTGCTTGGCACATAGCCCAGTCTTAATCAATGCTTGTTTCTTCCTTTGCTACAGCATATTGCCTTTCGTTGTTGCTGATGATACAAGTCTAAAAGCAAGGTAGTTCCTGCTGTCAAGGAATTTACCTTCTAGTAAGGAATGAAAACACTATTCTGGAGTGATGGGCAGGGGAAGGAATTTTGGTCTGGGGAGTCACAAGAATTTTTAATGGAGTCTAAGTTCAGTTGATTATTATGCCTTTCCTAGTAGCAAAGTAAGTATTGTTTTGATTACTGTGTGTAGAGCTAGAGGT
The DNA here is from genome assembly GCF_028372415.1 of Notamacropus eugenii. Taxonomy (NCBI): domain Eukaryota; kingdom Metazoa; phylum Chordata; class Mammalia; order Diprotodontia; family Macropodidae; genus Notamacropus; species Notamacropus eugenii. The sequence continues at coordinate 183,304,227 of NC_092873.1, read as the reverse complement.
GGAAATCAGACTGGTGTACATGCACATCAATAGGTCAAGTGGCAAAATTCTCAGGTGGCCTGGATTTCTTAGTGGATAAGTGGATCCAATGTGAAGCATGGTCTGGGGTCAATGAGATACAGTGGGTTTGGTGAGTTTGCGTTTATTCACCGTTTAGGACAGCTCATCCCCAGCCAGGGATGAGTTCCAGAAATGAGTGGATTAATGCTTTGGGGGCAAGGGAATTGAGAGGATGGTCAAGTGTACACATTTTTGGAGCATTAATAGCTAATAACTCTATCAGCTTCACCTTTATTTACCATAATATATGAGCCTCCCATAACCTCTTCCTTACTTTTTCCAGTGCTAAAGTCCTTATTTTTTCCCCTTCCACCAGGATAGATGGGAATAAAAGTACCATAGTAGAGATTTAATAAAATAAATTAATAAAGCAACCCTTTCAAGCAACAATTAAGACTATGGCCATAGATTTGCACTGATAATCTTGTCACTTATAGAAGAATTCTTAGTGCATGCTGTTTCCCTGAGAACTTCACCTAACAGGTCTATGTTGTGTTTGCTGAAAGAGTGAATGACTATATAGTTGAACAGATATAGTGACTCTTGAGGTCGTTTTTCTTACAATAAATTAACTGTTTCCAAAGGCAACAATGCGATTTATGTTGGCTACTGGTGCTGTTTATACTGCACAGCAAAAATGGTGCTGACATTTCCATTAGAGATCTGAAAGTTCAGGATAATGCTTATTACTTCTAGTAGTTGGAGGATGGCCCAACAAATGGAAATAGAGTAGAGACTTCAGCAGTTTGGGAGATAAAGACAGGGAAGGCCCTGGGCAAAGACTGAAGCAGACACAGTTTGTAATTGATATACTCCTGTCGGCTGTCGCCAGGAGACTCCTTTCTAGTAGTATTTTGCCTGGCCCAGGTGCTGAGTTCCCCAGTGTTGCTCCCTGGGTGCCTCTCCCTGTGGAGCCCTATCTGGATCTGCCTTCTCTTCCCCATCTGGTAACTTCACCAGTCTGAAAAATACCTATTCAATTTCCTAGGCCTTGCTAAGTGATACGCTAGCTTATTTGATGATGTTAATTGGCAATAATGGACAAACATGATTATATTATTAATATTCCTTCCAGATAAAAATTTTACATTTCAACAGAATCTACATTGCCTAGGTCCAAAGTGTAGACTACTATGAGAAATCTCTGGGCCTCAGTTTATTCATCTGAAAAATGAGGGATTGGGGCAGACTAGATGGCCTATGAGGTCCCTTCTAGCCCAGAGCTTATATCTATGATCTTATAAAGGGATTTTGAGGTACCTCCTGATGCCAGAAATCCTATTAATCTATTTTAAATTCATCATCTGGCACTTTAAAAGTCAATTTCTTCTTGTTCTATCCTTAGAAGAAATGGACAATAGCCAGCCTCCGTTTTTTCAACAGCAATCCCTCATACACCTAAAGACTGTTTGTGAGAGCCTGTGGGCTTCTCTCTTCTCAGATGAATAATAACCAGTACTTGCGGGGTTTTCTCAGGGGCCTCATTTTCCGGCCCTTTAATCATTCTCATTGCTCTCTACTGAAACTTCTCAAAGTACCCCAAGTCCCTCATCAATTGTAGACCTTGGTACTGCACTCGGTAATCCCTCATTTTATGAGTCTAATACGAGGGGAGATGTTTGAGTTGACTTTTACCTCATGATTCCTGAATGTTAAATTCATGTATTGCCTTCTTGGATTAGACTTCACTTCTTTTAACAACTACGCTTTATTGTCAACTTGGGTTCTACTTAGAAATCTTATATTCCTTTTAGGCTTTTTCTTCCCATTGCCTTCTGTGAACAAAAACAGACATTTAGAGGACTTGTATGATTTCGTGATGGCTTTATAGAACTTAAAATTATGATGGCATGCATAATGTCATGTTAGGAAGTAGGTCTTAGACATCCACAAGTAATTAAAACAAACAAAATCAAAAACAAAAAATGAGTTCACATCTCAATCAGTATGGAGGATGGGATGAAATTGCAGTTATTTAAACATTGTTTTATTTTTGCATACATAGACACTAACAGTTATTTGCATACTACTTCTGAGTCACATACCCAGGGCAGACTATAAAGGTGATCTGTGCTTAGGGGTAGCATCCTACATTCCAGTAGAAGGAGATCCTTTCTAGCATCTAACCCATAGTAGAATAATTAGGGAAGGACTCCCAGAAAGGCATGAATTCAAGACTAAAGAAGACCTTACAAAGAGGGCCCTATAATTCTGTTACTTAAGCAAGAGAGCTTTCCAGCTGGTTCATAGGGGTGGAGTCTAGCAGTAGGCCACTGTTTTGTTGTTTACTGTTCAGTCATGTCATTAGAATTTTCTTGGCAGAAATAATGGAGTGGTTTGCCATTTCCTTCCCCAGCTCCTTTTATAGATGAAGAAACTGAGGCTTAAAGGTCAAGCAACTTCCCTGGGTCACAAAGCTAGTTAAGTGTCTAAGGCCAGATTTGAACTCGTCTTCCCAACTCTAGGTCCCACACTTTATCCACTGTGCCACTTAGGTGCCCTACTCTTGCACAGAGCCTAACTTATGTCAGGAATTTGCAGAACTTAGAGTGGGTCAGCAATTAGTATTTACCCTGGATCAGACCTTTTCAGGAGCACTGAAAGCTTATAGCTCTCCAACCTATCCCTGAGATTGTGAAGAACACCTTACTTAATACCTCAGAAAAGAAGCAACAGGATGAAGTCTGATATTTCCTCTAGAAGTGGTGTAGAACTCAGCCCTAGAATCAAGCCTGAAGAATGGGAAGAAAAAAAAGAACCCCACCATAAATGCCTATTATAGTGACAAGGAAAGTCAAAACACAACCCATAAGTTGATTATAATTATCTACGGCACTGCCTTATAGAAAAACAGAGCTTGGGCAATAATTCATCTAGAATTCTTGCCAGCAATTGAATAAAAATTTTTTAAAATAGAAAAAAGTTTTTATAAATGAATGAAAGTACTTGAAGGAAAACTTAGAAAAGAAATGAAAGCTAGGGAAGAACAATTTAGAAAAGGAATTAACAGCTTGGCACAAGAGGTAAAAAAACTTGCCCAAGCAACAAACTTCCTGAAAAATAAAATGGATCAAATAGGAGCCAATGTCTCCATGAGGTAACAAGAAATTTTAAAATGAAATTAAAAGGCTGAAAAAATGTAAAAATCCAATTGATATGGAAAACAGATTTTGGAGAAAAAAATAAATAATTATTGGATTATTTGAATACAGGATCAAGAAAAGAGTTGAGATTTCACATTTCAAGAAATTCGTAAAGAAAACTGCCCTGAATTTTTAGAATGATGGAGCAAAATAGTTACTTTCTTAAAAGAAATCCCAAAATGAAAATTCCAAATTTCAGTGTTTCCAGGTTGATAGCATTTCCTACACACACACACACACACACACACACACACACACACACACACACACACACACACACACACACGGACGAACCCAGACAGACAGATACAAAATTTGACCTAGAAACTCTGAATTTTGGAATTTTCATTTTTGGGTTTCTTTGAAGGAGTGACTGGTGGTTCTCTATCTATTGACCTACCTATCTACATAAACACACATATGTGTGTGTGTATATATATATATATATACACACATACATACACTGTGCATATACATACATGCAGATATACATATATATGTATATGTATATATGTATACATATGCACACAAATATATGGCATTTGAATTTTTTCTAACTTTCAGTAAGAATTCCAGTACCAAGGAGCCACCGTCGGTATCACTCACTATTTAGCAGTCACTGCTACACAGGTGTACAACACTTGTAATTCAATGTTCCAGAAGCCAAAGAGTAAGGGTTTTATTCAAGAATTATAATGCAAGGCCCAGGGAGGGGGAGTGGAAATGTAATGAAATAGAGGACTTCCAAATATTCCTGATGCAAAGAGTAGAGGTGAAAAGAAACTTTGAAGTTCTAACACAGGAGGGAAAAAAAAACATATAAAGGTAAACCTGAATGACAAATGGTAAAGGACTAAACAAGGATAAATCACTTGCATTCTAATATGGGGAGGTTATACATTTGTCCTCTCTGATCTCCTCAGTCATCATATGGGTCACAGAGGGAGTCCAACTAGCCAAGATTTGGGAGTGCTTCTGTTATATATTGATGAGCTTAAAAGAATGGAAAGAAAGGTGAAGAGGAATATACTTGGTGGGAGGTGGAGGGGCGGGGAAGGAAAAGATGGTTAGGGAAAATTATTTCACATAAGCAAGGTGCATAAGTAGGCATCCATGAAAACAAGGAAGAGAGTATGGCTAAGCAGCTGACACTTGGACCTCACTTGTATCTGGACTGGTCAAAAGAAGGTAGGATACACATTTACAGACAGCTGGGTACAGAAATACATTTCAGGCAACCAGGAAATAGAAGGGAAAGGAAAGAAGGGGAAAGGGTGAATCAGAAGGAGGGAAGGTTAAGGGAGGTATTAGTCCTAAGCAAAACAAAGGCTAAGGATGTACAAAAATATTTATATCTCTTTGTGAACTGGTAAAGTATTGGAATCTAAGGAGCTGCCAATAAATTTGGGAATGAATGAACAAGTTAATGGTATGGATTTGTCCTTCGTTGCTGAAGAAGATCATGCCGTCAGAGAGATGATGACATGACTTGCACTTGACTTTGTTTTGAGTGAATGGATGAACAAGTTAACAGTATATAAATGTGATTAAAGAATTACTGTGTTGAACTCTAACAAGTGAAATGATCAATCACAGTACCAGGCACCTCCCTGATGAAGAAGAAAAAGGATGTTTTTTATTTTTGGATATTACCAACCAGAAATTTTATTATGATTGAGTATAAAAGATTTTCTCCATCACTTTCTTAAGGCTAAATGAGAGATATCGAACTCCCTCATAACTAGACCCAATCAGATTAAAATGCAATTGAGAAACATCAATAAAATAAAAGTATAATACAACATAGTTAATGGTAATTGTGGTTTTCTAAGGCAATATCCTAGATTTGACACAACTGATATAGACAACCAACGAAACAATAAATCAACCCTGACTTGTAGCAGTTGACTTCTGAGCTTACACTCAATATTTACTTGACTCAAGCCTGATGTGGCTGCAGTCCACTATTACCTAAGTGTCCCATTTTGTTCCAGTATCAAACTTAAACTATGGATGGAACTGTCCTGAATCAGAATAGAAATAATGAGGAATAAATCTCACCTTCCAGAAGAGAAAATTGAAGCCCAGTTTTGTCCATGGCCACAAAAGCAGAATCTAAACCCTAGTGTTTTGTAGCTATGGGTTACCTTTATTTTTTATCATGAATCAAGTTGTTTGTTTAGGAGCTGCAAGTGACTTTACAAGGTTGCTTTCAAGAATTTAACACATTTTAGAAATTAAATGCGTTGAGTAAGATGAGATAGTTGTGAGTATCTGAATAAAAAGGGGAACAGGAAGGTAGAATTATGAATCAACAAGCCTTCAAAAGAAACTGGAATGAAGAAAATCAAACAATACTTAGTTAATTAGCAATTGATATTTCAAGTAAATATACAGATTTCTTTTGGTGCTTTGACTATTTTGTGTTTCACTCACAGCTTTCTTGTGCTTTTCAACTTGTTCTATTTCTTCACTCTGCTGGGAAGCTGTGGAAATCTTATCTTGGCAACGCTGCAGCTAATGACCGAGGGAATGAGTGAGTCGTCACATGCTAGACATCCTGATTTCTCTATAGAATTGAGAAAGGGAAATGGAACCTGTGAGAGAAACCCCATTTGTTTAAAAGTGAATAACGTTGAATTATTAGCCCACAAATGTCAAGAATGAATTTTTAAGAAAGAGACAAGTCAGTCTCTATGCATGATGCACATATGCTATGGCCTTTGTTGTTAATTTAGAACATCTAAAAGGTGCTGAACTACACATTGTACAGATCACAAATCTCTTCACTTAGCTGGATACCAGATTAAAAGAAGGTAATGAGGCCTTGCTGACAGGCAGTCTTCCTACTTCCTGCCTTGGTGTCTTAATAAACTTCTCTCCTTCCCACCCCCAGAAATCCTTTCCCTTCCCAATCAATCCTCTCAGAATCCCTAACTCCATTTAAGGCTTAGCTCAAATGTCGTCTCCTAAACTAGGTTATTCCTGTTTCCCCACAATTATTACTTACCCAAATTATTTTGTATTTACATTATACAGATATTTTGTATTTATTTATCTCTGAATATGTTGTTCCCCCAACCCCATGTAGAATGCCAACTCCTTGAGGGTGGGGATTATTTTCATTTCTGCCTCTGTATATACTGATCTTATTGTAATGGGCGCTGGTAAGTAGTAGGTGCTTAGGAAATATTTCTTGAATTGAGTTGACCTGAAGGAAGTTTTCCTTTATCCCTGTGTCATGACCATCATCTGTCTGGAGAACAACTCCAGACAGGGAGGAGAAAGAACGCTTTTGGTCCTTTGCCAAGTTTCCACAACAATAGGGCCACCTGCGATTTGTGTTGGCAGGGTTCTTGATGAGGTCACTCAAGCTCCTGTGAGTTCAAGCTGGACTGTTGGTTGTTTCCAGAGAAGTCACTATGCAGTTGTAACCTGGGAAGAATCTTCTGTCTTTTAGGTTACTCAAGTGTCTCTTGAAATCCCCTGGATTTAAATTGTAAAAGGCTCCCAGCAGGTAGCTTGGGAACTGTCCAAACTACCTGGATATAAGAATATCCCAGTTCTTCTAGGATGTCACTGCTTTCAAGGTGGCTGTATACTTTACTTGGAGATTTTGTGATTTAAGCTGCAGTTTTACCCTTTCCTGAATGCAGAGGGTCTGCTTTCTTAGGCTGGGTGCTTTAGATTGCAGCTTAATGCTGCATTCAGTTGGTTTTTCTTTTTATTTGCTCCCATGAATCCCTCTGCCTGATATGAGGTAGGTTGAAAATACAAAAATAAATAAATTAGGTTCCCTTCCTGGAAATAGAGGGTGGTTTTTAATCCTGTAATGCATTCTCCAGTCATTACTAAGCTTAGTGAAGAGAGAAGCCTTCAAAACAGAAAGCCTTGTAATGATTCTGAACCGTGCATCGAAGGCAGAGTTAGCCTAAGAGCATCATAAAAGCAAGAGGAGGGGAGCTCATAAATATGTGGGTAGTTATTTATTACAAAATAAATTATGTATTGACACGAAAGATTACACCATAATTTTCTGTTCAAGACGTTGGGAGAGTAAATTGGTTTCTATCTAAAAGGTCACATGGAACGCTGGCTTTGTGTTTTTGCCATGACATTTACCTTATTGTCATGCAGGTACACTCCCTCACCTTCATGCAATAACTGTCTCCTTTCACTGTGTTTACAGAAAACCCAGCAACTTTGCAGTCCAAATGGCTCCCTGAATGGGAGCCCTGCAAAGCACTGACACAAGGCAGAATTCTGCTTGGGGTGTTCCCAGGCGAGTACAGTCATGAGACAGTTATCAATAATAGCCTGAAAAAGAAAAAAAAATGGTGATGGACTCATAATTTACAATCACAGCAATATAAGAAGGTTAGGCTGTTCAATTTCTCCCTTTTTAGCAAACACGCCATTGGTTGTCACCTACTGGTTCATGGCCAAGCTGTTTAATAGGGTGCACCTGAGCTGTTCCTTTCCTAAAGCATTCCCTCCATCACTTCCTCATGGAAAAAGTTAGGTGTTTGGATCCAAGCTATTTAACATTTGCATGGGGGGGAAGTGAACCACTTTTGAGAGAATAACCCAATTGACAAGCTGTTGTTTGGTTTAATTTCATCAATTCACACTGTATTGCACCTGATTCAGGCTCAGAGCCCCACCGTCTCAGTGGGGAGCAGGAGTTGAGTGGAGGGGAGAAATGTTTTATCCATTGTTGAATGCTTTCCATGCAAGATTTAGCAGGTAAAGGTTATCAGAAAAGTCAACACATGTGTGCTTAGAAAACAAAATGCTATACCTCCCCTCCCTTGGCTAGTACCTCATGGAGAAGGGGAGGTTCACTGGAAGCTGATGTGAAAAGTTCTATCTTTGCTATATGGAATTCTTAATATAATTCCTCTTTCAGATATGCCCATGCATTACTGCGGGAAGGAGGGACATATTATTTCTGAATTTTCCTTCTGAACCATTTTGTTTCTTCCATCCCATTGGTATATGTTGCTGTCGACTTGTTATTTGTGGTCATACCATCTTCTCTGCTAGCTTCTAAGTCATATGAGGACAGAAAGCATATCTTTGGGGTTGTATGCTGGAATCATATGCAAATGGGACCCCGGAAGTAGTTATGGGTAATTTTAAACTCTAAGGAACTGGAGTAGGGAGAAAGACTGGAATCTGGGTAGCCAAGTTATCTCCAAATGAGCAATTGTTTTAGATATCTCCTTTCTCCCCAAAATGATTATATCCCTCTGCATCTTATGTAGCTTTTTATCCTAACATAGCGCCTTTTTTTGCTGGTTTGTTTTTTGGGGTTTTAAGGATACTGATGTGAACCTGTGATTTCATCATGGGAAACTGGGAGCTACCAAGCTGAAAATCCCCTCTAAGGAAGTGGATAGACCACAATCTGTAACTCCTAGTCTCCCTATTGAGTTGCCTGGGGGCACTGAGTTATCACATGACTTATACATGGTTGCATAGTTAATACATGTAACAGGCAGGTGGATGCTAGCCCTTGGTTTAAGAACAGCTATTACATGTGTCCACTTGAGAGGCAGAGTTGGTGTGAGAGCTTGGGAAAGGATAGATTTTCTTCATTCCTGCTTCAAGATAAGATAGACATGCTTCCAAACTTTCTTCAGGGGGGAAATCAGAAGAAAAAGAAAATAGAACTTGGAAGGGAAAGGAGATGCTATATGTAGCACACTCGTAATTTCAAAGTACAGAATGTCAGTAGCAGAAGCAGGAGTGAAATGAAGGTTGGCTGACTTGGGTGCTTCCCAGAAAGGGAGGCACTAGAAGGAACTTAACCATGGGAGAAAGAGGCCAGCGTCTTGGAGGAATATTCCAGTATGATAAAGTTGTAGGGACAGATGTATGTTCCAGAATGAGGAAGTCCAAGGTACTGAGGGAAGTTCCAGAGTGATACCGGCAGGCATGAAGGCAATGTTTGGAAAGTCAAGTAGAGCCAGAACAGGAATGAAGATTGGCCCACTTGCAGACTGATCCTTAGTCATTTTCTATTCCTCCAGGAATATACTGCTCTGTAGTTACAGAGCAAAAAGCAAAGATGATAGGAACCTTTATTATTTAGATTAAGACAACACATATGAATATACTAACAGAAAAATTACCTAGGTTAAAAAAATGCACTTGGTAGCAAAACCATAGCCAGTACTTCTAGTTTCTTGGGTAAGCTCCCTCCCTCTCCTCTTCCCTCTCCAATATATCATGCAAATAGCATGTGCAAACCCTGGAGTCATTTCTTTTAAAGACATTCAGATAAGGGCCAAAAATGAATTCTTGGTGGGAAAAGGAAAACTTCAGAAGGTCCAGTGGTGGGAATGAATGAGACCCCAGCTAAGAAGGTTCCAAGAGTGTGAGGAAACAGGATCAAATTAGAATTCATCAACATTAAACTGAAGTAGATCAAGTGACCCCTCTCAATTCCCTCCTATTCCCCTTAGATGGACTTCAGGTTATCCCTATTCCCCTCCTGCCTCTTCCTGCCCATCTTGCTGAGATCAAAGCTGATACAGCTTCCATCTCTTGGTGAAGCAGACCCAGTACCCTGCCAGAACTCCTCAAAGCCCTGTGGTTTGCCAATACCCGCACCAAAAGGACCAAAGTACCGCCCTCCACCACCCTATGACAGCCCTGCCTACCCCACAGTGGAACTGGGGTTCCCACCCACTGAAGCAGACACTAGAACTCTGAAAGAGCCTCTCCCAGACCCATGGCTGCTTTGATGAATCCCAGCACCCGTTACCAGGACAATGCCTCTGACAGCACATCCCTACTTGTAGGACAACCTGTCCCTGAGCAGAGCCCCACGGAGCACTGCCCACTGCAGAAGCAGACCTGATGGGCCCGTACTATGTTTCTAGTTCTCTGCTATGCTGTTACTGTCATTTTAAAGCACTTGATCATTACTGAAAACCTCTGGGGTAGGCAAGAGAACCAGCAAGATTCCAGCTCCCTCACTGGGATTCCAAGCAGTCTCCTGTTGGTCTTCCCTCCCGTTGTGCTCTGCCACTCAGCTCAGCAACCCTCCCTGGCTCTGTTAGTGTAGTTAAAATGGACCAGATTGACAAGCAAACTGCTCTGGATCTGCAGTGCAAGCTTCCCTAGGCAATTCTTCCCACGGATCTTAACAGTGTTCTACAGGGATAACCTCATGGGAGTTGGTGAGTCACACCACTTCAAACAGCCTCGTTCATTTTCATTCCCTCCGTGAAAGTTTCTGCCTCCAGCATCAATCATGATGATTGTTTCTGGTGACAAGTGGACATCAGCATTGGACTCCCAATTCATTTTAGCTTAGGTCGCCTATTCAGAATGAGGGAATATTAACTTTTCACTCTAAGCATCTCTGTATTTATAGTGAGTGAGTTGGAATTGAAAGGATTCAGATCTTTTTTTTTGTTTTGTTATTATCAACCACCTGGGATAGACATTATTAGGTTTAGAAAACCTATAGATCTTTTTTTGAAGTTTGAAGATTTAAAACCTTTTCAGCAATACATTTGCTTCTTTTTTTAAAAAAGAAGAGTTTTATATTCACCTAAAAGCACACTGTGGAAACTTCCCTCAGGCTCCTGTTGATCTCAGATAATTTGTGTAATTGATCAGCTTTCTTTTCCACCTCTTATTCTTGGTCCATGAAAGCCTCACGTAGGAACTATAAGAAAAGGCCAAGTCTGCAAGTCAATCTAGAATAATTACATGTTGGATAGGGTAGGGGAGAGATAGAGAAGAATAAGGAAGGAGAAAACTCCAGAATTTTTTAAAAGGAGAATGCATAATTACCACAGCTGAGGGATAGTGGAAAGAGAGACATGGACAGCATATGAAAAATGTGTCCACTTATTCATTCTGTCATTTGCAAATAAACCTCTGACACTTTCAGTTATTTCCTGTTGGTAATCAAGTTCTCTTTTTTTCTTTTTAGGCTCAACTTATTATTTCAGTTTGTGATGATGAATTTTATCCTGCCAATGCAGATCTCCACTTTATCATTGCCTTATAGTCTTACAGGGCAATCTGGGGGCTCTGAGAGATTTAAATGCCTTGCTCTGGGTCAAATACTCAGTTTGTATCTGTAGCAGGACTTGAACACAGGCCTTCTGACTCCCAAGACAATCTTTTTTTTTTTTTTAACTACATTGCTCTGCCTGTCATTACCTCAAAAACCCAAGTACATTTACCCAGATTTTATAAGGGTCTTAATTTTAATGAAAAGCTATACTTTCTTTCTTTGGATAACTTCCAATTTATATATTTTAAAACTTGTTTAATTTTTTAAGATCTACTAGTGAGCTTGAAGTATTTAGTGTTGTTGTTTAGGAAAACATTTGTTGTAAGCAATGACACATTATAAATTATTTAGATAACTGATTACTAACTAACCAATATTTGTTGAGTACTCATTGTGTAAAAGGTATTGTTAGATATTGGAAGAGGAAAAGATGGGTCAAAAAATCACACTCTAATAACAGTTGAGAGACAGCTCAGGCAATTTAGAATATAAGCTCTGGGAGGGTAGGGACTATTTTATTTTTACTTTTGTATTTCCTGTACCAGACAAAATGCCTGGCATGAAGTGCGCACTTAAGGGAGTTTTTGTTGAATTTTATTAAAATGCTAAGTGACAAATAAAGGGTAGAGAAAATATGTTACAGTAACTCAGAAATAGGAGAAATACTGTGGATCAGTACAGACAAAGGAAGACTTAATTGAGATGAGATTTAAATTGATCCTTGAATGATGGGTAGGATTTAGGTAAATGTGAGGAGGAGTAAGGACATTCAGGAATAATCCTTTTCTATTTCTCAACCATAGACAGTAGGTAATTTTACATTCAGTATTTCTTATATACATGTATTATAGAACAGATGCAACATGCAATGTGACCCTTAAATAAACTTTGTGTTGCTTTTATACAATCAATGCACACTATTTAAAAAACAATAAGGCTCTTAAGTTAGTGTGCATGGAATACCAGAGGTAAGAATGTCTACAATATGGTTGAGGAATAGTGAAGATGCTAGGTTTCTAGAGATTCTGTATAAGAGAATAGTAAAAGATGAGCTTGGAAATGAAGATTGGAACCATATCATGTGATCTTGAGCTAGAAGGGACCTTAGCAGGTCATGTAGTTCAACTTTTTCATTTTTTAGTGGTCAAAGAGGTCAAGCAATTCACAGAAGAACACAGTGTCAGAGTTAGGATAGTAGAAGACCTTGAAAGCTTATAAGCTTGTACTTACAAATACCTCTTAAGGGTTCACCAGTTTTTAATTAGGGAATTTGGATGATTCAAGTCAAGGAGCATTTATTAAGTGCCTACAATATGTCAGGCATCATGATAAGAGCTAGAGATGCAAAAGAGAGGCAAAAACAGTCTCTGCTCTCAAGGAATTAACAGTTTAATGAGAAAGTCAATTAATTTCTCTGGAACTCAGTTTTCTCACATGTAAAGTGAGGGGGTTTGTACTAGAAGGTCTGTAAAGTCTCTTTCAGGTCTTAAATCTGTGAGCCTATGAAAAGTGGCATTTTAGATAGGGTAATATGACAGTGTTGCTCAGAGAACTGGAGAAGGGACTGGCAACAGGAGACCAGTAAGAAGGCTATTATAATACTCTAAATGTGAGCTAATAATGGGGTAGGGTAACTTGTTGGGAAGAAAAGAGAGAGATGAATTCTAAAGGATTTTACCAAGGAGAAAAGACTTGTTTATTAACTACGGTAGTAGGGGGCAGGATCAGAGAGCTGGGAGACAAAATTACTTTAAGATTCTAAACTTTGGTAACTAGAAGAATGATGTTACCATAATAGAAAATAGAAAGTTCAAAGAGGGAACAACCTCGGAGGGAAAGATTATAAACCCTGTTTTGGTCACATTTGGAACAATATCAGTCCAAACAGAGGGAAATGTCTAGACATCATTTGAAAATGTAGAACTTGGGAAAGAAATTAGGGGAAAGACATAAATTTGAGTGTTACCATATAAAGATGCTATGTGAATATGAGAATAAATAGGAATTTCAAGGGACATACTACATATAGAAAAGGGCAAAGATCAAAGACAGAGCTTTGATGGATACCCATATGTAGAAACTTGGAGAAAGAGGAGTCAGCAAAGAAGATTTGGTGGCAGGAAGAAAAAAGGACCAGAATATCATATTATCAAAGATAAGGCAAGAGAAATTTGAAGAATGAGGTAGTCATCAGTGCTCTTTGTGATAATGTCTCTACCTAAAAACTTGGGTTTGGGTGGGTGAGAAGAAGCTGAATTGCAACGATCCTATGTACTTTTTTTTTATGATTATTGAAAAATCACTTAGTCTATGACATCCCTCCTCATGAGGAGTGGCATAAACAGGGACAATGAATCTGTTCCATTTAATGAGAAGGGGTTTTGTAATGAGTCACCTAGAACGATGAAAGGGACTTTAATGCAGGATTTCAATTTACGCGTTGACTGACCAAAGAAATGCCAGCAAGAAGTAAGGGGTACAAGAAAAATGGTGGCAGTTTTGACCTTTCAGTATTGAGAATTGAAAAGACTAGTAATGCAGGCAAAAGACTGAACACCAAAGGGACCAAGGCCTTGAACATCAGTTTTGACATAGAGTCAGATACTTATTTCTATAGGAAGTCCTTTCCTCTCCAACTTGGAATCTAATTACTAACCTGACCCTAAACAGGAGTTCAGTTGAGTCCTTGGAGCCTCACAGCTCCAATTCCAACTCATCATTGCAACTACCTGTTTCTTGCTGGTGTTTAGACAGAGGCTACCCACACAAACCCTGTCTTTCTTCATCTTGGGAACCTAAAATCTGAAAAAGGTTATTGGATTTGTAAATGGGAGTAACATTGATAATTTTCAAGTGAGTAATTTCTTTTAAATTGAGATTTTCTTTTTTATATCATTACATTTCTCCCATAACACCTCCCCAGAGAGCAATCCCACATAATATTTTTAAAACAAAAATAAAGGAAAAAGAAGAAGGGAATAGATAAAAAGTCTTGCAAAACTGATCAATACATCAAAACATTTCGAAAGTATATGCAATGTGTCACACCACTGCAGTGAATTTGACTAGGAATGTCTTCTGTTAGCTCATCTTTTGAGGCATTATTTTCTTGGTAGTCTTACAACATTTACTTTTGATTAGTTGTGGTCATTCTTTTCATTTATATTGTTTGTAGTTATTGTGTATATTTTTTTCTTGGCTCTGCTTCCTACATTCTGTATCAGATCATGTTAACTTTTTCATGCTTTGATATATTCATCCTTTTCATCATTTCTTACAGCCCAACAGTATTCCATTACATCCATGTACCACAATTTGTTTAGCCATTCTCCAACCAATGGACATTTACTTTATTTCCAACAAAAAATGTTGGTATAAATATTTTGGTATATCTGGGCACTTTCTTCTAATCAGTGACCTCCTTGGGTCATAAGCCTAGTAGTAAAATCTGTGTCAAAGGACATGGATATTTTAATCAATTTATTTGAATAATTCCAAATTGTTTTCTAGAAAGCTTATACTGACTCTTTCATCAACAAGGTACTAGTAGTGTTCATTATTTCTTATAGCACAGTAGTATTCCATCATGATTATATACCACAATCTTTTAATTTGATATAATCAAAATTATTCATTTTATACCTAGCTTTGTTCTTTATCTCTTGTTCATAAATTGCCTTTCCATAAGTCTGAGAAGTAATATGTTCCATGTTCTTCTAATTTTCTTGTAATATCTCTTTTTATAGAACAGCATGAAATAATGAAGAGAGAAATAAACGGAATCAAGAGAACACTGAATACTGTAATAGCAATATTGTTTTAGAAATGACTTTGAGTGAATAAGTCATTTTGACTTTTCTAAATATACAAATAAACTATAAAAGACATATGAAGAAAGATGCCTTCTGCATCCAGAGAAAGAATTGATGAATGGAAGTATGTATAGGATAAATTTACACATACACTCACACGTATCTGTGTGTAATGGTAGCCATCTCTAGGGTGGGGGAAGGAAAGAGAAGAAAAAAAAAGAAATTTACTTGATAACTTCATTATTTATTTAAAAGGAATAACAAATTACACATAATGAATTTGTAGTTTCATGTGCAATTATCTTTTTATTATACTGTTATAGAAATTCTTGTTTTATTCCATAATTTAAAAATTTTAAAAATTACTAATGTGCCTATCATCTTATAATGCCCCCCTCAAAAAAATTGACTATTTTCATCTTTTATAATCTTTTGGGACAATTTTGAGAGTGTGAGATGAAACTTCAGGGTGGCTTTTATTTGCATTTTTCTTATTAGTGCTTCATGTGATTTTTAATAGTTTTCATTTCTTCTTTTCAGGAGTGTTGGCTCATATTCAAAGGAGCAATTCCAGTAGAATTTTGATGGCAGAACCCATTTTGAAGAAGGTTAAGGGAAGTTAAAAATGGAAGTGAAGTAAATAGAAGATTGCTAACACATAATACTTACTCTGAGATATTTAAAAATGACCTAGAGAGAGATAAGAATGTTGCTTGAAGGGAGAGCAAGGGGCAAGTGAAATCTTTTTCCCCCAAAGGTTGGAAGAGCATGCGTTTGGGGAGGTGAGTGGAACAGGATGAGATAGGGAGAGTTTGAAGACTTTATGGAGATTACCTTGAAGTAAAAAAAATGTAATCTTGGCCCTTTAAGCTAAAGGAAATCTAGAAAATGGTTTTAGAAAATGTATTTTTCTCTATGGGTGGTTTGTACAATGATTGCAGCTGAGAGAGAGTCACATCATACTTTGAGAGACTGGAAAGGAAAGGGAAAAGAAGAAGCATTTCGGTAGCTGCTGTGTGCCAGGCACTGTGCTAATTGCTTTACAAATATCACCTCATTTAATGCTCATGACAACCCTGTGAGGTAGGTGCTTTTATTATCCCTATTTCACAGTTGAGGAAACTGAGCTAGGAAGTTTTGTGGGCTGGATTTGAACTTTGGTTTCCCTGACTACAGGTTTAACACTCTATCCACGGAGCTACTTAGGCTTAGGTAGAAAATAAAGTTATGATTCTAATCCTCCAGGCTGGTTGTCTCAAGATTCGACAAATCACATGATGACTAAAAAATTTCATTCTATTCCATCTCTTGGATCTATTTGCAAAGAAGGCCAGCTTCACCAGGTCAGTTTAGTGTGGATTTTAGCACAACTTGCTGGGTAATAATATAGCCATGTAACAGAAGCTTCAAAAAGAAGGTTTGGGTAAAAAAATATTCTTGAAGTAGGCAACCATACTTTTTCTGTCACTCTCCAATTGCCCCTGCTGTGAAGGGAAGGGGCACATTGCAGTGCTTTGTCTAGAGTACTTAGCACATCCTGAGTCCACATACCTGGATTAAACACTAATGCCAAGGGATGTTAGAAATTCACTTGGAGATTCCCCTGTAAGAAATGGGTATGAGTTGAAGACTGAAGAGTAGAGAGGTAGGGGTTTGCTTTTAGCATCTGTTTAAGTATAGATGTAGGTCGAGGGTGGTGTAGATATGGAGCTGCTACAGTAATGGACCACTTGGTTTCTAGGCCATTTTAGTCATGCTTCAGGCTAGCCGTAGGCACAGTCTCCCTCCCAAAGGGAGAACTTGGCTTTCAAGTATAGCCATTTGGCAGGAATACTACAGCAGGCCACATCAGGGGAGCACTTGACTGGCAAGCTTACTGTCTTCTTGGGCTGACTCTTTAATAGCAGATGCAAGAATGATCATCTGGAGCCTCTGTTTCAGACTTATAACCATTTAAACACATGTCTGGCAAGAGGGTTGTAGATGCATTCCAGGCCTCAAAAGAACTACTAAAAACCTGATTAAAGGAAGGTCAAACTGGTGACTTACTGTTAGATTCTAAGCTGAGTCCAGTCAGTTTGTGCATTTCAAATTCCTATCCCCCAGTGTCTCAACCATGCTGTAAAGGGGTCAAGTCTATTCAAATGACAGTTTTGTAAGAATAATAAAGCCCTGATGCCCTTGAACGTGGCTGTTGATGTTAGAAAGTCTGGCATCTTATATTCTCTATGGATAAAATAATCAAGGCTATTATTGCCCAAGGTACTGTGCTTTGGAGCAGCTGTCAATGTTTGGTGAGCTCTTTCTGATACTATGCATTCCTTTTTCAAGGGGCATGACAAGTTGTAAGAATATCACGTGACTGAATCCCTAGGAATTCTGCAAACACGAAGCCTCCTGCCATCTCTGCCTGGAGATCACGTGATTAGGGGGTGTCATAGTATGATTTAGAAGAGAAAATAATTTTTGATCTCGATTATCAAAAATAGCATGCTATTTATTATATCATCTTAAGAGCAGTAGGTTATCCAGCTGTAAAGGGATAGAGCGGGCATGAATCAGATTTTTTTATGTATCAATGTTAACATCTTCTGTACCTATGGATAACAGGTTCTCAGGTGCACTGCTGAGTATGTCACTGAAAGCCCAGTGGAGTTAAGTGTACAAAGTGAATCTGAGCACATGCTGTAATGGATTTGACCTCAAAGAGCACTACAAAGAGAAATTGCAGATAACCATCTGAACTGACTTCTGAGGTTTGTATCTCTGACTCCCAGGATATGAGGAGAAAAGAGAGATGGATGGAACAGATCAGAACGAACAGCTCAGAGATAAGAGAATGACTATATGCCAAGGTATTTTTTTTAAAAGTAAATAAAGTACAATAGCAAGTGATTCAAGAGGTAATTCTTTTTTTTTTTTTCATTCACTACTTTATGGCCCTAAATTATCATTTCAGATGTGCACTCAAAAAATGACCAGGGCAAGTTAAAATGACTTGATCACATTAACAAGTATGAAAAAGAAAAGACATAGAGTTACCATGTATAAGATACTAACTTAGAGACTCAGAGAATCTTAGAAGTCATCTAGTTCAAATGCCTATGAGGATGAAGGAATCCCCTTTATAATATCTAGCCTCTGTCTGAGGTTAAAGAAAATTTATGATTTTTTAATGATATAAAGAGAAGAAAGTTTATGGGTAGCAAAAACCTCCAAACCAAAACAAAACAAGAAGACAAATTAAAGAAAGGACAAAAACTAAAATGACAAAGGCTTGCTTTTGTTTTGTAAAGCTCATGAGGGAAGCTCATCTGCTACATTGGCAAATGTACTGATTCTGAATTTAGAGGACCTTGTTTCAAATCCTGCTTCTGATATTCCTTAAATATATGTGTCACCTTGAGCAAGTCACTTCTTTCTGTGACTCAGTTTCTTAATCTTGAAAATGAGCTGGTGAGATTAGATGGTCAGTATCTATGATTCTTTGATCCAAGGGAGTGTTTGTAAATGTCTAACATTTAACAATCACCTCTCAAAAAAGTATTCATAACATACTTTTACATTTAATCTTAATTTTTCAGAGTTTCTCCATCAATTTCTTAAGTCTAGGCAATGAACAAAAACATAAATCAAAGCGTGACTTGTAGTGGATTTCCTGCTGATTTGGGGGGTTATAAAATGCACACGCTGAAAATTTAACAGCTCACTTGAGCTAGTTTGAGTGGGCACAAGCACACTCTTGCTTTGATACTATGAACATATGTTTATGTGAATGTATGCATTGATGCAAAAATAGACTCATTATCTAGAAGGTAAGCACTGTAATATTTTTTCTCACTAGTGATGATGGACTTATTCTGATCTACCCTCTTTCTCTTGCCCACTTTCCTGGTAAGTAAAAACATATGATGTGAGATGATGTGAGACAGCTGAATAAGTTGAAAGTAAGATTTGGGACTCAGGAACAGATTAAAATAAAACTACCTAGGTATCAAACTTGTGACCTTGATGTTAATCAGCATCAAAGTCTCATAGATCAATTTGCCTTAGGCAATGAGCTGACCAGATACATACAATCTCTGTCTCTCTCTCTGTCTCTGTGTCTCTCTCTCTGTCTCTCTCTCCATATGTTTCTTTGTTTGTGTCTGTCAGAATACATACATATTGTCCACAGCAGAAACTCACAAAACCTCAGAGGTGAAAGGGAATTCCAGTTAGTCCAAGTGGTATCTGACTAACAAGTTACTCTATAGTATTCATAAAAGTAATCATTCAGCTGACACATGAAAATTTTAAGTGATTGGAAGCTTGCTACGTCTCAGTGGAACTCATTCTACTTTTGAATGTTTCTAACTGTTAGGAAGTTTTTCCTTTTATTAAGCCCAAGTTGACTTTTCTGCAGATGCTACTTATGACTCCTACTTCGGTCCCTTGGGACCAAGCAAAACAAGTGTAATCCCTCTTGTTTACGCTGAAGGGCTGTCATGGGGAAGAGATACGATACTTGTTCTACTTGGTCTTAGAGGGAAGAGCTAGGACCAATCATAGCAGGTGATTTTTATGTAGTACTTGGAGGCTCAAAACATTTGATGTATACACACACACACACACAAATCATTTATCTTCACAACAATGCTGATATAGATTCTACAGGTGATAATATCTCCATTTATAAAACTTTCAGTAAAACAGAGATTCAGATGACTTTTTTTGTGGTCACACGGCTAGTAAGTGTCAGAGATGCGATTTGAACATGGATTCCTTCTGACTGAATGAATAAATGAAGCATTTATTAAGTATTTACTGTTTACAAAGCAGAATGCTAAGTGTTGGGGATACAAATACAAAAGCAGAAAATCTGCTCTCAGGGAGCTCACATTTGGTTTTTGGGTGACAATACATATGCAATGTTTCAACTGCTAATCAGATGGAAAGGTCCCATGATCCTTAGTGTGCAATAGCAAAACAGATGTTAATTCTTCTTTAAATGTCATTTTTTCCTCAATTGCTGATATGAAATTATTTGACCATATTTGAGAGTTTGAAAGTGACTTCAGTGGTGTTACTGAAAATATTCCTATAAGTAATTCAAACTCTGAGCACCTGAAAAAAAAAAAACAACAAAATAACTGATGATCGATTGATTATCAGTGACAATGGTCCTGGGGAACAGATAATAAAATGAATCTCCGTCCTCAAAGGAAAAGCATAAAACAGCACTTGCATAGACTTTTTGGATAAGTGGAAGTCAGAAAATTTTTGGCTCAACATAAAGGAAAACAATAATCAAAGCTGTCTTAAAGTTGAACATGCTGATCCAGAGACAATGAGTCACTAGAGGCTTACAAGGTGATCACTTTTGGGGGATACTATAGAACAGTTTCACGATTTGTGTAGAAGTTTGATTAGGTAGCCTTCAAAGATTCCTCTACTTTTGCCATTCTATGATTCTCTGGAATGTATGTTTCAAGGTAAAACTCACTTAAAGTAATTTTGGCAGCTGATTCCGAATCAGAAAATTAAAGAACTTTGATGGCTTTGGAAGACTAAGAAAAGTACTGAAACTTGTT
Organism: Notamacropus eugenii; assembly: GCF_028372415.1. Lineage (NCBI taxonomy): Eukaryota > Metazoa > Chordata > Mammalia > Diprotodontia > Macropodidae > Notamacropus > Notamacropus eugenii. Next base: position 183,283,598 of record NC_092873.1, on the reverse strand, counting down.
CCCAGTTGGCTAGAAATTTGCTTAATCAAGTCAGAAATAATAGTCCAAATGATTTTGAAAGGCCTTAATTAGTTTACTCATATTTAGATAGTGCTGATGGTAACATTTGTCATTCTGTGCTTCTCTCCACAAATAGGTACACTCTCTCTGTGTCTCTGTCTCTGTCTCTCTCTTCTCTCCCCTCTCTCTCTCTGTCTCTTCCTCATATATGTGGCAACATATACATATGCACATACACATATGTATTGTTCCTATGCAGTTATCTGTACGTACATGGAAGCACTGTATATAATTGGAAATATCTGAAAAAATAAGTTAAGAGTAAATAAACTAACATTCTTCTATGCTGATTAAACTCACTGATATTTTCCTATACCTCCCCAAATAAAAGCATTTTTTCCATTTACAAGAAGACAAGTTAGTTTGATGGATTAAGCTAGTGCTCTGATTTTTTTTTTCCTCCTGGGAGAATTGCATTTGATAACATTGGAAAGACTGGAATATTATATGAGACATTTTTGAGAATATTTATTGCTACCTAGAAAAATGTGATGGGAATTTATTCTTACAGGTGTCAGAGAGTGTATAAGTAATTAGAACTACTTTACTCAACAGTGATCTCTGAATAATGCTTCAAAAATGTTCTGGCATGGATTTTATTAGGAACCCACTAATGGCACCCTTTAGAAAATGTTTCTTGACATTTTCTTCTTGGCTTATTTTCCCCCTTTCCCACTTCTTAGGTGTCTTTCCCTTGCCCAGGAATGGATATGTACTATGAAAGCCTTGTTTCCAACCTCGTCATGGCGCCTCCATTATAATTCACAAATGGTATGCAACCCAAATGGCAAGGCACATTATGTGATAGAGCTGGAATAGAACACCTGCACTTAGAGAAATATAACAGATATAATAAATGGCAGGTGTGAATATGAAAAAGGTCTTATATAATTGTCAGCAGAACTGCATAAGTTGAATGAATAAGAAATAAAAACAACCTACCCAGGCTAAAGCTGATATCTTCAAAATTAACTTAATTTTCCCAAGTATTTATTACCTTATTGTTATCATTTTTATCATCATTGTAATCATCTCTTCAGCATTAGATTTTCAAGGTGAAAGCTTATGTTCTGGCAATATTTTTCAAAACACATTATTTCTCCTCCTTCATGTTGTCATGTTTACCTTTTCCTTTCTGAGCAGCAGTCCCAGAGCTACAAATATCCTAACCCAAACTGGGACTCATTATAAGTTGGGCTTTCTTTGAAAGTTCTTCCTTTTGTTGTATGGAGCCAACCAAGCTGAGCAGAGCAGCATGATCAGTCTAGCACTGTGAAGTGGGAAATCAGAGCCATTGAACACTATGAATTTTCCCAGTATTTCCCTATGTCAGAACCCCTGAGTTAAATGCATCCATGCAGTTCCACTGAGAAAATTCAGTGTTCAATAGCACTCAGAGTTTTTCATTTCCTACCCGTGGTGTGGAGGCTTAGACGTTGCCATTGGGTTTCATTATAAAACACAGAGGGATAAAATGGTTCAAGGGCCTTTAGAAGACATTAGAATCATAAAGAAGGAGAGTTTCTTTTTTTTCCCCTTTACGTATCCCTTCTCCTTCAATGCTTATGTTTAGTTGAATCATAAATGATGATGGACTTTGGAAACAGGATCTATGATTTTATCACTCTAAGGAACTCCAGAAGAAACTCCCTTTCAAGTACACCTTGGTAGCTACTTTGCAATTTGTCATCTTAGAGCATTGTTTGGGGGCATTGGTAAGTTAAATGACTTGCCCAGGGTCTGTCAGTTGGTAAGTAAGGTAGGAATTGAATCTACATCATCCTGACCCAGAAGAATGGTGTACTGGAAACATCTCATATTTTTTCCCCAAAACCCATTGTTAAGTTTTAAGTGTGAGCATTTACACCTGGGAAAAGCAAACCTATAAATCAGGATTCAATTTATTATTTTGCTGATTGTTTAGACTTTAAAAATGATGGAGAAAATAGTCAGATTAAACTTATTATTTTATTTATTTATTGAATTTTCTTTTTAATTTACAGACTAAAACAAATATTTCCATAACATAGTAAAATAAAAAAGATGATTGCACATGAAACTGCAAATAAAGTTATCATGTAAATTTCTTTTTTTTCCTCCCTCTAACCCTAGACACATCTGTAGAATCGCTCTATATATACTTCTATTTGTCAGTAATTTCTCTGGATGCAGATAGCATCTTCTGTCAAATTTAACTTAAAAGGGTCTTGTTATCAGATTCCTCACTGTGACACCAATGCAATACACATAGCAGTCATTATTAATATGCATGCATATTTCCAGGGTAAATTCGCAAAATATAAATAGCTCTCTTCCTCAAAGGCAAAACCAAAATATTTATTCAGGTACCAGAAAGCCAGTTCCACCATGGTAACAAAGACGTTTATGCATATCACCAATCCAGGGAACACTGACATCCCCAAGGCTTCCCTCCATTAGACCTTCCAACAAACAAGGCAACAAACTTTGGCACTCACTCACACTAGCTGCTCCGCCTCAACTCTGCCTTGCTTTCTCCTGGCTCTGCTTCTCACTTCCTGCTCCACCCTTCCTGCTCCACCTGTTTGACAAGCTTCTCCCACCATGCCATATGACTCAGGCTCCATCACAACAGTCATCTAGGCCTGAGCTCAAAGCAGGTCACATAGGTCTATTAATGGGCGGGAAAGATCTTTCCATTCCATTAACATTATACTCACTCCCCCACAAGTTGTTGAACATTTACCTGCACATTCCCAGATACCAGGTCTTTCTTCATTATATTATACTATTGCTGATGTATGCCAATGATGTAATTAAAAGGTTACAAGTGGAACTGTCTCCAGTTTCAAAAATTAATCTAAGTAAAACAAAATTTTGGGGCAGGCTTGGTCAGTAGAAAGAACCTTGGATTTGGACACATAAGAATTGAGTTTGAAACTTTGCTGTGCAGTTTACGACCTGGTTGACCTTGGGCAAATCTCTTCAACTTTCTGTGCCTTGGTTTCCTTATTGGTAAAATGAGGGGATTAAATTATGTTTTTTAAGCTTCCTTAGAGTTTTTAGTTTTTGCTGCTATAAAATAGAAGTATGAAATAGAGTGTCCTCTTGTTCAAATGATAGAAAGCTTTACTAGGGGCTTACTACAACCTAAATGTACAGATATATGTCCTTTTTCTAATATACTTACCTTTTTAAAAACTCAATTGAGGCTAAGTTATGTTAGGAGCTATACTCAAACACCAGATTGTCAGCATATTGTCGTTACATGGTGGATGTGTCTTTACAACATCTAAACCATGCATCCAGGTCATTCATCTGGTTGTCCTGTTTGCACAGTGCCAAATCTCCAGACAGACAGAATTTGGCACCTTGAAAAGTCTCAGAGATTCATTGTTAACTCTGAGAAATCTAAGGAGACAAGCTTGTAGAAGAGACTTATCATATTTTAAATCACTTGCAAAACACTTAAATGCCTAGAAAGAACATGGTAAATAATTCAGACTTTTACATCTCACAGACCTCCAAGCTTTAGTAATGCTTATGAGAGATTTGGCCCTGAGTTTATCGCTTGTTTCATAAGTGCATTCTCTATAAATCATCTATATTTTCTATATATCCCACAATTCAACAAATAGACTGCTTTTTGCCTGGCAAGAGCTCACAGCTCTGCATTGATTTTAGCTGACAGACTAGATAAAGCTCTTTTGACATGGGGATGTGTCAGAATGCCCCCTTCCCTTTATTGGAAACAGAGGGATTGTTGAGCTTACTGATTGAACTTTAAAGATATGGACAAATCTCAGATACCTTCTTCTTTTCAGAGAGAAAAGTGTGGCAGGGCTTTGCATTATGGGATATGTGTAAGTGCAGTTATGAAAGCCCATCTATGAATGTAAATCACTTTCACACTTAGTAAAAGTGCTTTCATTTACATGAATAAGAAGTCATCTTGAGTGAGGCACATAGGATGGAAGTCTGTAAGTACATGTGTAAACTTATTATGAATTACAAAATCAGTTAGGGTAGAAGAATACTGTGGTACAGTGGTTAAAGTGCTGGGCCTAGAATCAGGAATTGAACCTGGGTTCAAATCCAGCCTCAGATTCTGGGCATGTGGCTTAAGCTCTTTCACTCTCACTTTCTTTAGATGTAAAATAGAGATATTGATATCACCATAATAATATCTTAGAGGGTTTTTTTTTTTGTGGGGTCATATGAGATAAAAATAAGTAAAAAAATTCCAAACCTTCAAGTACTATGCTTGTGTGCATATGAATGTATGTGTGTATGTTTGTGTGTATTAATAGGTCTATGACATCATTGGTTTAGGGAGCTAACCTAAGTTTAGGTCAGTAAACTTCTATCCCTGTAAACCAGCAGCTGTTCAGCAGCTTAGGCATGGAGAGTTATCTGGGACTCATGCCTTGCTCAGGTTCACACAGTCAGCATTCTGACATGGAAACCAAACTTAAGCTTTTCTTATTCCAATTCTCTATGCACTATAAGAGGCTATCTTTCTTTATAGCTAATATTATTATTATTTAGCACACTATTTTTCCTATGTTCTTATCATATTCTTTTCTTTATTACAGTTACTTTATAGTTAGAGCCAACCTATGTATTAGTGATGTTCTCCAATAGATTAAAGGAACATGAGAATGGGGGCCATTTTAATGATTTTTTAAAAAATCTTTCCCAGTACCTAGTATGGTGCTTTGAACATTATGTGTTACTGATAAATATTTATTGAATTTGGCTATTGAAGAAAGGGTAAAGAGAGGTGAATGGAAGTAAAGAAGTGCACAGGTCGGGGGGGACAGGAAGAGTGAAGGCACTAAGGCAGGAAAATCTTGGCACAAGGGGAGAACTACATGGATAAAGTAAAAGATAAATATGGGCAAGTCATAGACAATAGCACTGCATTGGTGGTGGTCTTGAAAGCCAGGCAAAGGAATTATGCCTAATTGCCATAGGTCATATGTAGTCATTGGAGGGTCTTCAAAAAGGGACTGACATGAGGAAAATAGGAAATATTGTTGTGGTATCATGTAGGATGGTATGGAGATATAGAGAAGGGGAAGTAAGGTGACAAGTAATGGAAGCCCAATCTAGGGACATGACAGTGGAAATGGAGAAGAAACATTTTGAGGGGAAAAAAGCAACTACAACCTATACACTGGATAAGGGATGGAGGAGAGGGAAAAATCGAATATCACAGTATTATAGATTAGGGCTAAAAGGGAACTTAGAAGTCAATAAATCGAGCCTCATTTTATAAGTGAGGAAAGTGAGGTAGTGGTATGTTAAGTGACTTCCCTAAGTGCCAAGCCTAGAGGCCTGTATTGGGCTACCCAAGTCTTTCTTACCTGTCCAGGTCTTCGGCTGGCCACGCCGGATGCACGTATGAGAGAAAGGACGTTCCAGAGTCAAACAGGGGTTGAGCTTTATTACAGGGTTTCAGTTACAAGTGCAGGGAGTCTTCTTTCTTAGGACGAAGAGGGGGAGATTTCCTAAGAAGGCTAAGCTTAAGGGAATGGAAGTAGAAGTACAAGCGGGGAGAGAGGGGGAGGGGAGAGAGGAAAGAAAAGAAGCGGAGCCCTACTTTTCTCTTTGGCTCCACACGTGCTAAGAGCTTTCTGGCTTCCTCAATCCTACTTAATCTTCAGCCACACAGTTTGCATCTCAATACCATGCTGTTAGGTAACTAGGTGTGCTCCAATCCGGGACGACCTCGAGGGCAGGGAGACTCCACCCATCAGGTATCTCCGGGGGAGAGGCGGAAATACCCGAGCTAGCCGAGCTAGCTCGGTCTGACCTTCTCGAACCCCCGCTGTTCATGGAGGGCCTCGTAAGACTCTAAGATTTAGAAGTCCCACTTTTACCTGCCCGAGACTGTCCACACGGAATTGAGCTTCCAGTCCCAACATATCCCCTTCTTTGTTATGCGCGGAGCGCACCTGGCTCTAGAGCAAACAGTGGCTGGAGGCTGAGTGGATTAGGAAGGCCTTTAGCATATGAGTACCTTACAACAAGACTTCATTCACACAGAAATCTGCAGCTAGCACAACTGACAAAGGGAGGCATCAAATAAAACAAAGATGAAACTAAATGGCTGAGTTACAACTGGGGAAGTGCAATCAACTAAAATCCCAAAGCATATTTTAAGAGAAGCAGGTGGTGTAGGCGCCTTACACCACCACTCCCTTAATCTTGCAAATGGATCTATACAGGTGGAAAATTGGTCACCTCCTCCCCACCCAAGTGTCCTGGGTTTGTGATATCAAAGTCCTCATTCAGCTGGCGAAAAAAGGATGCCTAGATGGGAAGCTGTCAGCAGCAGTGTCTGCGGTTGTGATGAGGGCTGCCTCCTCTCTGGGCAGCAAGGTTAAAGCTGTCAGCAGCAGGCTCAGGTGGTGTATGATCCTTCTCCGGGGTCTCTGGGCTCTCCGGGGTCTCCGCCTCCTGCGTCTCCGTCGTCTCCGACCTCGGTTCCCACCTACGGATCCTTCTAATGGGAATCCACGCATCACCTTTTCCTGTGGAGACACAAACATACCCTGGACCCCATATTAGTATCTTATACGGACCTTTCCATTTCCCTGAGGCCATATCCTTTACCATGGCCCATGTGTCTTTATATCCAGCCTGGGTATTACTTTCCTTGCGGGGTTGTCTTGGAAAAGTCACAAAATGTCTCATAGCTGGAGTAGTATGTGAGTTTCTTGAGATATGCAAAAAATTGTGTGTATACACAGCTGTATCAAGCTCTGATTGTGTTAGGCGACCTTTTCCCCTTCTTTGTTTAGCGAGGATCGCCTTCAAGGTGAGATTGGCCCTTTCCACTATGGCCTGGCCTTGTGGATTGTAGGGGATTCCTGTAACATGTCGAATCCCTAGATCGCGGAGGAAGTGTGTAAGGGTTTGAGAAGTATAGGCAGGGCCGTTATCTGTCTTTATTTCTAAGGGTAAGCCTGAAACAGAAAAACAGTGCCAAAGATGTTGAATTACTTTAGCACTTGATTCACCTGGCTGTAAAGTCACCATAAGGAATCCGGACCATGTGTCAACTGTCACATGTATGCACTGGCCCTTAAGATGGGTGACATCCATTTGCCAAATTTCATTGGGTGCCAAGCCACGAGGATTGACACCCTGGTCTAGAGATGGGTGGAATGGGATACATTGGAGACAGCTCTTAACAATTTTTCTGGCCTGTTCCTGAGTTATCCCATATAATTTGCAGAGGGCTTCTGTGGCTAGGTGGAACCTATCATGAGCCTTTTGGGCCCTTTCTTGTGGTTCCACAGTGTGCCCTACCAGGTATAGTGAATTGTCTGCTATTTGATTTCCTTCAAAAATTGGTCCTGTGCCATTTGTATGTGAGCGCACATGTAAAACATAAAAAGGGTGTGTTCTGTTATTAATGGTGGTCAATAGCCGCTCACACTGTGAAAAAATATTGGACCGATAATCTACAATAGAGTCCTCAATCCGTGAAATTAATAAAGATGCATACTGACTATCAGTGATAATATTAATGGGTATGTCACTATATATTTGGAGAGCTTGGATTATAGCTTCCAATTCGTTCTGTTGAGTAGAGGTGTAGGGTGTGTTAACTATATATATCTCTTGGGAGGCCGAATTATAAATAGATGCCTTGTGATGTTTCGTGGCATCTGTAAAAATGTTAGGCCCTTCTACTGGGTTTGGTGAGTACCTTTTCACTGGTGCTGGGGCCCACTGTAATAATTCTTTGAATAGAAAAGTCGAATTTGGTTTCATCTGGGCCCAGTGGAGTATAGTGGCCCAAGAAACATGATTCTGAGCTAACTCTTCTACATCCTTAGTGGTGAGTGTAGCATAAAGAATTGGCTGTTTTTGGTATATGTGGGTGGCTCTTCTTACTGCCTCTAGTGCTAACCGTCCTAGAAATTCCCACTTGTTTAGTAAACTGCTTCCTGTTTTACTTAAATATACCCACTCTAGGGGCTTCTCTTTTTGATGTATGACGGCATAGGGAGGTGTGGTGGAGATAATAGATACCTCCAGATCTCCTCCTGGATCCCACCGAAATGTGGTGGACTCTAAAAATTGTTTTTTTATTGCCTCTATGGCCTTGGCTGCTTCAGGAGTCAATGTTCGTGGGGAATTTAAAGCAGAGTCTCCTGTCAATAGTGAATATAAAGGTTGCATGAGAGGTAAAGGTATAGGCACCTTTGATCTTATCCATTGGATAGCTCCTACCAGTTTCTGAGCATCATTGAGTGTTTGGATCTTTATATCCCATTTTGGGGGTTCCGGCCGAATGATGGTGCCCTGTATCTGATATCCCAAATATTTGTAATTGGGTCCTCTCTGTATCTTTTCAGGAGCAATAACTAATCCTAGTCCTAAAAGGTTCCTTTCTACTGCTTGGAAACACTTCTCCAGTTCCTTGAGCTGAGGTGCAGCTATAAGGATGTCATCCATATAATGGATGATTTTGCATTGGTATTGCTGTCTGGGGCTTTCTAAGGCTTGATTAACATACCACTGGCAGATGGTGGGGCTGCAACTCATACCTTGGGGCAATACCTTCCACTGATACCTCTTTGCAGGTCCTTCGTTATTGGGGTGAGGTATTGTAAAAGCAAACCGAGGACAATCTACTTTGTTTAAAGGAATGGAAAAAAAAACAATCCTGAATATCAATGATTATAAGTGACCAACCCTCCGGGATGGCATTAGGAGAAGGGAGACCTGGTTGCAGGGCTCCCATAGGCATGAGAGACTGATTTACCTTCCTTAGATCTGTAAGGAACCTGAATTTCCCGGATTTTTTCTTTATAACAAACACAGGAGCATTCCAGGGTGACTTTGATGGTTCTATATTTCCTTTTTCTAATTGCTCCTTAACCAATAGTTGTAGTGCCTGGAGTTTTTCTGGGGTCAGGGACCATTGCTCCACCCAAATCGGGGTGTCTGACTTCCAATTCAAGGGTGGGGACTCCAGTGCAACTGCAATGGCCCTTACTAAAAATTTGATAGCTTCATCCCGAGGCGGCTCATAATGTCCCTGCCCCAGATGTTAAAACTAAGTCCTGGAATCACCAACGGCCATACGGTCCCTTGGCGATCCTCTGCCTCCCACTTTACTGGGTGCATTGTCTCTAAGGTATTTTGGCACCCTCCTATTCCCCACACTGGTCTCTGGCTTTCTTTAAGCTTCCAGTGCCGGGGTACTGAGCGACCGCTAAGGCAGGTCCTATCCGCTCCAGTATCAAGGAGGCCAGTCATGGGAATTCCATTAAGCCAGATCGTACACTCAGGTCTATTCTGTCCTATTTCCTTTAGTAACTGGATTTGAACTGAGTGCTTTAAAGGAAGGGCAATAGCTATGGGAAGCTGATTGTCTATATGAGCTGGCTCGGCTACCACATTGGAGCATGGAAGTGCTGTGGTGCCGGTGGGATAAACTCCTGTATATATAACTACGGGTGCATGAGAGGGGTTCTGTAATATTAGGGATTCCTCCTGTATGGGGTCTCTCAGGGGAATCATGGCAAACTGATGAGCTGCAAGCTGGCACTTCTCTAAGCTGTAAAGGTGTTGCTTTCCTTCCTCTGGCCCCATAATCTCCTGTATTCTCCCTCCAAGGGGCCATCCCGATTCTCTGCCAAAGGGTACACTTTCGGGGCCCTCGAGGGGCCCCTCACCCCGTTTCCCGACTTCCTACATTGTTTAGCTAAGTGACCTGGCTTTCCACATGAAAAACAAGGGTCCTGGCCCCTCCCTGTACTTATTTCTTTCCTACACTCTTTCTTAAGGTGTCCCGGTTTTCCGCAGTTAAAACATTTTTTCTCCAAAGAGATATTACTTAAGGCGGCAGCCAGGTACTTCCCTTGCACCTGTGCCAAGTAGACCTGACTTCCTACCCTTTCACATCTCTGTATCATCTCTTCAACAGATGCATTCTTTGGCAGTCCCAGCATTGCCTTTTTGCAGTCATGATTACAATTCTGCCGCAGCAATGTCCTCAACACTATCTCTGTCCCTTGGTTTTCCTCTCCCATATCTCGACCTACTGCCTCCTGCAGCCTGGCCACAAAATTAGTAAATGGCTCATTGTTTCCTTGCGTAATCCTAGTCATGGGAAACTCTCTCTCTTTCTTAGAGGCTATAACCTTCCAGGCGGCAATAGCCATTCCGGCAATCAAAACATAATCGGAGGCTGAGTACTGTAATTGATTTCCTGTAGCCTCAAACTGCCCTGTTCCTGTAAATTGCTGATAAGCCTGGGGGGCCTGAGCCCCTAGCCCACCGGTAGTGCTCTTTACCCTCTGAGAAAATTCTGATACCCAAATCACATTCTGCCCAGGGGTAAGGCAGGCTCTAGCTAAGCTCTTCCAGTCATTAGGAGTCAGAACGAACTGACCGCTGAGAGTTTCAAGCATGGCTATAACAAAGGGTGAATTAGGGCCATGCTTGGTACAAGCCTCTTTAAGAGTCGCCACTCTCTTCCACTCTATGGGTATGTGGCTCCTCCGAACCCCACCGGGGACACTGGGGTCCGCTATTTCTAACACAGGAAATGTCCCTACATCTTCTCCATTCTCTATAGCCTTTCTTATTCCTTTTTCCAAACTGGACTGTGGCCCTGAACTGTCTGACCAATGGAGCAGGTTATAAGGAGGCGCGGAGGGAAGGCACGGCGTATTCTCCCCTGCCTCGCCTTTTCCATCCGCTAGATGGAGCTCCGGGTCTATTTTTTCTTTACGCTCCTTAACTTTCCGCTTAACTTTCTGCTTGCCTGGGTCCTCCCTCCCTCCCGTGTTCTCCCCTCCCCTCTCTCCGCTTCCACTCTCATTCCAATCCCGCCCTGGCCTCTCCGGCCCTTCCAGCAGGCTTTTAATTACACCGAATATCAGGAAATCTAAATCCTCCAGCTCCCCAGGGTATTGTTGCTCGTAAGCAGTCATTTGCTCTCCGACCGCTCCCCATTTTTCTCTTGATATTCCTGCCTGCTTGAGCCAAGGAGAAACTTTCCAAATCCTTTCACAAAATTCTCGGAGGTCATCTAACTCTATTGTGACCCCCGCCTTCCTGCATTCCCTGTGAAGTGTCTCAGCCCAGACCTCCTGTTCCTCTGGCTTTATTACTGGCAATAGATTCCCCATCTCCGCCCTTTTCCCAGGGGTTTGGGAAGCTTCTCTCCCCTTTCTCTCCTTCCGAATCTAGGATTCGGGACTCGCTTCTTTCACAGCCCCTTCCGGGTGTACCCCAAAAGCACCCAGGATTATCTACGCTCCCAATCCCTGTTGGGACGCCAACTGCCAAGCCTAGAGGCCTGTATTGGGCTACCTGAGTCTTTCTTACCTGTCCAGGTCTTCGGCTGGCCACGCCGGATGCACGTATGAGAGAAAGGACGTTCCAGAGTCAAACAGGGGTTGAGCTTTATTACAGGGTTTCAGTTACAAGTGCAGGGAGTCTTCTTTCTTAGGACGAAGAGGGGGAGATTTCCTAAGAAGGCTAAGCTTAAGGGAATGGAAGTAGAAGTACAAGCGGGGAGAGAGGGGGAGGGGAGAGAGGAAAGAAAAGAAGCGGAGCCCTACTTTTCTCTTTGGCTCCACACGTGCTAAGAGCTTTCTGGCTTCCTCAATCCTACTTAATCTTCAGCCACACAGTTTGCATCTCAATACCATGCTGTTAGGTAACTAGGTGTGCTCCAATCCGGGACGACCTCGAGGGCAGGGAGACTCCACCCATCAGGTATCTCCGGGGGAGAGGCGGAAATACCCGAGCTAGCCGAGCTAGCTCGGTCTGACCTTCTCGAACCCCCGCTGTTCATGGAGGGCCTCGTAAGACTCTAAGATTTAGAAGTCCCACTTTTACCTGCCCGAGACTGTCCACACGGAATTGAGCTTCCAGTCCCAACACCTAAGGTTGCATTGCTAGTAGGTTTCTGAGGTAGGATTAAATCTCAGGCTTTTCTTTATCTACACCACTTAACTTCCAGATAAAGAGCTAGATTTTTTAACTTGGGAGACCAAAAGACTCAATACAATTCTGTAAATCAAGGAGTCAGAAACTGTTCTGGGTGGGGGCTACTTCATTTTGCTTTGGCACATTGTGAGTTAGAAGTGATGAAGAAAGAGAATCAACTAGAGATGGACATGTAGAACTGGAGTGCAAGTTGGGACTGAAGAAACAGATTTGGTAATTGAATTGGTAGCTCTATTGGCATAGAACTGGTTGTTGAAGTCATTAGAATGGGTAAAATCATTGAGGGAGTGAGAAGCCGAATGCAACTATCTCCAAGAGAATAGATTATTGAGAATTGAAAATTAGGAAACATATAGTTAATTGTTAGGAGGAGGAAGAGGAATCTGCAAAAGACTGAGTGGATATAACCAGGGAGATAAGAGGAGTAATAGAAAAGTGAAATCAGAGAGGATAGAATTTTAATAAGGGTAGGGGAATTTTACACATATGGTAAAGTAAAAGGAAGTAACATAGCTGAGCTTCTCTTCATCAGCTTCTCCAAACAGATCCAGAAAATGCACCAAATCAAATCTTGATAGGAAAATCCAGAAAAAGTCACAGCAAATAATTTGTCCAGTCCAGGGAAGCATAGGGAGACAACAGGGACCTGAGAACTGGTCAGGTGAAGGGCACATGGTGCATGGAGCACTCCAGGGACCAAAGAAGTGTTAAGCACCAGGGCAAGAGGAAGTCCCAAACTCAAACCAGGACACCCAGAGAGCATTCTGTGTCCTTGAAATGGGGACAGGTGAGAACTGGCAACTCTGTTGGTCACTGCACAGTCTAAGATCCAAGACAGAATGAGAAGCAGACCTACCCAGAGCAATGGTGGTCTTGGATGAAGAACCTTGGTAGTATCAGGAGAAAAAAGAAAGATTAGAAGCTAGCAACATCAGCCATGTGACTCAGATCCTAAACACAAAGCAAGGTCTCATTTCCAATATCTATCCCAGACTATAGAGGAATAACCAAGGCAGAAAGCCTAGATGGAAGGGAAATCTGCAGTTCTGTCACCCCCAGGCAACAAAACTTTACAATTGGCTGATACAGACTGAGTCCAGCAGCACCTAACTTGCAGAACTAAGACCAGGGGAACAACAATCAGACTTTGCCTTGGATCAGACTACTTTAAGAGCACTGAAAGCATGAAGATCATCAGTTTGTCTCTGAGATCCTGGAATAACACAACACTAAATACTTTAAGGAAGCAGCAGTAGGACTAGATTCTCCCCCAAAGTGTGGCAGAGCTCAGCCTAATATCATCTTTGAAGTCAAGAAGCAGACTGGAAAAATTAGCAAACAAATCCATTGTAAAGAGTTATTATGGGGCAGTCTCTTTCAAGATAAAAACACAGAAGAGAATGGAAAATTCAAAATATCTACAAGCAAAGCCCCAGAGAAAAACACAGCTTGGGTATGAACTCAATTAGAATTGTTGGAAGAGATGAAGTATTTTTTTTAAAAAGAGTAGTTAAAATGCTTTTGTAAATGGAAAGAGAGTGCTTCAGGACAAAAAAGAATAAGAAATGAGAACCCTGAAAAATTTAGGAAAGGAATAATTAGTTTGGCACAAGAAGTACACCACCTTGCCCAAGCAATAAACTCACTGAAAATTAGAACTAAATAGAAACCAATGACTCAGTGAGATAACGAGAAATTTTAAAACAAAAATTAAAAAATAGAAGAAAATGGAAGGAAAAAATAATCTCATAGAAAATCTCATGGGAAAAATAATCTAGAAATTAGATTGAGGAGAAAAAAATTAAGAATCATTGAAATATTGGACATTCAGATAGTACAAGACCAAAAAAAAAAGAGAATTTAGATATCATATTTACATAAATCTTAAAAGAAGACTGCCTATGTCTTTTGGAAATAGAGAGCAGTATGTAAATAGAAAGAATCTACCAATCACCCCCTGAAAAAATTCCTCGAAGAGAACTAACAGAATCATAATGATCAAAATCCAGAACTTGTAGGTTAAAGAGAAAATGTGCACACATCCAGAAAGAAAGAATTCAAGTATTAAAGAGCCACTGTCAGAGTCATGATTTAGCAGTCACCACCATAAAGGGGTGAAGAACTTGGAATATTATATTCCAGAATGCAAAGGCTAACTGATCCAACAAAACTATGTGTAATGATTTGGGAGTGGGGAGGAATGACTCTTTAATGAAATAGAGGACTTCTATGCTTTCCAGTTAGAAAGACCCAGAGGTGTGTAGAAACTTTGAAATTCAAATACAAGCATGTAGAGAAACATAAACATGAATGAACAAAAATAAAGTATTCAGCAAAGATAAACTGCTTATATTCAAATATAGGGAGATGATACTTGTGTCCCCTCATTAGGGTTCGTAGACAGAATCTAATTTGACAAGGGAGTGAGAATGGTTCTGTTACATGTTGAAGATCTTAAGAATGAAAAGAGTGGGGAACAGGAATTCCTTGAAGAAAAAGGAAGATTACTGAAAATCATCTCACATATTCAAAATGAATAAGTAAACAACCATATAAACAAGGAGGAGCAAGTGGAGGAAACAGCTCACCCTTGAATCTCGCTTATCTGAGAGATGGAAGATTATACACACAGAATGGGGTACAGACATACATGTCACCCACTGGGGGAGAAAAGTGAAGAGAAAGGAAGAAATTAGTTCTAAGTAAAATCAATACTAAGTCTATACAAAAATATTTATAACTCATTTTGAGGTAGCAAACAATGGGAACCTCAGGGTTTTTCCATATATTGGAGAATGAATGAACAAGTTTTGGTATAGAATTGTGATGGAATACAATTGTGCTGAATTCTTATCAGTATAATGTCCAAGGAAGATTCCAAAGGCCTAATGACGAAACATGCTACCCACTTCCAAACAGAATGGGGAAGGACTCAGAACAAATAATAAAACAAACAGCTTTTGGACATGACCAATGTGGAAAACACAATGACCAATCACAATTTCTGAGAACTCATGATGAAACATGCTGCCCACTTTCTGAAAGAGAGGTGAAGTGTTCAGAGGACAGACA
The DNA here is from genome assembly GCF_028372415.1 of Notamacropus eugenii. Lineage (NCBI taxonomy): Eukaryota > Metazoa > Chordata > Mammalia > Diprotodontia > Macropodidae > Notamacropus > Notamacropus eugenii. The sequence goes on along the minus strand of NC_092873.1, from coordinate 183,268,499 downwards.
GGTATATATATTTTTCAACATGACCAATGTGATCATTTATTTTGTTGACTCTACATGTTCATAACAAGAGTTTTGTTTTTCTTTCTTTATTATCTGTAGGTAGATGAGGGAAATGGAATGAGGAGAAGGGTGATTTTTGAAAATAAAATAATATTTAATTTAAAAAGAAAAGGATGAAGACTGGAGATTAAAATTGTCAGGAAGTATGTCACTGATCTTCTGCAAATCAATTTAGAAAACTATTAGGGATCAGAATTCAGATTATTGGGGTGAAAAAAGAATAGGAGATGAAAAATGGAAGCAAGAGGTATAAAGGTTTGAGAAGTCTGGCAGTAAATAGAAAGAAGGAAAGGGAAGGAGTTAGAAAGAAAGTAAGATCAATGAAAGTTATTGAAAGTTTTTTTCTCTTCTTTCTTTTATTTTAAATATTGGGGAAGACCTGAATGGGTGTGAATGCCTAAAGGAGAAATCAGGGGAAAGGGAAATCAGAGGAAATGAGGAGAGAACAAGATAATTTCTTGACTTCCATAGATAGGTAAATAAAATATTTATTAAGAGCTTACTCAATTCCATGCATTGTGCTAAGAGCTGAGATTATAAATGCAAACAAAAAAGACAGTTCCTACCCTCTAGGAATTTACTTTCCTGGGGACAGATAGCACATAAAACGAACTGAAAAGTTGAAGGTGTTGGGTAAGAAGGGACTAGGGTTGTAAAAATTTAGAGAAGCAAAATAAAAAATAAAGCGGGATTAGAACTGATCATTTCTCAAGAAATTAACTATATAGGAAATAAGAAGGAAGACACTCTCTGAATCCAGAGAAAGAACTGATAAATAGAATATATACAGAATATTTTTACATATATATATATATATATACACACACATTCATGCATATACACACACCTATTTGTGTCTCATGGTAGCTATCTCTGAGGGGATGGGGAGGGAGGAAATTAAGAAAAAAGAAAAACGTTTACATGATAATTTTTGTATATTTGAAAGGAATAACAAATTGTGCATAGTAGATTTTCAGTTTCATGTACAATTGCCTTTTTTATTGTATTATGTTATGAAAATGCTTGTTTTATTCCATAAATTAAACATAAAATTTAAAAATAAGTTTAAAAAGAGATTATATAGTAGAAGAGAACATTGAAGGAGACAGTAAGGTTTATTCCTTGGAAGTCATCAGGAAAAGCTGTTTTTTTGAGAAATTTATTTGTATAAAGACAGGGAACGGGACCAAATATTTTCTTGGTGTCTCTTGTAACTCGATGGTTCTATGATAACATCTATGAGGATGCTCACTATTTTTAAAAATGCTACTATATTATTTTTTATGTCAGGAAAGTACTTTATGGATGTAACCAGGGACTCAAACACAGTTGCATAAAACTTTTTTATTCATGGAGATTGCTTGGTGTGCCATGTCTGCATGAGGGGCAGAGCTGGAAAAAGCCTAGAAAAGGAGAGAGCTCCTGGTGTTTTAATTTCTGACTTCAAGAGATAAGACCTAAGGTTCCCAATTCACTTCATGGAGAGGTCCTTGAAGGTAGAGATTCTGGGAAGAAGCCAACTTGTAGAGGTGTTAATATCTCAGATCCCTATCCCCAGTTTACCACATTTGAGACTTTGGAGAATTGCTCCTTGGGTGAGATCTGGGTCTGAGTTTTCTTGATCTGACGTGAAAAGTTCATTCACTGTTTTGTCTAATATATTCTTGTCTATAGAACTTCTCTGATTTCTGTTTGCTGTCAGCTTGGATAAGTGGACTTATTTCCTATTCATCTTGTGTTATGTTGTCTTTTTGTAACTGACGTTTGGTGAGAAGGGAATCAAACCTTTTTCGCTAAAGCTTGGGACACTCTTTCCCTGTTAAGGGGAAGTAACCAGGTGTACAACTTAAACCTAATTCTCGTCCTTCTCTAGACAAAGAGTGTTTAGCAATATGGATAGATATAATTCTGGCTTGGTATTTCCTCTTCGAGTAGCGCAGAGTAGCCAACCTCATGGATTCAATTGCTTATTTTCTCTCCTGACAAGAAGCAACGTCACCCTTGAAGAAGAGGGGGTAGAGGGGACTCTAGAGATATCTAGCCTCATACCCATAAACTATATGTGTAACACGTACTCTCATACCTTACACGTATATTATCTCATTTAATCTTCACAATGACACTATGAAGCAGATACTATAGGTATTGTTATCCCCATTTACAGATAAGGGAACTGAGGTGGAGAGCATATGTGACTTAGAGTCTCATATGGTTCTGAATGAAATTTTCTATGACTCAAAGCATGATCTCATATGCACTATGCTGTGAAGTCAGTGAGACTCAAATCTCCGATTTGATTCAGTCAGTTACTCTGCATATGGACATTTCAGCAGTTTTGGAAACTTTCTGAAGCTTGTAAACTTCTTCTTAAGAAATATGAAATATTTTTATTTTCAGGAAAATGGCTGTTAAAGAAAGGAGGAGGTGACAAGATCAAGCTGGAAGGTTTGATTGCTCTGTCCTGTGTACACATAGCTTTTTTTTTTTTTTTTTGCTTCTGCATTCTACTTTCGAGGGGATCTCATTTGGAGTCCTCAGCAAATACCAACAGAGACTGATGCTGTTATTTGAAAACCTGGAAGAGAACTTAGAGGTAATTAGTCTTACTGCCCTCAGTTTATGAATGAACCAGAGAATTGAAGGGAATTGCCCAAGGTCATATAGGTGGCGATCATCAGATACACAATTCCTGCTCCTGTCTGTCCTGTCTACAAATTCAGTACTATTTCTACTCTATCACATTGACTCCTGGTGGCAGAGGGAAATGGCAAATATGAGATCTTCTTCATGATTTTTATTTTAAATTGTGAAAATTTGAACATAAACAAAAGTCCCTATTGTTAAATCTACCAATAGATGTAAAATTTGACAACAAATGAAGGTACCAGGGCACCAGACTCTAGGGGTTTTTTACTGGTTTTCTAAGAGCTGAAAATGTTCCTGTTATTAATAATTCATTTTTAATCAAATAATCTGAAATTTGTCATGCACAGGGTGAAAGCTGTCTCTTAGATGATTCTTTACTGATACACAATGACCTTTTAACCCCTGATGATTAGGAAATACACCAGCCGTATGGGCCTTTATGTTATGCCACTGGCTCTGGCAGGGTTCCATAGCACTATAAATGGTGCCTCCATACTCTGGCAGCTGCCATTTTCTTTTTGCCAGCTGGCAGGATCATGGTCTTCCATTAATGCTTTGGAGTATGATTAATAGCTTCCTCCAAGGATAAGAGGTGAATTTAGAATCATTCACAGATGAATGAGAATGATCTACTGGGTGATTTTCCTGCCCAGTATTCCTTCAACCACAGTCATTCTCTATGCAGTCTTGCCAGTATCTGAAGTGAAGCATAAGTAGTTCTCATGAAAACATAGAAGCTTCAGAGCAAAAACAACCCTCAAACTAAATGTCTGTCATTATCAATGTATATTTTTTATATTTTATTTTTAATGCTAAAATGCTGATTGTTTACATAATTAGGACCATTTCAAAGATGTAATAGAATATCTTTCAAGATTTGTGAATGGGTAATATTTCCATTCACATCAATAAAGTCAAATGTTATTTTCAGGAACATTCCTTTTTCATCTCTGTCCATATATTTGATGCTTACAGTGACCTTCCTTGTTTGCATTACTCTTTTTTTAAAAATGTATTTTGATTGAGTAAAAAACAAATAAAAAAAGGAAGCTTTATTTGATTAAAAATATCTAGAACAGAACACAAGGCTATAATGAAATGCAATGGAAAAAGGATCATTGTCATAATACTTGCCATTTCCTTAACTAGTATCATGAAAAATATATCCCATTCTATTGTATAACTGATATCTATAGATCACTTTATAATTTACAAAGAACTTTAAAGCTATTTTCTCATTTGAGCTCCACTAAAACTCTGTGAGGTAGGTACTGTAGGTACTATTATATCCATTTTCAGATGAAGAAATCAAGATCACAAAAGTTAAGTGATGTCCCTATCATCATGAAAATAAGAATCTGAGGCAGGATGTGAACCCAGGTCTTCCTGACTCCAAATCACTTTTGGAGTCACTGCCATTGGACTATACCATACTACATAGAACAGATTAAATTTTACTAAAAATATGTGAGCAAACGATCCCAAAGCTTACATTCCTCAGTAAATGAGATACCTGGAATATCATGATCAAGGTGTGACATGGTCTTCATAGAGATTGCTCCTTGGTTGGGGTAAGGGTTAAGATGTCACTGAATGATACTGGGATTGTGGTCCTCTCAGTTTTGGAAGAGATTAGGGCTATCACAGTCTTTGAGCTAGAGGGCAGTATTTCCACAGCAGTGAGAGATTTTTGAATCTCCTTCACAGCAGACCAAAGTCTGCCTACAGGAGTCTAAAGTACAGCTGTGAAAACTGCCAGTTGGAGTCAGAGGGGAGAGGCGGAAGAGTTTGTTACAGAGCTGCTAAAGAGGTGAAAACTGGAAAGGTAAGAGGGAGCTAGAATATGAAGGACTTTGAATTCCAAACAGAGGATTTTATATTTGGTTTTGGAGGTGATAGGGAGCCACTTGTGTATGTGTGGGGTGATCAGACTTGTGCTTTAGAAAAATCACTTTGGTGGCTGAATGAATGTTGGATGGATTGGAGTGGAAAGAGACTTGAAACAGGCAGACTCACTAGCAGGCTATTGTAATAAGTTAGACATAAGGTGATAAAGGCCTACATCAGAGGAGTATTGTCAAGAAAGAGAAGGTATTATATTCAAGTGATGTTGCACAGGTAAAATGGGCAGACCTTGGCAACAGTTTTGATATGAAGAGTGAGTGATAATAAGGAGTCAAGGATAATAACTAGGTTATGAGCCTGACAGATCTGAAGATGACATTGCCCTCTACAGCAATAGAGAATATGGTGTGAAGGGTTTGGTAAAGGAGAAAAAAATAGTAAGTTCAGGTTTGGACATGTTGAGTTTGAGATGTCTGCTGGATATCCAATTTGAGATGTCTAAAAGGCATTTGAAGACATGATATTAGAGGTCAGTAGAGAGTTTAGGGAAGGATAGGTAAATTTGAGAATCATCATCATACAAATGATAATTAAATCCACAAGAACTGATGAAATAGATCACCAAGTGAAGTATTATAAAAGGATAAGAGAAGAATGCTCAGGATAGAATCTTTTGGGACACCTGTGATTAGAGGACATGATACAGATGAGGATCCAGCAAAGGAGATTAAAAAGGAGTAGTCTGAGAGGTAGGAGGACAAGCAGGAGAGAGTGGTGTCCCCAAAAGCTAGAGAACAGTGTGATCAATAGTATCAAAGTTTACAAAGTTCAAGGAAAATAAGAATGGAGGCTTTTTGGTTCTGACAGTTAAGAGATTATCGATAATTTTGGAGAAAGCACTTTTGGTGGAATGATAAGACTGGAAGATGGATTGTAAGGGATTAAAAAGAGAGTGATCGTGGTGGTATCTATTGAAAGTAGCATTTTTAAGGAGTTTAACCACTAAGGGTAAGAGAGATATAATATGGCTATTGATAGCAATAGAAGGATCAATTGAAAGTTTTTGAGGGTGGAGGAGACATGGACAGGCTGTAGGGAAAGAGTCAGTAGACAAAGAGTAATTGGAAATAAATGATAGAATAGGATTGACAAGGGAGGAGATCTGTTGCAAGGAGACAGGAAAAAATAGGGTTGTTTGTGCAAGTAGAGGGGTGAATCTTGGTAGGGAGTAAATCTGCCTCTTCAAGACAGGGGTAGAGGAGGAGAAATTGGTAGAAGGCATATGAGTGATATGAAATGAGATGGAGGGGAAAAGAGGGAATTCTTGATGAATGACCTTAACTTTTTCCGTGAAATATGAGGCAAGATTTTGAGTCGAGAGGGTTGCAGAGTGGGAGACAAGGAACATTTGAGGAGGAATGTAAAGGTTAGGAAGAGCCACTTTAGAAAGTGGGATATCAAGTTGATGAGAAGAGTACCTAAGTAGGATTGCCTAGCAGTAGTGAGAGCTCACTTGTGATTGTATAACAGAAATTTGTAGTGGATCCACCTGTTGCACAACTTTATTCACCTACATTCAGCAGTGTGTGTATGTGTGTGTATGTGTATGTGTATGTGTGTGTAGGAGCAAAGACAAATGGTAAGAGTGATCCACAACTGAGGCTTGGCAATAAGATGCAATTGACAATATAATGAAAGTGTATAACAGAAGATGGCAGTGTAACATCATCTCAGTGGTCAAGATGGGGAAAAGAGGAGACAGTGGTTAGTATAATGTAGATAACCTGGGAGACAACTAAGCAATCAAAAAATTAAAGGTTGTGGTATGGATGAAGAGTGGAGTTTGGCAAAGGAAGGCAGAAGAAGAGGTATAAAGCCAGTAGACTTGACCCAGCAATACCGCTTCTAGGACTGTATCCCCAAGAGATCACAAAAATAGGAAAGGGTCCCTCATGTACAAAAATATTTATAGCAGTTCTCTTCATGGTAGCCAAAAACTGGAAATCAAGAAGAAGTCCATCAATTGGGGAATGACTGAACAAGTTGTGGTATATGAATGTGATGGAATACTACTGTGCTATAAGAAATGATGAACAGGAAGACTTCAGAGAGGCCTGGAAAGACTTATATGAACTGATGCTGAGTGAAAGAAGTGGAACCAGGAGAACTTTGTACACAGCAACAACCATAGCATGAGAGGAATTTTTCTGGTGGACTTAGTACTTCATTGCAATGCAAGGACTTAAAAAATTCCTAATGATCTCTTAAGGCAAAATGCCTTCCACATCCAGAGAAAGAATTATGGGATTCAATTGCAGAATGAAGCAGATCATTTTCTTTTGTATTATATTTTGGCTTGTTTTATGATTTCTCCCATTCATTTTAGTTCTACTATGCAAAATGACTAAGGTGAAAATGTATGTAATAGAAATGTATGCTTAGAACCTATATAAAATTGTATGTTGTCTCAGGGAGGGAGTGGGGAAGTATAGGGGGAAGGAGTGGGGAGGGAGAGAGAAAGGAGGGGAAGGGAGGGCAAAAAAGCTAAGCTATATGGAAGTGATTGTAGAACATTGAAAAAAAAATAATAATTAAAAAAAAATAAAGCCAGTAGACTATGGTTAGAGAAAGAGATTACAAAATTCTTCAACGTGGAATTGGTGCATATAACTGCAAGATCAAGAATATGACCTCTTTTGGGTCATAGAATAGGATTATATAAGATTCAATAGGGGGTGGCTGAGGTTGTTTGGAGGAATAGGTCATAGGAAGTAAGTAGGCTTCGGAAGTGAATGGTTAAGGTGTTTGAGCAAGAGTTTGTATGTATATTGAAGTCTCCCTCATGAGAGAGAAAGTGAATCAAGTTACCCTTGTTTTTTTTTTTTTTTTACATATATTGGGAGAAATCTTCAACTTCTATAAGGATCAGCCAAATAGATGTTTAGAGTCAATAGTATATCATATGTTCATTGTTTCTCAGTGATCTCTTAAATGCAAGCTTGTCTGACAGTCTTTTAAAGTAAATACTAATCTTGTAACTTGTATGTAACTTGATCAGACAAACAATCTGTTCCTAGTTTGGTTTTCCATAATGTAAAAAATGGAAAAGAGATAACATAAAACAACAGTAACTGAAGTTATAGAAAAAATATCACTGCATTTGATAACTCATACATCTAGAGAGTTCACATGAGTTCTTCATTCTGCTTTTATTCTGTTTTAATTCTCATCTCCTGTATTTACTTCTTGCAAACTATGGCACTGGTACCATTCATATCACATCATGTTTCCTCATATCCCTTATAGAGATTAATTGAGGATAACGTTTATACAGATCAGTTCATAAATGATAATATTCCATACTTTAATGAACGTGTTGGTAACTTAAGGATCTTTTTCCATATCATCAGGATTAATGAAGTGCTTTGGGTACACAAGTTTGTGCTCATTTGCGTGCACATCCCAGTGTACATAATTTCTTTCATGTGTGATGTAATGTTCTCCAATTTGCGTTTTAAATTCTCTAAGGTTAAGTCAAGTTTGATAATCCTGTAACCAGGGGTGACTGAGAGATGTGTCAACACTATGATATTTTTGGGGTAAAGAGGAAAATTCCAAGATAAGTACCAGATTAATTGAGGAAGGAAGAGGATTTACTGGAGATCAGTAGACAATAGCTACCAGGATTGGCATTGGTTGGTAGATATGAATTGCAGTAACTTCAAAGGAGGAGAGTTTAATGATTGACAGAGTTCAGGGAGGACCTGAAATTACAAATGGGGAGTAAGTATTATAACTTCCCCACCTCAACCAGTGGATAAAGAAGAATGAGTGAAGGTGTAACAAGTACTGGAAAGGGTGACAAGGAGGCTGTGTAATCAGGAAGGAACTAAGTCTCAATAAGAGCTAGAAAATGAAATGAGTGGGACAGACAAAGATTTAGGATCAAGGAAAGTGTTGTCTATATAACAGGCATTTCAGAGGGCACAGTGTAAGGGGTGGGTGGTGTTTGAATGGAATTTTAGGGTTAAAGGTTAAGGAAATGGGACATATTGACCCTGCCTACTTATAAACAATTAATGTTTCTCCAATTATTTAAATCTGATTTTATTTGTATAAATTTTTTTATAATTTTGTTTATATAGTTCCTGGGTTTGTTTTGGCAGGTGTACTCCCAGGTATTTTATACTACCTAGAGTTATTTTAAATAGTATATGTTTTTTACTATCTCACACAGAGTTTTGTTTGTGCTACGTAGGAATGCTGATGATTTATATGGATTTATTTTATATTCTGCTACTTTGCTAAAGTTACTAATTTTTTCAACTAACTTTTTAGTTGCCTCTTTGGGGTTTTCCAAGAGTATCAACATGTTGCTTGCTAAAAGAGATAGTTTTGTCACCTCATTCCCTATTTCCCATTCCTTCAATTTCTTTTTCTTCTCTTAATGTGATTGCTAAGGTTTCCAAAACGATATTGAATAATATTAGTGACAATGAATACCCTTGTTTCACACCTGATCTTACTAGGAAGTCCTCTAGTTTATCCCCATTACAAATAGCAATGACTGTTGTGGATACATACAGACTAGAGGTTAACTTCAAGGTTAACTGACTTGACTAGGACTGCACAGGAAATGTGTCAGACTCAAAGTCAGGTTTTCTTGGCTGTGAGACCAGATCTCTGTCCACTATACCAAGTCGTTTATGAAATAAAAGAAAAAAGAATAAGATAAATACACAAGTGAAAAGGAGAATAGGATAAGATTTATATATGTTCTGAAACAGAAAAAAAATTTAAAAAGAGAGTTCTGATTTGATACTACAGGAGCTTTACCTCTCATGAGGGTCACACAGAACCTAAAGAAAAAGCATTTAAGAATACATAGCAATCATGAGAGAACAGAAGTCAGAGAAGGCTAAAAGAAGATTGATAGATGAGGAATACAAAGTAATGATAATTTCTTGGAAGAATGTTCTACAAAAGATTGTTAATAAAGTTAAGAAGCTGAAGGGGGTTGGGGAAAGATGTTTTTCAAAAACAGCTTAAATTTTTATTTATGGAATAAAACAAGCATTTTCATAGCATAGTGCAATAAAAAGATGACTATATGAAACTGCAAATCTACTATGTAGGACTTTGCTATTCCTTTCAAATACACAACAAAATTATCATGTAAATTTCTTTTTTTCTTTCCTTTCTCCACTGTTCCACCCTAGAAATGGCTACCATTTGAAACAAATATGTGTGTGTGTGTAAAATTATGTTACAATCCATCTATTTATAAGTTATTTTTCTGGATGCAGAAAGTGTTTTCCTTCACATGTCCTATAATTTGGGTATTTATAATAGACAAAATAACTTATTCACTCAAAGTCATTTTTAAAACAATATTGCTGTTATATACAATGTCCTCTTGGTTCTGTTCATTTTACTCTTCATTATTTCATGCAAGTTTTTTCATATTTTTCTAAAAATCATTGAACTCATCTTTTCTTATAGCACAGTAGTATTCTACCACAATTATATATCCCAATTGATGGACAATCCTATAATTTTCAGTTCTTTACCACCACAAAAAGAGCTGCTATAAACATTATAGAACATATAAGTTTTTTTTTCCTCTCATCACCTTTGGAAACAGAACAACTAGTGGTATTGCTGGGTCAAAGGGTATAGGTAGTTTAATAACTCTTTGAGCATAATTCAAGTTACTCTTGAAAATGGATGGATTAGTTCACAATTTCACCAACAATGAATTAATGTCAACATTTTTCTACATTTCCCCCACCCAACATTTGTAACTTTCTTTTTCTATCACATTAGCCAGTTTGATAGTTATAAAATGATAGTTCAAGGTTGTTTTAATATGCATTTCTCTAATCAATAAGGATTTAGAGCATTTTTTAATATGATTATGAATTGTTTTGAATTCTTCATTGGAAAACTGCCTGTTCATATCCTTTGACCATTTATCACTTGAAGAATGACTCATATTCATATGTTTGATAAAGTTCTTTATATGTTTTAGATGTGAGATCTTTATAAAACTATAAAGATTTATAAATTAACCCCCAATTTTCTGCTTTCCTTCTAATCTTGGCTATGCTAATTTTTTTGCAAACTCATTTTAATTTAATGTAATCAAAATAATCCATTTCACCCCTAATTTTGCACTCTCTCTTCTTATCTTCTTGTCTTCACAAATTGTTCACCTATCTACAACTTGTTCACCTGTCCCTAAGCCTGATAAGTAATATGTTCCATGTTTTTCTAATTTTCTTGTAATTCTCTCTTTATATATTGGACAAATATCAATTTTGACCTTATCTTGGTAAATGGTGTGAGATATTGGTTCTGCTATATTGTTTTCTAGTTTTCATAAATTTTTAAATTTAAATTTATTTAAGTTTTCAACATTCTTTTCCACAAAATTTTAGGTTCCAAATTTTCTCCCATTTTTCCCCTCCCCATCCCAAAACGCTGAGCATTCTAATTGCCCCTATCACCAATCTGCCCTCCCTTCTAACATCCCTTCCTTCCCTTAGCCACATCTTCTCTTTTGTCCTATAGGGTGAGATAACTTTCTATGCTCCATTACCTGTATTTCTTATTTCCTAGTTGCAAGAACAATACTCAACAGTTGTTCCTACAACTTTGAGTTCCACCTTCTCTTCATCCCTCCCTACCCACCTATTCCCTTTGGGAAGGTAAGCAATTCAATATAGGCCATATCTGTGTAGTTTTGCAGATGACTTCCATAATAGTTGTGTTGTATAAGACTAACTATGTTTCCCTCCATTCTATCCTGCCCCCATCGCTTCTATTCTCTCTTTTGATCCTGTCCCTCACCAAGAGTGTTGACTTCAAATTGCTCCCTCCTTCCACTGCCCTCTCTTCCATTATCCCCCTCATCCTGCTTATCCCCTTCTCCCCCACTTTCCTGTATTGTAAGATAGGTTTTCATACCAAAATGAGTGTGCATTTTATTTCTTCCTTTAGTCGAATGTGATGAGAATAAGCTTCATGTTTTTTATCTCATCTTCCCTCTTTTTCCCTCCACTGAAAAGTCTTTTACTTGCCTCTTTTATGAGAGATAATTTGCCCCATTCCCTTTCTCTCTTTGTCCTCCCAATATATTTCTCTCTCATCCCTTAATTTCATTTTTTTAAGATATGATCCCATCCTATTCAATTAACCCTGTGCTCTCTCTCTCTCTCTCTCTCTCTCTCTCTCTCTCTCTCTCTTCTGTGCATGCATGCATGTGTGTGTGTGTGTGTGTGTGTGTGTGTGTGTGTGTGTGTGTAATCCCACCAACTACCCAGATACTGAAAAAAGTTTCAAGTGTTTCAAATATTGTCTTTCCATGTAGGAATGTAAATACTTCAACTTTAGTAAGTCCCTTATGATTTGTCTTTGCTGTTTACCTTTTCATGTTTCTCTTGATTCTTGTATTTGAAGGTCAAATTTTCTTTTCAGCTCTGGTCTTTTCATCAAGAAAGCTTGAAAGTCCTCTATTTCATTGAAAGACTATTTTTTTCCCCTGAAGTATTATACTCAGTTTTTCTGAGTAGGTGATTCATGGTTTTAGTCCTAGTTCCTTTCACTTCTGGAATATAATATTCCACGCCCATCAATCCCTCAACGTAGAAGCTGCTAGATCTTGTGCTATCCTGATTGTACTTCCACAATACTTGAATTGTTTCTTTCTAGTTGCTTGCAATATTTTCTCCTTGACCTGGGAACTCTGGAATTTGGCCACAATGTTCCTAGGAGTTTCTCTTTTTGGATCTCTTTCAGGAGGTGATCAGTCGATTATTTCAATATTTATTTTGCCACCTGGTTCTAGAATCTCAGGGCAGTTTTCCTTGATAATTTCATGAAAGATGATGTGTAGGCTCTTTTTTTGATCATGGCTTTCAGGTAGTCCCATAATTTTTAAGTTGTCTCTCCTGGATCTATTTTCCAGGTCAGTTATTTTTCCAATGAGATATTTCACATTATCTTCCATTTTTTCATTCTTTTGCTTTTGTTTTGTGATTTCTTGGTTTCTCATAAAGTCATCAACCTCCATCTGTTCCATTCTAATTTTGAAAGAACTATTTTCTTCAGTGATCTTTTGAACCTCCTTTTCAATTTGGCTAATTCTGCTTTTGAAAGCATTCTTCTCCTCATTGGCTTTTTGAACCATTTTTGCCAATTGAGTTAGCCTATTTTTAAAAATGTTATTTTCTTCAGCATTTTTTTGGTTCTCCTTTAGCAAGGTGTTGACCTGCTTTTCATGCTTTTCTTGCATCTCTCTCATTTGTCTTCCCAGTTTTCCTCCACCTCTCTAACTTGATTTTCAAAATCCTTTTTGAGCTCTTCCATGGCCTGAGACCATTGGATATTTATTTTGGATGTTTGGGATACAGAAGCCTTGATTTCTGTGTCTTTCCCTGATGGTAAGCATTGTTCCTCCTCATCAGAAAGGATGGGAGGAGATATCTGTTCACCAAGAAAGTAACCTTCTATGGTCTTATTTTTTTCCCTTTTTTGGTCATTTTCACAACCAGTTACTTGACTTTTGGATCCTTTGTCAAGAGTAGGGTATGCTCTGGGAATCTGTAAAATCTCAGTTTCTCCAAGGTGGCACAATCAAGTGTGTACACTGGTTTGGGAGCATGCAGTGGCGGGTCGGGGTGGGGGAGGCTGGAATTGTCAAACTGTGGGGGCAGGGCTGCCATTCAGTGCAAGACAAAGACCAGCTCCCTCAGGGACTCTACACAGGGCTGAGGTAATATTCAGCTCCTCAGTGCCCCCAGGAGTTTTATGATCCAACAATGGATATGGCTGCTGTAGGGGCTGAGATGGGAACTGCTGCCACGTGCCATGGCCTCTGTTGTGGCTGCCTAAGGCCAGAGCTATGGGAAGGCCCTTCTCCCTTTCTGGCCAGCTGAAAAAACTCACTTTGGCAGCTGTGGGTTGAGGGATCTGCAGACTGCTGCTGCTGGGACTGGGGATTCCACAACTGGAGATTCTGCCCCCGAGGGCTGTTCGTGAGCCATGCTTGGACTGGGCTGGGCTCTGTGTCCAGTGTAGCAGATGTTTCCCATGGGCCTTTCAGGTTACCCTCTGCTGGAATTCTCCTCCACTCTGTTGTTCTCCACTTCTGCTGCTCCAAAATGTGTTCAGAGTCCCTCTCTACAAGTTTTTTATGGGCGGTGTGGGGAGAGCTTGCCTTTGTGTGTCTTTCTACTCCACTATCTTGGCTCTGCCCCCCTAAAAATTTTTTTTAACAGATAATGAATTTTTATCTACAAATATTAAGTCTTTACACTTGTCACTTACAAGATTATTATGTTTATTTGCTGCTATAAATTGTATATCTATTCTATTCCATTGATTTACCTTTCTACTTCTTAGACAGTAGCAGATAATTTTGATAATTGTTGCTTTATAATATGGTTTAAGATCTACTACTGCTAAACCTCCTTCTTTTACACTTTAAAAAAAATTATTTCTTTTAACATTCTTGATATTCTACCCTCTTGTGAATGCACACATTTCTATTCCTAAGATAGGTTGAAGTCACAGGAAGCACAACCCTTTTGCAGAGAAGGTAGCACCCTGTTGTGCCCATTTCCCCCACCATTGCCCTATAAACCCTGTATTTCAGGCCAAACTCATTCTTTCCCCCTCCCACACCACCATGAGAAATTCTTTAATGACATCTTTTAACATTCCCTTCGTGGGCAATTCCATCTGCACTCATCTCAGTCTGTCTCCTCTACCACTCATTCTATTGTCCCGTAGCCTTCTTATTTGGTAAGTAAATGAAAATAGTCCTATTTCTTCTCATCCCCATGCTAAACTGTTTTGAATCTTCAGCTTTCCTTTGTTTCTTTCCTCTTTTCATCCAGTTTGTATATCTTCCCAGCATATCTTCTTCTCACTAAAGAACTGATTAATTTGTGGAGGACCATGAAATTTAGACCAAAAGCTATTCAGTTCTTCCTTTCTTCCTGACTCTTTAAGATTTTTAAAAACTCTGTAACTCTTAGAAACATTTTGTCCTACGACGAGCCTTCTATTTTTTTTTACCTCTCAATGCACTTTTATTATTGTTGAACAATAGCCTAGAAATATGACAACTAATTTCATTGCTTAGTATTTTCAAGATAATTGAACTTATTTTTATTGCTCTCTCTCTCTCTCTCTCTGATTCTGTCTCTGTGTCTCTCTATCTCTGTCTTTCTCTTTCTATTTAATAAGACAACACTTTAGAGAACTATCCTTCTGAAGTGAAGGATATGTTATTTTGCATTTATTTTGAGCCCTATTACTTTTAAAAATATCCTTGTTTTATCTCCTGGTATTGTTGGATTTAATTTTACCTGATTTGAAATCATAATCACAACACATTTTTTTTTAAGATTTGCTTTAAGCATATTAAACTTTTTTTCCCCATCCTCTTAATATCACTCTCTAAATGACTATATGTAAAAATTATTCATTTCTCCATTCTTTTTCTTTTTACTGGAAAGTTTAACCATTTACATTTTAGTTTGTAATTGTCAGTCTTTTTCTCCCCACCTGTTAAACTTGTACATATATATTTTTTGTTTGTTTTCTTCCTCTCTGCTCTGGGGTTTGTTTTATTTCCTCTCTGTACTCCAAACAATAACAGTAGCAATGACAGGACCAACATCAATCCGCTTCCCACTGCCTCCTTCTCTAAACCTGGTCCAATTCCAAAATTACTGAGTTTCCTTTCATTGTTATTCTGATCTCCTTTTTACTATTCTTTCCCCAACTTAAATGAGAATACAGAACTGAATTCTCTCCATCTCCTGCATTTCATCCATTTTTACTAATTTCATTGACATTAATTTGTAATGCCCTGTTTGAAAAAATATTGCATTTTATTCTATGTTTTCCCTTATGCCTTTTCCCTTTCTAGTGTATAACATCATCTGATAGTTCATTTAAGGATTTTGTGTTACTTGATCTTTTCTTGTTCTCTCAGTTGTCCTCACTTACGGGACTTCAGGAGGATGCTACGATTGCTCTAATTTGTAATAATTGTCTTGCTTATTAGTATGATTTAAAATCTGTCCCCCCCCTTCAAAAAAGATTTTTTCTTCTGAGGAATATCACTTCTTTGAATTATGAATTATGAATACTGATTCATGAAGGAGACAAGAAGGCATGAGGGATATTGCTGTTTCCCTTTGTGTCTTGGGGACCTGGTTCCTGTTCCTTGACTTTTCTTTCGGCATTAATGTCATCCTTAATGTCATATCATCCTTCCACTGGACGTCAAACTTTGTTAGTAGATATGACTCTCAATTTAAGAATTATCCTGCCAAATTAAAGTAAAAAAACCCAAATAAAAATAACCTCTCAGTACTGACAAACCTTTGATAAAGTATAATAGTTTCAATTTGAGATCATTTTTATTTTTAAAAAATTCCCATCATTATATCTTTGCTATGTCATATTGTCTCTTTGCTGAAAAAAAAGTCATCCTTTTCTACCTACCAAATTAGAATCCCTTACTTTAAGGAATACTTTTGGGAAATAAAAATAACTAAAAAATAAGACTTGTTTATTTTTAGGATGATTGAATTGATTTTTGCGTGTGCTACTTTCAATTAATTGACCTAATTTAACCTTTAAAAATGTCACCCAACCAAAGTCATAAATATGAATTTTTACTGATTTAATTTTAAGAATTTCTGCATTTGCTTTCAGTACTGGCTGCACTTTGGAGGAGTCAGAAGGAAATTGTCTGTTTAAAACCACACTTTTAAAACTGAAGGTTTTTTTGACTGAGAATTGCTGAATTTTTCTGTTTTCCTGAGTTGATGGCAACATCACATTTGGGATGGGTCCAGAACTATGTCTAGCACTGCATAACCTGAGGTTTTTTCCTCCAGCGTATTGAAATTTTAGATGACACTGACAGACCTTTCAGTTCTTCAGATGGTCAAAATAATTGATCTTAACATGTAGTTAGCAAGAAAAAATAATTTAAATAGGTAGCTACATAAGGTAGCTTCCTGCTCCCTATACCAAAAGCTATACTTTGGATGAGATTCTCTCCAGCTTGTCCTCAACTTACTCCCTTCTCCAATTTACCAACCTCAAGAGTAGCCTAATTGTATCCTGAATCTTTTGGAGGATTTATCCTAACTCTAAGGTGTCTGAGGATACAACCCTCATGAGGCTTTATGACTTGAATCCTGTGATCTTTCCCTTAAATCTTCACCACTCCCCAAAGTTTACAGGGGTAATGATAGAGCAGGGTATGATACAGAAGCATAGGTGAGGTTCAGAGTGGTCTTCAAGATTTGAACATTGGGGAATAAGGATATATTTGCAGAACTGAGCTGGGCCTTAAAGAAAGAATTTCAGTAGATAGAGATGAGTGTGTGTGTGTGTGTGTGTGTGTGTGTGTGTGTGTGTGTGTGTGTGTGTGGAGGTGCATGAGATGAGGAGTTTTGGTGGCATTCTAGGTACTGAGATTAGACTTATTTCTTCTTTTTGGTCCATATCAAAAACAATAGTTATTGTGGTTTTGAGGACCTTTAAAGTTATAGAGAATGTACTGTGCCTGGTTTTCTAAGTTTCTTTTCTTCAGTAGTATTTTTTCTATTATCTTTTCTTTCCTCCCCTGAACTGTCTAGTCTGTTCAAAATCTTATTTAATGTTCTGAACTTTATCAGTTTCTTAGACTTAGAGGTTATATTCTAATAATTTACATCCTTTGGTGCTTATTCATGGCAATTCTGCTTTAACTTGTTTAAAAAGGAGGAAAACATTTTCAAATTAAGTATCCTGGTCTGTCAAAACTCAACAATGTTGTTTCTCTAGCCAATGCAATCACCTCAGTAGGCTTAAATATGTCCATACAGAGATAAATTCTAGTCTTAAAAGAGAATATACAAGTCCCCAGACTAAATTCGACTTCACCCCAGATGTAGGTTCACTTCACAGTTCTCTTGGGGTTGTACCTTGACTTGACTTTAGACGTACCTAGTGGTACAGTGTCAAGAATATTGTAGTGTACAAATAAATTAATTTTTTAAAAAGAATGGATTGTATGACATCTCAGGGAAGGAGGGGGAGAAAATTTAAGACTTATGGAAGTTATTGTTGAAAAATGAAAAGAAATAAGTTAATTTAGAATGCTGTAATATGCCTGTAGTCAAGAAGATCTGAGTTAAAAGTAGGCCTCAGACACTTGCTAGCTCTCTGACCCTGGGCAAATCTCCTAACCTCTTTTTCCCTCAGTTTCTTCAACTGTAAAATGGGGAATAATATTGATATTTACTTTACAGGGTTATCATGAGGATTAAGTGAGATAATATTTGTGTAAAGCAGGTAGCACAGTGACTGGCACATGGTAGGCATCCTATAAATACTTCCTTCATTCCCTTGACTTGATTACTTGTCTTCCTGAATTTTGCTTTCCTTGGCCTCTGATGCCTGCCTAACTATTAATGAAGAGTTTGACTGCTTTGGGTTCCTGCGTAAATGGTCCTGAACTCTTGCCTTGACTATGAATAATTCTGATCTGCTTCTTCTAACCTATATACTCAGGCTAATGTCTTTCTGTCTTGGCAAACTTCTACTCTTTGCTCCTCCTCTGCTGACAGAAAATGGAGGTAACAAAGATTCTGTGGTTAACTGCTCAGGTCAGCTCATGCCATCAGAAAAAATAAACTAAGGTCTAGGCATTGGGGAAGCAAAATTGAAGTAATTCATAGCCTTTGCTTTCAAGGAGCTTGTATTCCAAAAAGGAGATAAAATAAATGTACTGATAATAAAAATGCAACTTATAATAGGATAAGTAAGTACTTAGAGATCCAGGGTAGTATGCCAAATGTGACGCAGAGATCACTTATAGCCTGGGGAACTAAGGAAACTTTCATGTAGGAGATAGAACAGTAGGTGGGGATGTATATGTGTATGTATGTATGTGTATGTGTATTTATGACCTTCTAGGCAGTAGAAGTAGCAATGTACAAAGGAGGAGAAACAATCAAGGGCACAAGAGAATGGAAAGGCAAGTTGTTCATCCTGGCTTAAACATGGAATATATAGAGTAATATACAAAAAGGGGTGTAGAAACAAGCTCAAACTAGATTGTAAGACACTGAATGGCAGACTAAGTAGTTTGATTGGGGAACCACTCTACAAGTTTCAAAGCAGAAGAGTGACTTATTACTGGGAAATTTACTTTGGTACTATCATGGAGCATAAATTGGATGCCAGTTATCTATATGCAATAGATAAGGGATAAGATAACATGAGAAAGACCTGTTATGATGGTAGTAGGAGTGGAAAGCAGAAAGTCAATCAAGATATATCACAGAGACAGAATGAATTGACTAGGTTGTTGACTTGGAGTAAGAATCAAGAACAACAGGAAGTTAATAGGGCAATAGTCATTGCATCAGTAGAAATAGAGAATTCAGTAAGAGAGATTGGTTTAATGGAGAGAAGAAGATGGCTTTGGTTTTGGACATGGTGAATGATTAATTCATTGATTGAGGCATCTGTGGATAATCTAAGTTGAGATCCACAGTAAGAGGTTGAAAATATGGAACTGAAGTTCAGGAATGAGGACAGGACAACAGATGGGAATTTGGGAGCCATCTACATAGAGAAGATAGTTGAAGTCATGTCCACAGATAAGGCCATCAAAGCAGAGACATCTGGTAGAATACTCACATTTGATGAACTGGAGGATGAACAAGGGAAACAGAAAAGGATTATGAAAAGGAGGATAAGAACAAAAAGAAGTTCAAAAATACACAGGAGGAGAAAGAAGAGGTGGTCATCAATACTGAGTGCTTCAGAGAGGCCAAGGAAAATGAGAACACAAAAAAGACCACAGAATTTTGCAAATTTCATGTTGGTTGGGAAAAGTGTTTTGGCTAGATTGGATGAAATGGAAACTTGAGTACAAGGATCAAGTGGATAGTGAAGAGATGGGAAAATTGATGACTATTACTTTTAAAAAGTTTGACAGGGAAGGATAAGGAGAATGATGGATTCTAGCTGAAGGTAGAGGTTGGGTCAATGAAGTGATTTTATTTTAGTATAGCTAGTAGGTATTTATATGATCAGTGCCTGGTTCTGAACATGTACATGTCTTTCAAATATTGATCCCTACCTATCATGTGCACCACTCAAAATGGTAGAACCCAAAGGGTGTTCTGGGGTACTGATTCCCTGATTCTCAGGGCACCTATCATTTCTTCCCTGGTGCCACCCATTTCTAGATAATTATGTTTTATTGTCTATATGAGGGTCTGGGTTAGTAAGTTCATTGATAAGATCAATTTCTCATAACCCTCCCTTTGATTAATTCTTCCCTTCATCTTTTTTACTTCTGTGATCCTCTAAAATCAATTACAAATATATATGTGCGAATGACATGTTTCAGAATAATGAAAAAATATCAAAGAAACTTGAAATTTGTATTCCTATACAATGATTTCCTAGTCTGAAAACTATCTGGACCAGTCCTCCAGCCACACGCAGGCAGACTCTAAACTTCATAATTCAATCTCCTCGGTGAGGAGAAAGAAAGATATTCTCCTGTGTTTTTCATTTGCAATAGACCTACTACCTGGAGCGGGAGCAGAGATGAGGAAAAAGTCCCTTAAACTGAGTCTCAAAGGAACTAGGGATTTTAAGAGTTAGAGATAAATGAGGAGCCTATTCCAGCAATGGAGGGCAGTCTATACAAACACAAGGATATGAAAGATGGAGTGTGTGAAGAACAGAAATGAGGGCAGTTTAGTTAAGCCATAGAAAACGTGAACGGAAGTAATGTAACGTAATGAGACTGGAAATGTAATTTGGGACAAATTTGTGAAAAAGTTCTAAATGCCATATTAGAGCAGGTTAACTTTAGTTCTGCAGGTAATAGGGAGCCACAGGAGTTTATTTCCTATAGGGGAATGATGTGGCTAGATCTAAGCTTAGGAAAATTACTTTGTAGCTCTGTGAAAGATGCATTGGGAAGGGGAGAAGCTTGAGATAGGGGGACCAATTAGGAGGCTGTTGTAACAGTCTAGATGAGAGGTGATGAAGACTTCAATTCAGTTGGTAATGATGTGAGAGAAGGGTGATATGGGAGAGGTTGAGGAAGTTGGCAACTTTTCTTCTTTCCATAATATCACCCTCTCCTTTTAATACCAGTAAAGACTAAGAGACTTTCTCCCCACAAGACATTAACTGAAGTCTGTATAACTAATCAATCTATATTTATTAAGTAACTGGTATGTGTCAGACACTGTTAGGTGCTGGAGAATCAGAGAAAGAAATGAAATAGTATATAGGAAGTAATTTTGGTGGAGGGGGAGGGGGAGGGAGAAGACAAGCCACTAAGAGATCAAGAAATTGAGCAACATAAATGAGAGGAATTGTTTTTATTGTATTAGATAATGTCTTCATATTATCTTGTATAGTTTAGCTGCTATGCTAAAAGTCTTTCATTATCCTGAACCACAAAATGCGTGTGTGTGTGTGTGTGTGTGTGTGTATGTATATATAAGGAATCTAATGTTGGCATGCCTTTGGAGCTTCAATATTCAATAGATTTGGTTGGTACATAGTGCCCACATGATTATTTCCAACTTGAATTTCTTGTGTTGTCCACTAGAATACACAAACAACTTTAATATGTGTGTCCTGACTGGTAGGGAGTTTTTATTTATCCTTATTCCCTTACTGCAAAGTGAAATAATTATTAGATGCGTTTGGCAATAAAGGGAGAGACAAATCAATTCTGTGAAGAAAATTAGTTTATATGATGTGGTACGATATTAAGCATTCCTTTCCATAGTTAGAGCCCTCCCCTTCCATAACTCCTATACACCTCCTCTATTCCTCTTTTGTCCCATGGGGGATAGAGGGGGAGTCTATTGGGAAAGCTAAGCATGGTGAAACCATAATTAAAAATTTATATTTGAGGAAGAACTTAAGGTGGATTTTTAAGCATTTATTTTTTTACAATTGCCATGTTATGGAACAATGGGAAGAGCCATCCTTGTGTTTTTATCTAGACAATATAATGGTAGACATGCTGTTTTATGATGCTAGTTTTTCTCTGAATGCATTATTATTACTGCTGGCAGCTGATTTAAGTATTTTATGGGATGACATCATTTAGCTTGGATGTACCCTGAAGCATGTTTGAGTGAAGGGCTTGATATTAAAAACAACAACAAATATGTTAGTGACCCCCCCTTTTATACACTGGAGAATGCTAGCTAAATACCTTTCTTAATAATAAGTAGTGAACAAAGTTATTATGTCTGCTGATTTCCTCACCCTGTCTCTCCACCATATGCCAATTCCTTATCAGAGAATCAAAGTGACCATAGAATTTTTACAGAACATTTTACAGATGAGGAAACTGAAGCTTAGAGTGGTTAAGTGACTTGTTCAAGGTAATAAATATCAGAGGCATGATGTCAGTTCAGCTCCTCTGATTACAGACCTACTGTTCTTTTGACTGTACTACAAAGCATTCTTTCAGGGTTTATATTTTCTAGTTATTTTATGCAGCAAGACATAATTTCTATGAAAATAGGAAAGTGGGGGGATTGGAAATAAATATATTATTCTGCAGCCAAACTCATTAAAATTTTTTGAGTACTGGAGCATGAAGGAGAAAATGGAATGAAGAGTGAATGAATAAGTGAATGACTGAAAAAGCAATTATTAAGCACATACTGTGTGCCAGGAATTTTGCTACTTTCTAGGGATACAAATAGGTAAAAAAAATAATCCCTGCCCTCAAGGAGCTCACATTTTTAAAAGGAAGACAATATTAATGAGGGAATGTTGGTAATAGAGGTATTTTTTTGGACTAGGAAGATAGAAAGACAGTGAAAGGAATTATAGGGCAATTGATTGAGATGTCCTTTCCAGGAATAGTAGTTTTGTCTTTATTACTGGTTCCAAAATTAGCAGTGGAAAGGAGGAATAGGACACGGTAGTATGACAAGAAGATGACAGGATAGTGGCAGCATAGTGGGTTTGGGTTAAGTTAGTTATAGAGAATTCTCACTAATTAGAAAACACTATCCCCAAATGGGAACTCCAATTGCCGTTTCTAGAATCATCTCCATCAGTCGTATTGGTCTCTTTTTATGTGATTGTAACGGTAACTTAAATGAGAAGATCTTTCCTGTTCATTAGTAGGCCCATGTGACCTTCAGGTCATATAGACTCTGTAGTGGGAGAAGTTTGCTGAACAGGTGGAACAGGAAGAGGCAGAGAGAGCCAGAGGACACTTGAGAGGAAATTAGTGAGAGAGCAGTCAGAACAGAAGGATCTGTCTGCTGAGATGATTTTACTGAGGTGTGGCTGCTGTGAATGCCACAGCTTCTTGGAGATGCAGGTGACAGTTGGGTTGGGTTGCAGGTGGACACTAAAGGTGGATGAGCAGCCCTGAAAAGATTTCAGCAAGCCCTCACCGCAGTCCCCTGGCACCCCATACAACCTTGAGAGGAACAACAGAACAAGAAGAGAGCTCAACCTGCTCTGCTTGGCTTTCAAGGCTCATCCCAGTCTGGCTCCATTTTCCCCTTTAACTGATCTCACAAAATTTCTTGCTATAAACCTTGCATTTCCACTGGAACACTTGTCTACTCTTTCTGTTGCCCACTTTTTATTCTTCTCCCCAAATATCTACTGTACTCTCAACTCTAAATGCATTTCCTCTGTCTGGACAACAGTTCCAAACCTCGCTGCTTCCATTTCAATCATCAATACTACAATCTCACCAGAGTATCTTTGGAATCTACCCCCTAGAAACACCCTGTATTCTGATAGATGATCTATTGCCTTATCTTTCTGGGAATCAAACCTCTGCTTTACTTCCTGGCTATCAACTGACTCCAAAGAAGGCACCAAGCAATTCTATCATTCCTATCCGCCCCCCCCCCCACCTCCTCCTAAATCTGTTTGATATGTTATCATCTCTGATTACAAAAGGAGCTCCTCAAAGTCTAGGACTCTCCTGATCCTATTTTGACCTCAGGATTTCATACAGTGCCTGGAACATGGTACGTGCTTAATAAATGTGCCCTCTGTCACTGACTCTCTCTCTCTCTCTCTCTCTCTCTCTCTCTCTCTCTCTCTCTCTCTCTCTCTCTCTGTGTGTGTGTGTGTGTGTGTCTCTCTGTGTGTGTCTCTCTCTCTCTCTCTCTCTCTCTCTCTCTCTCTCTCTCCTTCTCCTTCCTCTCCCATGCACTTTCTCTGCTCCTCCGTGAAGTCTTCCCTACTCTATACATCTATCACTAAGAACCTTTCCCCTCAGAACTCATGTAGTTAATAATTTTGTAAGCTGAGTGCACTTATGACATAATATTGTTCACTATGATGATCTCTATTTGTATTTTGTTTCTGTACTAGATTGTAAGATGTTTGACAGCAGTTAAGACAACTATCATCTAAATTTTTATCTCCCTCTCCCCAACCCCATCTTTGCGCCTAGCCGAATGCTAGAGCTAGGGAACAATTGATAGTTTTCGAGGAGAGTGAGTCCGGGATTGGACCTGGGTTTTGTGAAAATTGTTTTGGAAGCTAGGCAAAGGATGGATTGAAAATGGAAGAAACTAGAAGCAAGGGGACTGATTAGGAGGCTACTATAGTAGCCTTTTGAAGGGTGGATGTAAGCAGGATACTACACATTATAAATGTGTAATTACCTTGGAGGAACATTCTAAAGGAAATCATTAGAGAAGTTTATGACTTTATAGAATGCTCTATATACCATAGGCCTTTGTGCAATGTTTGTTTAGTTGGACTGCTATACCATATTATCGACCCACTTAGTTCACAGACCACAAATACACCTGAACATTTTCACATGTACTTATTTTTAGTCACATCTCGAACATCTGGTATTTCTGCAGATGTTTTTTTTATTTTTGCTAAACCCAAGTATAAAACTTCACATTTATCCCTATTAAATTTTACCTTATTAGATTCAGTCTTTTATTCCAGCCTGTTGAATTCTTTTTGGATTCCAATTCTATTATTCAATGTATTAGTTTTCCCCTCTGGCTTTTTTCTTCCTTCAAATTTGATTACCATGACATCCATGCCTCTATCAAGGTCATTGATTAAAATGTTGAACAGGAAAGGACTGTGGGCAAAATGCTGGGACATGTCATCAGAGACTTCTCTCCAGGGTAACTTCTCTGTAAAATATTAGATCATCTCAGACTACCTATCATTTCAGAAACTCTTTAAATTTTGTTCCTCTCAAATCAAGAAGATGTGTCAGCTCATTTCCTTTATTTTTCTTATTGATCTACCATGAATTCTGAGATGACGAAATCATGCCTATTTAAGGTTTACATAGTGTCTACATCTGCTTAACAGGTTTTTCTTTTTGGTCAGATTATTAGGATTCAATCATCACTAATCATTTTGCTTCATTTTAAAATCATATCTGAATCCAGACTACCTCTCCCCATTCCACTTAACAGGGTACCATGAGCAACAGTGAAATACCTTGATGAATTCCACTTACCTTATGTTTATATCATTTCCCCTGGATCAACTAAATTAGTAATACTGAAAAAAATAAAGTGAGGAAAGAGAAACCATGAACAACTTGAGGCATCAAGAAAAGCTTTAGAGATGATGAGTCACCTTGGGTGAATACACAGATTCATACATTCAGAGGTAAGAAGGGAGTGCTTTCCAGACAATGAGAATGGCTTGTGTGAACTTGTGGTGGCAGAAGTTGGGATATTGATTTTGGAGAGTGGCTAATAATACAGTTTTGTTGGAACATAAGAGTCTGTGACATGAAGTAGTTAGAAATAAGGCTGAGTAGGTGGTGAGGAGCTAGACCATAGAGGCTCTGAATCAATAGGTTAAGGAGGTTTCTTAATTTGGTTGCATAAGTATAGGAAACAATTGATAGTTTTCGAGCAGAGTGAGTCTGGGATTGGACCTGGGCTTTATGAAAATTGTTTTGGAAGCTAGGCAAAGGATGGATTGAAAAGGGAAGAAACTAGAAGCAAGGGGACTGATTAGGAGGCTATTGTAGTAGCCTTTTGAAGGGTGGATGTAAGCAGGATACTGCACTTTATAAATGTGTAATTACCTTGGAGCAACATTCTAAAGAAAGTCATTAGAGAAGTTTATGACTGAAAAGAAAAAGATGTGGTGATTATATAGAGAGACCAAAACATAAGTAAGAGGCAGTCAACATTCCCTCTTACTGGTAGTTTAAGGATTGATATAGAACTGAACATGTTGGTAGCCAGTGGGGAACGAGTTAGTAAATAGGCAGAGACTAAAGATATAAATGGTGCAAAAAGTGAAGATGAAGAGTGAGATGAAGAGAACAAAAAGGAAAGTTGGATTCAGTAAGGAAAACAGCCACATCTTCGTCAGAGATAGTAATTAAGGTAGAGAGGATGACTGAAGATGAAGTGTTTTGGAGTATGGAGTAGGAGAGAAGAGAGATCATGTGAAGGATGACTTCTACTTTTCCCAGTAAAGAAGGAGATAAGAAAAGCTCTTGAAAGAGTGTTGGGAAAGGGAGAAAAAAATTCAATTAATTTAATTTCAGTGGGACCTTCACTAATACAAAACAAAACATGAATTTGCACTAGTCTGCATAGTGATTTGACCTCCTCTAGCTATGTCCAGCAGCTAGGGAGTACATGGTGGAGAAGATCCAGGACTGAGGAATGGCAGGACATGGACAGTGCTAGAACAAGTGAATCAAGGGTAGAAGACAGTGTATAGCTGATATGGTGAAATATGGCATCCAGAGTCTTAAGGTAAGAAAGAGAGAGATCTAGAAGGAAAGTGAAGGACAAGGAGAACAGAAAGAGAAAGAATAAGGGGGGAATATGAAGAATAGATTTAAAAGAAATAATACAGATTAAAAGTTGGAAGGGGATTATGATCATAACAGTGAATTTCTGAGTTTAGAATTATGAGGGTGTCATAGTGATAGATGATGGTCCTACGCTAGAGTATAAGCTTCTTGAAGGCAAGGACTCTTCCATTCTTGTATCTTCAGGACCTAGCACAATAGCCTATATAAAATAAGACTTTAAAAATGCTTCTTCCATTGAATTGAGTGGTCATATCTGAGATGATTATTTTTCTTGCTGTCTGACATTTCATTGTTTTAAACAATTAGATTTTTTTCTTATTGAATGAAGTCCTATCTAGAAACTATTTTAACTCATTCCTTCCCCCACTTTTTGAAGAATGAAACTGTTTGCAAGTCAAGTCAAGAAATCATTACTTATACTGATTTTAGTAGGAGAGACTTCTCAGCGGCTGTTAGTTGAATATTTGCACTAATCCTATATCCTGCCTCTGTCCCATTTTTTAAAAAATCTACTTTTGAAAGTCATCATCCCTTATAGTCCTCTGCCAGGAAGTCTTTAGCATACATTTCTTTCCTTCTCTATTGATTCTTTCTACCTCAAGTCTCTTTTGATTTCAGTTTAAGCTCCATTCAGCAAACAAATTAGTATCCTTTCCTAATCCTCTTAATGCAAACAGCTTCTCTTTGTTGCTGTGACTGCAAGGACTCTCTTATCAGGCTCTTACTGGAGTGCTTGCTGTATAAATGACATAATGAAGCCCAAACCAATTGTTCTGTGTGGCACATATGATTATTATGTTCCTGGTGATGTATGTGTGAGAACAGTTGGAAGAATTCAAAATGTAGTTTCATGAAAGTGGTGCTTTTCTAAAAGGAAAGCAACTTTTTTTGGGGGGATGGTAAACAATCTTTAATTACATTCATCAGCAGACAAAATATAAGTAGAGAAATAGAGACCAACAGACAAGGCTTCCAACTGTCTGACCATAAGCAATATATACATTACAGATCAACAGACAGATCCAGCTGTCTGACCATTACATATATACACAGTTAAGAGGGACAGAAGCACCAACATCCGGGTTTTTTAAGCTGGAGGGTTCCTTAGCAGCTGCCCAGAGTCTAGTCTCAACAAACAAACATTTCTAATGATTAAACTTCAAAGTAAAACCTCACCTCAGAGTATTTATATACTTTTTAGAGCCTGAGGACACAACCCTCTGACCCAGTGCCTCAACAGAAACTAACAAAAGATATTGAGGCCTATTAATGGGTAAGGGAGATCTTTAACTCTTCCCCCCACCCACCATTAACTTTATATTAATATTACAGTTGATTAACTTCAATTTACTCTGTATATGTCTCATTGATATGTAACTGTCTGCATGATGTCTCCTCCTCTCTGTTAGACTGAAAACCCCTTGAGATCATGGGCTCTATTTGTGCCTTTCTTTGTATCCCCAGCACTTATCTCAGTACCTCTCTCAGAGCTGGGACTTAATTAATGCTTGGTGACTTCACTTGACTCTCACCCAAATGATCATAGTTTTCCTTAGCATCCATCATCAGGGAAAATATATATCTATTATCCTCAGATGTATGAAGAGAAGATTCTGTGATTTATTTATTATTTGATCTTCAATTAGCAATTGTCATAGTACTTTCCAATTGTTCATGTCAGGTCAATCCATGGTTGTCTCAGTGCCCTTCTCCAAGACGTTGCTAATTATCAAGGGTTGTGTCTCCTGTAGTCAGCAGCAGATGACCTTTATCTTGGTAGAGTCTGCGAATTCTCTTATCAGGCTGCTTCCTGGAGTGCTTGCTGTATAAATGACATAATGAAGCCCATACCAATTGTTTTGTGTGGCACATGTGAATATTGACTATCTCCCTGGTGATGTACATATGAGAGCAATTGGAAGAATTCAAAAAGTAGTTTCATGAAAGTGGTGATAGACCCTTCCATAAAAAATTGGGATGGCCATTGAACAAGAACTGTAAGTGGGTTATAATGATGTTTTCTGCAGTGATCTGGCCTACATAGAAAAGAAGCAAATATTTGAATGGTCAGGCATATTGAAATAGCTGTTTTAAAATAAAGAATAGTTCTATAAATATTCTTGTAATGGCAAAGGAGGGGGTAGATAACAATGTTATCAGTGTATTCAGGATTTTGAAACATAAGGCAGTTTTTTCCCCTACTTTCTTTCTTTTGTTTTTTTAAAAATTATTTTATTCTGTACTTAAGAAATAAGACAAGCATTTCCATAACATAGTGGAATAGAAAAAAAAGGTGATTGCACATGAAATTGCAAATCTATTACTTACAATTTGCTATTCTTTTTAAATATATAATAGTTATATAGCATTTTTTTCCTTTTTATTTCCCTTTCCCCCTGTCCTATAGATGGCTACTATTAGACATGAATATGTGTGTGAATGTACACACACACACGCATGCATGCACATATATGTAAAATCATTCTATCATACTTCTATTTATCATTTCTTTCACTGGATGAAGATATCTTTTTTCTTGCTGATTTTATATTGGTGTACAAATTACCTGAAACAAGTAATAATTTTGAGCTGGCTTTATTTTGTGATAGCAGTGATCATGTGTGTATGTTTTTATTGACATTAGGGTACTCAGAATATGTAATCTTGATGAGCTGAAACCTGATTAAACTGGTTTCTTTACTTTTACTTAGGAATCTACTACCACAGTGCTCAATTTCATGCTATACACAGATATTTTTATTTTTAATTCTGCAGGTTTTAAGAATAAGTATTACCCAAAAGAAATGTGCAAATCTTTTAGCTTTTCCAAAGCCTACCCATGACTTTTGGATACATTGCAGCAGCTGTTGGTGTGGGGAAAGTGAAACATTTCAAGCATCATTCAGGCCCATAGTGAAAGCTGTCCAGTGATATTAACGTACAACGGAAAAGAAGATAAAAAAAAATAAAGCAAGACAAAAAAAACAAAAGATACTGTCAAAAAACTTTAAACTGTTGCTATAAAGCAGATTAATCAATCTTTAAAAGGCAAGCAAAGACCTCACAATCAAATGGAGAAAAACAGAAATATTAAAAACATCCTTTTCAGACCATAATGTAACAAAAATTACATTTAACAAAAGGAGTGGAAACACATATTAAAAATTAATTGGAAACTAAATATTTAAATCCTAAAGAGTGAATGGGCCAAAGAGCAAGTAATAGAAACAATAAATAATTTCATTAAAGAGAATGACAACAATGAGACCATATACCAAAATTTATGAAATGCAGTCAAAGCAGTTCTTAGGGGAAAATCTATATCTCTGAATGCTTATATCAGTAAAATAGAGAAAGGGTAGATCAATGAATTTGGTATGCAATTAAAAATAAACTAGAAAAATGACAAATGAAAAATTTCCAATTAAAAACTAAATTAGTAATCCTGAAAATCAAAGGAGATATTGATAAAATTGAAAGTAAAAAAAAAATATTGAACTAGTAAAACTAGAAGCTGGTTTTATGGGGGAAAATCCCAATATAACAAAAAAAAAAACCCCACTGATTAATTTGTTTTAAAAAAAAGAAAGAAGAAAATCAAAATAACAACATCAAAAAATGAAAAGAATGCATTTACCACCAGTAAAGTTGGAATTAAAGCAACTATTCAGAGCTATTTTCCCCAATATATGCTAATAAATCTGA
Source organism: Notamacropus eugenii (assembly GCF_028372415.1). Classification (NCBI taxonomy): domain Eukaryota; kingdom Metazoa; phylum Chordata; class Mammalia; order Diprotodontia; family Macropodidae; genus Notamacropus; species Notamacropus eugenii. Next base: position 183,238,363 of record NC_092873.1, on the reverse strand, counting down.
CAATCTAATTGAAATGGATAAATATTTACAAAAAAAAGTAAATTGCCCAAATAGAAGAGGAAATAAAATATTTAAATAACTTCATTTTAGGAAAAAGAAATTAAACAAGCCATAAATCAGTTCCAAAATAAAAAATCCCATAGGACCAGATGGATTCACAAGTGAATGCTACCAAACATTTAAAGAACAATTAATTCCAATGCTATGTAAAATATCTGGAAAAAATAAGAAAAGAAGAAGTCCTATCAAATTCCTTTTGTGACACAAATATGGTGCTGATACCTAAACTGGGAAGGGCAAGCAATAGAGAAAGAAAGTTATAGACCAGTTTCCCTAATGAATAATGATGCAAATATTTTAAATAAAATATTAGCAAGGAGATTACAGGACAATTAGGTCATAAAGTGAAAATTGTTGGGCCTGGAGTTTGCAAGATTCCTCTTACTGAATTCAAATCTGGTTTCAGGCACTTACTAGCTATGGGACCCTGGGCAATTTACTTAACCCTGTTTGCCTCAGTTTCCTCATCTGTAAAACTAGCTGGAGAAAGAAATGGTCATAATGCCCAGGTGAGTTTTATACCAGGATTGCAGGGCTAGTTCACTATTAGGAAAGCTATCAGCATAACTGACCCCATCAACAACAAAAACAACAAAAATCATATGATTATATCAAAAAGATGCAGAAAAAGTTTTTGACATACAACACTCATTCCTATTTAAAATAAAAGAAAGTGTAGGAATAAATGGGGTTCTCTTTAAAATGATGAGTGATATCTATCTAAAACCATCAGCAAACATTATCTGTAATGGGGATGAGCTAGAAGCCTTACCAATAAGATCAAAGGTAAAGCAATGTTGCTCATTACCACCATTATTATTCAATATTGCACTAGAAATGCTAGCTATTGCAATAGGAGAAGAAAATAAATTGAAGGAATTAGAATAAGTAATGAGGAAACAAAAATTTAACTCTTTGCAGTTGATATGAGGGTATAATTAGAGAATCCAAGAAAATTAACTAAAAATCTAGTTGAAAAAATTAGCAACTTCAGCAAAGCTGCAGCGTATAAAATAAACCCCCATAAATCATAAACAGTTCTATATATTACCAACAAAGTTAAACAGCAAGAGATAGGAGAAATTCCATTAGAAATAACTGCAGATAATATAAAATATTTGGGAGTATAACTGCCAAGACAGGAACTATATGAATACAGTTTCAAAACATTTCACATCAATGAAGTCAGATCTAAACAACTGGAGAAATATTAATTATTCAAGAATAGTCCAAGTCAATAAGTTAAAGATGATAATTCTACCCGAATTAAATTACTTATTTGGTGCCATATGAATAATATTACTAAAAATTATTTTATAGAGATAGGAAAAATAGGAAGAAAATTCATCTGAAGGAACAAAATATCAAGAGAGTCAAAGAAAAAAATGTGAAGCAAGATGGCCTAGTAGTACCAGATGTCAAACTTTATTACAAAGTAATAATCATCAAAATAGTCTGGTGCTGGCTAAGAAGTAGAGCGGTAGATCAGTGAACTAGATTAGGTGTACAGTATATAGTAGCAAATGACCACAGTAATCTAGTGTTTGAGGAAATTGAGAGGATGTCCATTAATTGTGGAATGGCTGAACAAGTGGTGGTATGTGACTGTGATGGAATAATTTCGTTTTATAAATGATGAGTAGGATGGTTTCAGAAAAAACATGGGAAGTATTATGTGAACTGATACTAACTAAAGTGAGCAGAACCCAAAGGACACCCAGTAACAACAATATTATGAAGTGATCAGCTGTGAATGACTTAGCTGTTCTGATCAATACAATAATTTAAGACAATTTTGAAGAACTAATGATGAAAAATAGTATCCACCTCCAGAAAAGGAACCAATGGAGTCCGAATCCTAATCAAAACATACTTTTAAGACTTTATTTATTTTTCTCATTTTTTTGGTTTGTGTTTTCTTTTGCAACATGACTAATATGGAAATATTGCATGAATTTGTGTGTATTATATATGTATATATAGGCAAACAATTATATGTGCATATACTTGCTTGCCTTCTTAAAAAGGAGGGAAGGAGGGAATTTGCAACTCAAAATTTCAAAAAATTTAAAAAATGAATATTATTATTTTTACATGTAATTGAGAAATATTTAACAAAATAAATAACATATATTGGGGAAAAAGAAAACAAGCAGCAACACTGGGGCATTTAGCAATTGAAGGATATAGTATTGATTCTTCAGAGTTCTCAACCATCTTAGTACGACAACTATATCTAAATATAATTGGCTTCCTGTAATTCCAATTCTTTAATTCATTTAAAATATAATTCTGAGAATAGACTTCTCCCTGCTTCTAAAAGCAACTGTGCTTCCCAGACACAGATACACACACACACACACACACACACACACAAACTACTCTACAATGTAGTGTAGAATGTTTGAAATTAAATGAACAGTGGGAATACCACTAAAATATAAAATACTCTAATCGTTGCTATGAAGGAAAAAAGTCATTGGAAAGATAATAAAAAATTGAAGTACTGAAGAGTGAAAGAAGTCATCTTTACTGATGAAACTCACTCTTTCATTCAAGGCCACATCGGAACTATTCTCAGAAGTCCAGAACAACCTACAATATCTAGGGACCTTCCACAGATTATAACAGCAAAATGTGTTGCTTTTTTTTTTTTTATTTCCAGTGGGTCTTGATGTCTTGTCTCTATTGAGGAAATGATGAACTGTGAAAAAATGAACTGATATACTGAGAAGTGGAAATGTTTCAGAATTACAGAATTACAGATAGAATACTCCATCACATCCTTGCACTATGCCATATGCCATGAAAGGTTAAGAAATTTATTGAAGAAATGGAGATAAAAATGTTTCAACCCCCAGTAATTTAAACTTCCTTGAAACATTTGAGCTCTCAGCATGGCTAGACTTGAAAAACTGAACTGAAAACATTTAATATCCCATGTATATGAAAATGTACTTTCATGATGAGGAATATAAGAATATATGTCAAAATCTTGTGAACTGAATGCCAAAGCATTAAGTATAGTGCCTGGAACATAATAGATGCTATATCAATGCTTATTCCCTTCAGCCTTTCCTTTCTCAGTTAATTTGCTGGGTTAATGTTGTTGGGTTTTTCTTTTCTCTGTTGCTGCTTCTCCTTTATGTACTCCCTTCTCATCTTTCCTTAGAAGTTCCTTTCTTTTTCTAAGGGCAGAGAAGCTTAGAAAAATCTTCTTCATTTATTTAGTTTGGCCAAGAGCTCAAACACATATCAACAACAAAGGCCAACCCCCTAACCTGGGAAAAAATATCTTTATTACTGTATCCTATCTTCCCAAAGGTCCTATACACTGCCACCTCCAAGTCTGGTCCCAACATACTATATGTGTGTGGGCATACAATTCTTCTCTCTCTTTAGTGACACCGGTGTCTACTTAACTAAAGTTGTTTTTAATGCAAATTAGTTGTTTGAACTAATTATTCTTTTGATGAACAATGGTTTGCTTACTTATCTGTGAGCTAAAATTTCTCCATTATTTTATATATATGTGTGTGTGTGTGTGTGTGTATTTAATTCTGTATACTTCATAAATTAAATGTTTTCAAAGAAAGATCTTTGAGAATGAGGATTTTTGGAACAGTCTTTCGACATGTGTAATTGTCAAAAAAGTTAAAAAGTACCACATTTATGAGACTCAGAATAGGTATGAAAGAAGCATGTGTATTTTTGAAGAGTCACGTTAAAATTTCTATTTAAAAGTATTTAAAGTGTTCTTTTTATTATTATGTTAAGCATCAGCAAATACAAATATTTCAACATACAAAGAACAGAAAAGGGAATTGTTTTTGAAACTGTGAATCTCTCTTACATAAAGTCTGCTTGGTTTCTTAAAAACTGCTTATTAAATTTAATGAGTAATAGTAATAAACAGTAATAATTTAATTGTGATAAAATTTCCCAGTTTGTCAATGTCTCCTTGTGAATTTCCTTTTGCTCTCTTCTGCGCATTTTTAAATGTCTAAGGAACATCCAGTTTGAGATATATAATGAGAAGGTATGAGATATATGAGAGTGGAGGTCAGCAGAGATTGGAGTAGATAAGTAGATTTGACAATCTTCAGCAGAGAGACAATTAAATTCAGTGGAGCTAATGGGAACATCAAGTGAAACAATTTATACAGAGAAGAGAAGAAGCCACAGTAAAGAGCCTTGTGAGATACCCATAGTTAATAGGTATTACCTGAATGAAGATTCAACAAAGGAGACTGAGGAGTGGGTACATAGGTAGGAGGAGAACCAGGAGAGAGTAATTCCCCCCAAAACTGAGAGAAGTATCTAGTGTTAAATCCTTCAGAGCTCAAGAAGGATGAGGATGGAGAAAGAGCCATCAAATGATTTGGTAATTATGAGATCGATGATGATACAAAAACTGCCTAAGGATTCACTGAAAGGTACTGTTGTCAATCATACCTACCAACAAACAAACATGTAAAAAACAGTTTCTTATATGCTCCGAGCATAGACCCATAGTATACAAAAACCAGAGGGTTCCACATGAAGTTTTAAGCTAAATTATACAAGGTTTGGTTATATAAGCTGGTACTTTGCATACAATGGAATTTTAGAGGGGGCAGAAGAGGAATGAAATGATTTATATGTCAAAGAATAGATAGCAGAAGGGGAAGATCTACGACAGGTAAAATAATAAACTGATCAGTAAACACTAGAGATGTAACTGGGATTTGCAGACTATTAACACCAAAGCTATAGCTAGTTTTATGGCATGCTCATCCTTAGTAAATAGAATTAATAAATTTGAGCCAGAAATTCTCTTATCACTAAACAGTTAATCACTAGAGTTAAAGTTTGATGTTTCAGATTAATTCTTGAAGCTCTAGACAGTTAAGTGACCTGTTCATCTTAAGTAAATGGAAGTAAGAAAGTTCAGCCAGAAATTCTTTTATCACACTGGTAATTTTGCAGAGTGTAATTTCAATTGAATGATGAGGTCAGAAGCCAGACTATATAGAGTTAAGAAGACAGTGAGGGGAGTGGAAATGAAAATGCCTATTGTACACTGTTCTCTCAAAGAGTTTAGCTTCAAAAGGCAGGGGAGACATGAGATGAAAGTTAGTGGGGTAGATGGATGAAATAAGGGTGTTTTCAGGATGGGAAGACATGGGCATGTTTGCAGGCAGGAGAGAAGCAGACAGTCAATAGGGCGAGATTAAAGATAAATGAGAGAGTAGGGATGATAGAGTGGGCAATATTATGTCTCAGAACTTGGAAAATACTGGATAGAATACCAGATAGAATGCCTGTGCATGTAGAGGCATTGGACTTGGCAAGGCAAATGGTCACCTAACTAGTTGATATAGGGTTTAAGGATCAGATGGTTACAGAAGGCATTTGGTTGATTTGAGATAAAGTGATGGAAAGAGATGGAGCTTCTGCCAGATAATCTCATTTTTCTCCAGTAAAATATGAGGCAAGGTTTTCACTTGAGAGGGTGGTGGTGGAGGAAGCCAGGGGAGGTTTGAGGATGGATTATAGTTTAATAAATAACTCCATTAAGTGGGATAGTAAGTTAATTATGGAAATAAAAAAGGATTGCCTAATAAGATCCCAGATGAGGTTATGTAACATAAACTTGTGGTAGACCCACCTAGTTCAGTTGCATGATTTTCTTCAACTTCATTCAGCAGCACATATGTAGGAGAAAAGGCAGAGGGTGGTAAAGATGATCTAAGGGTGACTCATTGGCAGGGCAAAATTGGCAATATGATAAAAAAGTAAAGTTCTCAAGAGAAGTGTAGAATTGACTTAGAAGTCAAAACAGGGAAAGAGAGTGTATTTGGTGTAAGGGTAATGGACTGAGGAGAACCGAGTGGTCTAGGGAATGGAGATTGTAATGTGGATGAAGAGTAGTGCTTAGTATAGGAAGGTAGAAAGAGAGAAAGAATGTATCCATTCTAAAGTAAGTGGGTTTCTCAGAGGGGTTGTCCATTCTGATAAAATTCATTCTTATTGCCTTAGATATAACTCCAGTTTAAGGATGCTATATGTCTGTAATTCATAACTGTTTCTCCTGAGACTCCACAGATATCTCTCCCATTCAGACAAATCATCCAAGAGGAGACAATTAACTCTTTATCATAAAACATTTACAGAATATAAATAGAATGCAAAGCATAAATATTAACTATTATCCATAAACCTGGACCACATTCTCCTACCAATTCACACAGTGTCTATAGGGAAGAGTGAGTGGAAATTTATGAGAACCTATGAGGGAAGCACATGAATAGATGAGCACATATGTCTAGATGTTTTTGGTCTCCTCAGAGAACATTCTCTACCAAAATTCATCACATGAATGCAGCCATTTTTCCACTGGTTGGCCTGGTTTACCTGTTTCTTGGCTGATCTATAAGGTAAAGTTTATACAAACACACACACGTACACATAGACATTATATATACATATATAAATATATAATATATGTATATAATATACATACACATACAGGCATATGTGTTGATATATACACACATGTGTATACATGTATACACATGTACATACCAATAGACACCTATATGTAATACATGTTGGTACATATATGCCTATTGCTATACACACATATGAATATACATGTATATATGCATGTGTATACATATATGTAAACACATATATGTACATATACATATACATATACACATATACGCATATACACACATTCTTTTAGCACAAAATCAGTTCTCCTAAGCCTGGGTTCTGTAGATCTGTTTGTTTGCTTTTAGTTGGGTTCTGAGGTGTTTCTTCCCTCAAGCTATAGAAGTTATTCAAGTCTCTCCATTTCTCAACCAGCTGTTTGCAGTAGAGGATTTTTGTTCCTTCTATCAATTCCCAGGAGCAAAGTTTTTTACTTTTATCAGCTTAGGAGCAAATCATAGTAATAGATGCAAAGGCTGTCTTCATTCAGTCATCTTAGTGGGAGGGGCAAGAGGTGGTAATGCATCTTATAGGCATTTTTTGTCAACTTTTTCGCTCAGCTGCTTTTCTTAGAACCATTTGCTCAGCTGGGTTTGGTGCCTTTAAAGTAGCAGGCAGCTCTCAGTTCTGAGACCTCAGCTCAAGAAGCTTCTTCAAGCTTCTTCAAGAAGCAGTGAGTAGCCTTCTCTACGTCTACATGTTCAGCTTCTGTCTTCTTCCTCTGTTTCTGTTTCAGCCTTTCTCCTTCCTCAAAACAAGATCTCCTTATATAAAGTGATTTATATCAATTTTAGGGTAAGAAATAATAGTGTATGTCTGTTATATATGGCACAAATAGGCAATACTAAATTGTCCCATAGCACCTCAAAAGTTAAAGGTATCAAGGTTTCTCAGCTATCAACTTTGGTCTTCATAATAGTGATATAACAATTGGCTCCTGGAAAACAAGCTACTTGAACATCTTTATCTTCAATAAATACTTTTCTCTGAGGGATAAGTACAGAATTCCTAGGAATCCTCAATCAACACTCCCAGATCATCATTTTTGCCTACAGTCCATTCCTCATAGACATCAATTCCTGTGGAGGAGACAGCTAATCAATTGCCACTAAGAGGGACAGCCTAGCTAGAGCATCAAGACATCCTGACAGGGAGACAGGGGGTACCATGTGCCAGGAAAGTCAAATTACCATCACTAGCGCCTTGATCTGCCTCTCATTTGAGGCTAATGGGACCCTCAAGGACCTCAATGTTAGTGTCCCTTAAACCACCAGACCTACTTCTAGTCCATCAACTATCACTACCAGGAGAAATCATTGTGGAGGAGTTCACCTTCTTTATCAATATAAGCAACCATAGACAGACTTACTAAACCGCTGTGAGTGGCAGCACCACCTTTTCCTCCCAAGACAATTCATCCTCTTTTCAGTCCACCCTTCAAAGCAATCATGTGGGGAAGTGACTAACATGGAGAAGGGGTCAGCCATCCCTACCAAGTGTCAACCAATTGCTACTCACAAGGAAAAGCAAGGCAGTCTAGCTGAAGTAGCAAGGCCAGTCATGTCACTCCTTCCTATCCCCCTAAACTCCAATAGTTCCCTATCATCTTGTAGCACCAACACAATATTCACAGTGCCTATGGTAGTCATAAATATCCCAGCACAATTCTGAATCCCAAAATACAATAGACTCTCCACATGGAAGATAGAACCAAAACATTTATTCAGACACCAGAAAGCCTAATCCATCATAGTAACAAAAATCGATACGTAACAATAATGCCCAGGACAACACAATCCCCAAGCCTTTCCCCTGTGAGGCTTCCCACAAATCAGATCCATTAAACAAAATCACAAACAAGCTCTTTCACTCATGCTAGCCAGTTCCCTGCAACCTTCTTAGCTCTGACTGCTCCCATAACCAACTTCTCAGCTCTGCTGTAGCTCTGCCTGTTCCTGTTCCACCCATTCAACAAGCTCCTCCCACCACAGGCTCCATGTCCCTCAGACTTCCATGTGACCCAGGGAGGTCACAAGGGCCTATTAATGAAAGGGAAAGATCTTCCCGTTTAAATTACTATTACACATCCCCAGGACCAAATACAAAATCCACTGTTAGGTGTTCAAAACTCTTCATAATCTTTGTCCCCTCCTCCCACCAGTCCTTTCCAGGCTTGTTAAACCTTATTTTGGGTCATGTATTCTTTGATCCAGTGATTCTGCCTTCTTCCTATTCCATGAATAAGACCTTCTGTCTCTCAGCCCCAGGCATTTTCTCTAGTTATCCAATACCTGAAATGCTCTTCTTTCTCATCTACTACTGGCTTCCCTGACTTCTTTTAAGCCCCAACTAAAATCCCATCTTTAGCTAGAAGCCTTCCCAAAACCATCCTTAATTGTAGTACCTTCTCACTGTTAATTATTTCCTTTTTATCCTATATATTACTTGCTTGGGAATACATGTTTGCTAGTTGTCTCCCCTTTAAGATTATGAGCACTTTGAAGGAAGTACTGTTTTTTTTTTTTTTATTTCTTTTGTTTCCCCCTTTTTGTATGTCAGTAGTTAGCACAGTGTTTGGCACATAACAGACAATAAATATTTATTGACTGACTAAATTGACTGATCGTGAGGGAGACACAGAAAACAACATGAACCAGACCAGTCAGACCATTACTTTGACCACTATCTCCCCTCAGATCCTGAAAGAGACAGCTCGGAACCCTGAATGCAAGAGTTTTGTCAGTAACAATTCTTTTAACCCAGTGCTCTCAGCCTTCATTCTGAATGGGGGAAGGAGAAGTGCAGTGGAGATGTAGCTTGGCAACTGCTCCTGCAGATGGTATAGCCATAGCTACTGAAGACTGACAAAAGAAAATTCTTCCCACTAATGTCCTTGGAACTGTCAAAGTTTTCAACATCAAATCTGATATGATTTTGTCAATGGAAATCACATTAAAGAACAAGCATTAACATTGATTTTAATACTGCGCCCTAAGGACCATGGAACTTTTCCATCTGACTTGCAGCTGAACCTTTCCCTAAGTTTTGTTTTTCCCCTTAGAAAGTGAACTCTTTCAAGAGCAGAGATTGTCTTACATTTCTGTTTACATATTCGGGGCTTAGCACGGTACTTTGCATATTACAGATTCTTAATAAAAGCTTCATTCATTCATTCATTTATTCTCAGGTGTTCTCAGAACTATCTGTGTTTCTCCCTGGAGGACTAATTTCTGAGAGAAGACTTTCTCTCATGCCCTCTTATAATTGTTGGTGTTTTTGTCCCTTTCCAAATAAAAATTTTCAAATCTGAAAGTGTCAGAACCTTACAGGAAAGATTCAACTTTTTTACTGTTGTTTTCATTCACATTATTGTAGTCACTGTACATATTGTTTTTCTGGTCCTTCTTACTTTGCTTTACATTAGTTCATATAAGACTTTGCATGTATGACAAACGAAAAACCCTTAGAGGCAGAGTTTCTGGGTAATTAATAGTTGATATATTAATTAGACTAGTTAATAATCAATAAATTGATGGTCAATGGTTTCTCTCAATAACCAAAGCAAAAAAAAAAAATGGAATGCCTTAAAGTTTTAAATAATCATTGAAAGGAAATTCCATTGACAACTCAAAGTCATCCCTGATTGGTGAACTTTTAATGAGGAAGTGTGCTAGAAGTCTTCAGCTCCTCCTGCTAAGAATGTGACTTGATCATGAGACTCAGACACCTCCAGCAGTCTGGAAAGGAGAATCCACCTTCATTCAGATTACTTTGGTTGTTTTTTTCCTTCATGAGAGAATTGTAATGGAAGGGTTCTAGGGTAATGGTTGAAAAGCATCTCTTTAGGGATCAGAGAAGAGATCTCAGAAAAAGTCTTAAGAAGTCTACTGCTCCTGTCAGTTTTGATCATTCAAATTGCTTCTAATACAGTTGCCCTCTGAACTTGTCATTCCCTCATTTTCTCAGGGCAAGAACTCACCTAGACTGAATTCTGTTTAGAGTGTAAACAGAAATAAGGTCTCTTAGTTGGGTGAAGTCCAGCCCAAGATAGAAGAGCCTGTTCCCAAAGGGTTAGAGTTAATCTCAATCAGTTACATCCTTTAGGGTCTGACATTCCATAGGAGCTGGGCCTCAATGAAGAAGCAGAGGACAAAAAGGCTGGATCCTAATTTCATTATTGGTTATTAATATAATAGAAAAACGATATCTTTCACAAGGTTCTCTGAGTTCTTTCTATTTGTCATTTCTCAAGGCATAGTAAAATTCCATTACTTTCTTTTACAATTTATTTAAGCATTCCCCAGCCAATGGGCATCTATCTACTTCATTTCCTGTTCTTTGCTACCACAAAATTCTTACTTATTTATAAAGTCTTTTGAAAAAAAGACTTTCATACACTTCTCATCTTTTCCTTTCCCTACTTTCCTCTTACCAGTCCACAAAATCAATCTACATACATCTTACCTCTTCTCTGAGGCACTGAAACATGGAATTTAAAACTAAGATGGAGAATGAGTGTTGAAAAGTCTGTATTATGGGAAATGGTAAGGTACCATTTGAGATCAAGATTGCCTTGAATTTCATAGGCTACCAACCTAGAATAAAACCAGAAAGTTGGTAACAAGCTGGGTGGGTGAAGGTCAGAAAAAAAACAGCACCACAAGATTTGCATTCTTGTTTGTAGCACTTTAAAAAAAAATCATGGACAGGTTAGATTTGTAGGGAATTTCTTATTGACTCTGAAGTGGAGTCCTGTGATTCAAGCTCTAGAGTATAGTAGTCAAGGATCTAGGAGGTCAATCATGCAAAAGGAAAAGGAATTGGAATTAACATATAGCAACAAGTAAAAAGAGAGAAGTTTGGGGTTGCAAATGTAAATTTCTTGAAGGAAGGGATGATGCTTTCATTTTTTTCTTTAATCTCCTGAAACTAACATCTGCCATTAGATTGTAAGTTAATTGAGGGCAGGCAGGAACAGTCTTTTTGTCTCTTTTGGTATGCACTTTGCACTGTGACTGGTACATACTAGGTGCTTACTAATTGTTTATTGATTGTTAGTATGTTGCTTAGCATATAGTAGGTATATAATAAATGCTTGTTGATACATTGGCTAATTGACTGTAGCCCAGAACAGGAGAGATTGAGAAATTTAGAGTGTAACTGTATTAGGAGCAATATGAATGATGAAACCTTTGGCAGGAGCAGTAGAATTCTTGACACTTTTTTAGAGATGTCTCCTCTGGCCCCTAAAGACATAACTTTCAGCCAGATTCTGATGCTTGTTGATACAATCACTTCTCTCCGTACCACATGAACTTTAGAATTTGGCACTTTGGGTTCCCCTCATGAAGCTCTGGAGGTATTAACTATGAATTCTCTCATCTTACTCCTGTCTTGTTCAATCATGCTTCAGGGTAGCCTATGTATCTATTTAAGGGACCACCTTGGGACTAATTAGGTTTACCGATCACTTAGAAAATATTTAATAGAGCTACCTTCTGAAACACAGAATCTTTTGTCTCCATCAGATCATACCCAGTGTCACTATCCTGGCAACTGGGATGGGGAGGATTCCCTTTCCTTTAAAGGCGAAGATTTTTTCAGGTACTTTTGTTTCTTCCTTGGTTTATTGCTGAGACAGTGTGAGCTCTTCTCTCTTTTTATTATCTTCTCTGCTTAAAGGCATGTTGGGTTCTTCATGTTAATCAATTGTTGTTCCAGTCACAGGAGAATGGATGTAGCTATTTTTCTTGAAAATTTGATGAACTTTTGATCGACAATGTTATTTTTCAGTTATTCTCAATCATTACAGATTTATGTTTTCCTTTCAAATGGCTCTCCTGAATCATTTAAAATGCCAATGCCAATGGGTGGTAACACCATGGTAGTGACAGAACAACGTACCCTTATGATTTGTTCTCCCTTCTTAAAGAGCAGGTTGTTACAATGGTTTCCTTTTTGTTTTCTCTCCACTTTCAGAGAATACATTGTCATAATGCTTGTGCTAGTACACAGACTGTGGTTTTAGCATTTCCATTATGCAGTCCTAATTTTAGCCTGTAGTGAAAACTGCAAGTTTTAATGAAGCTATACAAATTTGCTTGGAGTTGAAATCAGATGTTATCAAGCCTCATTCCAAAAATATTCTCTCACATTCAAATAAATAGAAATTCTGCTTGGCAGAAAAAGACAGACATTTACTCAGGTAAAGTCAAGCAGGAGAGAGTAATGCATGAATGCTGTTGGTTTTCATTAGAAGCATAGAGATGATGTTGTTTTTTGCTGATCCCTTGGACCCTCTTTATATTGCATTATTTTTGACATGATGAAATAGAGTTGATTTGGTATTAAATTATAAACTTGACTGCTTAGTAGCCCTACAAGGAAATTCATTTATAAATGACCTATTATGTACTAGGAATTAGAGATATAATGACAAAAATGAAACAGTTCCTGTACTCAAGGAGCTCATGGTCTATTTGGATGTATTATCATATTTAAACCCCAGTCAGAATTTTTCAAGTATATTGATGTGAATAATGATGCAGTGGTTGAACAGGGTTTGCTTTGTGTCTGTCATCACTAAGATGCATTATCTAGTTGGAGTCTCACAACATTTCTGCAAAGTAAAATGGACGTATGTTATTATTCCCATTTGAAAGATAAAAGTTAGGTCCAGAGATACTGAATGAATTATCCAAGCTTTCATGATCAGTAAATGGCAGACATGGGCCTATCAACTAAGCACATAGGTGACAAAGCTTATAAAGTGCTACACCTGTCAGGAAGACCTGTGTTCAAATACAGCTTCAGACATTTTCTAGTTGTGTGACCCTGGGCAAGTCACTTAACCTCTGTCTGCCTCAGTTTCCTGATCATAAAATGAAGATAATAATGGCACCTACTTCTAAGAATTGTTTTGAGCATAAGTAAGATAATATTTATAAAGCACTTTGTAAACCTTTAAGAACTATATAAATGTAGGATAACAACAGCAATTAGGGCTTTTCACTTCTAGTACAGAAATCTTCTCATTATACTGACTGCTGTGATCTTTGTTCTATATTGTTCATTTTTGTTAAATATGATTTTCCTGGTTATCTGTGGACATAATGGCCATGGCTACATTAAATTGTCATCAGGGGTTTTTCCTGCAGTGTCTTGCATTACAACTGTAAATGCTTTTCACTGCTGTCCTGTACTATGACAGTGCCTTGTTATTGGATAGGCCATGTGTGATTCCTCTAAAAGGGATGAAACAAATTGCATTGTAAGACCCCTTTCATGAATCTAATCCTGAAAGTAGATAAAGGATTGGATTATCTGTTGCATTTTTCTTTAAGCCAATGAATTTAAGGTATCACCAGATACTGACATCCTTTATTAACATTTTATTTTTCCACAGGATGTTGCTACTAGAAATATATTTATTGATGAATTGCTGATTTCTATAATAGTAATGTTGAGTGATACTGTGTCTTTGAAAACTGTGTCCACTAGAGCTCATTTTTTTCTGCTTTTACAAATTTCTTTATTTGGTTCTTTGTCAATACTACCACCTTTTAGGTTTTCTGAAACACGTCATCTACAAGACATCTCCCTACTTGCTTGTTTTGTTTACTTGTATTTCAGCTGTTCTGATTGAATGCTTCCTAGTTGTGGCTCCATATATTTTTTCTCATGAGAGAGAGAGAGAGAGAGAGAGAGAGAGAGAAAGAGAGAGAGAGAGAGAGAGAGAGAGAGAGAGAGAGAGAGAGGTGAGGTAGGGTGGGAGACAATAATGGGAAAGAAAACATCCTTGAATTTCATTCATAGGAAACATATCAAGTGGCAATTTCCCCCACTGTTTATAGCAAAGTTTGAGACATATGTTGTTTAAAGTTTGGGTAGTACTATGGAAAGAATGCTGAATTCAGAGTTAGTGGACCTTAATTTGAATTCTGGTGCTGCTACTTACTGCTGTGTGAACTTGGGCTGACCATGTTGCTCCTTTGGGTTTCAGTTTCTTCATCTGCAAAAAGTAAGAGTTGGATTTAAGTGACCTCCAAGATCACTTTCAGATGTAATTTATTATTTCGTGAACTACCCTAGTGGTGATGTTTCGCTTAACTCTTACTCAGACTTTAGGAAGCTAGGTGATGCAGTAGATAGACACTGGAGTCAGGAGGATCTGAATTCAAATTCAGTCTCAGATACTTGATACTTACTAGTTTTGTGACCCTGGGCAAGTGACTTAATCCAATAGGCACTTCCCCACCCCCAAAAAAAACCCGCCAAAAAGTTTTAGTCAACCTTATGCCCAAATGTTAGTGACAGCAGATCAAGAAGAAAGAATTAGGAGTTTCCACGATTTGCATGGATCAAAGTTGAAAAGAGAAAATCTTGAACTCATTCACATTAGAAGGCAAAATGAGAGGCAGTATTGCATTGTGGACCGAAAGCTGACCTTGGAGACAAGAATATTTCAGTTGAAGTCTCATAGCTGACATGGAATAACTGTGTGACCCTGGTAAATAAAAATGATTTACCCTCTCAGTGCTCTAGATGACTCTCAAAGACATTAAGTTGCAGAAAAGGGAGAAGACTTGCACTGATTCAGAGTTTCTTTATTCGAGAATTCATTTCATTCATAAAATAAGTCACTGGTCAAGTTCCTATTGTTCATCCTCCAGTAGCAAAAATGGAAAATGATGAGATCAATTTCTAGATAGTTCAAAATTTCAAAAGACTGAAATTTGACAATGATCGTTAATCTATAAAATGTTACAATTACATTAAAATTGTTTTCCCTTACTGGTTCTCTTTTTTTAAGCTAAACTCAAATTAATATTATTAATACATAGGATTGACCATATCACTCCCTTGTTCAAGAAGCTCTGAGGGTCTCTGTGTGTTATGTCTAGGACAAAATACAAACTCCTTTATTTGGTATTTTAAGCCTTTTACAAGTGATTTCAACTGTCTTTCCAGACTGATTTTGCATTATGCTTATTCACTCATTCCAATATCATTGGCCTACTTGCCTTTTCCTCAATATAATAGACTTTCAGGATTGAGGTCACATGTAGCCCTCTCAATCCTTAAGAGCCCTTAGATCTTTGAATTATTTAAAAGGGCACCTAGAGGACCACTTGTGGTCTTGAGACTGTAGGTTCCCCATCATTGCAATAGACCATCTCCCACATCCATATCTTAGCAATGTCTGTCCTTCTGTCTGGAATGAGCTCCTTCTTTAACCTTATCTCTTAGGATCTCTAGCTTCCTTCAAAGTTCAGCTTGTTTACCTTTTCCTGATTTTCTGAAGTGGTAGTACTCCTTGGAAATTACTTTGCATTTTTAGCTTCCTGTGCCAAACTTACATTATGAGAACAATGAAGACTTGGATTGTTTCTCCAAGGGATGGATTGGATCCCACATTCCTTTCTTATACCCATTGTTCATCCTTGTTTCCATATTTGACCATCTCCTATGGGGAAAGCTTGGTTTTTATAGTGTCTTTGAGATATGTAAAAAAACCTTACAAGATAGCATCCTTAAGAAGATAATAAGTTATCTGGCTAGACAGTGCACATTTTCTTTGGCAGAGTAGAATCCACACTGAATTCAAAATGCTATGAATATGTAGTCTTCAAGAGGGATCATAGGATTCTAGATTTAAAACTAGGAATCCAAGCCCCTTCATATTACAGATGATTCTACTGTCCAGAGTCTAGTCTAGTCCAAAGAGGTTAGGCAAATTGCCTAAAGTGATACAAATATAAAGTGACAGAACTGGTTTCTGCACCTGTGTCCTTGGTCTCCCAACTGAGGCTTTTTCCAATGTATTATTTTCCCTTCTTTAAACATAGTTAAATCACAGTCAGGTGGATGGAACCAAGTATATGTATGTGTATGTATATATGTATGCATGTATGTATATATATATATATATACACACACACATAAACACATGTATATGTTGGTTTCTTTTTATCAGTTTAGGTTTTGAGTTCTTAATTAGACTTTGAGGGAATTGATGAACAATGAACTAGTGGAGAGGAGCAGAAAAAGATATTTTAGGTGAGAAAAATGGCATATAGAAGGTAGAATGTGCAAGCACATGTGCATGCTCACATATATATGTGTATGTGTATTTGTTGAGGGTCAAAGTGTCCTGTCAATAAAATGGGATTCAAATTTGAATTTTACAATAGTGGTTTAATGAGGTTAGAGGATGTTTTAGGGAACTGGGAGTGGAAATGAGCCCCAAATGGATTTGAAATATGAAGCTTTTAAAAACCTATCATAGATCACCTTCCAGAGGACTACCAAAATTTTGAATGAAGGGATTATTGTTGTATAGACAAATATAATAGAAAAGAAGATTAGACAATCATAAGGACCCATAAAATGAAACAGACAAAACATCTGGAGTCAGCATATGGATATAACATGGAAGAAGTAGAACTGAGAGTCAGTGGCCCCATTTTCAATCTGCCATATGCCCAGCACTATGGTTTTTTGTGTAACTTTAATGGTTTTTTGTTTGTTGTATGAACCTGTATTTTCACTGGTATGGGGAATTCCCAATGTTAAAACTCCCTCTACTAATGCAGATCAGTAACTGAGATAGTTGCAGGGTTGGAGCTGGGCTGGGGTGGCGGTGGGGGGTGGGGGGGGGAGGGAGGGGCGTGGTATTGCAAAGTTGAATGACTTATCCAGACCACATGGACAGTATGTATGAGAGGAAGGGCATGAACCCTGATATTCCTAGTTTCAAAGTTGGCCCTCCATCCACTACATTATGTTGTATTTCCTAACAACCACACACACATACACAACACACACACATGCACACACATTTGAATGACAGAGGAGGAAATGTACACTGGCACAATATAGCTAATCAAAACACTTGTATCTATTTTTTTTTTATCTTTGGAATTCAAGGAGAAATGGACTTAGCTAATACAGAAATAGCATTTCAATTTCAGAGTTATAGCATTTCAGAGTAGGACAGAATCTCAGAAGTCACTTGCTCCAACTTATTCTTGATCAAAAATCCCTGTAACAATATTCTTGAAAAAGTCTCTGTAGTTGAATCTTGTTGATTTTATCAAGCAGAAACTGGTAAAGCATGCATAATGGGAAAAAAAAGTTATTCTTTCCCTAAGGTTTCATGCTATCCTTTCTCTTCCCTTCTACAGCCTGCTCCATTTGCCTATTGCATGTAATTGATCCATATAGCTGTTAAAATCTCTCTCCATCTCTCCTGCTCACCTGTGCTGCCTGCTTGTCATTTCCAATGGCTCTCACTTTCTTCCATTTTTACCAAGCGGAATTGTAGTCTTTTCATTATCTGTTTTCTTCATCTTTTGTCTTGTTTCCTCAGCACATTTCCTTTCTATCTTCTCTGTTTTTCCATCTACATTCCTGTCCCTCACATATATTTTCTATTCATCTCCAATTGGCTTCCCTGTTACTCCATTTTGTCCTTACTTCTTCTCACCATTTCAAATTCTGACCTGGGCACATTTATTCAGATACCTTCTAATACTGATTTATTCTTCCTGCCCTCCCATCTCCTTTTTCTTTAATTTCTCATCTCTTACCACCCTCCCTCTCCTTATTGCTCTCATTCTACTCTTAGCTGTTCTTGGGTTTCTGTCCTGTCTATCCTATTGTGTTCATTTAGGGAAAACTGGATGGTAAAGTTGACCTGATGCTCCAAAACATAAAAATACTTTCATAACTGCAAAAGTGTCAAATGTGATAAATTATAACAGACTCTTTTGAAAACTCAGGCCATTCTTATTCTTCTGAAATAGAAACCTTCTGCCTTGACCCTAGTTCATGTTGTTTAGATTACGCCATGAATTCTGTGGATTCATGCTTCTGATTTAAACCCCATTTCCTGCATTTAGTCAGTTGGTTTAGTCTCTGATTCTTTGGTAACTAACACCTTTCACTATTGAGGGCACGGGTGGGAGGGGGGTTGTCACTTTAACTTGACAGATATTTTTTAAGTGCTTGCTATGTGCAAGGCCCTGTGCTAGGGATATAAGGATAAAAATGAAATAGTCACAGGATCATAGATTTAGACCTGGAAGGGACCTTAGAAGTCTTTTCTTAGTCCGCCTTAGTCCACTCTACTTTGATTCTGATGCTATGAGGTTTTCAACTGCACAGAGCAAAGTGCCCTTCCCAGGTTAAGCTCATCACTTCTAATCTCATCATCCTACTGCTAACTCTAGCCTTGACACTATCTCTTTCAAACTCCTTTCCCCTCTAATTGGAGGACTGAAGGGTGAAGTACCAATCTCCTCTTAATGCCTTTCTTTAAAGAGGGCAGAAACTGGGCTTTCTCAGCTCATTTCACTTTGCCTTTGGTGCTTTACCTGGTTTCAACTCCATGGAACAAGATGTCCTTATTCCAAGAAGTCCCTTGATTCCCCCCCCTTTCCTGTCTCTTTTTCTGTCTTCTCCTTTATATTGAAAACTCCTTGAGCACAGGAACCATATTTTTTATTTTTAATGACATCACCAGCACTTAGCACAGTACTTAGCACATAGGAAACAATAATTATCTATTTGATGGTATTGGATTGGATTAGTCTCAAACTTCCAGATCCCTCAACTCCAATTTTATTTATGGGAAAACTGAGGAAGAGAGTTGAAGGAACTTATCCAAGTTCCCAGTGGCAAGAAGTGGCTGAATATAAATCCACTGACTCCAGTTACAGGACTCTTTTTATAATAATATATGGCCTCTTCCCTCACTCTCCTCTTAAGGAGTTTACATTTTACAGGAAGGGATATAACATTTGTATACAGATAAAGAAACACAAAGTAATATGAGGGAAGAATAAAACATTAACAATAGAAGAGATTGGGGAAAACTTTCCCAAATACAGCTGAGAGTTGTTGAACCCTTAAGAGTTAAAGGTTAAGTTAACCCTCAATAAAAGTGAACCCTTAAGAGTTAAGGGATCAGAAAGAGAGATATGAGGAATACCATAGTTGAAGAGACAGACTGTTAACAAAGACACAGAGAGAGGAGATGGAATGGCTAGTTTGAAGAAAGCAAATGTTTCAGTTTAACTGGAATATAGAATGTGTGAAGGGAATAATATAAAATAATTCTGGAAAGTTAGGCTAAAGTCAGACTCCTGAAGGCTTTAAGTACCAAGCTGAGGAGTTTGGATTTAATTCTCATTGAAAGTAATGGTGAGCCACTGAAGATTGTTGCTCAGAGGGTGACATTCTAAAACCTTAGGAAGATTATTTTGGCAGCTGTACCCCTTTTCCAGGGTTGATGAGAAACATTGTAATTTCAGCCTTAACTTCATTTACTGTCTCATTCATCTGGGGTTTTTTGTTCAAGTTTGTTACAGCTTAAGCTAACTGGACAAAAACACATGGTAGCATAGGTTCATATTGACTAGTAGGCAATACCATTTGAAAAAAATTATTGAGTCTATTCTTTGTGCTATCTGACTTTCAAGACCCTCTTTAATTTGACTCCTTTCCCTGTCCAACATTATTTCCTACAACTTACCAACGTGGAAATAAGAGTCCAGTACTGTTCTTTTGCTGTATCTCTAAATCTTAACGTTGTGGGCAGGTAGGTGGTGCAGTGGATAGAGCACCAGTGCAGGAGTCAGGAGGACCTGAGTTCAAATCTCATCTCAGACACTTGACACTCACTAGCTGTGTGACTTTGGGCAAGACACTTAACCCCAGTTGCCTCATCCTGGGTCATCTCCAGTCATTCTGATGAATATCTGGTCACTGGATTCAGACGGCTCTGGAGGAGAAGTGAGGCTGGTGACCTTTACAGCCCTCTCTTACTCAAAACAAAGTCAAGTGCATGTCATGTCATTATTTCTCTGATGGCATGGTCTTCTTCGGCAACGAAGGATGGACGAACACACAAATCTTAACATTGCTGTAAAGGATTATGATAGACTAGACATTACTAACTCAAGAGACTATGGAAAATTGTCTTTCTCATGGAAAACTTTGCTGTCTCTAGACCTAGCAAAGGGATGTATCTGCTCTACTTGTATTAATCAAATCCTGTTAATATGTTACTTTTTTCTAGAATACTTCAACAAGATCCAGTTCTGCTCAACTCCCATTTGTTTCTCAATTTCACATTGCCCTTTTGTCTTTTGTTTTCTCAATCCACTATGAAAGACTATTAAATGTTCAGATTGTGCCAAGCTCTGAGAAGAATTTTACTACCTTACCCATTAGCAAGTCTATGGTCTGGTCCTCCCCTTGTAGCTATAAGAATAAAGCATGCCTTAGCAAGAAAATGCAGAGTGCTGAGCCAATTCTTCAACACCAACACAAAGAATTTCTGCTTCTGTTGTTAGGTTGGTCCTGTTTGATAACAACACCACATATATATTTGCCATTATGCCTTGACTTGTTTTGTTCCCTGTCATATTCCTTCCTTTATTTTCCACCTATACAAACACTATCAGACCTTCAAGATTCTCTACCCTCTCTTTGATGCTTTCCCTGACTAGTCAATCCCCATTGAACTCTCCCTCCTCTGAAATTCATCAGTAATTGCTGTATGTTACATGTAATTTGTACTTTAAAAAACTTGCCCTGTAGTTTCAGGTGTGACTTTTCTTTCTTCATCTAAACTATAAAAAAACTTAGGTTTAGATCCACTGCTATCTTAGAACTAGAAAAGCTGAAACAAATCTAAAAGCTCAAGATCTTCTATGCAAGATGTAGTAGCCCCAAATAGTAAAGTGAAGATATGCAGAAATACCATCAATAAACATCAAGCAGGGTAAAAATGTATTCGGAATCTTTGGGCTTTGTTTTAAATCATGGCTGAATGAGTTCTTACCATGTTGCTTCCTAGTTTCCTTATCTATAAATTGAGGATCCTGGGCTAACAGATCTAATCGTTTGCTTCTCAATCCAAATTTATTAGCCCATGATTCTTGTCAAGACAGAGGCTTAAGGTCTCCTTCAGCTGTTAATGCAATCCTCTGCACACTTCAGATGCTCAGCTGATGTTATACTAAATACTTTTAGAGCAGTAATCATGCAATATAATTCTTTACTTCAAATTTCACACCTGGAAGGGAGCTTACAGGTGCAATAATCCAGTTCTTTTATTTTACAGGTGAGAAAGATGAGTCCATTAAAGAATAAGTGACTTGCCTTCTGAATTACCTATGGCACCCAGCCCAGTTCTCGGCACAGATTGGTGTTCAATCCTAGTTGACTTTTTACATGGTTTTTCCCATAAAGCATTATTCGAGGCCTGCCAAAGAATTAAACTTTGCTCTTAGACATAATAGCCAATGGTCTATCTGATGTTTGCTCTATTTACTATTTCTTAGGTCATATTTTCTCTGATGCCTCTGTGATCTTGAAGGAGCTAGTTATTCATTTTATTAGTGAAAAATATATTCCCTTCTTGTGGCAACAAGTTAAATTCTTTACCTTTTGTTATGTTTTGCTTTGTGTGGTCTTGGAATTTTGGCAAGTCTTTGGCAAGTCTTACCGTTCAAAGATTTTTTTTTTTTTGGATGGGGGAAGGCAAGGTAATTCCCAAGGTCACACAGATACTAAGTGTCAAGTCTGAGACCAGATTTGAACTCAGGTCCTCCTGACTCCAGGGCCTATGTTCTTTTCATTGTACCACCTAACTTACCCTGTTCAAAAATTTTAGGTAAGTATACTGTATAGGCTTTCTTACTAAAGAAAAAATTACTAACATTATTTTCTTTGGTTAGTCAGTGTAATTCTCATCAGTAGCAAGTAAGTGATAAATTGTTTGACTAAAGGATTAGTTCAAAGTCATCTCTCCACAGCAGGCTTAAAAAATACTTCCAATATACTAGTTATTGCATCACTGGGTATTATGTTTCCATTTTTAATGATTTTAGATGTAGGTATAAAAAATAGTCTTCCTACTTTAAGTTAGGTTTGGAATTGAAACAGCAGAGAAAATGACCTGTGACCTAAGAGAAAATGACAGGAAGAAAAAAGTGTAACACCATCTCAGCTTCCTACTTTACTAGACAAAAACAGTCTTCACGTTCCTAGATATGTAATGATCAAACCATTGGGTACCAGGATGATAGATATGGGAGTTTTCTATTAGAAATGAGGGTCTGAAATTTAAACCAGGGAAGCCAATATTTCTAAAAGTAGAGTTTTCCTTAAAATATAATTTGCCACAGGAGAGTATAATTTCCATAGGTCAAGTCTATCTTTTGAGGTATTGTGTAACTCTGGTAAAAAGATATTTTAAAATTTTTAATTAATTATGTGTGTGTTTGTGAATGTGTTAAATTGTTCCTAGCACTTCTACTGTGTGGGAAACGGGCAGTTCTAATGATCTTTCTGAAAATGATTCATTTCTATGAAATTGCAAACTAAGTTAGTAAGAATCCATCTTTTCTTTCTGAGTGAAATCTATTAGGCTACCATGACAGTTTCCTTTGCTCATCAAAATGTGGCGGATTTATTAGTCAGCTTGAAAGTAGTAACTCCTAGTGACAGAGTGGTTTCTGCTTGAAGTCTCTTTTGGGAGGTTTACGAAAGAGAGTAAGCAAATCTTATTTGATTTCATTGGACTTCTCTAAGCCTCTGTCATTATATTTTAAAGGGATTTGCTAGGTCAGGGAGTCTCAGAAGTCATAATTTTCATTAACAGAAGGACCCTGGATTTTCTGCCCAGTGAGCATCAATCACATGATCCTGGTCAATGGAGCTCAGTTATAGGGTCCTAAGAGCATAGATTCAGATACATAGCAAGGGCAGGGAGACAAGTCTTTGTCTCAGATTGAGAATTTAAAAGAAGCTGACATCTTCCTGGGGATGGTAACTACTTTGTCCATTCTGTCCCATCTCTGGTGATGGATAATCCCTTCATCTGGACTCCCTTGGTAATAGCAATGCACTTCTTTCCCTTCTTTGTTTGCATTATTAGAAAAGGAGAAACATTAAGCTATCTCAGCAAAGATACCTTCATTCTTAACTGGAGTTTATTTTCATCCTAAAGGTCATAGGCCATACCCCAGGTAAACCTTAAGCTATGGTTTCCTTCTCTCCTTCCTGCCCCTAGATAAAAATATTGCTAGTGTAATAGGTTCATGGAATGGCAACATCTCCTCAGATGTCTTACTTGGGCATGTGGACACCTATTAATTCTCTGAATTGACTTGTTTCCTCTAACTTGTTCTCATAATGACAGGTCTAGATCCTCAGAGAAGAGCTTACATCTCTTGATTTTACTGAAACTCTTTCAAATTCCAACTGTTAATTCTGATGAAGAAAAACAATCCTACTACTCACTTTAGCTCTTGAGTCCCCAATTATGAATTTTGATTTACATCATTAGCAACTTACAACAGTGCCATATTTAGATCTTAGACATAACAAATTGATAATGTAACAAAAGAAATAACAGTAGTAACATAGCGTGTTGCTTTTTAGCCATTTTGAGTTATGTCTCATTCTTCATGATCCCATTTGGGGTTTTCTTGGCAAAGATACTGGGGATACTTTGTCACTTCCTTTTCCAGCTTATTTTACAGATGAAGAAATGGAGGCAATCTGGCTTCAATGACTTGCTCAGGGTCATATGGCTAGTAAGAGTTTGAGGCCAGATCTGAACTCAGGAAGATGAATCTTCCTGACTCTAGGTCTGGTGCTCTATCTACTGTGTCACATAGTAACAGTAACATAGCTACTTATATAACAAGTAACCCAGTAACAGCTACTTATATAATAAAACAAATGCACAAACAATATATACAGCACAATCCATACATTAACCTGAGATACTCTTCTATCAACATACTCTGTGTCTTTATTTGGGAAGTGGGCACGCACTTAGAGAAACCTGCCAAGGAGAAATAAGAGTGAGGAAAACCCATGTACTCATGGTAACACACAACAATAGTAATAATAACTGACATCTATGACACATTTTAAGGTTTGCAGAGCACTTTACATATATTATCTTATTTGATCCTTGTGTTAGTTCTGTGAGGTAGCTGCTATTCTGACAGTGAGTGGATAAGTGACTTCCTCAGGCTCACACAGTTAGTAAGTTTCTGAGGCAAGGTTCACTTAGGTCTTCCTGACTCCAGGACTATCTATTATACAACCTAGATGCCTCACATCTCTGGGACTACAAACTTCAGTGTCCTCTTGCAGACTCAGGATCCGTCCATTAAAAGTTTCTTTATCAGTGTAGAACCAAGAAGGTAAAATAATAGAAAACAATGTGGTGAGTTCACATCCATAAACTCCTCTAAGCAGATTGAGAAAATGTGCCAAGTCTGATAAGGAAATCCAGAAGAAGTCACAAGGAGTCAACAAGGGCAGTTTGGCACAGGGACGGAGGGAGAGGTTTAGTCCGGAAGCACACAGGCTGGCTCACTTCGGTGCCCAGGGAGAAGCTGAGTACTAGGGCAAGGGGAAGTCCCAGGACCATATGGAAATACCCCACCTACAGACCAATACCAGAGCACTGCAACAGGACAGATTCAAACTGATAGTTTTGTCAGTCACTACCCAGTTCCAGGTCAGAGATCAAAAGCAGCTGTACATTGATGGCTTTTCCCACTTAGGAAAGCCTTAGATAGTATATGAAGAAAGGAGGAAATTAAAAAACCAGTGGGAGTAGCAGCAGCAGTGTTGTGGCTCAGATCCCAAGTGCAGAGCTGAGTCTCATTTTCAGCATCTAGCCTAGCCTTCAGAAGAATAATCACAGTGGGCATCCAAGACCAGATGAGAGACTACAGTTTTGCCATTCTGAACCAATAGAGCTTTCCATTTGGCTGATAGAAGATGAGGTCTAGCAACAGTCTATTTTTAACCAGACCCAAACCTAGATCAGGAACTTGCAGAGCTCAGACCAGGGGAGCAATAGTCAAACTTTGTTCTGATTCATAACACTTTGTCCCCAACCTGTCCCTGATATCCTGGAATAACATGACCTTTATTACTCCAAAAAAACAGCAACAGTACCAACCCAGACCTTCCTCTCTATCACAGCCAAAGAGTCAAGGCCTATATTAAATCTTAATTTAGGAAGCTGTCTGAAAAAAATGGGCAAACCAAAAAAGAATCCTATTATAATGACCTATTATTGTGGCAAGGATGCTTAAAATGAAGGAGAAAATTATTCCCAAAATCTATGTACAATGCCTTAGAGAAAAACACAACTTGGGTACAATCTCAAATAGGATTCCTGAAAGAGATAAAGCAAGAGTTAAAATGACTTCAAATGTTTTTTTGTAAATGGATTGAGAGTGCTTGAGAGAAAAAAATGGAAAAGAAATGAGAACTACAGAAAAAAAGAATTGGAAAAGGAATTGACAGCTTGGCACAAGAGGTATAAAATCTTGCCCAAGTAACAAACTCCTTGAAAATTAGAATGGATTAAAATGACTCCATGAGCCAAAAAGAAATATTAAAATAACATAAAAAAAAAGAAAATGTTAGTTATCTCATAGGAAATACAACCAATCTGGAAAACAGATTGAGGAGGAAAAAAAATGTAAGTACCATTGGATTATACGGATGCCTTGACCCAAAACAAATTCTAGACATCATAGTTCAAGAAATCTTACAACTGCTCTGATCTTTTAGAATCATAGTGCAGAGTGTACATAGAAAGAACCCACTAGTAATCTCCTGAAATAAAACCCTAAATGAAAATTCCATAAACATCATAGCCAAAATCCTGAACTCTCAGGTCAAAGAAAAAAAAATACTTCAGTCAGAAGGAAAGAGTTCAGGTACATTTAGGATCACACATGATTTAGCACCCACCAATGTAAAAGAACAGAGAACTAGGGATACCATATTCCTGAAAGTGAAGGATATGGGCTTATGATCAAGAATAACACTCAGAAATACCTGACTATAATGTTATGGCAGGGGAGGGAAGGGATGAACTTTTAATGAAATAAAGAACTTCCAAGCATCCTTAATGAAAAGATCAGAGGTATAGAGAAACATTGAAATTCAAATACAGGATTTTAGAGTGACAGAAAAAGGTAAACATGAATGAACAATAAGAAAAGATTAATGAGGATAATCTTCTCATATCTATATATGGGGAGTATTATACGTGTCTCCTCTAAACCATACCATCCTCAGAGTTCATAGAGGGAGTCCAATTTTTCATGACCTACACATGATTCTGTTATATGTTGGTGATTTTAAGAAAAGAATGGAGAGAGGAAGAGGAATATACTGAGAGTGAAGGGAAATGAAGATTAGGGAAATTTTTCTCCATGACCTGGGTGTACAAACAGACATAAAAACAAAAAGGAGGGAGTGGGGTGAATGACTAACAGTTAAATCTCACTCTCATCTGAATTGATCAAAAAAGGAAGAACACACAATTTCAAATACTTTTTGGATATAGCCAATGTGGAAATTTGTTTTGATCAATTATGTTTGTAATGAGTTTAATTTTTATTTTATTTTTAACTGGAGCAGGGTTGAGGTGGAAAAATGAAGAGATGGATCTTGACTGATCAAAACAAATAAAATAGTTTTGAAAAATTCTAAAAGTAAAGTTCCTTTATGAATGAAGCATGTGTTGAACAGATGCTTTCACTTCTAAGTTGAAATGATCCATGCTGTGCTTGACTAAGAACTCAGTGGGAACAATGTCCCTGGCAGACTAGTTGATCTGCTTAGTGACTTCCCTGATCCCCTGCTTTCAATTTATTCCTCAGCTCAGCTAGATTTACTTATAGAAATTCTAGTATCGAGAATTTCCATCTTCAAACTTTGATGCAATGCTTAAGTCTGTACTCCTATATCTCTCTTTTCTTTCTAGGTACAGACTCTGGATGCTGTGAACAACTCCACCATTGTTGTTTAATCATTTCAGTTGTGTCTGACATTTTATGACCCCAGGGAGGGTTTTCTTGGCAAAGATACTGGAGTGGTTTGCCATTTCCTTCTCCAGATCATGTTACAGATGAGGAAACAGAGGCAAACAGGGTAAAGTGACTTGCTAAAAGTCACTCAGCTAGTAAGTGTCTGAGGTCAGATTTGAACTCTGGTCTTCCTGATTCTAGGCCCTATGTTGTATACACTGAGTCACTTAGCTGCGCCCACCTCCACCTTAGCCTATAATTATTAATCAAATTCTCATTTCTGTCTGATAAATTATATTTGCTGCCAAGTTATACTACAGTTCTGGTGTTCATATCTTTCTATTACAGCTTGCCACATTTAAAACTCAACAGCTTTTGTCCCTCAAATCTACACTAGCCTCTGCCCAGGCCCTACCTCCTCACCCTCACAAAAATTGTCTTATAGTAAGTTTCTTTTAGAACTTGAATATGTGGTGAATTGAATCAATTTACAAAAAATCAGAGCCCAAAGTGATAAATGGTAAAGCATATGAATAGGCAGTTTTCAGAGGAAGTAATAACCATGTTAAAAAATGCTCTAGATCTATAATTAGCTGTTGTGTTGTTTCAGTCATGTCCAAATCTTTGTGACCCCATTTGGGATTTTCTTGGCAAAGATACTGGATTGGTTTGCCATTTCCTTCTCCAGCTCATTTTACAGATAAGGAAACTGAGGCAAAAAGGATTAAGTGATTTGCCCAGGATCCCACAGTTGGTAAGTGTCTGAGACCAGATTTGAATTCAGGGAAAGGAGTGTTCCTGACTCTAGGTCTGGCCCTCTATCTACTGTACCACCTAGTTGCCCCCCTTAATTATTAGAGAAATATAAATTAAAATAGCTCTGAAGTATCACCTTGTGTCTGTCAAATTGACTAAGAAGACAAAAAAAGAAAATGATAAATGTTGGAGGAAATGTGGCAAAATATGAATCCTAATGCACTATTGTTGGTGAAGCTGTGAACTAGTCCAGTCATTCAGAAAGCAATGTGTAATTATGCCACCAAAAAAATTGAAGTATGTATACCTTTTGACCCAGTGATACCACCACTAGTTCTATACTCCAAAGAAGTCAAAGAAAGCAGACAAGGACATATGCCCACACCCACACCCACACACACATGGGGAGATACATATCTATCTATCCCCACATATGTTATATTTACCTATATGCACATATACATGTATATACACACACATAGAATTACTGAATAATAACTCTGTGTATGTGTGTGTGTGGTGATAAAGTATTGGAAACTGAAGAGATGCCCATCAATTGGAGAATGGTTGAACATATTATGTTATATGAATATGACTGAGTAATATTGTGCTGTAGAAATGATGAATGGTACGGTTGCAGAAAAACATGGGAAGATTTGTATGGACTGATGCACTGTCAAGTGAGCAGGAACAGGAAATCAATTTATTGCATAACAGTGATATTACAAAGAAAATCAATTTTGAAGAACAGTAACACTGATCTACACTACGACCAGACTCAGTTCTGTGTTCAAGAGCACTTGTGATGAAACATGCTGTCCACTTCCAGATAGTGAAGTGATGGATTAAAAGTACAGATTGAAGCATATTTTCTTTTTCTCTTACTTTCTTTTTTTAAATTTCCCTTCTACCTCCTCCCCCCCTTACATGAATAGTGCAGAAATTTGTTTTGCATGACTACAACTATTTGTGGTGTTTTTTTTTCCTTCATGTGTGGAGAGGGGAGAGTGAAGGAGAATTTAGAACTGAAAGTAAAATAAAATGGAATTTAAATAAAGAATTTTTAGCAGTCTTAACTCAACAATAAACTTTAAAGAGACAGTACATTAGAGCAGTCATAGCTCTGCATAGGATTAGAGATGGGATGATCCAATTTGTCCAATCTATTCATTTTACAGATGAAAAACTGAGGTTAAGCAATTTTTGAAATGAAACACAGGTAGTCAGTAAATATTCTAGGTTGTATGACTTTAACCAAGACAGAATGGGATTTTCAGTTTTGACAACAGCAACATAACTATCAGATCTCCTGAGTAATTATAAAAATCTAGTATAGTACACCAATGATTTTTTGTTGCAAATGAAACCAAGTGCCCAGTAATGATTCATGCACTTATGATTAATTTGTGATACCTATCATTCTTAGTCAATTATACACTTTGTTTTAGCCAATCAGAATTATAGTACTTGCCCATTGTCTTTCTTTTCCAGTCAATATTCATGTGCCTAAGGCATGCCCCCTATTATGATGTTCTGTCCCTTCTTCCCGTCAATCATTTTTGTCAGGGTGTCCTTCAAAATAATTTCAAAATTTTCAGATTAGCTCTATTTAGATCTGATTATCAAATTTATGTATGAGTTAATAAATATATGGTTTAGATTTTGGTTGCTTATGCTAGTTCCCATACTTGAAATATCCTCTTTTCAGTTAATTTTTTCAAGTCCTACCTATCCATTGTGATCCAGTGCAATTCGTACAACCTCCATGAAACTTTCTCAAACTATCCAAATTCATAACACCCTTTCCGTTTTCTGAACTTCTACAGCATTTATTTCTGTATCATAAAACTTAGAACTTGTTTTTAAATACAATTATTTCACTGGTAGGTTAAGAAAATATAGACCTAGTGTGCCTAGACTTTGACAAAACGTTTGGTAAAGTCTCTCATGGTGCCATTATGGATAAGATTGAGGCTTGAATGACCAGCAGTGGGAATGTGAATTGATAGCTGATTGAGCAACCATACCCAAAAGGTAGTGATGAATGGATTGAAGTCAACCTGGTATGAGTTGTCCTCTGGCATGCCTCAAGGCATTGCTTTCATATTCCACTTTCTTTCCCTACTTTGTAAAAGACATACTCACGACAGTTGCAGATGAACCAAAGCTGAAAGTGATAGTTCATATGTTCCATGACAGGATTAAGATCCAAAAAGATTTCAACAGGCTGGAAGAATTTGTAGCCTACCAGTACAAAATTTATTAAGTACTAATGTCTGCTTTTTGGTTGAAAAAAATCAACGGCACTAACAATTGACTATGGCAGTTTTGTCTACTGAGCAGCTCCTGTGAAAATGATTTAGGGTTTTTAATTGACTTAGAGCAGCGTGTGACCTAATGTGTTTGCCAAAAAAAAAAAAAAAACCAAAAAAAAAAAACCCAATAAACTAATGTAATCTTACGCTACATCAGTAGAAGTGTAGTATACAAATGAAGTTCTGTGTATGTTAAACACTGTTGTCTAGTTAGTTACCAATAGTTCGGTCTGACGGCAAATCCTGTTGATTGCAGCCGCCTTTGTGATCTCCTTTCAGTGAAACCATGGCTGCTTCAATCCAAAGGAAACTTTCAAAAGCAATTTAGAGAGATCTTCTTCCACAGAAATACCTTATTTGATTTAAATTTTGATTCTGAACTTCAGAACTACAGAGGAACCTGATTGTTAAGAGAAAAAAAGCCTGATATGCACTGAGAACTCTCATTCCTTTTTTAATTAGTCACAGTTACATTCATAACTACTCTGACTTTCTACTTGGACTCTTGGGATCTGTGTCTTAGAGGAATTGATTTGTTTACTAAGCTTAGAGTTGAAGTGAGTCGCATGTAAATGCACTGTTTTGTGGAGCTTTTCAAGTCTCTCTTTTGACTTAAAGAGAATACCTGGTCCTCAACTTAGTGTCCGGATCAGCTTCTGCCCAACAAGCAGTTCTGAATAGCAAATCCTGGAGTCTTTTGTAATCACAGAGCACACCATAAGACAGTACCTTTGGGATGGTCAGTTCAACAAGTGGACTGCAAAAAGTGATCTGACACCTCTGAGACTCCATAAATCATTGCATCTTGTTAAGTAAATAAGCTTTATTCTGCATCTTGATTAAAGTCTTTCAGAGACAAATTTATTGGCATTACCAGAGTTGAAGAAAGACGTGTCTTATTGACCTCTATCTACAATCTTCTCTGTCAGCCTGGTGGGCTCTGTTTGAAGCCATGGCTAATTAGCCTTTTGGAGTGACAGTGCTTTATAAAATGAAGAGGTAAGAATGTTGAAGAGGTTATATATAATAAAAAGGATAGAACCCACAGTTTTCAGATATGATTATGTTTTAAAATGTTTTATTATATCTTCAAGAAGGGAAAAACTTACAATAGGGACACTAAATTAATAAAACTTAAACAAGGCTTTGGTTTATCAGAAAACCAAGGATATCTACTAAGATATCTACTGTGACTCTTAGAACAGTTAGAAAGCATGACTGTCTTCAGGACTCACATTTTGCAAGACTTATTAGTACGGAAATCACACTGGGCTTTCTGTAACACTGTACAAAGCAGACACCATGTGGAATCTTTAGTTCCTCAAATTAAAAATTCCTTATAATATGTGATATTAAAATCCACATGAAATATCTTTTTCTAGCCTTTTATTGGTGGTGCAAGTGCTTTTACCCTGTTTTCTCACTAGATGGTGATAGGATTATTCTGACCCGGGCCAAGTCACATTCCTTTTTTTCTCCCCTCTTATAACATAAACACATAGTTGTGTATATGTGTTGTGTATGTTGTATAAAGGACTCTGTAAGTTCCTTGAAGGCAGTTACTATTTCCTTCCTTCCTTCCTTCCTTCCTTCCTTCCTTCCTTCCTTCCTTCCTTCCTTCCTTCCTTCCTTCCTCCCTCCCTTCCTTCCTTCCTTTCTCCCTTTCTCCTTTCCTCCCTTCCTTTTCCCTTCCTTCTCTCCTTCCCTCCTTATCTTTCTTCCCTCCTTTCCTCCTTTTTTCCTTTCCTCCCTTTCTCCTTTTTTCCTTTCCTCCATCTCTCCTTCTTTCTCTTTCATAGACAGAAACTGGACCATAGTAGGGTACTTGTTGAACTTAATAGAAATTTCCATCATGATACAGTCCATGAGCTTCATATGAGTTCTCCAGCGCAGTCCTCCAGCTTCTCCTATTTCTTCAAGGAGTTCTGTTATGATGATTAATAATTTGCAATTAGAATATTAAAAAAAATAAAAATGCATGTTTTCTTAAGGATGTTTCTTTACGCTTGGGAGAATAATTTTTAAAATTGTAAGGACTGTGTTAAATGACACAAATCAACCACAATGGGGGAAAAAATCAAACAGGAAGAGGTAGTTTGATCCTCCCTATTAATATTCACTAATTGTTAGAAACAACTTAATCCCTATTGACTTTAGGATTCTGTGATTCTCCCTATTACATCCCTGGACCAGTGAATAACTAAGAGCATTTGGAATAAAAACAGACAACCAGGTGTTTTGAAAGTGATAGTTCTAGTCAGAGCCCCTGAATAACATTCATCCTGGCATTCTCTTCTCTGATACATGCCATGAAGGGCTGTTTCAGGATTGCACATCATGATGTGCACAAATGGTAGGGCAAAAAAAAATCTGCATGTGGAAATAAGAAGAGCCTATTGGACCTTGCTTCTCACTCAGACACCCAGGTATGACACTGTTCTTCTTGTTTGCTTGTGCCAAATGGCTTATTGTTAGAAACTGCTTCTTCTGGATAGTATCTATATGCAGACTTCATTTGAGGAACATGGGTCTAACTCTGAGGGTGAGAGGGCCAGAGCTGGCTTATCATTAAATTGCTTTGCATAGCACTGGCTCCTTTCCAGGTGTGGTAGTCAGTCCCCAGTGGTTCTTGGTAGCTCACAGCTGAGTGTCCCAGAGTTTTAAAAGTCATTTGGATACCTTGATGGTAATAAAAAAAGTCTCAAAATAATATCATTTTATTATCCTACCTTTTATTTATGATATTCAAATTAATTAGTCTTAACACTTTGCATGACTCAAACTAATATTAATGCTAGGCCTTCCTGCTGAGTACTCCCAAGCAGAATG
Source organism: Notamacropus eugenii (assembly GCF_028372415.1). NCBI lineage: Eukaryota > Metazoa > Chordata > Mammalia > Diprotodontia > Macropodidae > Notamacropus > Notamacropus eugenii. The sequence goes on along the minus strand of NC_092873.1, from coordinate 183,205,056 downwards.
CATCACATAAATTTTGTCTGCTAACTTCATTTTGATGTCAACTGGAATAATCATTTCCGGAGGGGGAAAAATCCACCTTCATTTCAAGCAGGACCAATACTTTCACACCATGATATGACCTCTGCAATTCTGGAATCATTAATTTTAGTAAATTTGAATGCTAGCCTTTCTTGCAAGAATATTCCTTATAGACATTTAAATTTTTTGCAGGAATATTCCTTACAGACATTAAAAAAATGATCTGCATAGCCCTGACCTTTATCCTTGAATGTGTTTTGGAGAGATACATATCTTAGAATTGTGAGACTGTGGAATTCATGATTTACCACTTAGTATGTAAATTGCATTTTCTTCCTTAATGACTTCCTTCTCATAGGATCATAGATATTAGAACAGGACAGTGCCTTGGAAGACATTTTACAGATGAGGAAACTGAGGTTCAGAAGTTTAGGTGATTCTCCCAGAGTCACATAGCTAGTAAGTACCTGAGGTAGGACTCTAATCAAAGAAGTTAGTGCAGAGTAAAAATAGTACTGTTTTATCAGGTAGCTGAAATCTAATCATGATCTAAGCAGCATCTCTTTTCATGATCTGTATCATTTTTAATTATCATGAGAATCCAGAGGCAGAGTTAGAAGGGACCTCAGAGGCCATCCATCTAGGATCAGTAGGGACCCTACAGAACATCTGGTACAAGTCACTTAATTTATCAATGAAGAGACTAAGGCCCAGATTTGCTGAAGATCTCCCAGGTAGTAAGTGTTACAGGTAGGATTTGAACCCAAGACCATGCCCATTGTTCTTTTCATTGTTCTTCTCTTGTCCCTCTCCCACAGTTTTATTTATAAGACTGAAGTGGCTCAGTAGTAGTTTTCTCAGCAATGACTGCAACTCTGTGCTACTTTGGAGATAGCGTGGCCCCGATCCAGTGATCCAGAAGTGAGTCATATTGTACAAAAGAGATAACAGTTCCTATCTTGGAGCTTCCTCAGTCAGTCATGAATGCCTCCTGCCTTATTGCCTTACTGCCTGAGGGGAGCCAACACTTCCTTTTTATACAGTTCCATTCTGTGTACTCACTCAAGGATGATGATAAAATCTAGAAGAAACTACTCAGATGGCAAAACAACTGCATGTCATTTTTGACAATACATAAAGCCTTGTGCTTCCTTTTCTGAAAAAGATGAAAAACTCCCCACACATGCATAAAGCATTTCAATAACCCAACTAGAGAGTCCTTCCATATTCTGTGACTAGGACCAGATTTATTAAGTAGACACACTAGAGAAAGGTTTTGTGTTGAGCACCCAAGCACATGTTGGTCAGGCATCTCTGAACTTTACAAAACTCCTGTGTCCCATGTTTTATCTTTTTTCTTTCTTTTTTTTTGAGAGTCTTTTCAAAATGAGGTTGTCCACCCCTCCCACCTCATGCCCACAAGGTACTCTCAATTCCCCAAATTGCACTCTGCTTTGCCACTACAGTGCTTGCATTAAACCTGAATTTTATTCAACTTCAAACCCAACCTATTCACCCTTTCTTGATTAGTTGAGATTATGTTCTTACTTAGCAGTGGGAGAAATAATGCAGGTGTCTACTTCTGCTAAAGTGAAGCTACAGTTTAGCTCTGCTCGAGTCTGGATCCTCTTGTCCCTGACAGGCTTGCATTTATATTCCAAAGCTGTTTTAAGTCAAGAATACTGCAGAGCTGCTCTATCAGTCCAAGGGTAAATGGGCCTTAAAAAAGAAATCTTTCCGCACAGATGTAAAATGGTGCAGCATCAGAATGGATTTTAAGCAAATAACAAAACATGCCTTTATTAGAGATGCATTTAATAACATTCTTGTAATCATTTTGTTCCACTGGAAAAAAAGTAGCACTTTGGGAAGGCTTGAGAAAAAGTTTTTGTTTTACTAGTACAGTGAAATTAGGTTCCAATTAAATGGAGGGGAACAGTTTGCTTCTGCAGTGCAAAATGGGAATATCCTAGAAAGTTATTCATTTCCTCATTTCAAGTAAGATGGGCACTTTTAGTTGCAGATTCCTTCCATCAAGAAGTTCCTGTCCTGTATCATTTTGGAGGCCTCCTGTATAGAATATTCCACAGTTTTCTCTTCTATTGATTTTCTGCCTGGAATCAGGTACAAACATATGCAGTAAGAGATAGACATTAAGGTAATTGGGGCATGCCAAATAGAAAGCAAACAGTGGTGTGGTATGACCACATAATGGAAAGGTTCTGGCTTTGAAGACTGAGGCCTGCAATTTGAATCCAAGCAATTCAATTTCACAAGCATCTATTGAACGCCTGCAACTCCTCCCCCGCATCAACTGCTTGATCCCCCCACCATCTGTAGGCTAAGAGCTCCAGAAGCGACCACTGCCACTGCTGCTGTCACCCTAAGGCCTGGCTCATACTCCTATCTTACCTGGGTCCAACAGACCTTTTCTACTGACCTTCTAAATTATCTGTAATTTTTGGATTGATGAATCTGTAAACCACTAAAGTTATCAATGATTCAGTCCCCTGAGGCCTGCTCCAGCCTCATCTGTGACTAACATGGCCTACACTGGACTGTCCTCTCCTCTTAGACTGGTGCAACAGACCCTTCCTATTCACTTTCCAGGTTGTCTTGGGTTCTACTGCTCTAGAATTTGTTTAGACTTATTTTTTGTAGATATTTGGAGGGGTTTGGGGGAGAGCTCAAGCAAGTCCCAGCTTTTACTCTGCCTTCTTGGTTCCACTCCATATTAAATGGCTAAGGTGTGCAAGGTACTATGCTCGGTGTTATGAAAACAAAATTCAATAGCCCTTGCTCTCAGAGAGTCTACTTTCAGTAGAATGCAGCACATTAGCAGATAAGTAAATACAAATTATAAAGAGAGTAAATTAAAGAAAAAATGCTTAAGGAGAATGTTGATAAACAGGAACATTTTCAGATGAAGGAAAATAATAGTAAAAGGTCTTGAGTTCATGTCTGAAGAGTACTGATCATTTCTTTTTGAGTACTTTAAAGGTTGTCAAGTGGAGCAAGAATTAAGGGATTAGACGTGTTGGTTTTGTTCTTTGGGGTAGAAGGGGTAAGGGGAGGGACAATAAGTGGAAACTGCAAAAGAGGCTAATTTCAGTTAGATGTGTGTGTGTGTATGTATGTGTGTGTGTGTTTGTGTATATGTGTGTGTGTGCGTATGGTGGTGGTGGTGGTGGTGGTGGTGGTAGTGGTGGAGACCTTCTCACAGAATCCTCCCAGTGTGGAATCAGTTGCCTTGTGAAGTATTACATTACTCTACCTTCTAGATCTTTGAGTAGAGGTTATATAATCAATCAATTAACATAAATTTTGTGACTTCTCTATGCCAAGGGACCCAGTAAACAGAGCATTCATCTACCTGAGTTCAAATATGGCCTTAAACACTTCTTAACTGTGTGATGCTGGTCAAGTCATTTAACCTATTTGTCTCAGTTTCCTTACCTATAGAATGAGCTAGAGAAGAAAATGGCAAACCACTCCAGTATCTTTGCCAAGAAAACCCCAAATGAGGTCAAGAAGAGTCAGATTTGACTGAACAACAACCAAAACATGTGCCAAGTTTTCTGTTAGGCCTTTCTTATATATGCTAGAGTTATGGTTTGCCAGGCCTAGAGGCCTGAGGGCTACCCGAGTCTTACCTTACCTCTATCACAGGTCTTCGGCTGGCCAAACCAGATAAACGTATGAGAGAAGAGACTTTCCAGAGTCGAACAAGGGTTAAGCTTTATTCAGGGTCTCGGTTACATGTGCAGGGGAAGCTCTTCCTTAGGAGGGAGAGAGAAAATCTCCCAAGGAGGCAAAGATCTTATAATAAGAGATTGGAAACAGAAGTATAAGTGGGGAGAGAGGGGGAGGGGAGAGCGAAGAGAGGGAAAACGGAGCCTTCTGTCCTGTCAGGGCCCCTCCTCGCTAAGAGAGCCTTCAGGCTTTCCTGATCCTAATTAAGCTCTCTGGCCGCATAGTTTGCACCTGAATACCATGCCTGTTAGATAACAATAGGTGTGCCCAGATCCGGGACAGTCTTGAGGGGGATGCTCCTCCCATCACGTTTCTCACGGGAAGAGGCGGAAATACACGAGATTGCTCGGTCTCACTCCTCGATTCCCTGCTGTTTTTTGGGGGGCCTCATGAGAACTCTAAGATTTAGAAGTTCCCACCTTTACCGGCCCGAGACTGTCCACATGGAATTGAGTTTCCATCCCCAGCAATGGTTCCTTTTGGATATAGTTTGAGCTAGTTGGCTATTGAGATCCCTTACAACTCTTAAATTTTGTGCTTTTATAAAAAAAATATATATATTTCAAGAGGTAGAAAGCACTAACAATAGGGTAGGGGAGATAAGGAAACTTTTCCCTCCTTCCAGTTTCCATTTCTACATATCATTAGCTTCTTTCCTTCCAAACACAGCTCAGAAGCTACCTCCTATGCAAGACCTTTCCTAATGCCCCACTCCTCTCTTTTCTCCTTTAAATTAATTTCTATTAATTTGTTTTTTCATTGAACTAATTTACTTTACTTAACATATATGCCATAACTTCCCAGTAGAATAGAAGATTCTTGACAGCAGAAGGGGATGTAAGATAGCTGTTTTTATTCTTGTATCCCCTGTCAACAGTTACTTGTACACTGTAGGTGCTTAAGAAAGATCTTGGGCAGCAAGGTGGCCCAATGGATAGAGTGCTGAACCTGAAGTCCAAAAGACTCATCTTTCCAAACTCAAATCTGGCCTCAAACACTTACTGCCTGTGTGACCCTGGGCAAATCACTTAACCCTCAGTTTCCTTATCTGTCAAAAGAACTGGAAAAGGAAATGGCTAAATTACTCTAGGATCTTTGCCAAGGAAACACCAAATCAAGAAGAGTCTGACAACAACAATAAAACAATGGTTTTGAATTGGTGTAGGAGACAAATGCCTGGGATTGATTGAAACTGAAGCCTAAGATTGAATTTGATCATTCTCATGGGGTTAAGGTTTCTTTTGGTTTTGTTTTTTATCTGTAAAGCCGAGACAAGAGTACCAGTGCAAGAATACCTCAACTATCCCATTGAATATCTCCATTGTGAGGATCACTTGAGATAATTTATATGAAGTGCTTTGTACATCTTGAAATGGTGGAGTAAAAAGAATCTTGGATTGAGAGTGAGAACATCTGGGTTTAGCTTCTCCCTCTGCCTCTTAGTGCTTGCATGATCCTGGGCAAATTGTTCTTCCCTCCCATTTTTTTTGGGGGGGCAATCAGAGGTTAAGTGACTTGCCTAGGGTCGCACAGCTAGTAAGTGTCTGAAGCTCGATTTGAACTCAGGTCCTTCTGACTGCAGGGCCAATGCTCTCTCCACTGTGCCAACTAGTTGCTCCTCCTCTCTCTTTTGCCTCATTTTCTCGTTCTGAAATAAGAAATTTGGACTAAATGACTTCTAAGGTCCTTTAAAGCTCTAGATCTATGATCTCCAAAAGTTATAGAAACACCAGCTATTGTTTATTGAAGGGAATTCTCAGACTATTAGGGATTCAAGTAATCAAATGTAAGTAATACCTTTCCAAGTGAAATAAACAACATTTTGGTGTTATGTATTTCTTTTCTTTGACCACACTGCTAATCTCTCCCTCATTAGAATGAATGATTGAACCCTAGGTGGATTTGTATGCATATAATATAAATGTTTGTGTGAATTCACCTTAAGGTGATTCTATAGTGTTTTAGTCAAATCCATTCAGCAATTTTTGGAAACTTAATTTTAATTGACTAGATATTTAAATTCTTAAGACTTTTTGTAATTTAGCACCTGGGTTCAAATGTGGCCACTGCCGCCTAATCTATATGGTCTTGGGTTGATTAATTCACCTCTGTAACCCTCAGTTTCTCTGTCTATAAAATGAGGAGGTGGATTAGATGACCTCTAAGGTCCTTTCCAGCTCTAAATCGATGGGCCCATGATATAGTCCTGGTAATGGGCGCATGGAAGAATAAGAATAAAAACTCAAGGGAAAAAGCTCTTCATTTTTAACCCAGCAAAGAAGGCTAGTTATATAATCATTACTGGCATTTTTTCATTCCCTCCCCCTCTGAATCCCCCTGCCCCAATTTTACAATCATTTCTCTCAAGTCTTCAGCTTTTGCTCTCAGATTTTTGGGCTATTCTCTCCACTTGAAAGAGCAGTAATCTCTGTTTTTCTACCTTCCTACTTTCCCACTGAGCTGACCTGATTGTGCAGCATTAAATTTTACCAGTTAGGGGGGAAAAAGGCTTTTATAAAAATCTGAGATTAAATTCTTACCAGGTGGTGGAAGCATTGCCCTGGTTTCTGTTCTCTCTATATACTTTGGTGTGTCAGTGCGGTTGTGTTGCATTGCATTGGTATTATTTAAGTAACAATGTTTTGCTTTCCTCTGGCTAATCACTCTCACCTTTGTTCTTTTGCACAATGTCAGGAGAATTTCCTTAAGAATGTTCAGAAGGCTTTTTGTTGAAGAAGCAAACGGAAAATGAACTGTCATCTTCTGACATCAACAGAGCAGATATATTATGTAGAGTTTATTTGGAAAAAATTCAATATTCAATTCAGATGACTGATCATTCAAAAATCTTTTACAAAATAGTTCTTTGACTTTCTGAAGTTCAGTCCACCTCCAGAGCAATAATCCTGAATGAATACATGCTACTTGTTCATTCATTCATTCATTCATTCATTCATTCATTCATTCATTCACTCACTCATTCAGAATAAAGAATTAGCCGCTTGGTCTGAAGCTCAATGAACATCAAGAACTATGCTCTTCTGAAGCACACCAAAAAGGAAGAAAAAACTGCTGGCACAGGTCTATGGTCATTTGAAGTGTAATTGATGTCCACTGGTACCTCTTCCTTCAAGGGTCGGAATTTAAATTTGGGAAATGAATAATTCAGGAAGCAGACTTTAATTTGCATCCTTAGCATAAACTAGAGTCTGAAGGAGTTAAGAGAGCCTCAGTATGAATCTAGCAGCTATAAGCCAGACTGCTCAGATCAATGTACCCCTTCTTTAACCTGAGGTCCTTTCTGCCTTTGGCATAGAAGCATGAGGAATTTGTAATCCTTTGGAGAGGTCAGAATGCCTCTCATAGTGAAGGGAGCATCTTCATGACAAAGCCCACGCTGGCACCTCATCAACAAGGAGTTCCGAGCTTTTCTCCTTCACTTATTATTAATGCAAAACAGGCAGAAGTGACCTTTCAATTTCTAAAAATATTTAAGCTCATCTGAAATAATGGGACCGACTTAGCATAACTCTATAGCTGAATGTACTCTGGCTGGATTTCTCAACTGGAGATTAGTACCATGATGCATTTGAAAATGTATCTAGCAATTGCATTTTCTGCCATATCCGCATGGGAAAAATGGAATATAAAAGCAGAAGACAAAGCTAAAAGGCCAAGAATAACCATAAAAATAATCAGCATACATTTGCATAGCATTTGTATATGAAAGTTTTGAAATTAGTTGTTTGAACTTAGTTAAAACCTGGGGCAGCTGGATGGCACAGAACTCTGGCCCTGGAGTCAGGAGGACCTGAGTTCAAATCTGGTCTCAAGTCACTTGACACTTTGTTGTGTGATCCTGGGCAAGTCACTTAACTCTGATTGATTGCCTCAAAAAAACCCCAAAATACTGCAACAATCCTAAAAACCCCTCAGGAAGAATCCATACTAAAATATTTGTGTAGCATGAGTGTCTTATCATATGCATATGTGTATATAGACATATATAATGTCAAAGTGGGACTCATCTTGATAAAGTTCATGCAATCAATTACCATGTGGCGTCAGTGTCTTAAGTACCTCATGGAACAGTCCTCCTTGTAGCATGCGATCAAACAGGGTTAGAGTTGTTAAATATCACTTGATGATTAGTTCATTTGTTGAAAAATTATAGCATATCATTATAGGTGTGCAGATGTTTTGCAGATGTCTTGCAGGATGTGCTTCTGAAGCTTGTTATTAAGCTAACCTCCATGCAGCAAGGCAGATTTCTAGAGAATATTAATGGGAGCATTTTGGAATTGTAAATAAACATGTTTGTAGCAATCTAGATGAAGAGCAGACCTATAAAAATGGTTATAAAAATCTAATTAACATTTTAACAGTAAAAAGCTTACTGCTTTGATTCCACAAGAGAATAGTCTCTGACAGTAGATAAAATTAAGTATTCCCACATGGGCTAAGAGTGGATGAAACACTGCTATCAAATTTTAATGGAATATGTCAGAATTTACCACCATTTGAAAGAATGCAAATAGGGGTTACCATAGAAATCACCTTGACAGAGTATAACTCACAATGCAACACAAACTATCCCTCAAGCAGCCTACAAGGAGTCAGTATGATATCTGACTGATGTCCTTTTATGTACTCCCTTGATGGGGGATAAGGGGTGGGAGGCAGAAGAATTGCAATAGGCTTGTGGGAGGAAGCCTGTTTGTATGTGTAGGTACCCAAACATCACTCAATAATGGTTAAGATAGTAGGTCTGGAGGCTGCTACATTAACATTTTATCCTACATCACATCTTCTTGTTAAAACTATAAATGCCAAAGGTAAAGACTTTGGTTGCAAATAGAAAGCAGGCATCCTCATCCCTCTAAGGCACCAAAGAAGAAGAAGAAGAAAACAGAATCAATCCTTCAGATGCTTATACTTTTTGATTGGATGTAACATTTTTTGTTTCAAGGGGTAAGCAAAAATTAGCGTTTTTATACACCAGCTACTATTCACTGGAAAATGTTTGTTGTTTTTGTCTCTTTTAGAAGATGGCTGTGGATACTATCCTTTGACTGATTCTTCAATTTTTACCCACTTACAGAGGCCACTAAAATATACATATTTCTTGCAAAATCACTGATAAGTAAAATTCTTACCTAATTAGAGAATGGGTAGATCAAGAGTAGAGAACCTCTTCTTTTAATGAAGCGTCATTGAATCATATTTATTCATTTTTAAATCTTCCAAGGGTGAGATGCAAATGAAAAGCAATCTTTGATTGAAGTAGCCATTAAAAGATCCTGCAAAACAGGATCTCTTCTTTGGTAATACAAAGGAATCAAACCCCGAAAGGGAAACAAAGAATGAATGAATAACGAATAATAGTACATGTAAAATTTCTCCAGAAAATAAATCAAATGAAAAATACATATTTCAGTTTGAGAAAGACTGACAGATACACTCACACATAGAGACAGAGACAGACAAAGAGACACAGAGAGACAGAGACAGAAATAAATATGGAGGGCTGCTAAGAGAAGAACAGAGAAGAGAAGGAATAGAAGAGGGAGGAAAATAATCAAGCAAGACAGAGACATGAAGAAAGAACAAAATGGAAAAAAAAAAGAAACCAAAAAATGGGGGGAGGGTATAAGACAAGCAGATAGCATAAATAGTTAAAAAGAATTTTTTTTTCCTAACTTCACACAGGTAAAAAGCAAATAACTTCAGAAGTCTATGAGCAGTGACAAGACTTGAAAATAAATATCCAATTTTGCATTAGAAACAATTCAGTAAACAAATATATTTTTTGCATTTATTTAGTTTTTGGAAAATGTTCAAGATTTATTTTATTTTATTGTTTAGTATTTTATTTTTTTCCCCAATTACATGTAAAAACATGTAACACTGATTTTTAAAGCTTTGAGCTCCAAATTTTCTCATTTCCTCCCTCCCCACCCCTCTCATTGAGAAGGCTGGAAATTTGATATATGCTATACATGTGCAGTCATGCAAAACATATTTCCATATTAGTCATTTTGTGAAAGAAAACACAGACCAAAAGAAAAACCCCTCAAGAAAAATAGAAAGTAAAAACGTATGCTTCAATCTGTATTCAGACTGTATTCAGTTCTTTGTCAATGGAAAGCATTTTTTTGGATAGCATTTTTCCTCATAAGTCCTTCCAAGTTGTTTTGGATCATTGTACTGTTGAGAAGAGCTAAGTCATTCACAGCTGATCATTTTACTGATCAACAGTATCACTGTGACTTTGCATATATTTCACTTTGCATCAGATCATGTAAGTCTTTCTAGGTTTTTCGGAGAGCATCCTGCTCACCATTTCTTATAGCACAATAGCATTCTATCACAATCACATAGCATAATTTTTTCAACCATTTCTGAATTGATGGACATTCTCTCAATTTCCAATTTTTTGCCACAGAAAAGAGTTACTATGAATATTTTTGTACATATATATATCGTTTTACTTTCTGTTTTTAATCTCTTTTTGGATGCACAACCAGTCGTGGTATTACTAGGTCAAAGGATCTGCATGTTAAAAAATATTTAATAAACACTTATTATGTGCTGGTTCTGTGCTAATTGTAAGGGATACAAAGGGGAAAAGGAAAATGCTGTATAGTGCTGACTATGTGCCAGCCTCTGTGCTGAGCAGTTTACTAATATTACATCATTTGATCCTCACTACAACCCTGTGAAATACAAGTTATTATTATTTTCCCAGTTTACAGTTGAGGAGACTGAGGCCAAGAGACTTGCCACAGATCGTATAACAAGTAAGCATCTGAGGCTGCATTTGAACTTAGGTCTTCTTAAGTTCAGGCCCACTGGACCACCAGCTGCTTCTTAAAAAAAAAAAAAAATTAAAAATGTATGTGCTGAAAATAACGGAAAATTGGAAAATATCTATTCTAGCATTCAGGTTCTAAGAAGCAAACCCTAGACATGGAGTCAGAAGACTTCTATGCAAATTACACTTTTGCCACTTACTAGTTTTGTGAACTTGGCTTTGACAAATGCCTTGAGTCTCAGTTTCTTTTTCCCTAAAATAGCGATAGGCAGTACATTACCTACTTCTTATCCCCCACCAGGCTTGATCTGACGAGTACACTTTGTAAACCACAAAGCCCGATAGAAATTTAGTCATCATCTCCCTTATCAGCCAGACAGTGAGTCTTAGAGTTGGGAAAAGCTGGGTCCACTCTGTGCATCTGAATCGCTCTGGCTGTCTAATTATGGGTTAGTTTCTGAAACTCTTAGTGCCTCTTTCCAGTTCTCTTAAGAAGTTAGAGAAAGATGGGAGGGTGTTTCCTTCTACACCAATAGAAACACAGAACAGCAAAAAAAAAAAAAAAAAAAAAGATTAATATTATAGAAATGCAAATATCAGGTTTCTTTTTGAATAACAAGAGAACAAACCTAGAGGCTGACACATTTTTCTCCCTCAGATAGCTTAAAAGCCCAGAAACAGAAAAGAAAATAAAAAGCTTTAAGAAGTTCTTTAGAAATTACAGGTAAATGGGTAAAGATTCTCTCTGGTTGCTATGCCCACATTTCCACTTCTCCCTCCTGCCCCTAAACCTTGTAGGTTGGTGTTCTCAGTGTAGTGATGATACCTGAGTCAAGATTGGTATTTTCCTTTATTTGCATTTTCACTGGCTATTCTATGTCTGGTAATTCTAAGCTTCACCATTTTGTTCCCAGTTTTCCAGTCACCCATGAATGGGTTAAGCCCTATAGCCAACAAGAATTTGGAACCTGAGTTCTCGAGGTCACATGTAACCCTCTAAGTCCTCAGGTGTGACCGTTTGACTGAATCCAAACTTCACAGAAGAAATACCCTTAATAAAAGGATTTGTTCTGTAAAACTTGGACTCAGTCAAAAGACTGCACCCAAAGACCTAGAAGTGGCCTGGAGGCCACAGATCCCCCCCTGGAAGCCTAACTCTAATCAACTTCTCTCTCAAGCAATAGCCAGTGCTTTAATTGGGATTGCCAGAAGCTAGATAGATTCAATTAATAAGCATGGCACAGTTAATGGGCTTGAAGTTAGGAAGACCCAGGTTCAAATGGGGTTTAAATGACTAATTATAAAACTTAACCACTTTCCTTGATCTGAGGAATATTACTAGGCTTAAATCCTTAGAAATTGGGTGACTAAGTGAGTCTCTCTCTTTCTCTCCCTCTCTCTCCCTCTCTCTCTTTCTGTCGCTTTCCTTCCTCCCCCAATTGAAGTTAAAATGATTTGCCCAGGGCCATATAGCTAGTAACTGTCTGAGGCTGGATTTGAACTCAGGCCCTCCTGACTCCAGGACTGGTGCTCTATCCACTGTGCCACCTACTTGCATGATTGGACTATTGATGAGAATCAAATGAAATACGTGAAATACGACACAAAATGTAAAGCACGATTTATTTGACAAACACTAAAGCAATATAAACATAGAGAATATTTATGGGGATATTGAGAATGGGTCAGTTGCTGTGCTACGCTGAGAATCCGACTGGTTCATCACTGGCATTAATAAGATCATTCAATAGAAATAGTGAGAGCTAACCCCCGGTTGCTCTTGACTAATTGTGGCTACCCGGTACTTTTAATTGTGATGAGTAAAAATAGCCTAGCCTCTGCCACTATTCCTTTGAACAAGAAGCTAACTGATCCCCCCATTTAAGGGGGCTGAGCTAGGACAATAGGTCCCAGTTTTAAATCACTGTGGTGATATTGTTTGTCAAGTCAACAAACATTTATTGAGTGTTTGTAATGTGCCAGGTACTGTATTAAGTGTTGGGGATACTGTCCCTATTCTCAAGAAGCTCATCTTAATGGTCTGTACTTTAGGGAGATTATGTCAGCATACTCGCTCCTTGGTTTTGAATCAGAAGCTACAAGAGATACTTTGCAGGACTCAGCCAAATGGCAACACCCAACCTCCACCATCAAAAAACCAAGTGATGTGGGGTGGTGAAAATTACTGCATCTTTGAGGCTATTGTAGGGAGCGGTGGTGGTAACAATAGGGAATCAGGATGGATGAGGGGCATGATGGTATTTTCTGTAGTGTTGTTGGAAGCTCTGTGGTATATCTCATGACAGGAGGTCTGTGCAGTTAACCAACTTCAGGTACCTCTGTGATGTGATTAAGGCTACAGTGTATCTTTCAGGAAAGGCAGGGAAAACTGTCAGAATCCAGATTCACAATACTGATGGCTCAGAAACATCAACCCTGAGCATACTATTCCTCCTGGTCGAAAAGAAAATATTTTCACAATGTCTTTGAAAAAATAATATTATATGTGTTATTGTACTACAGAATTTTTGATGAATTGCTCAGACACTATGATCCTGGGGCTCTGATTTCCTTATAGATAAGAAAATTTAGAAAACTGGGTGGTGCAGTAGACAGAGTGTTGGATCTGGAGTCAAGAAAACCCAAATTTAAATTTGACCCCAGACACTTTACTAGCTGTGTGACCTTTGGCAAAGCACTTAACTTCTGTTTACCTTAGTTTTCTAAACTGTAAAATGAGGATAATAGCACCTACTTCACTGGGTTATTGAGAAGATTGAAGGAGATAATATCTGTAAAGCATTTAGCACAGTGCCTGGAATATAGGTACATAATGCATGCTTATTTCCTTCCTTCCTTCCTTCCTTCCTTCCTTCCTTCCTTCCTTCCTTCCTTCCTTCCTTCCTTCCTTCCTTCCTTCCTTCCTTCCTTCCTTCCTTCTTTCCTTCCATCCTTCCTTCCTTCCTTCCTTCCTTCCTTCCTTCCTTCCTTCCTTCCTTCCTTCCTTCCTTCCTTCCTTCCCAATTTTTCCAGTGAACTATGTGGCAAGATCCTCAACTGACAGGCTCTCAGGAGGGGGAATTTATAGAAGGTTTGAAGAGGGATTATAAGTTTTGGAAAAACCATTATGAAGAGTGGGATAGTGAATTAATTAAGCATATGTAATAGAATTGCCTTGACATGGTAAGATCATAGTATTTTGGTAACATATTTATGTAACATAAGTTTGCAGCGAACCTCATCATCAGAATTTTGATTTTCTCTAGCTCTGTTCAGCAGCACATGAATATGAGCAAAAGCAGTGAATGGGAATGATCTACAGCTCAGGCTTGGAGGGCAAGATCAGAGATAGGGTAAGTGGGAAAGGGACTCGGGAAGATGAAAGTGAAGAACTGAAGTCAGGATGAGAAAGGAAGGAAAGTGTGGTCAATATAGGAGTGATAGCATGGGAGAGAATTGAAGGTTGGAGTGATTGGAGGTCACCAGGATGGTGAAGAACTGGGTTAGGGTGTACAAGGCAGAGGGAGAGATGGAATGATGACAGATTATGTTTGGATAAAGGAATTATAGTCAGCCATAGGGACCAGATATCTGTAGGCAACAAACTAATACAAGGTCCTTGCCAGGGGTGTAATGATTTGGGGGCCTGGCAGGAGGATGTGGATTGATGATCTGAGCAAGAGATACTGTTCTGTCTCTGATCAATCTTATGACAGGTTTACTATATCAGTTCTCTGCTAGAGAACAGCTAGAATATCCTACACCAGAGTCCTTGAAAGAAGTGTCTGTATTCTGTAAGGAGAGATGGAGTTTTCTTCAGTTAATCTGACTGGTTTTCCTCTTCTGATGTTAGAAGCAGCCAACTGAATAGAGAGATGAAAGACTCTATCAAGGAAAATTGTAGATATGAGGCATTTTAGAGTTGGGGCAGGGTAGAGATTCCTGATAGGAGGCATGGGAGTAGATAGAGTTAATACAGCCTGTCATCTAAATGGGCTAGATCAAAAGATCAAGATATTTTTCTAAGCAACCAGATTGATGCTCTCAGTCAACATTTTCATCCTATAGATGATGAAAGTAGGGTTTAGGGAGGTTAAAGACTTTCTCAATATCACAAGTAGTTTCAGTTAAGTTTAGGTGAAAGCCTGCTTCTCCTAATTCACTGTCTCACTGTACCACACAGTTTATTCATTTTCCCTATTAACAAAATCATGATAATGACATATGTCCTACTAACTTCATAGGAGTTTCAAAGGAACAAATTAAATGATATGTGTGAAAATGCTTTAAATTTGTTCATCAAGGTTAGATCTGTTTAGAGCTTGAGCAATCATATAATTGAATAGTTTTCAACCATTTTAAGTAAGAGGACACTTTCATTATAATTTATTAAAAAATACCATAGCAGTTATTTCATTATGCCCATTGAATAAGAAAAAATATAGCAAAAATATTCTATGAATTCAGCAATACTTTAATTTTTAAAGTAGTCATTTAATTTTATTATATTTATTTTGAACTTAATGAACAAGGAAAAACTCAATGACTATCATACGTAGAACACAAGAGGCTGATGTGACAACATAAATTTTCATTGTATATAACTTTCTCTAGGTTTGAGAATATAGCAAATTCAAAATGTTACATTAAAATATAATTTCTGATTATGTATAATAGTTTCATTAAGTGTAGTGCAAAGAATTCTTTTTCCCAAAAAACGATGACAATGTAGGGAGAGCCACTGTCATCATTTTACTAGGATGGTACTGCTAACATTCATTACATTTACTGAGATGCTATTTTTTTTCTGCACTAGGTTAGCAGGTTTCATCATAAGTCCTCTGAAAATGTGACTGGTGATTACAGTTAGCAGGTTTCATCATAAGTCCTCTGAAAATGTGACTGGTGATTACATTTGTCAGAATTCTGAAGTTTTCAAAGGTTGTTGTTATAATATTGTTGTTACTGGATCAATTGATCTCCCACCTCTGCTCACTTCATTTTGCTTTAGTTGATACAAATTTTACCAGCTTTTATTCTAAAACCATTCCCTTCATCACTTCTTACAGCAAAATAGTATACTATCATATTCATATTCCATAAGTTCCATAATGCTTTTTAAAAAAGTTATTCATATCTTTTTTATTTTATATTTTATCTTTCCCAACTATATTTAAGATAATTTTTAATATTTTTCTTTTATAATTTTGAGTTCCAAATTCAGTAATGCTTCTTAACAAATAAAAATGAAAATCATTGATTGATGGTTCAGTCTCTCACTTTATAGGCAAGGAAATTGAAATCCAGTGAGGTTAGGTGATTTGCCTAAAAATACACAAGTACTAAGTAGTTTAGCAAGGATCTGAATCCAATGACTCTCTGAAGATACGTTTGAAGGAACTGTGTAAGTTTGGTTTGGAGACTCAAGATGGACCTGATAAATACTTTCAAGAATCTGAAAGATTGTCAAGAAGATGGAACAAGTAGACTTGTTCTTTTTTACCAGACAGGGTACAACTATAAGCAATAGATGGCAATCATAAAGAGTCTTACTATCAGGGCAAAACAAAACAAAAACCTTCTTAACAATGGTCCAAAAAGTAGACTTCTGGATACCTTCTCATTGGAGCTAAGGTTGAATTATCACTTTTCAGGGATATTATAGTGTATATTCCTTTTCAGTAAAGATTGGACTAGATGATCACTATGGTCTTTTCTAACACTGAAATGTACTATCTTGTGTTTTCACTACAAATCCAATGAATTACACAGAATATTATATATCTTGGTGGTAGCAAAGGACTGGGAACAAGGTAAATGCTCATTAATTGGGAAACAACCTATAGCACACAAACATGATAGAATATTATTGTATAATAAAAACAATTAATTTAAGGGTTTCAGAGAAGCATGCAAAGACTTGTTTGAACTAATACAGGAGGTAAGTGAAACTGTGGGAATAATATATGCAATCACTGCAGTAATGTAAATGAAAGGACCCCAAAAGAAGCTGATTTCTAAGAAGTTATAATGACCAGTCATTGCCTTGGAGGAGTGTTAATGTAACATTGCTTCCTTAATCTGGACAGGGAGGGAAGAAGAGTGTGGACAAAGACTGTTGCATATATACTGCCAGGCATGGTCACTGTATTAGTTTCCCTTTACTGCTTTTTTGTGTTAAAAATTGGTCACAGTGGAGTCAAGGTGGCAGAGAAAAGACCTCAACTGAGCTTTTCCAAATTCCCCTCCAAAAAACTTCAAATAATGCCTCAAAATGAAATCTAAAGAGGAAGAAGTCACAAAAAGGACAGGGTGAAAATTTTTTTCAGCCCAAGACAACTTAGAAGGTCAGAGAGAATGGTCTATCACACTTGACTGAGAGTGGAGTGCTGTCCAATGCAGACTATGTCAGCACAAGCCTTGCCATAGCAAGCCAGCAACAGACCTTGGGAGTTACTGAATCAATAAGAACACTGGAGGCTTCCAGAGATTTCACCCCACAGATCATAAGGGAAGTTGGTTGGACAACTGTTCAGAAGGAGATGACAGGCATCCCTTTGCTGACACTAGTTGCAGGACTCAGTTGCTTTGTTCATACATAGATCTGGGTTGCAGTCCTAGGTCACAATCCCAGGGTGAAGAAAAGTGTTACTATACCAGAGCTTGTGGCCCCAGGGAAGCAAGGACCCTGGTAACAGTTCCAGGGCAGAAAAGAATACTTGTGGTCACTCATAGATCAGAATACAGGCTAGGAGAGTAGTAAACACATCTCTCCTTAAACTGTACCACTTGGAAGGACTGAAAGCTTGCACACCCTCAGAACTAGCCCTGAAAACAACTGCAAAAAACACTGAAGCTTGGGACAATGTCCCCTATACTCTGGGAGCAGAGCCCCATTTTAACATAAAATTAAAAGTCAAGAAATATACTGGAAAAGTAAGCAAACAATAGTAACAATAAAAGAACCTGACCACAAAATGTTATGATAGTGACAGGAAAGGTCAAACACAATAAGAAGAAGATAAAAAAGTCAAGACTTCTATATCCAAAATGTGATTTAGTCTCAGATCCAAAAAGAATCTCTGGATGAACAGAAAAGGAATTTGAAAATCATATAAGAGGGGTAGATGAAATATAGGGAAAAGAGAGTGATGCAGAAAAATCTTGGAAAAAGAGTCAAGAATTTAATAGAATAGTAAAAAACAACAAATACAGAAGAAAATAACACTTTAAAAAATGGAATAGCCTAAATGATAAAAGTCACAAAAAATCCACTAAATAGAAAAACTCCTTAAAAAACAGAATTGTCCACATGGAAAAAGGTATACAAAACTTCACTTAGAGAACTCCTTAAAAAGCAGAATTGCCCAAATAGAAAATGTGACATAAAAGCTCACTGAAGAAAATAATTCCTCAAACCTAAGAATTGGACAAGTGGAAACTAATGACTCCATGAGACATCAAGAAACAATAAGACAAAATCAAAAGAGTAGAAGAAAATAGAAGAAAATGTGAAATAGCTCTTTGAAAAAAAACAACTGACCTGGAAAATAAATTGAAGAGAGTTAATTTAAGAATTATTGGACTATCTGAAAGTCACAATGAGAAAAATGGTCTGGAAATCATCTTTCAAAGAATTATCAAGGAAAACTGTCATGGTATTCTAGAGCCAGAGTGTAAAATAGAAATGGAAAGAATCCACTAATCACCTCCTGAAAGAAATCTCAAAATGAAAACTCCCAAGAATATTATAGTCAAATTCCAGAGCTCTCCTGTCAAGGAGAAAACATTGCAAGCAGCCAGAAAGAAACAACTCAAATGGCATGGAGGCACAGCCAAGTTAACACAATGTAGCATCTACATTAAAGAATTGGAGGGCTTGGAATATGATATTCTAGAGGGCAACGGAGCTAGGATTACACCAAGAATCACCTGTCCAGAAAAACTGAGTATAATCCTTCAGGGGAAAATGTATATTCAATGACTTAGCAGACTTTCCAAGCATTCCCAATGAAAAGACCAGAGGTGAAGAGAAAATTTGACTTTGAAATAGAAAAGTCAAGAGAAACGTAAAAAGGTGAACAGAAAAGAGAAATCAAAAGGAATTTAATAAGATTTAATTGTTTGCATTCCTACATGGGAAGATGACACATGTAACTCGTAAGGACTTTGTCATTATTATGTCAGTTAAAAGGAATATACACAGATAAAAGGCATGAGTATGAGTTGAATATGATGGGATAATATCTTAAAAAAGTAAATGTAGGGTTGAGAAGGAGGAATGAGTTCAAAGAAGGGGAAAGGGAGAAGTAGAATGGGGTAAATTATCTCACATTAAAGATTTCTGAAGGAACTTTTGCAGTGGAGTGGTGGATGGGGGCATTGGGAAGGGAGTGCTTGAATCCTACTATCACTGGAATTGGCTCAAAGAAGGAATAAGATAAACACTCATTTAAACATAGAAATCCCCTACAGGAATATAGAAGGAGATAAAAGAATTGGGAGTGGGGGGAGACTGATAGAAGGGAAGGCAGATTGAGGGAGGTGGTGGTCAAAAGCATATACTTTTGAGGACAGACAAGGTGAAGTGAGAGAGAGAACAGGACAAACGGGAGAAATGGGATAGAGAGAAACACACAGTTTAATAATTATAACTTTGACAATATTTTCACAGCAAGCTTCTCTGATTAAGGCTTCATTTCTCAAATATATAAAGAACTGAGTCAAATTTAGAAAAATAAAAGCTATTCCCTAATTGATAAATGGTCAAAGGCAGTTTTCAGAAGTAATTGAAGGTATCTATAGTCATATAAAATGCTCTAAAGCATTATCAATTTGTGAAATACAAATTAAAACAATTCAGAGGTACCACTCTACACCTATCAGACTGTTTAACATGTCAGAAAAAGAAAATTACAAGTGTTGGAGGGGATGTGGAACAATTGAGATACTAATGCACTGCTGGTAGATTTGTGAATTTATTGAATCATTCTAGAGAGCAATTTGGAACTATGCCAAAAGGGCTATAAAACTCGATATTTTTTTTACCCTTTGATCTAGCAACACCAGTACTAGGTCTGTATCCCAGAGAGATTAAAAAAAAAGAAAGACTTTGTATCTCTGTGTACAAAAATATTTATAGCAGCTCTTATAGTGGTAGCAAACAATTGGAAACTGAGGGGATATCCATCAATGGGGGAATGGTTGAACAAGTTGGGGTATATAATTTTGGTGGAATACTATTATGCTACAAGAAATGATGAGTAGGATGGTTTCAGAAAAGCCTGGGAATTCTTATATGAACTGATGCAAAGTGAAGTGAACAGAAACAGAAGAATATTGTACACAGTAACAGCAATATTGTAGTAAGGATCAACGGTGAAAGACTGAGCTACTCTGATCAAGACAATAATCCATGAAAATTTTGAAGGACTTATGATGAAAAAAAAAATGCTCTCTACCTCCAAAGAGAGAATTGATGGAGTTTGAATGCAGATCAAAGTATACTCTTTTTAACTTTATTTTACTTGTTATTTCTTTAGGGTGGGGTAGGGTTCTACATTTCTTTCACAACATGAATATAACAAGGAAGGAAGGAAGAGAATTTAGAATTCAAAATTTTTAAAAATGAATGTTAAAATTATTTCCCCACATAAACTGTGAAAAATGAAACATTAAATCAATTTTTAAAAAGGGGTTGTTTGGTTAGTGTTTGGGGTAGTTTTCTATAACTGGATGTGAGTATCATATAAAAACAAAATGGCCTGAATAAAACTTATTTCTGAAATTAATTACGTTGCCCAATTCTCCACCTATGTGGATATTATTATTGTAAAGCTAGACATCATTTGTATCTGAGTCAGGGCTAAGTGAGAGGGAACAAATTTTATTCTTCTGCTCATTTGTTGAGTCCCATTACTCTTTGCCAGTGCATGTGTCTTTTTTTCCTTATACTGTTTTTGTACAGCAATGGAATTCTAATGATTAAATCAAAAAAGAGAAAGTAGAAAATGGTAAAATGGATGATAAGCTATGCCATCCCCCTTGGCTCTGATTTTAATCACTTACTGTGAGAGAGCTGTGATAGAGTCAATAGCCCTTAGTCTTTCCCTTGTGCAACAGAGGTTATGTCAGGATGTCCTTTGATGAGCCCTTATGGGCACAGTTTAAAGTTATTTTCAGCTTGTTTTTTGATCATTTCTCATAAATGCTATTCTAAGTCTCTTATTTCTGTCAACTGGATGGAACTGGCCTCTAACCTGTGGGTGGCCGGAGTTGAACAGAGCAGGCTAGAAACAGAAGTGTCAGGAATCAAACAGAAGTTTAATTTCAAAGTGAGGGAAATGGCTTGCAAGCAAGGACATGTGTCAGAACTCCTCCCCCACAGAGGAACCAAGGCAGTGTGGTGAGATCTTAATAATACTACCAATTGTTACACAGTGAACTGTAGCTCAGAAAATGAGGGGTAACAGCAACAATGAGACAAGTTTGATTCATAGCAGGGCTTCATAACCAGAATATGGACTCACCAGGTGCTTTTCCAAGCTCGGAGAACATCTGGTGCAGGTCAAAGCAATACAATAATTTTATGTGATTTTGCCAGAGGATGAGATCATCCAGAGGCTGAGCACAAAGGATTGTTGTTATGCCAAGCTCAGGGCACACTTGCTGGACCTTAGCTCTGGAAAACACGGTGTCTCCTAATATCTGACTTCTGCCTTTTGGCCAAAGGGAGGGTGTTTGAAAGAACCCCTACCCTTCTGGTGAGTAAAGGAGAGGCAGGTATAAGCCAAGATGTCTTGAGAGGCCATTTGGCCCAGGATGAGTTGTTGCCCAGGGGTTAGTTTCTTGAAGGGACTTGGTCTCATCACTAGCCATTGTTTGCTTGCAAGCAGAAAAGAGAGGGTGGCCAAGAATGAAAAGAGAGAAATTACCAAAATGCTTGGATCAGGGCCTTGGTGAATGGGCACATAACAAAAGGGAAGAAGAACAATAAACTAGGACAGTGTGCTAAGCCCTCATCCTGAATCTTGGGACAGCTGTCTCATACTGGGTCCACAGTAGATGAACTTTGAGGTCTCTGGAGGGTTTGGCAGTCTACTTAAGAACAGAGGCTATCTTCAGATGATCCAGGAGTCCACATTCACAAGTTTGGTATCTATGGGAGTAGTCAGAAGGACCTGGTAGGGCCCCTTAGAGAAAATTCCTCACATCAATCTTTGAATCTGAGTTTCTGGTCAGCATAATATAGGTCCTAGGGTAAAGATCTCTAAACAGCACATAGAGATGGCCAGTTTCCCAGCCAAGAAGGTCTAGGTTCAAACAATGGAATAAAGTTTTCCCTCACAATGGCCTAGTTTTGAGAAGGGAGATTAACATATATCACCAAGGTAACCAAGAAAACTGAAACATAAACAACTTAAATCAAAAGACCAAAGGAATACAATAGTTATCACCAATATAAAATAACATAAAGTCTCCTTGTATCTTAGTAACCCATTCTCAATATTCATACAACCAATATTTTGAGTTCTAGATGTCTCATACAGTCATCTGTCCCTAGATAACTTTTCTTGAATGATATGCTTATTCTCAGGACAGCTCTAAAGGGTCTCTGCTTCTTTGTTTCCAAATCTAGGAGTTCCTAGATAATTTTGCTTGTAATATAATTTAAATTTGGTTCTTCAATCTTGAACCTTCAGAGCATTTCAGTTTATAAGCCATTTGTTATTTCTATCATTACCTAAATCCTGTATCTGATATGAATCCTCAAAAATTCATGAAGATCTAACTGTAAAATGACTCTTTTGACCTTCAAAATGATCAAATAGATACTTTAAAATAATTTCACTTTCTTTACCACTATCAATACAATTTATTTGCAAAATCCTTAATCCAATTTTGAGAACTTACGACAAAAACGTTTCAAGCTTGAATGTCCGTGATAGATAAGTTTTGGAAGCCAATCATAAACCTCTGTGTATAGTTCTTGGAGAAAACAATCTAATCCTGTTGCTTTCTCAATATTAACCTCCAATTAATTAGAAAACTTTCACATTGTATCTTTGTCTTATTACCTTGTCTAATCATTTCCCCCTTACGATGATATCATCCCTATATTATAATTTGACCATAAATACAGGTTAAAATCTTATGATGACTCTTATAATGACTCAGAGATGTTTCAAGTATCAATCTATTGTTTAATAGATTTAGTACTGTACTTACAAAACTTCTTGATTATAGAAATATGCTATAGAAGGAAAAAGAATGACATAATTATAACAATGTAATGGGGGTGAGGGGGATGCCCTTAGTGCTGTTTGCTTACAGGCATGAGTTATATCTGACAGAAATCATGTGGTCACAGAGCATTAACAGCAAGGCTCAGGATTAACCACGTGGGGAAATTTCCTTTTCAGAAAGGAAATAGCACAATGCTAAAACCGAGACAGGAGGATCCTACCTAGGCTGTGCCATGGTTGTCCCCAAAACTTTTCCTAGGTATAGACATCTACAATTAGCAGTTCCCAGACTTCAGCTCATGTCATTTTCTACTACTGGTTTTACGACAATTCAGACAACTATCCTGTAATCAAAGCTCAAAACAATAGTAAATTACAGTTCTAGGTATTTTTGCCTTAAATAGCAAAATTTCGTTAACCACAACTTAGGGCTTGAATAGCTTTCATGGTGTTTCACTAATGGTTAATATTTCATTTATCCTTTACTTATAAATTAAAACTACCCATATTCTGCAGCTTCAGACACATAAAAAATATATGATAGTTAGCTCATCATTAATATGTTGAAGCTACATCTTCAAACCACCCCATACACTTTCATAATAGTCAAGAATTAAAAATGAAAATTTACTATTATGTATATTATCATCTGCTTTGTAACAAAATATACCTTGTTAAATATTTAACAGTTTTGAAATATCTATTTTTCATCACATCTTTTTAAAAGCCCAATCAATTCATGTATAACAGCATCGAAATTAAAAAGTTGTTTTATCAAACAGCATTTTTGTTACAATGGTCTTTCAAATTTCACAATATAAGAGAATTTAGAAATATAGTAATAACACAAACAATATCATATATTTAAAACATGAAACAAGACTTAAGATAACATTAATTCAGTTCATTACATTTCCAAGTTATCACATAAATGTCTTTAATCTTATGTCTGGCATTTTAAAAACACTTTAGAGTTAACAAGAATGGAACAATTACATTCAATTAAAGAAATAAGAACAATAATATAGTGGTTAGCATGTACCAGTCACTGTATCAAGCACTTTACAATCATTATATCACTTTGTTCCTCACAACAACCCTGGTAGGTGGGTCCCATTATTATTTTTCTTTTTATAGATCAGGAAACTGGGGAAAACAGAGATAAGACAACTTGCCTAAGAGTACACAGCTAATAAATTTTGGCAATTGGTATGTAATTTAACTTTCCCTACATTTTTCCAACATTTAGCACCTGTATTTGGGAACCTGATCTGATATAAGAGGGATTAAGGGAGAGGGAGAAAGTCTCTGACCTGGGGGAGTTACAAAAGATCTTTATTTTATACAACCTTTCATTTTATCATGGCCAGAAATGTCAAGAAAGGGTTAACAAAAGGTTACTATAAGGTACAAACCATTTACCTATGCTTTTTTCTTCACTTGGGGATTACTTTCAAACTAGCTGCCAGAGTTGAATAGAGCAGGCCAGAGACAGGAGAGTCAGGAATCAAACAGAAGTTTCATTTCAAAGGGAGGAAAACATCTTGCAAGCAAGAACCCGTCTGAGCCCCACCCCTCGGGGGGAGATCTGAGGGAGTGTGGTGAGGTCTCAATACTTATACCAATGTCAAAACAGTGAGCTATAGCTCTGACAATGAGGGATAACAGCAATAATGAGACAAGTCTGATACACAAAAGAGCTTCATGACCAGAACATGGATATAGCAGATACTTATATCAGTTCAGAGAACACCTGGTGCTGGTCAAAGTAATACAATGATTATATGATTTCGCAGAGTGTGAGACCATCCAGAGGATGAATGGAAAGGATGGTTGCTATTCCAAGCTCAGGACACAATTTGCTTACTGGACTTTAGCTCTGGAAAACAGGATATCTCCTCATAGCTTGACATTTTATAGAAGCTATTGACTTATTAGAAGTGTTTGACATGTCCTGGGAAAAATGGTATGATGTGCATAGGATGAGGATTGAACCAGTTATTTGATTGGTATGGAGTCATTATGCCACAGTGGAAAATGTTCAGGATCTGGAATTAAAGGGCCTACTTTCACGTCCCACATCAGAAGTTCTCTGCCTGTGGAACCTTTGTTAAGTCATTAATCTCCCCAGGTTTTCCTTTTCTTATCTATAAAATAGGGGAGTTTGACTAAAAATCTCTGAGGTACCCAGATTATCATCCTAAATCACTTAATGTCTCTAGGTCTCAATTTCCTTATCTAAGCTCACTAATTATACTTTCCATTTATTTCTACAATTTAGCACTGTGGCTGGTATATCATAGGCGCAAAATAAATGCTTGTAGGATGATTCATTGACTATAAAATGGTCATGGTGACTTCTGAGGTCCTTTCTCACTCTAGATATGTGGTCCTATATCCAGAAACAAGTAGATAACTTCTCTGCAACTTATAATATTAAAAAATTGCTAGAACATTGAGAGGTTTTAAGTTATATAGCTTGCTCAGGGTCACACAATCACTCTCTACCAGAAATGGGACTTGAGCCAGTTCTTCCCATCTCAGAGAAGGGATATTGATTCACTATTCCAAGCTATATATCATAATGGTGGTTAACATTAATCTCTTATGTGCAAAAAGGCAAGTGCTTTTCCATAGAATATGTGAATTACTCAATGAATAATGGCACTCATGGGATTGTAGGATTTAGAAACTTATAGTCTAATCCCCTCATTTTTAGAGAAGAAGAAAGTGAGGCTAAAACAATTTAAGTAATTTTTCCCAAGATCTTATGTCTAGGATATATCTAAGTAAGTATAGAAATACCCATTCTTTGATTTCAAGTCCAGTGTTCTGAACCACAAAGTATTTGGACCATTACCTAAAGCTAACTTTCTTAACCATAGTGCAAGCCACAATTATAAGCAACCTTGTACTTTCCATATGCCAAATCCTTTGCATGTTCCCTCAGTAAAGATGGCTTATAATTTTTCACTTTGGTTGGGAGAAATATATTTGTTTTTCTTTTGGGTTTTTTTGGTAATTGAATGGTCCTTGAAAGTTCATCATATAATCACAAACCAAGTATCTAACTAAAAAAGATGAAGCCAAGCCATGTAATCCTGTTATGATATGTGAAAGTCCTTTGAGTGAATAAAAATGTAGTGACTTGACAGGATGAAAAATAATAAGCTATAACTCAGAGTGACATTTACAAGTCAGTTTGTTGAGCCCAAGAAACAGAATTAAAGAATATATTCTTTAATAGGGTAAGAAGATAATGCATAAAATTGAAGAATGGGAAGGTGGAAAAAGCCATTTCAAGGTGGGATTGCAGAGGCACACATAGAATTAACCATCACAAGGAAAGAGGGCAAGGATTTGTGAGAAAGGCTCATTGGGTTTATCGGGTATGAGGAGTGTCATAACAAAACCTGTGTTGCTAAAATAATCTTTGGACTATAGACATCTAGATAGTAATCCTATATATCCTTTCTTTTCTTGAGGAAATGGAATCTAGAACCCTTTCCTCTGAGCACAGGGAAGTCTATTTATCTTTCTGTGCTTTAAATATTACTTCATCTTTAAAAAAATAATATTACTCCTGAGTGGAGTAGCATATATACTCAAATACCCATATGGGCAACAAATTAGTAAATAAATCAGTAAAGACAAATAGAGATAGTTGAATAACCCTGATCACCAGGTAATTCCCTTAGTGCTGCTCCAGGATTTTTGCTTAGTTGAGTTTTCTGGTACAAATGTTTCTTCTCCAATTTGATACAGTAGCATTAAAGAATCTGGTTTCCAAATGAGGTTGCCATTTTGTCCAAGGAGGAATAACAGAAATCACTTTACATTTTCTCCCTTCTGGAAGTGTGAATCTTTAGGAGGGAACATGCTTTGTGGAAGCAAGCCTCATAATATTGGAATTCTATTTCTGGCTCTTCCCTGACCTGTTGTTTTGTGCCTTTACTTTCCACTAGGTCATATGGAACTTGAATGAAGCATCTTTGATTTTAAAAAATTAAGACATTAATTCAGTGAGTAAAAGCACATTTTAAATGAGATGATACTCTTTGCACATTGATATTCAAGTTGATAAGGGTTTTTTTTAAACCAAGGATTCCTGATACATATAAAATAATAGAATTTTGAGGTTAAATCATCAAGACCAACCCTACAATTTGATAGATGAGCAAATGAAGGCTCAGAGAGGTTAACCATTTATTACAATGCCTTATACAGGTTAGGTGCTTCATGTATGTTTGTAGATTAGAACTGAAATAAATGATTCACTCCAAATCACATATTTACTTAGATAAAGCTGGGACTAGAATTGAGATCTCCTGGATTTCAGTCCAATTAGATTTAACTTGAGAACTACTTATTGAATACCTATGTTCAAGGTGATGAAGGCTGGAGAGACAGGAGTATAGGAACTCCAAGGCTGGAGTTCCCTGCGTGAGCCATCTGGAGAAGAATTTATGGATTCAAGCACTGATGAGGTCAAGGTGGTGATTTATTACATTTTTCAGTGGGCAAGAGTTTTTAGGGAATCTGTGATTTGAATGGTGTACAGGTAAAGTTTATATAGGATATTCTATAGTAAAATATGTGCCAAATAGGCTAACTAGGTGATTCAGGGTGGGATTAGGGAAGTGGTTAAGGAGTGGTTAGTTCTTAAGGAACATGCACTTCTAGTATCTACTGCACAGGGAATTTACCCAGAGTTCATTGGGAAATAGCCCAAGACGGGTCTACATGGAGGCGTGGTTTTAGGTCTGAAATGTCACTAAGTCAACTAACAGTCAGGACTGACTAAAGAATACCAGGCTGCTCTCATCAATGTCTTGCTAGACAAGATAAATGTAAGATTCATATGACTGGTCAGTCAGTAGTAAATGTCATTAGCCCAATACCCAATCCATTCAGCCAGTACACAGATGGTTCAAACTAATAAGTTCTATAGTACAGCTGGCTACTGTATCAGTAAAAGAGATAACAATTGTTGCTGGGGCAGACTGTATCCTTGGGCTGGGGAGAAACTACTTGGGAAAGGGAAAAATGTGATTTTTAGAGAGAAATGTGATTTTAGAATTGGGTCCAAGCACAAGCACCCAAGCACCTCATCAAAGGTATTTTGTTGTAATTAAGTTATTTTAGATATGTCTGTCTGACTCTCTGTGATACCATTTTGAGGTTTTCTTGGTAAAAATATTGGAGTGATTTACCATTTTTTTCTCCAGTTCATTTTACAGATGAGAAACTGAGGTGAACAGGATTAAGCACCTTGCCCAGAGTTACACAGCTAGTAAATATCTAAGGCTGGATTTGAACTCAGGAAGGTGAGTCTTCCTAATTTCAAGTTGAGTGCTCTAACACCTCTGCCACCTAGCTGATCTGACTAGGTGCTGCATAGATTGCTAAGAAGCTGGATTTCTAGTCTAATAGGGGAGTAACATCCATGTAACTAGTTCAAATAGAAGATAGCATATGAAAGCATATTAAGAAAAGTATAAAGTATTAGACCAGGTTAGGTCAGAGGAGACACACACTCAGAGAAGGGGGCACAGAGAAAGAGAAACAGACCATTTCTGGGGCGGAGGGAGAGGTAGGTACTTTTTGTACTACAAAGTACATTGAGATATACCATGCAATACACCAGGCTTCTCCTGAAATAACTATTAGTATGCCCTTCCAATGAATCAGTGGGGATACAAGATGTGGAAAGCTAATTTACTTGGGAATGTAGCTTGAGATTTTGATCAGCTAATAGAGAATCAGCTGGCTGCTTTTTGATGACTCATGGCTTCCTGTCCCCTCTTCTAGGTGAATGACTGTATCTAATACTGTTAAAATAAACAAGCAAGATGCTAGCAGGGAGCGCATCTTTTGAGTGGCTTTCAACATCTGCCAGCACAGGGCACTGTACTGGATAAAGGAAGGGGGTAGAGATAACAGAAGTGGAGGCTCAGGAGCTACTGTTGTGAGTAGTAGGAACATATTTTGACTCATCTGACCTTTGGCTTTTCTTCTCTATCCTTGTACCTTCATCTGGTTACCCTTGTTTTATAATATCTCAAATCAAAGCCTCCTCATGAATAATCATTCATCCCTACCTTATGATTTGAAGTTAGCCTTTCCGCCACCATGTTTCTGTTAGGGCTGACCCCAACAATGCCTATACAATCATCCCATAATTACTTGGAGACAATTTGATTTATAATTTCTCACTCATTGCCTTCAAAGATCTGAAAAAAAGTCATATGCAAATAAGCTGGTAGGATACAACTCACCACAACCAACTTTACCACAGTTGTTGCTTTTTCCTCTGACTTGCTTTCAAACAGGTCTTTTTGGAAAAGTATGGGGAGACTGTTTTCTTTTAGGGCCCTTAGGACACTGTGTCTCTCCTCAAGCACTTTTATCGGAGATGTAGTGCTTCTCCTTAAGCTAATTATATCAATTTTTCCTACTCATTTGTACATTTTGCCCTTTTAGCAACCCAAATGTTCACATAATGAATGAAGGGCAGTAACTTAACACAATGATATTTAGATTTAAATGTGAGAATATGATGTATTAAAATGTGAAGGTGAAGTATTTACAGATATAAAGAACCATTTTTGGATAAAATGGTTTTAAGTTTTCATCCAAAATAAAAACTCATATTAGACTGAACTTTTTCATAATTCTCAAGTTGTCTCTTCATTATTTTCCAATTTTGTGTTCTTGAGTTTCTCATTGTTCCAGGCTGAACAGTAAGCCCTAGTAAACTGAGGATATCTATTGAAGTGGTATTTTTAAGCTGTCAAGAAATGAGGTTCCTGAAATCTCATAAGAAATCCTGCTCCTTAGAGAGTTTTTAAGTCAATTTTTCAGACTCAAGAAACTTTCAGTGTCTTATCTAAATAAATACTTATACCTTTGAGGTTTTTCTGGTTGTACATAAGGTTGAAGAATTGTATTGTTATATATTATTTTACCTCTTTTTTCTCCTTTTTTAATAGTTTTCTAGTGCCATGCAGGATTCAGATTTTAGTCACAAGAAAGGGCAGAGGGCTGGAGGCTATTTTTACAATCAATGCTAATGTTGATCTTTAGTTAGCTAGAAATTGGACCAGGGTGGTTCTCTAGAGCCTGAGATCCTCAAGTCATAATACCACCATCTCCCAGCACACAGCACAATCTTATTTAACCTTGCTCCCAGGCATTGAACATTTTGAAACAATTTCACTGTGGCCAGCAGGTCTCCAACTGTCTTATATCATACATATACTTCTCTTTTTCACGGTAATGGAATTATATTTCGAGTAGGCAAAATTCATTTGGTCAGTAAGAGTTATGCAGACTCATACATGATGAAGCATATTAATAAGATGATCTTAATTTGTTCTTGGGGGGAGGAGGAAGAAGCTATTTCCCATTGGTTATTTGCAATTTAGTTAATTGAGCTTGGGCTTCAGTCAAACACAAAACTTAATGGATTATTATAGATTTTGAAGGTGTCTTTTGTTAGACATGAAGTTTTGTGATCTAATAATATCTGAAAAAATAGGGGAAAATGTATTCAAAGTAAAGCTCATGAATAAGAAGGTCTTTGGCTGGTTTCCTTACTACCCAAGAAAAGTGGAGGGAAGCTTTGATGATAGATATAGCTAGTGGGACATTGCATTGAGACTGTCTGTTTGGTGAAAGTAACCTATGAATTTGTTGTTCAGTCATGTCCAAGTCTTCTTGATCTCATTTGGGGTTTGCTTGGCAAAGATGCTGGAGTGGTATGCCATTTCCTTCTCCAGCTCATTTTATGAATGAGGAAACTGAGACAAACAGGATTAAGTGACTTGTTCAAGGTCACGCAGCTAGTAAATATCTGTGGCCAAATTTGAACTCAGGTCTTCCTGATTCCAGTTCCAGTGTTCTATGCCTTGTGCCATCTAGATGTCCCAAACTATGAATACATTGGCTATAATAGTGGGTAATTGATTAGTCCACTTAATATGGCACTATCAAAGTGGATATCAACTATTTTTTATATCTGTATTTAGCTTAAGTCACATTTCATACTCTTTTACTTAACCTTAGGGACAGTTATAAACTACTAGATCTTGATGTTACCCCCAAATATTCCAATTACCTAATTAGAAATTCTGGAGGACTAGATATTTTCTTTGATCCTTATGACCTCTCAAATTTTTCCAAAAGAGAAAAGTACACCAAAGATAAAGCAATCTTAGCTGTTCTCATGGTCCAGGACATCAGGCACCCAAAAGAAGATAAAAAACAAAAGAAAACAAAACTCCATGAGTTAATGCCTAACTCCCATTGTCAACAATGCTACTGGATACAAGGCTTCACTAGCCACTCAACCCATGAGCTTTCAACAAATTGCAACCCACACAGTGTTCTTCCCTTCCTCTCTCTGTGCTGTGGAAATCCAAGTCACAAAGTACAGAAATTTTTCTGAGGTCTTGATCATTGGCACCACAGTTAAAATTCTGCACTGCGAAAAGTCTCCTCAGGAGAGTGGAGGAACAGATAGAAAGGAGCTGGTTGGTTATGTGTTTGGGCCTGAGATAGAATTCAGTCCCATACCCTCACACCCTTGACTCCCCACCCAGTGAGGAGATCCAAACTCCCATTGACCAAAATCTATTCAGGATCAAATAGCACCAGTATGGTAGTGTTCCGTCCTGCTGGGTTACAGAATTGAGTGAAAAACGGAGGAAATGGGCAGGGAATGGAGGGAAGTAGGGGATGTGTGGCACTCCACCAAGCCTGAGTGAAAAAGCTCAGCATTCATTTGGGGCCAGTTCTGTTCTCCCCAAATTTACTTAGGACAGAGACCTAGAGTATTGAACTGTGAATTAATTGTACAGTGTGGGAGTAGATTGAGATGCTTAGAGATCTAGCCCCTTAGGAAACTACCTCCAGAGAGAAGGGATATAGAAAGTGAGTAATAAAGTGGGGAAAAAGAGAAACTGAAATTACCCAAGACCTCAGGAGGAAGAAAACTTAAAGACCTTGAGCATAAATAGATAAATCGATAGGGAAAACATTAACTGAAGAAGGAAACACAGTCTCTAGATCTAGTAAAGGCATCTATGAGTGAATACTTTCAAACAAAACAATTCAACCCTTGAAAATATAGAGGACCCCATGGATATTGAAAACATGGAGCTATGATGTGTTGTTTCTAAGCATGAGAAATAGTTATCAGAATAGAAAAAAATTCAATCTGTAATAGACTGACCTGAGACTGATGAGACATTATCACTCCCACCTTCTGATCAATTTGGTAAATGTCTTAAACAGTCCTCTCCAGAGTTTCCCAAGCTTTCTCTGAGGGCTTTTGCTTGTTATGCAAAACATTTTACCCAGTGAAACTTGGAGATGCCCTTAACCTCTTTTACCTGCAGCCTGGCCAGTCCTTCAATCTAACCTTTCCCACCCCACTGCCTTATATAAACCCTGTTCCCAGTCCCACTCCTTACACACCTCTAGCACTTGATTTAAGACCTCAATTTTCCTACATTGGCTGTTCTCTCTTGAAGTCAGGTTGACATAGACTTGCCAAAGGTCATACAGCTAATAAGTGTCTGAGGCTGCGTTTGAGCTCAGGTCTTCTTGACTCCAACCCCAGCACTGAGTCATCTAGCTTTCTCTTTTTGAGGATATTTTCCTTGCCTTTATTTCACTATCCTCCCTCATCAACTTCCACTTAGGTTAGCCATTTCAAGGTAACATTTTCCTCTGCTTGAATTTCTTGACTTCTTTTCATATTGCTGCTTTTTTCTTGCCAAACCTCAGCCCTGGATCATCGCCACCATCTGCCTTCTCTGCCCTAACAAGTTGCTAAGTGAAGTTGTAAGGAAACCTCTAAACCATGCCCACCGATTACATTATAAATTCATTTTATCCAAATTCTGACTCTTCAGTACAACAACTTAGTACTTCCCCTACCCCTTCCTAATCTAGTCCCCAGAGAATCTATTCCAAATTTCTCTTCCCTCCAGAATAACGCAAATCCCTACCCCCAACTCTAGCACACAGTCCTTTGTCCTCTTTCATCTTTACTAAAAAAAAAAAAAAATTGAGATAATTTCATACAAACTCCTCCCATTCTCTTCACATCAAAACCACTTGACATCACATCCAGTCTCTGACGAAACTGGTATTCCTTCTTGCCAGGGCCAATTACTTTACAGGTGCACTTGATCCCAAGCTCTCCTGTCTTCTCCAGAATATTACTTCCTTAATTATCCCCTCTTTCTCAGAATTTCATTCTTTCATATCAAGTGGTCCTTTCTTTACCACCTTCAAACACACCAAAATTTACTATCTTAAAAATCATTCAATCAATCAAAAAGACAGACAAAAACCTTAATTAAATCATGCTATGAGCTGATGAAAACTGCTTTAGCTGTTACAGCTTTAATTGTTAGATAATACGCTCAATTGTTATAATTGTTATAGCATACAGTATACCTGTATGTAAAGTGTAATAAACTCAAAGAGCATGCATTTTTCAGAAGCCCAACCTCATTACAGAGCTATTTCCTTAGACTCTTATTCTTATCTCTCACCCCCTACTAATAAGTTCAGGAGATATGTGGACCTCAGTGGCTCTGATTATGCCACTACTTTTCTGATGAGATAATATTGGCTATGGTAGTTCTTTGTCCAAAACTCATATAAATTTGATCAGGATCAAATACTCTACAAGAGTATGAATATCACTGCTTAATTATGGGTTGGAACTGAAACTGCCCTTGGTCTGGGAAAAATGGAGACCACATACTGCAACTATTCCTGTTGGTATCTGTTCTTCTCCTCTTGTGAGCAGCAATAAAGTTTTAACTATTATTCCTGTGTGGCTCTGCTGCTCTATCTGAACAACCTCTCTCCTCTTCCTTGACTGGGCTCTGCACTACGCCTGCCAGTCTTCAGTGCTCCCTGCTTTCTCAGTCAAACTAATTGAGTTCTCTACATTAGCTATCTCTACTTTGTCTCCTCTCTTCAACCCTTTGCAATCAGACTTTAGACCTAATAACTTGATTGAAACTTAATTGCCAAATCTGATAATCTTTGAATAGTCTTAATGCTTCTTGATTTATCTGCTGTACTTGACACCATTGACCACCATCTCTTTCTGAATTCTCTTTCTTCTCTGGGTTTTGTGACACTGCTCTGTTCTAGCTCCCTTCCTACCTTTCTGAGCACTCCTTCCCATCTTTCTGGGCACTTTTTCCTGGTGTCATTTAATCATTCACATTATGCTCCTTAACTGTGAGTGTTCTCCAGAGTTCTGTCACAGACATGCTTCTCCCTTCTTTTCTGTAATCTCATCAACTCTAGTGGGTATAACTATCATCTTTAAGCAGACACACACACATAACAGCTAGTTGTCTCAGGATCTAAAATTGTAGTCAGGAAGACTGGAGTTCAAGTCAAGCCTCAAAAACTTACTGTTTGACTCTAGGCAAGCAATTTAGTTCTTGTCTGCCTCAGTTTCCTAAACTATAAAATAAGCTTGGAAAAGAAATGGTAAACCACTCCAAATGGGGTCACGAAGAGTTGGACATGACTGAAACAACTCAATTAACAACAGCAACAAAAACTTTGACTTCTTGAATCATACCTGCCTGGTGCCCTCAAATTTTCTTTGTCTATGCTAAACATATTGGAATCTTCTTCAGCCCTTCTACTTCACTGATTGCTCTTGTATGGATATATTCTAGTTTGTTTATTTCTTTCTTAAAATGAGGCAGGAAAAATTGAACATGGTAGTCTAGATGTGGCCTGATTGAGGAGTATTATAGTGTAAAACTGGCTTATTTAGTCTGAACCCTATTCCTACCTTAATACAATCTAGGAAAATAGGTTTTTGACTGTCATATCCTACCGTAAACTCAATATGATTCAAAATACCATTTTTGCAGGCATAGCTGACTATTTTTTTCCTTCCTATACTTATAAAGTTTATTTATTGAAGGAAAAACTGAACATAGTAGTCTAGATATGTCCTGATTGAGTAATATTATAGTGTAACACTGCCTTATTTATTCTGGACCTTATTCCTACCTTAATGTAATCTAAGAAAATAGGTTTTTACTATCATATCCTACTGTAAACTCAACATGATTCAAAATGCCATTTTTACAGGCATAGTTGACTATTTTTCTCCTTCCTGTAAAGTGTATTTATTGAATCTAAGCTTAAGACTTTATATTTGTCCTAATTAAATTTCATTTTATTAAATCTGGTCCATTGTTCTACAATGGCAAAATTCTGGAACTAAAACTCTGTCACCCAATGTGTTATCTATACATCCTGTGCAGGAGATAGCTTCGTATGGCGTACAAATTGGTAAGCATGCTATCTACTTATTCATCAAAGTCATTGATAAAGATATTGACTAACTTATTATCAAGAATTAATCTCTAGGCTACTCTGTTAGAATCTTCCACCCAATTTCACATTAACCTATTAAAATGTAATGGATAAAGTAGTGGACTTGAAGTTTAAAAGACCTGGATTTGAAACCCACAAATGATACTTACTAGCTACATGACCCTGGGCAAGCCATTTAAACTCTTTGCCTCAGTAACCTCATCTATGAAAGGAAGAGGTTCTACTCAATGACCCTTAGAGGTAGCTCAATGGCACAGGGGAGACAATATTGGGCCAGGAGATAGGAAGATCTGAATTCAAATCCACTTTCACACACCAACTAGATGCATGACTTTGGGCAATTCATTTAACCTCTCTCTGCCTCAGTTTCCTCAATAATAAAGTGGAGATAATGATAACACTTAGGGTGCTAATAGTTCCCAGAGTTGTTGCAAGGATCATAGACAATATTCATAAAGCACTCAGCTTACTTTCTGGCAGATAGTAAGTACTAAATAAATGCTTTTCCTTCCTCCCTTCATAAGTTTCCTTCCAACTTTAAATCTCTTACCCTATGATTTATAGAACTATTCTTGAGATCCAATTATTCAATCAGATCCACATTCATCTATCTCATATCACTCCATCTTTTTCAGCAGAATAGCATGAGAGAATTTATCAAATATTTTGCTGAAATCTAGGTATACTATGTCTACAGTCTTCCCCAATTTAATAATCTAGCAACCTTTAAAAAAAACAACTGTTTAGTCTTCTGTTACTTGTTCTCTTTCCCACTCCCTAAGTTGTCATACATTTCTTACTTATTTTGGAAAAAAATGCATTTCATGAATGCAAAACAAAGGTGGCAATCATCTACCTGGCCCAATTTATTCTATGACATTTTTATATGTACCATGTGATTTCACACTTGTATTATATATAGTCTTACATTATTCTATTTCCACTATATAGGTTGTATGTCCTCAGCTCATATGTAATCTTGAGGTCAGGGCCTGTATCTTATAATTCTTTCCCTTCTTGAATTATACTTCTTGTTCTTCAACGTTTCAATGAATTTGTTGCTTCATTAATGTGCATATTCCCTCCACCAGGCCACATTGTAACCTCAGAAGTGTATCCATCTTTTGCCATAAATCAGGGGGCTACATGATATGATTGAAGCCTTAAGTTTTTAAAACAGTACCTGCTATCAGTGCCATACTTGGACTGGCTATCTCTTGCTTTGTTTTTCTTTATTTCACTAGTGTTCCTCACTTTCCAGTTATCTATTTCTTCAGCATTTTTTTACAGCTCTATCTGCCCACTCATCTATCTATCAATTAATTAATTCATTCAGGTAATTATTTTTCAATATATTGTTAACAGATTGCAGACTACTTACGTTATCCATAATTTTCTTCATTTTGGGTCACTTGAAATTATGTTCATTAAAAAATTTTGACATTTCAAAAGTTATATTGCTTCAGTAGCTGTGGCCTTGGTCAGAAAAATAGATTATTTTTTCTGATATGTGAATTTCCCTCAACAGAAAT
Organism: Notamacropus eugenii; assembly: GCF_028372415.1. Lineage (NCBI taxonomy): Eukaryota > Metazoa > Chordata > Mammalia > Diprotodontia > Macropodidae > Notamacropus > Notamacropus eugenii. The sequence goes on along the minus strand of NC_092873.1, from coordinate 183,168,298 downwards.
TCTACACAAAGCTGTTTTCTCAGGACTCACATTGAATATAGACCTATAATGGGGCTCTCAGCTTTAAACTAGAGAGCAAGGGTAAGCATTTTCTGCTCAATTATTAGCCTTTGGAGTTTATAAAAAAAAAATTATCTCTAGATTCCTAGATACCATCCATTATACTAGGTGTCTGAACTGATGTTCCTTAAGAGAATGGAGACAACTTGCTGATAAGTTATTGGAATTTTCTGAAAGGTAGATTGTGATGCAAATTTTAGACAGTTGGTTCATTTTCCTTTTGCCTAAAGAGAGGAAAAAAAGATATACTCTCACTTGAGAAAAAAATTCAGCTCTGAGATAGATTTAAAAAATATTAAATTGAAACCCAATTCCACTTTCATGCTTGAATAAAGAATGATTATTTTCTCACAAAAGAGTACTCAAAAGTTATAACATACCAGATATACTATACTAGAACTGCTTTCTCTTGGAAGAGAATCACATCATGGGGTAAGAAATCCTGTGGATTTCCTGACCCTTTCTCTGACTTTCAGTGATTGCTTTCTAAATGTTTCCTTAACTGTTCTGAAACTTAGTTTCTTCATCTGTAAAATGGTGATAATAATACTTGTATCACATAACTTATAGGCTGCTATTAAATAGAAGTACCAACATCTTTAAGGTTAACAGTAACCATAAAATAGTAGATTTGAAACTAAAAGGATCCCTAGAAACGATCTAATCCAACCTCCATTTATAGATGAGAAAACTGAGTTTCAGATAAGTTAAGTGACTTAACAAGGAGGGATACAACTAAGAAGTGCTAGATTCAGGGTTTGAATCCAGGTCTTCTTTGCTCCAAGTGCAACACTCTGCTATGCCATGCTATACGGCTTCTGTTCTCTTTTTGCCCATTTTGAGTCACTACAAAAGTGACTTAAAGTCAATATGGTAATAAAGGCAGTGTTTCTCAGAACTCAAGTTCATTTATATAAAACTCTCCTTAGTGATTGCTAATTATTACTTGATGCCCCATACCAGTAGGAGCAGGGAGGAGATATCCTATGTCTTTTAAATTCAAGCTTCAAGAGAAGATACACATTTTTTCCTCATGTTTTATTCCCACTCCCCTTTCAGGGAGATATTGGAAGGAGAGAGATTCCAGTTATCAGACCCAGCTCACACCAGAGTTTTCTGAGGAGAGTAAAATGGCCAATCTTATGTCTACCTCCCCTCCTGGCAGAAATCAGACTCCCTTACAAAATGGTGAATGGAGGAAATACTTATTCACGTTTTCCTATCAGCAGTATCTATATAACAACATGTGGACACATATAACCTATATGGGCAACATAAACATGCTCCATACAGAAGATAGAAAAATAAGAATCCACCACAGTTTTAAATCATTGATGGAGTCAAGCTATATTGATAAAAAAGAGGAATGGTAGATGAAGAAAGTACATTAGAAAGACTGAAACAGATCCATAGGGAAATGAAGGTAAAAAGCATCCCTTACTACATACCAGATTTCATCAACCCATAGATTATAAAATGTGAACACAATGCCAGTGAACTTGCAGTATGTAATGGGGCATTCAATTATCAAAAAAGCTGAAAGCAGAATTCACAGAGTGACTCTTCTCACTGACTTCTAAGTTGACTATATTTATTCTTCATAAATTGTTCTTACTTCCTATGTTGAATTTTCTCTGGACTGGTCTGAACATGAAATGTGCCAAGACTTTCTTTGTCCTAATATTAGGCTATTGAGGAATGCTAATATAGTAATAAAAAGATGCAAAACAACTAATTTTCTATACATAGATTCTGGGGTAGGAAGAGGTAAGTTTTTTTTTTCTAAAGACAATATTCTCTTAAAAAATGATTTATTCCCTCCACAACTTCACACATCTACTCCATTCAAAAATAAAGACAAAATGCATTTATGTGTATATATACATATATGTATATATACACAGAAAGATATACATATATGTATACATTACTCATCTATACATACATACATATGTGCATGTGTGTATACATACATTTGTTAATCCATCAATAAATCTATTCACCTTTAGCCTTGCTTAGTTATTTTCCCTGTGAAAATTTTCCAGGATCTCCACTAAATATAGTTACTTAATCCCTCTGTGCTGTTCATGGTACTGAAGATATCTACCTCTAAATAGATTCAATGAGCTAGGTGAATATTTGAGTTAAAAAAAAAAAAGCCCTTGAATGTTTCATTGGCTTGTTCAGGAACAATGTTTTCTCAATGCACCTTGCCTGTCTTTGTAATTCACAGAAATTATCAGCTTTTAAAAGTAATTTATCAATTTCTATTTGAAATTCTACCCTCAGCTTTGTACATGACCAGATTTATAAAAATGGAATAAGTCATATGCTTCAGGGACTTTGCAATGAAAACAGGCTCCAGCAGGGATTCAGCCATACCCTGAAAATTCCTGCTGTCAGATTTTTCCATCCTCCTCTGTCTGACATGATGGAGCCTCTTAAAAACCTGTGCATTCAAAATGGCTCCGTGCACACTAAAATGAGAAATGATCTCCACATGACACCACCTCTCACAGGTGAAGCTCTTATGTGAAGCAGGGCAGAGGTAGAGTAGCTCATATGAATGAATGCAGATACAGGGGCTTAGCCATTGATTATCACTATATTTTGAAGACAGTGACAGAGGGTGGATCTTTCATGCTCACGGTGGGGCAGCAGATTCACTGTGTTTTCTATTGGTTCATCAATATAATTTTGGTTTTGGTGACAGATGTTAGAGGGATAATATTCTACTTTGTGATTTCTTGTAATATCCTTGGGGCAACAATGAATCTACATGGAATTGAATAATATTATGGTTATATTTACAAATGGAAGCTGCTGTGTTTTGTACTTAACTATTTCAGAACATTATGTCCCCAAAGACAAAACAGAAAAGCAATTATGAGGTTTTTGGTTGTTTTTACCCAGTATAAGACCGACACATCATTTTATGGTGTGTGACATGTCTCTAGACACACAACAGAATGAAGTTGGTGTCTGTCACATGCTGGCTTTTCATCTGTGGAATATACATGTCATTTATGGAAACAAATAATATTTTATACGTTTTGATTCAACTTTCTTAATGTACAATGTACTGCTATTCACTAAAGCTAAGTAGCAAAGACTAAGCTAAGAAAAATGAGTCAGATCAAAATCTTCAATTTACAAGATGACTTTCCAAAAAACATTGATTAGCCACTGAAAATCCTGATTATCCCAGGCAGTAAGTTTCACCTACCCTTTCCATACTGATGTTAGAAACAAGCTATAAAAGAACAGGTGCTGGTGTATGGGGATGAATTGTATATGAACTCAGAGTGAAGTTCCATGGTATGGCAAAAACATTGGAAAGGGAATGCTTGGTCAATCAAATGAACTACTAAGCACATAGTCCTGCTTTGTTCTGTAAGTAACAGGAAAATTTTCATATATAATCTTATTCCTCAAAGTCACACTGATGACTAAAAACCAGAATAATTGTTTAAAATATCACTGTGTATTACCTCCTTGAGTTAATAAAATAAAAAATCTCCACTGTCTTCTCATTGCTCTAAGGATATAGTTCAGAATTCCTCATCTTCTATTCAAGAAATACACCATAATGTGGTAAGTGTTGCTCTCTGAATTGTTCTTTCATTTTCTTGAAGTGGAAAGGAATGTCTGCCATTTTACGTTATAAAGCCTTTTTATGGTTCTGGAAGATTTCATCGGGTGATTCTTTGGGTCATTTCTGATGAACTCTGGCTATGAGCATGGTAGCAGTGGAAAACAATAAAAGACTAAGGATTTGTCTGAATTTGAGAGCCATGAAAATTGTTATTTGAAAATTGGAAAACAAAATCAAAGTAGTATACCTGGGCAAGATCAATGTACTTCCTAAGGGCTCATTGTAATTGTGTAGATTTTTTGTTTTGTTTTGTTTTGTTTTGCTTTCATCCTGCCTTTCTTTGCATTTCTACTGCTTAGCTTCCTGGCCATCTTTTGCCTCAGACCTTACCTAATCTTTAACCATCGAATGGGGGTTGCCTCAGACAAAATGAGATCTGGGAAAGCCTTTAACTTAAAAAGGTCAGGGTCCCCCACAGCATCTTGGGTCATGACTTGTCATCCTGACCTATATTTTACCACTGGACTTCAATGACTACAGAGGAGAGAGTGAAGGTGATGACTTTGCACAGCTGTCTCCCTTAAGTTCAATTCACTTGCAAGTCAAGACATCTCCCTCCTGATGTGTCATTGGTCTTCTTTGAGAATGAATGAACATCAACAACTCCTGGCAAAGTTAGTGCTTCATAAATGCTTGATGACTATTGACTTACTGAGTATTTTGAGTGTTGCAGCATTGATCACAGCCCTTAATATTGTCTACATAGTAGCTTTTTAGGAATTTAAAGCCATATTCTTGTATGTTTTTATCTAGTGCTTCTAGGTACTATTACTATTATTCAGATAAATAAATAACTTATCCTTGAGTTCGTACTCTCTGACTACATGTAGCACATAGAGAAAATTATGGAGCTGTGATTGGTATTGTCAACCATTTACCAAATGTTTGAGCCAAAGAAATAAACAATTTTAGTTTCCCCCTTAACTGAAGGTTTGCCCCAGAATAAACAGAATGGGGTCCCCATTTACCAAAGGTTTGTTCAATAACAAACAGAATGGTGTTCAGCTTACCAAAGATTTGAACAAGAAACAAAGAGAATTAGACAGTATGTGCGCTATAATGTGGTTTTGTATTCTCATTTAGCCAGAGAATCATGCATGATTGGGTCAGAAAATAATTCTGAGCTCAGAGGTAAATAAACAGAAGATATACCTTCATATACTCAGAGCAATTTCATTTCAGGATGCCTATGTCAACCTAAAATTATAGTCTCCATACGAGCTTAACCATAATGGAGAAATGAAGTTCTTAATGAGATAGGTTGTAAATACAATGATAAGAGAATGTCAAGATGTCAGTTGAAATGATAGATCCAGGATGTTTGTGTTTCTTTTATTATTAAAATGATTATATCTATATATCTATGTATCAATGTATATATCATCTATCTCTATAGATAGAAATAGATCTATAGATAGAGATCTATATCTATAGATACAGGTAGATAGCATAGCGTAGCATATGTCCATAAAATACAAAGATAAGAGAAGTTCCATTATGCAACATAGTGTCTGGTTTAAGGTGCCTTGTCCTTGGTAGTCATGAACAGAAGAATATTCCAGGTCAGCTTCCTCTGGCCTTGTAGTTGTTGACACAGGAAAGGGCATTTTGATTTCTCTCAGAGAGCAAAACAAAGCATGTCTGTTATTCCAGAGCACACAAAGCATTAAGGTAGGTTAAGCTTAGGGGGCTAAAATGTCTTTCTCCTGGTTGGCTAGTTCAGGTTTTAGGCCTTTCTCGGATGATAAAGGACTCAGAATGGTTCATAGTATGTCCTACTATGTATTTATAATCAAAAGAAGATCAATTTAAATAATGCCATTATTACTATTAGAGGATTTCCAATATTAGCTGGGTCCTCAAAGCAGTTTGACAATTCTACTATCAATTTTGTTGATTCCCTACTATGTTACCTGTGATGGCTATTCCAAAGTTTCTCTGCCATTTGCAAATCAAAACTCTGCCCCTAAGTTAACTGTAGCTTTTTTTAAAAAAAGTTCTACTTTATTTATTTATCTTTAGTTTTCAACATTCATTTCTACAAGATTTTGAGTTCCAAATTTTCTCCCCATCTCTCCCCTCTGCCCACCCTAAAACAGCATGCATTCTGATTACCCCTTCCTGTTAATTGCCCTCCCATCACACCCTTCTCTTATCTTCAACCCCTTTATTTTCTTGGAGGACAAGATAGATTTCTATACCCCATTACCTGTGTATCTTATTTCCCAGTTGCATGTAAAAACAATTTTTAACATTCATTTTTAAAACTTAAGTTCCAACCTCTCTCCTTTCTTCTCCCCACCCAATGCCCCCTGAGAAGCCAAGCAATTTGATATGTTATACTTGTGTAGTTATGCAAAAGACTTCCATACAAGTTGTGTTATGGAAGACTAACTATATTTTCCTCCATCCTATCCTGCCCCCCATTTATTCTATTCTCTCTTTTGACCCTATGCCTCCGCAATAGTATTAACTTCTAATTATGCCCTCCTCCCATTTGCTTTCCCTTCTATAATCCTCCCATTCCCCACCCTACTTATCCCCTTCTCCCCTACTTTCTTGTAGTGTAAAATAGAGTTTCATGTCAAATTGAGTATGCATGTTATTTCCTTCTTAAGCCACATTTGATGAGACCAAGGTTCCCTTTTCCCCTCTTACCTCTCCTCTCTTCCCTTCCATTGAAAAAGCTTTTTCTTGCCTCTTTTATGTGAGGGATAATTTGTCCCATTCTATCTCTCTCACCCCTTAATTTTATTTTTTTAGATATCATCCCTTCCTATTCAACTCACCCTATGCCCTCTGTCTATATGTATTATAATCCCTCCAACTATCCAATACTGAGAAAAATCTCAAGGGTTATAAATATTATCTTTCCATGTAGGAATGTAAACAGTTCAACTTTAGTAAATCCCTTATGATTTCTCTTTCCTATTCACCTTTTCATGCTCCTCTTGATTCTTGTGCTTGAAAATCAAGTTTTCTATTCAGCTCTGGACTTCTCATCCAGAATTCTTGAAAGTCCTCTATTTCACTGAATGACCATTTTCCCCCTGAAGTATTATACTCAGTTTTGCTGGGTAGGTGATTCTTGGTTTTAATCCTAGTTTCTTTGACTTCTGGAATATCATATTCCAAGTGTTTCAGTCCCTTAATGTAGAAGCTGCTAGATCTTCTGTTCTCCTGATTGTATTTCTACAATACTCTAATTGTTTCTTTCTGGCTGCTTACAATATTTTCTCCTTGACCTGGGAGCTCTGGAATTTGGCTACAATATTCCTAGGAGTTTTCCTTTTGGTATTTCTTTCAGGAGGTAATCAGTGGATTCTTTCAATATTTATTTTATCCGCTGCTTCTAGAATATCAGGGCAGTTTTCCTTGATAATTTCTTGAAAGATGATGTGTAGGCTCTTTTTTTTTGATCATGGCTATAAGGGAGTCCCATAATTTTAAAAATATCTCTCCTGGATCGATTTTCCAGATCAGTTGCTTTTCCAATGAGATGTTTCACATTGCCTGCTATTTTTTCATTCTTTTGGTTTTGTTTTAAAATTTCTTGATTTTTCTTGAAGTCTTTAGCTTCCATCTGCTCCATTCTAATCTTTAAGGAATTATTTTCCTCAGTGAGCTTTTGGACCTCCTTTTCCATCTGGCCAATTCTGCTTTTTAGGGCATTCTTCTCATCATTGTTTTTTTGGATCTCTTTTGTCATTTGAGTTAGTCTAGTTTTTGTTATTTTCTTTTTTTTAAATTAATTAATTTATTTAACTTTTAACATTCATTTTCACAAAATTTTGGGTTCCAAATATTCTCCCCCTTTGTCCCCTCCCCTGACCCCAAAACACTGAGCATTCTAATTACCCCTATCACCAATCTGCCCACTCTCTTATCATCCCTCCCTTCCCTTGTCCCTGTCCTCTCTTTTGTCCTGTAGGGCCAGACAACTTTCTGTACCCCCTTACCTGTATTTCTTATTTCCTAGTTGTATGCAACAATACTCAACAGTTGTTCCTAAAACTTTGAGTTCCAACTTCTCTTCCTCCCTCCCTCCCCACCCATTCCCTTTGGGAAGGCAGGCAATTCAATATAGGCCATATCTGTGTAGTTTTGCATATATGACTTCCATAATAGTCGTATTGTGTAAGAATAATTATGTTTCCCTCCATCCTATCCTGCCCCCCATTGCTTCTATTCTCTCTTTTGATCCTGTCCCTCCCCAAGAGTGTTGACTTCAAATTGCTCCCTCCTCCTATTGCCCTCCCTTCCCTCATTCCCCCCACTCTGCTTATCCCTTTCTCCCCCACTTTCCTGTACTGTAAGATAGGTTTTCATACCAAAATGAGTGTGCATTTTATTCCTGCCTTTAGTGGACTGTGATGAGAGTAAACTTCATGTTTTTCTCTCACTTCCCCTCTTTTTCCCTCCACTAAAAAGTCTTATGCTTGCCTCTTTTATGAGAGATAATTTGCCCCATTCCATTTCTCCTTTTCTCCTCCCAATATATTTCTCTCTCACTGCTTAATTTCATTTTTTTAAGATATGATCCCATCCTATGCAATTCACTTTGCGCTCTCTCTCTCTCTCTCTCTCTCTCTCTCTCTCTCTCTCTCTCTCTCTCTCTCTCTCTCGTGTGTGTGTGTGTGTGTGTGTGTGTGTAATCCCACCCACTACCCAGATACTGAAAAGTTTCAAGAGTTACAAATATTGTCTTTCCATGTAGGAATGTAAGCAATTCAACTTTAGTAAGTCCCTTATGACTTCTCTTTGCTGTTTACCTTTTCATGCTTCTCTTCATTCTTGTGTTTGAAAGTCAAATTTTCTTTTTAGCTCTGGTCTTTTCATCAAGAATGCTTGAAAGTCCCCAATTTCATTGAAAGACCATTCTTTCCTCTGAAGTATTATACTCAGTTTTGCTGAGTAGGTGATTCTTGGTTTTAGTCCTAGTTCCTTTGACTTCTGGAATATGATATTCCATGCCCTTTGATCCCTTAATGTAGAAGCTGCTAGATCTTGTCTTATCCTGACTGTATTTCCACAGTACTTGAATTGTTTCTTTCTAGCTGCTTGCAATATTTTCTCCTTGACCAGGGAACTCTGGAATTTGGCCACAATGTTTCTAGGAGTTTCTCTTTTTGGATCTCTTTCAGGCAGTGATCAGTGAATTTCTTGAATACTTATTTTGCCCTCTGGTTCTAGAATCTCAGGGCAGTTTTCCTTGATAATTTCATGAAAGATGATGCGTAGGCTCTTTTTTTGATCATGGCTTTCAGGTAGTCTCATAATTTTTAAATTGTCTCTCCTGGATCTCTTTTCCAGGTCAGTTGTTTTTCCAATGAGATATTTCACATTATCTTCCATTTTTTCATTCTTTTGGTTTTGTTTTTTTGATTTCTTGGTTTCTCATAAAGTCATCAACCTCCATCTGTTCCATTCTAATTTTGAAAGAACTATTTTCTTCAGTGAACTTTTGAACCTCCTTTTCCATTTGGCTAATTCTGCTTTTGAAAGCATTCTTCTCCTCATTGGCTTTTCGAACCTCTTTTGCCAATTGAGTTAGCTTATTTTTCAAGGTGTTATTTTCTTCAGCATTTTTTTGGGTCTCCTTTAGCAAGGTGTTGACCTGCTTTTCATGCTTTTCTTGCATCTCTTTCATTTGTCTTCCCAGTTTTTCCTCCACCTCTCTAACTTGATTTCCAAAATCCTTTTTGAGCTCTTCCATGGCCTGAGCCCATCGAATATTTATTTTGCCTGTTTGGGAGACAGAAGCCTTGATTTCTATGTCTTTCCCTGATGGTAAGCATTGTTCTTCCTCATCTGAAAGGAAGGGAGGAGATACCTGTTCACCAAGAAAGTAACCTTCTACGGTCTTATTTTTTTCTCTTTTCTGGGCATTTTCCCAGCCAGTGATTTGACTTCTGAGTTTTCTTTCCACACCCACCATGCCTCCAGATGCGCCCAGGCAGAGCTTGGGGTCTGAGATTCAAATGCTGCTCCCCAGCCTCAGGGCTTTTGGTGGGGGCAGGGCTTCTATTCAGTGTGAGATTAAGTTCAGGTGCTCAGGTGGAGGCAGGGCTGCCACTGGTGCTCAGTTCCCTCAGGGGGTTTATGCTGAGACCTTCAACAATGGATCTGAGCTCCTGCCTGTCCTGGGAGCCCTTGTCTGCTGCTGCCTCTGCTGCTGCCTCCAGAGGGGGCCTGAATCATGGGGACACCCCACTCCCCTCTCGGCCACCAAAAAAGACTCTCTCACTGACCTTTGTCACCTGTGGTTAGAGGGACCTGCGTGGTTGTTGGAGACTCTGTCCCTGAAGCCTGCTGGGATCTGTTCCTCTCGGTGCCACGTGGCCAAGGCAGGGCGGGCTCTGCTCTGGTCCGGTGCACAAAGGACCTTTCAGGTCAGTTTTTCAGGGCTCTCTGGAACAGAAATGTCCTCCAGTCCATTGTTCTGTGGCTTCTGCTGCTCCAGAATTTGTTGGGAGTTCTTCTTTACAGGTAACTTATGGGCTGTGGATTTGGAGCTAGCATATATGTGTCTTTCTACTCGCCATCTTGGCTCCTCCCCCCACATTGTTATTTTCTTCAGCATTTTGAGAGGTCTTCTTTAGCAAGCAGTTGATTCATTTCTCATGATTTTCTTTCATCAGTCTCATTTCTCTTCCCAGTTATTGTTCTATTTCTCTTAATTGATTTTCAAAATCCTTTTCGAGCTCTTCCATGGCCTGAAACCAATTCATATTTTTCTTGGAGGTTTTGGATGGAGCAGCTTTGTTTTCGTTGTCTTCTGTTTGCATGTTTTGGTCTTCCTTGTCACTGATGTAAGATTCTATAGTCTCATTCTCTTTTTGGTTTTTGCTCATTTCCACAGCCATTTACTTGACTTTTCAGCTCTTTGTCAAGGTAGATCTCTGATTCCAGTGGGGTTCGGGCAGTGTATTGTCCATCACTCAATTCCCACAGAATCTGTGGGCCTACCTCCAGAAACAGTCACTATCTCTGCTCCTGCTGCTTCTGTGACTGTTGCAGTTTCCTCAGCATCCTTCTCCCTCTGCCACCCTGGGACTGGGGCTGGATCACTCCATTCTCCTGCACTGGTCCCACAGGTTTTTTCTACTGACCTTCTAATTTGTCCTCGGCATTTTGGGGTCTTGAAGTCTGAAAACTGCTATAGGTGTGAGAAATTCAGTCTCCCCAAGGCCTGCTCAGGTCCTATCTGTGGCAACATGACCCTCTCTGGACTGTGCCTTGTCTCCTGCATTGTGTGATAGACACTTCCTGGTGACTTTCTAGGCTGTCTTTGGCTGGAGATTTGTTTCACTCCATCATTCTGTGGGTTCTGCAGCTCCAAAATTTGTTTACAGCCATTTTTACAGGTGTTTGGCTGAGCTTGGGGGCAGAGCTTTAGAAAGTGCCTGCTATTACTCTACCATCTTATCTGTGCCCCCAGCTAACCTTATTTTTACCTTATTGCCTACTAATTTGTTGAGAAAATGAAAATCACATGGGAGTAGGTTAAGTTAATCTGTCACTTGAAGGTTTTTTTCTTTATACCAGTACTTAATAGTCATTGGCCCATAGTAGGTGCTTAATATATGTTCATTGACTGACTATTTCCCCTACCACACTCCCTTTTTTTCTTCACCCAACACTATTACCTCAGTCCAGAGCTATTTAAGTAATTACCCCACTGGTATTCCTGACTACAGCATAGTCTTTCCTCCTTCAAATATTTCCTGTGCACTGCTTTAGTTCATTGTTTCAAAGCTATTAATGGACTTCAAGAATAAAATTCAACCTCCTTAGTTTAGTATTTCAAGCCCTTAAAAATTTGGCTCCTATATTACTTTTGAGGCTTATTTGCCATTAATCCTCCACAAGAACGCTTCTGCTAAAACCAAACCAGTCTAGTCTATTGACATTCTTGGAATCACAAAATTTGAGATTTGTAAAGGACCAGTTAATCTAGTCCATACCCAAAAGAAATCACCCTCACATAACAAAGAAGTGGTAACATTTCCTCAAGATCCTCATTTTTGCTCTGATGACAGATATATTCAGATATATTCATATTCATATTCAGCACCTCTTTGTCCCCAGTCGTTTATACTCATCTAAAACTTAACCATGTTTCAAGATCAATGTCAAATATTACTTTCTTCAAGAAGCCTAATCATCTTAATTGGAAGTATTTGCTCCCTCTTAGAGGACTTTTGGTTTATTTCTTTCATGTACACTTAACATTTACACTCTGATATTTTGATTATTTGTATATGTTCATGCCAGTATCTTCCTAGATCCTTTTCACCGCCTCAGTAGATTACAATCAAATGGAGGGAAGGGAACAAAACTTTTAAATATTTTCATAGAAACAGAGGGTATTCAAAAAAAATCTGTTAAATGATAAGACAGATGGATAGACTATTGCCTGTGGTATATCCAGAGATATTCTAATTTGTATAGTTTAAAATTTTACTTTTCCGTAAAAATCTGAGAATCTACTTCATGAGAATAGACCAAGAACATAATCAATAGACTGGGCACTAGTTGATGAATTCTTTCACTATGGAAATTCATGCAGAAAAGAAGTCTATGGCTTCCTTCTGCTTCAATATGAAGGTGGCAGAGAGTCAGAAAGAGAACAAGAGACATTACACATCAGAAAATTTTCAGACTGTCCAATGATTGAAGGAATATATTACTGGAGGAATTAGATCATATAAATATTTGTATACTTGCTATAAATGACTCCAGAAAACCAAATTAAATTAAAACTAAAATAAAGAGTTGATTGGAGGTTTTGTATAGAGAAACAAATCAATGAGTTGCCAGAATTGATTTTATTGTGCAACAAGAAATACCATTTCATGTGATAGCTGGTCATTTCCTATTACAGTGCCCAAGATAAACATTCCACATTGATGATAATTGTAACTAATGTAACAATATCTGTATCTGAGGATGATGAGAAAATAAGGGATGTTTATCAACAAGCAATTCACGTTCTCTAAATTAAATTATCATATACTTTATTATTTAGTGTTGTAAACTTAGTGTGGACTTAGGAAAGACAGGGAAAAGGAGGCTTTAGGAAATACCATTCAAGATTGAGAAAAAAAGAGAAATTCAAAAAAGCTCCTGTGGTCAGACCCAATTAAAAGATGCTTAACACCAGGGAATACCAAAATGATATTAAACTGTATTCTACCCTGGTCATATTGGACTGGAGTGCAGTTCCTGGTCATCCTGTTTTGAGAAGGACATTAGCAAGCTAAAGAGTATCCTGGGGACCAACCAAGACAATGAATTTCCTTAAATTTATATCCTCTAAAAATTAGTTAAAGGACTGGGGTTGTTTATAACTTGAGAAGATTTGGTGGGGGTGCAGTGGGAATAGCTGTCATCAAATATTTAAATTGTTACACATAGAAGAAGATTATACTTGTTCTGTTTAGCTTCAGAAGGCAGAAAGCTAAGATCAATGTGTGATGGATACAAAAAGATAAATTTAGGATTTATGTAATGAAAATTTTCTTGATATTTAGAGCTATTTATAAGTAGAATGGACTTCCCCAGTGAGTAAAAGCAGTATGGTCTACCTCATAAAATACCTCATTTGAGGTTGTCAGGCAGAAAATGGATTGCTTTTTGTTGGGTGTGCTATAGATGGGATTCTTGTGGTATTGGTTGGTCTCTGAAGTCTCATCCAATGCTGGAATATTATGGCAATCCACTCCAAGGAAATATGCACTGAAGTTATATTTGGGTCAGAAAACCAAACGCTTGGAAAAAATAAAAATCTTTGTTAACTACAAAAATCTGATACAGAAATTGTTTGTTGGTGATTCATTCATAAAATGTCAATAGGAAAAGAAGCAGGTTCCCATTATATTGGGGAATTCTTAGTGAGGAATTTGTTAGATGACAAGTACTGAAGTTGAAAAAGATAAGAAAATATTTAGGGGTTATGATCTGTACCTTTGCAAGTTATACCTCCATTGTTGACATCACCGATAAAATCGAATTGTCTAAATGTTGAAAAAATGTCCAACACTTGCTGATCAGTCATTTCAGACTCTTCATGACCCCATTTGGGATTTTCTTGGAAAATATACTGGAGTAGTTTGCCTTTTCCTTTTCTAGCTCATTTTTCTTTAAGAAATGAGGAAATTAAGGCATAAGGGTTTAAATTACTCACCCAGGGTCAAACAGCTAGTGAGTGTCTGAGGCCGAATTCTAACTCAGGAACATGTCTTCCTGACTCCAGAACTGGCACTCTGCCCTCTATGCCACTGAACTGCCCTTGTCCAGTACTAAGAAGTGATTATCTTGCTGTATTTGGACCTGGTCATACTACATCCGGATAATTGTCTTAAGTTATGAGCAGCTGGTTTTAAGAAAGACATTGAGATTTTCATTCCATTTAAATATTAAAAGTATGAAATCACATCATCACTAATTTCACAATTAAAATAAGGTGTTCTAATGCATTTTGTAATACCGGAGGTTATATCTTAATATGGTACTGGGAGTGGGAAAGGATGAATTTAGAGTAAGAAACTAGTGTTTAAGAAATATAGAAGCAGAGGAAGGATTTTTAAAAGGAATCAGGGAACTGGGTTAAAGAGTACTAAATCCAGTCAATTCCAAGCAGGAAACTGTGAGTCAAGCTAAAACATCAAACACGGGAAAGTCACTTAGAGCAGAGAATAGGACATGAATCCTGGCTTTGCCTCTGCTGGTCAATTTGCTTTTTCTTTTTTTTTTTTCTGGCTTCGGTTGATCTTATATTCTTGCCTTGACCTTGCCATTCACCTGAAAAATCAACCAATCAATAAACATTTATTAAGCACCTATTGTGTACTAGATATCACAGCCTTAACAATCTGCTCTGCCTTGCATTGATATTCTGCCTGATCATGACACGACACATACCACAGAGGTCCTTACTGTTAAGCAATTTTATAAATGCACTTAGACCAACATTGCTTAAAGGCTTAATTTAAATGCAAAAGGTAAGGATTATTTTGCAAGGAGGCAGGAAATCTATAGCTTAATTCCAGAAGAAACAGATAAGTAGGAGATAGAGTGAAGGGAGACTTTTTAAAAAAAAATCCTTAACACTTTTGAGTCTAGTCTTATGATCTTGAATACATGATTTTTTCTGCCTCTTTCTGCCTTGCCACTTTCTATTTAAACTTAAAGTCATACAGAATAGTTTTCAAAGAACCATCTTTGTTATGGAACAAGTATATCTAATGCTTTATTTCTTGGATCTAATGAAATGAGTCAATAGGCAAATATAGGGGATTGTTGAAGTCCTACAATTATAGACTGCATGGATAGGCTGTTATCTGAAAGACTTGAAATACTGTGGTCTTCTTTGATATTAGTATAAGTCCTTCCTTCTTACTGAAGTCCATTTTTAGCTCTTCATTTACCTAGAGCAACTCTACCAGGGAGCACATTTTTCTTTACCTCCATCTGTCATCTCCTAAAAGAGATTAGAATTCTCCTGTCATATCTTTTATCCCTTTGATTCTTCCTTAAAATTTGTAGTCTATTTTTAAAAAAAAAATGCATATATGTATATACACACATATATATGTGTAGATGTATACATGTGTATATGAGAGCCAGTGCAAAAAAAAACAAAACAAAACCATGATGACTGGTGGTGTAGTGTTGTATGTGAAAAATGAAGGCCAGTTGGCTGTATCTCATAATATGGGAGGGGAGATAATGTTCAATGACATTGGAAATATAAGGTAGAGTTAAGCTTTATAGGGTTTTTAAAAACTAATATGTAGAATTTAAATTTTATTCTAGAAGCAATAAGAAGCCATTGAAATTAGAAGAGTAGGTCAGTTCCATACTCAAATCTCCAAAGAAAAAAGAAACACAATTAAAGGACCTAACTGGTCAGGTATGAATTTACTTGCATCAAGTCACGAGACAGCAGGACACTCTAATGGATCAGATACAGCAGAAGCAAATATAATAATATTAGTAAGTATAGCTATTAAAATAGTAAATATTCATAATTTCCAATCTACTTGAAATGAAAAAATGAGACTACATAAAAAATGTAGCAAAGGAGATCAAAATCATGTGGGAACAAGATAACATACATATTACCCTTGCTGCCCTGTTCAGTACTGAAGATGTACCCAAGAATACTTTTAGTAAGCAAAAGGTGGAAAAGTCACTTACATCCTAGTAATATTGTTCAAGTACTTGTTCAATAGTCTATGGAACAATAAATTTAAAAGGGTAATCATATCAGAATGGTTACTAGTCTTAAAGCTATTTTGTTCTCAATCCCATCAATGAAGTTAAGAACAAGAGATGGTAATGATGATGATGATGATGATAAGGAATATGATGATGCTTTTATATAATATTCTAAGATTTGCAAAGTTCTTTCTTCACTATATCCCCACACTTAAAATCACAGTGTTATTAAGGACAGCAAACTCTAGATTTTATGAGTACAGTTACATAGCAATCCTTGCTAGAACATCCATTGGTAACTATTCAACAGGTGAAAAGAAAAATATCATATTTCTATCAAGCAAATGGTCATATCATAGTCATAAATTTGGGGAAATTATTATCTTTTCTTGGAGGCAGCATAGGCTCAATATGTTAGAACTGGAAGTTAAATACTTAGTACTGTCTTCATCATAAAGCAATTCAGTGGCACCGAATCTAAAGGTATTTACTAAGAGCAGTAGAGGCATAATAAAACTTTACGGACATGCTTAGACAGCCTATTAGATATGGTATCATCTTCTCTGTCAAGGTTGTCAATGAATACAAATAACATGGGCACACATTAGGGAAGTATATTCCATAGGATAAAAATACTAAATGGCTACTGGAATAAATGAGTACAACAGAACTCTATCCATTGTTAGAGGAAGTAGTGTTGATTTCTACTTTTCAATGCCAAACTAATTTAGAAAATAGACAGCTCCCAATGGAAGGCTCTGAGTTCAATCCATTTGCCTAATTATACCAACTACTCTGATCAATCTGCACATAAAAGTACTAATTAGCACCAATTGTAATGGTCTGATATAGACACCTATGCTTGGACTAAGTCCATCAATTCATTACACAAAGGTCATTGCTACTTCCTTCAGAGTCTAATAACTTTTGCTTTCTGATGAGCTGATGTTAATGTGAATGATTCTAAGTTACTTTCTTTGGCTACAGAATAATCTTGACCAAATGTCAAATCTTCCTTTGGAACTAGTTATTCTAAAAGAATTATTGCAACTTGTCTTTTGATTATTTCACAGAGGCTGTCCTTTCAAATATTCTTCAGAATTAAAAATTTTTTACTCAATTCAATAGATCAATTGCCTATTGAACACTTCAAATGATAAGAGTAATGCAATGGAAAATCGTTTGTGAATTGGAGATGCTATTAGTTCATGAAAAAAGGAATGGGAAAGCTATTCTCTCATTAGAATTTTTCACCTATTGGAGTAATGTGTGGAAATACCATATATACATATATACATGTTTATATATATATTTAAATGTGTATATATGTATGTATGTATATTGTTGCTCAATCATTTTAGTCGTCCAACTGAACCATTCTTCATGACCCTATTTGGGTTTTTTTTGATGAAGGTACTGGAGTGGTTTGCTGTTTCCTTCTCCAGATCACTTTACAGATTAGGAAACTGAGGCAAAGAGGATTAAGTGACTTGCCCAGGGTTACAATAAGTGTCTGAGGACGAATTTGTACTCAGATATTCTTTACTTACTCCAGGCCCATCACTCTATTTACTGTACCACCCATTTCTTATATATTATCCATATGTATGTGTATTTATATTTATGTGTGTATACATATATACACACACTGTATATTATATGTAATTTACATATGCGTATGTATTTCTTGCTAAATCTATGATGGTGTGATTTTGTCTTTCAAAAATATTGAAGAAAGCTTACAAACCACTGAAAAGCATAATAGACTGGTAAACAACCTACCAATTTCAATGTGACCATAACTAACAGAAGAAGGAGTTTGGAAGTCCAAGAGGATGAGGCAATGATCTACATAAATGTACAAAACATAGGGATGGGAAGTGAGATACATCACTTGTGATATTTGGTTGTTGTTGCTGTGTTTGTCTTTCATTGACGAAGAAGACCATGCCATCAGAGAAATGATGATATGACTTGCACTTGACTTTGTTTTGAGTGAGGGAGGGCTGTGCAGGTCACCAGCCTCTCTTCTCCTCCAGAGCCATCTGAATGCAGTGACCAGATATTTATCAGTATGACTGGAGTTGACCCAGGATGCACAAGGCCAGGATGGGGCAACTAGGTGGTGCAGTGGATGGATCACTGGCCCTGGATTCAGGAGAACCTGAGTTCAAATCTGACCTCAGACACCTGACACTAGGTGTATGACCCTGAGCAAACCATCTAAATGATATTAGGTAGATTTATGAGAGATGCTCCAAATTTTCATACAAATATGGAAGACTTCTTTCATTTGAGAGGATATACAAAATAC